>NC_134712.1:207093307-207718307 GCF_049634645.1 Pelodiscus sinensis | reverse complement strand
CAGATAATACAAGAGTGGAACCATATAAGTAGCTGAGACAGATAAATAGGAACAAATCTTCAACAACCATGAGAAAGCTAATTCTGCCCTCCACCCTAAGCATGCATTAAAAGAAGAGTGCTTATGCATTTACAGCTCCATCATATGTGAGAATATCCCAATGGGCTAGAAGAGGGGCTAAAACCAACAGACTGATACTATCTTCATAACAATTGTCTTAAAAGAGAAATTTGCATCTTTAAAAAAATTAAACCTGATATGTTCCCCTTGGATGTAATTTACTATGTCATCCGTTTATCCCTGGCCTCTGAGTGAAGAGCAGTTTGAACCATTTCTGATGCTCTTATCTTTAGCTTTTCTCCAGCTGCACACACACAAAGGACGGTTGCACACATGGAAGGGAGAGATGCCCAAATCATGTATGTTTTGCATAGAGCTCAGCAAACAGGGAATGTTGCTTCAGCTGTATTCACATTGCATTTTTATCCCCTTTCCAAAAAAATGTCCAAAAGAATCCTTTCTCAAGCAATGTGTTTCTAGTCAATAAGCAATATTCATTTAATCTCAAAGGATTAGGATTGATATATTTATTTATAGCCCTGCACTGAAGACTATGGAAACAATAGGTGGTACAATGTCTCTTGGGGCACGTCTACACTATGGAGGTAGATTTTCTAGCATTTGATTTAGAGGGTCTAACGTAGACCCTCAAATCAAATGTGGAGGGCAGCCCTCACTGGTGTCCTGTGCTCCTCATTCCATTCTATGAGGAGTAAGGGAAGCTCCCGTCAGCCTCCCCCAGGCTATGTCTACACTCGCGGCTTCTTGCGCAAGTAATATGCAAATGAGGTTAAGCATGGAATATTGCCGAGCCTCATTTGCATACCTAATGAGCCACCATTTATTTCAGAAGAGGCTCTTGTGCAAGAAGGAGCGTCTACACTGCCCCTTCTTGCGCAAGAAAAACCCTCTTGCGCAATGCCGTTACACCTATTACTTTTCAGGAAGAACGGCGTTGCGCAAGAGGGTTTTTCTTGTGATCAATGGCTTACTGTCTAGCTGGCAGCTGGTATAAGCACTGTGCCCCAGAGACTGGTCCTGGGGCCATTTTTGTTCAACATCTTCATTAATGATCTGGATGCTGGGATGGATTGCACCCTCAGCAAGTTCAGGGATGACACTAAATTGAAGGGAGAAGTAGATATGTTGGAGGGTAGTGCTAGCATCCAGATGACCTAGAAAAATTGAAGGATTAGGCCAAAAGAAATCTGATTAAGTTCAACAAGGATGAGTGAAGATTCCTGCACTTAGGGAGGAATATTCCCATGCACTATTACAGGCTGGGGATCAATGGCTAAGCAGCAGTTCTTCAGAAATGAACCTCGAGATTACAATAGATGAGAAGCTATATATGAGTCAACAGTGTGCTAATGTTGCAAAGAAAGCTAATGGTGTATTAGGCTTCATTAGTAGGAGCACTGCTACCAGATTGAGGGAAGTGATTATTCAACTTTAGTCACCTCTATCTGTGTCCAGTTTTGGGCCCCAGAAACAGAAAGGATGAGGAAAATTAGAAAGTGTCCAGTAGAGGGCAACAGAAATGATAAGGAGGCTGGGGCACATGACTTATGAGGAGAGATTGAGGGTAGTGGGTGTATTTAGTCTGAGAAGAGAAGAGTGAGGGGGTATTTGATAGCAGCCTTCAACTACCCGAAGGGAGTTTCCAAAGAGGATGGAGCCAGGCTATTCTCAGTGGCAGAAAATGACAGAACAAGAATTTAAAGTTGCAGTGGGGGGAGATCTAGTTTGGGTATTGGGTAAAACTTTCATTAGGAGGGTGCTGAAGCATTGGAATGGATTGCATCAGGGTGGTGGTTGCATCTCCATTCTTAGAGGATTTTTAAGGCTCATTTTGACAAAGCTCTGGCTCGGATGATTTAGTTGGGGGTGGTCATGCTTGAGCAGGAGGTTACATTAGACATCTTCCTGAGTTCTCTTCATAATCTACTCTTCTATGGTTTGTGTCTTTGGCACATTAGTGCCAGTAAGTGTGATCAAGTGTAGAGGCATATGTTACCACTTTGGAGAAAGGGCTTTCTGTCATATTCAGGTCACCTACCTAAGTGCATCTTCTATTTACTCTCGGTATGTCTACACTACAAAGATAATTTGAACTAACGGACATTAGTTCGAATTAACTTTGATAGGTGCTACACTAGTGCTCCGCTAGTTCAAACTTAATTTGAACTAGCGGAGCGCTTAGTTTGAACTAGGTAAACCTCATTCTACAAGGACTAAGCCTAGTTCGAACTTGCTAGTTCGAATTAAGGGGTGGTGTAGCCCCTTAATTCGAACTAGTGGGAGGCTAGCCCTCCCCAGGTTTCCTTGGTGGCCACTCTGGCCAACACCAGGGAAACTCTATTGCCCCCTTCCCGGCCCCGGACCCCATAAAGGGGCACGGGCTGGCTACGGTGCCCATGCCAGGTGCAAGCCTGCCAGCACCCAGCCAGCAGACCCTGCACCTGGCACGGTTTGAACCAGCCACCCGATGCCCCCCAGCCCTCCCCCTCTTCCTGGGACCAGGCTGGCGGCTCCCAGGAGCTTGCCCAGGACCGCAAGAGGTGGGCACCCGCCTGGTCTAGTGCGGACATCGTGGACCTTGTCCACGACCTCCGCACTAGGCACAGGAAAGTAGCTGTCTAGGGCAGGAGAGCTGCCATCCTGACCACCCAGGAGCAGGTGTGCATGAAAATCAAGGTGGTCCACTGAGACCCCCGACCCTGAGCCCTGAGCTTACAATGGCCATACTGGGTCAGACCAAAGGTCCATCTAGACCAGTAGCCTGTCTGCTGACAGCGGCCAACCCTAGGGACCCTGGAGGGGATGGACCGACGACAGTGACCAAGCCATTTGTCTCGTGCCATCCCTCTCCAGCCTTCCACAAACTTTGGGCAGGGACACCACTCCTACCCTCTGGCTAATACCACTCCATGGACCCAACCTCCACCACTTTATCTCACTTCTCTTTAAACTCTGTTCTAGTTCTAGCCTTCACAGCCTCCTGCAGCAAGGAGTTCCACAGGTTGACTCTGCTTTGTAAAGAACAACTTTCTGTTACTAGTTTGAAGCCTGCTACCCATTCCTTTCCTTTGGTGTCCTCTAGTCCTTCTATTATCAGAACTAATGAAGAACTTTTCTTGATGCACTCTCTCCACCCCACTCATGCTTTTATAGATCTCTATCCTATCCCCCCTCAGTCTCCGCTTTTCTAAACTGAAAATCCCAGTCTCTTTAGCCTCTCTTCATATGGGACCTGTTCCCAACCCTTGATCATTTTAGTTGCCCTCCCCTCTCCCACCCTCTCTCTTCCCCTCTCCCACCTCCTTTTCCCAGTCTCCCCCAGTTTTGTTCAATAAAGATAGAGTCTATTTTTGACCACACGTTTTTTTTATTTTGTACATCAGAAAGGGGGGCTAGGGAAGGGTAAGTGGAAGGAGGTGAGGGAGGAATAGGGCACGAGCCCCTGATCGGGAGGACTGGGCTGGCTCTGCGGGCTTCTGGGGGTAGAAGCTCTCCTGCAGCCCCTCCAATTGCCCCCTCTCGCCAGATGGCAGCCTGTGGCAAGTGCAGCCGGGCTGATGGCCGAGTGCTGTGATGTGCCCAGTGTGGGCACTCAGGGCACTCCAAGCCAGGACTGCTTTGTAAGCGGGGAACCCCTGAGAACTGTCTGTCCGGGGTGGGGGTCGGGTCCCTTTAAGCACAGCCCTCGGCTAGTCTGAGACAGCAGCTCCATGCTCTAAGTCCTCATCTGATGCCCTGCCGGCACTGCTTCCGGCCATCCTTAACCCCGGTTCAGGGTCCACTTAATGTGGACATGCTAGTTCGAATTAGCAAAACGCTAATTCGAACTAGTTTTTAGTTCTAGATGCGTTAGTTCGAATTAGCTTAGTTCGAATTAACTAATTCGAACTAAGTTAGTTCGAATTAGCGCTGTAGTGTAGACATACCCTCTGAGACCCACCAAAATTGACATATCAAAATGTTAGCAGGCGTAGTGCCATCCTTACAGACAAAATATAAGCAGACAAAAGACTGTATATGAGTATCTAATGTGTATTCTAAGTGTTGGAGTCCCAGCCAGGAACATCACCTCAGTAGCTTGTTCTTAACTCCTATGCCTATCGCTAAGGCAATGTGCCATCACTACATTACAGCTATGAGCTAGATCCATTTAGGGAAATGAATGCATATTTTACACGGCATGAAATTTTGACTCTAGTGATTTGGGATTAGTGCTCTGTGGGGGAGTTGTATTACAATGGAGTTTCCTTCTCTTTTTGACTCTCAACCAAAGGCTTCCATGGAATTGGCTGAAAAAAACCCTCCCGCTGAGAAGGCCAAAAGGATGAGGAAGCCTTGAAAGGCCTAGTAGTAATAACAAGCTCTTGATCAAAATCAGCTTTCCAGAAACCTCGTTGGAGTCTGACATGATATTGAAGGTGTGTCACAACATATAATGCTAAACACCTCCATGATTTATACATGTAGCAAATCTCTTAAGAAGCACATTTCTATTTCATTTCGCAACTTTCCTTCAAACATTTTTTCCCTATCAGGTTGAAGTACAAGAGAGCAATCCCAGAAGCCAAGCTTTTTACTACCATCTCCAAGCAAAGCATAAGGGTAAGCATTGCTATGCCAAAGCATTTCCTCCCAGAAAGAAAGCATTTCACGCTTCACTGGCACCTATGCTAATTCTGGCCTTTTTGCATAAAAGAGTTTCATTGCAACAGTGCCAAAATCTGTTGTAATTGTACGTCATGTAACTTTGGGTTCACGTGAGATTAAGCCACAGCTAACCAAAACAACTTCAGTTAGGAGAATTTGGATTCAGGTGCCAAACTACAGAAAACTCCTGTGAAATATGATTTTGCTTAAAAAAAAAATTAAAAAAAAAAAGCCTAACATTAAAAAAGTAGGAAAAGATTAATCATATGCAAATGAAAATGTACTAATGCCTCCTGTTAATGAAGCATCAACCACAGCATTCTACCTTCCACTACCTTGTCATCTTTCTCTTTCAAAGTTAAACTGAATTAGATTAGCTTATGTGGACATTCTTCCAAAATTAGTTGGTTTATTTTTTTATACCTGAAGAAAATTAAATTATAATAGTAGGAAACAGACCATTAAGTTTGCTACCATTTATATCACTAATTTTTTAACAAACCCATCAACAGATTCAGTATCACTTTATTTTTCTGTCCTTTGGCTATGAATGTGTTCTTTCTTTGAAGCTGAATCCATGAACATTCTTTTGAAAATGTGCTGTTTGTATTTGATTCTTTGCAACTGTGGATCACTAATCTGATACTTTGCTCTGCTTTAAATGGGATCCACATCAAAAGATAAATGCGGTAAGCTTCCTTCTGCTAGATCAGACAATAGAGTTGCTAACAGATAACAATGCCCCCTGGGAAGAAGGTGAAAATGCATTTCTAAATTCTTATGAGTCATACCAAAATTGTAACATTTTCTATATTGGACAGCAGAATAACATAAAAAAGAAACTTTCAGAAAGGGAGTTGTCAGATACCATACACAGAGTGCAAAATATCAGTATTAGATTAACAGAAAAAGTTTTGTTTCTATTTGTTACAATTTCAAAGCATATCATTCCACAGGACTGAAAGAGCAGTAGCACGATAGATGAAGGTATCTTTTAACAAGCGATTGGTTCTGAACAGAAGTTGTTTATAACTGTTGTAGTCTGCAGAGAAGCATAAGCACATACTTTACAGTCACTTTGCAGATGTAGAAATGCAAACATATGGATTTGTCACATCATTCACAGACACTGAAAATGGTCCCGATTTTGTATATGAGGTGTGACATTACATTTTGGAGATACTAAAAACGGGGAATTGCATTGGGGATAGCTTTTGGGGGTTGTTTGTTTCTGTGTTTTATTAATAGTTTTCTCTTCCCTTTAACGCTCTGTTCTGAATCATCTTTCAATAGATGGTTTACCTGTTGAAAAAGAAACTAAAGCTTCTAGAAAAGTCAGAGATTTCAAAAACCCTTTGTCTGTTCCCAAGATATAATGTTTTATTTCCCCCACCCCCACACACACACACCTGAGATTAAATGAGGCTCACTAACACCGATTCTAGCTTTAAAAAAAACAGGAAATCTATAGATAAGGGGTGGGGAAACTCAGGACTGGGGACTGGATGCGGTCCTTGGCTTGCCTGGATCCGACCCCTGAGGCTCAGGGCCCTCCAGCATTGGGGAGCCTGTGCTGGTGCTCCAGCACCCCGAGGCTCTGGTGTATGAGGGAAATATGAGGAGGATCTTTCTCTTTCTCAGTCGGGGCCACAGTGAGGGTTTTTTTCCCACTTCTCACTTGTGTGTGGCCCTCGACGGATTTTTCTGTGGGACCCTGACCCAAAAAAGGTTTCCCACCCTGCCATAGATATTGGGCTAAGTGAAAATTTTGCTAAGAGACAGCTTAGTTCTGGATCAGCCACTACAAGGACAGAAAAAGAAATGCACAAAGAACAGAAAAAGTGTGAGAGAGAAGAGACTCTTTTCTATTTTAAAATTGATGGTAAATTCCATCCAAGTATATATGTGACAGAGACAAATAAAGATAGAAAAACACAGACCAGAGAAATATTGAGATCTCAGAGTTGTTCTGATACTATAAGAAACCATATGTCCTGAAAAGACAGTTAAGGACGTAAACTATGGAAACTATGCTCAGCAGCTAGCAAATTTAAAACAAGAACTAGATAAGTTGCCTAGGTCAGACCTGTCAAGCTCTGCCAGCTGTAGCCACATTTTATGCTGCCACTGAGGACACCTTTTGCATAGGGGAATTCTCCAGTAGAATAGGACCAGTGGTGGAAAAAGTATCCAAAAAGCTACTTGAATAAAAGTACTGCTACTCTGAAAAAAAATTAATTAAGTAAAAGTCAAAGTACACTTCTGGAAAACTATCTGAGTAAAAGTACAAAAATATCACATTTTAAATATCTTTGGTGATGATACTTAAAGAGTAGATGATACCAAATATCTAAGAGATGATCTAGACAGTATTTGGTCCTGCCATGAGAGCAGGGGACTGGACTTGATGACCTTTTGAGGTCCCTTCCAATCCTAGTATTCTATGATTCTATGATTAATTGTACTCAAGTATCCAGAAGTAAAAGTGATCATAGCTCACCATTATTTTTCATGTGTGTGTGTGTGTGAATATTATATACTACATACGTACATATACTATACATTTATATTTCAAATCTGGACTTTAAATGTTGTTTCAGCCTTTATTTATAAAGCTAAAGAGTGACCAAATTAAATACAGGAGTCAGATTGCAGAAATGTATTTATTTTGTGCACAGTCACAAGCATGAATTTTTAGCATTTTAGTATTGTAATGATTAAGTACAAAAACATTTGCTCAACCTTAAAAGCAGCTGATTTTCAAAATTATCTCTCAAGCCTTGTTCTCCAAGAACAAAGTTTCAGTCCAGCAACACTGAAGAGTCTCTCACTAACCACTGAAGCAAAGAAATCCTCTTCATAAGAGGAGCCAATCAGTTGCTCAAGCGGGTCCAGTAGGGGCTCCATCTGATGTAGTCAAGTCCTGTATTAGAAAATAAATTAATGAGAACAAATATAAAAACTGGGGTTAGTTATGAAACTAAATAAACAACATTACAGAAAAATTGTGCTGCCAAATAATGCACTATCAGATCTAGTTGGCTCTTTTAATCGATAATGAAATATTTCTACTTAGCTGCTTTTCCTAATAACATTTCAGGTAGAACTAAACATGTGACAAATGAATTAAACATATTAATTTTATGTTTCACTTATAAATATTAGCTAGTAGGTAAAAAACATTCTCATCCAAAAACAACCAAACTGAAAACTTTTTCTGTCAGCCTATTGTAGCTATATTTCATGGAAGAGCTATTGAGAGGCTGTAGTGTCTGAGTGGGAGGTAGGGTGCTAGAGCAGGCTGAGAGTGGAGGTCTGGCCAGGATGGAGGTGCAGAAGTGGGTTGAGGGTGAGGTTTCTGGAAGGGTGGGAGGGTGCAGGAGCTGACCGAGACTGGGAGAGTTGAGTGGAGTGGGGGCATGAGAAAGGGTTGCGGGTATGGCCATGAGGGGAGTGTGGGGGATGATGCTTACCTAGCTCTGCTCTCCCTGCCACTCCCCGCTGCTCTCCTTGGCTGAAATCTGGCCAATGGGAGCAGTGAGGAAACCCTTCCATGAGCAGTTTCTAGCACCGCATTACCCCTCTAGGGGAAGAATGAGTGGCAGTGTGCAGCGGTGTTTTCCTTCTCCCCTACGCACTGGATCCAGCCTGTGAGGCTTGGGGTTTCCCACCCCTGCATAAGTACTGTTTTTGAATGGAAAGGTGTTGATACGACTATTAAAAGGCTTCCTCATCGTGCTTGTTGATTCTTTTGTTTTTTTAATCATCACTAAATGACAATTGGATTCTTTGCACATGCAGCTGTGCTTTAGGAAATCAGAATGCTAGTTTGCGCAACTGCCAATGGGGTGATGAAAATAGTGAGTAACTAAGCACTTCTGGAAATAGTAGTAGAGTAAAAAGTACAATTTTTTTTAAAAAACTATTTGAATAAAAGTTGAAGTATCACGAAAATAAATTACTTGAGTAAAGTACAAATACTGAAAAAATGTACTTGAGTAGTATAATGAAATATTTCTACTTAGCTACTTTCCACCTCTGAACGGGACTATTGTAGATCCTGTTGCATCAGCCTTCTTCCCAGTACCTGATGCAGAGGCATAAATAGAGGAAAGGGGACACGAGTAAAGCATTGCTACTGTCCATTGGCAGCCATTAGCCTTTGGGTGTTCTTTCTTGTGCCAGGTGACCAGGCTGGTGCTCACATGACCAGGGAGCCTCAGAGTTGATTCAGAACTGCCTTTGTTCTTACTTCCACTGGATTTGCCCTGCTCATAGCTCAGCTAATGTAAATACTCTGTGCCTTTATCATAACCATGTTATGTGTGGATAGGAACCACACTGGAATCAACTAGCTACTGGTTAGTTACAAACAAGATAAAAACTTATAGGGTAGATGAGTCATATGGGAACATGCCTAAGGCATGCAAGGCAGCACTATGTGTACGCTTTGCCCCATATATCGACATGCACATTTTAAGCAGAGAAACAGTTGAACTAGTTTTGACCTATCTTACCTTTTCCAGAGCCTTGAAGAACCTGTTCTATAGCTGTACTGTACTCAACATTGCTAATCACCATCAATAATGGCTAAATGGGTCTGTCTTGGTAGTCTATCAACAATCCCCTTCATCTGTTCAGATGAATAACTTGTGTTGCTCACCAATCTCCATGCTTCACCAGCAGCATCGCCAGATAATTAGATTTCAGAACCAAGAATCAAACCTGGGTCTCTCACATTGAAACAGAAGGTGAGAGCCAATGTTCCCTCTAATTTTTTTCCATCCATGTGTGGAATAAATTTTGTAGAAATGAAATGCTGCCTGGCTGTGGGTCCTCTGCTAATCAGCTGGGTGGCATTTGAATCTCTTCTGGAGGCCACCCAAGCACACAGCTTACAGGGAACACTGGTCAGGCCTCAGGTGGTGCAAATTAACATCAGTGAAGGTTTTGCATCATCCATATAAGAGAAATCAATGTGATTGATATTTTGCCAGTAAGTATTAATCCTTGTTTTACATATTACTGTTTTTCTGTAATTTTTCATTTGTCTTTGCCGCTTATTGAATCAGGATGCTTACATTACTGATTTCACCGAGGCTTAGAATAATTAGAATGCATAAACAGGATTGCATCAGAAAAGACTTCAGAATATAAAATATATTTGCTGGCACACCTCAACCATGGAACATTCCATTGTGAGTAATTTGGGATGAGATTATGAATTGTTTTGTGCTATGTGTAATTTATATCACAGATGGTTTTCAAATAACTACACTGGCCTATGGCTACCTCCTCTAGTCTAGTATAATAGGAAAAACAGGCAAAGCTGAATAGAAAAAACAGAGCTGAACAAAAAATGACAAACATTAGCAGTCAAATAATTTATCCAGGAAAATGTTTTTATGATACTCTGCAAACAAAATATTGGATGAGTAATAACCAGCTAGCAATACAGGCTTGTGTTATATGGTAAAACACAGAAATATTTTATGTAATAAGAATAAAGTTGTCATAGAGGCAAAGATTTTTCTCTCCTTCCCTATTAATCCACTTTTAATTTTAGAACATAAAAATGGCCATACTGAGTCAGACCAGAGGTCCATCTGGCCCAGTAACCTATCTTCTGACAGTGACCAATGCCAGATGCCCCAGAGGGAGTAAACAGAACAGGTAATCATCAACAGATCCATCTCCTGTCATCCATTTCCAGCCTCTGTGGGAAGGAGGGGTATTTGTGAATACTATTCTTCTCTTCTCTGGGATAGGTTGTGCTAGGACTCTCAGTTCTCCAGCAGGAGGCCCTCTGGACCTACTCCATCCCGACATACCACACTAGACAAATGTATGGTCTTCATTGTCCTGGTAGCAGTCAAGACTTTTCTATAATGTACTTTTCTTTTTAAAATGTTATCATCTCACGTTCCTTTTACTGTCCAGGATTGCTAAGCTTGTCTTAATTTTAGAAAACTCAAATGCAGAAGAGTGTTCAGTCTTTCCAAAAGAAAAAGACACTTTTCAGACCAAACCTTGGATATGACTGTCATCTATTATCCATGTGAAGATGGCAAATCCTGAGGCACATGGGTACCTCAAGTTTGAGCCTCCAAAAGAATTTATAAAAACAGCATTTGTGACCAGATGGCAATATAACAAAGCACATGACTAAAATATGAAACCAAATTATATATTAAAGGAAATGTGGAATCTGAATCCTTTGTCTATGGTTTGTTAGCTTGAAATTAATTAAATTCAATTTAATTACTTTATTTTTACATTTGTTTAATGTATTGTTTGGTTGTGTTTTATTTTAATTGTTTAATTTTAATTAATTTGTTTTGCGTTTATTTATTTTGAAATCAGATTACTTTATTTTAGTAAATGTAATAAGAGCAATAATATACAACCAAATAATTCTTGTACTGCAAACTATTTTTTCAATTGGATGATGACTATGACAAAGTGATATGCAAAATGAACTCTCTTGTATTAATAAAAAAGATTTTGGTTTTTGTTAGATTTATGTAAAAGCAGTTTATTTTTGAATATTTTTCTTGTTCTGTTCATTGACTGTGTGCCTATTCCAAGGGTTATTAACTATGGTCTTCAGGGATCTCCAACAATCCAGATTTTTGTTCCAATCAGTAAATGAATTGTTCTTATTAAAATCCACTGGTTTCTACTTCACACACCCTAGACTTTAGTATGAGTTAGGACATTCAAAGGTTTAATATAAAATATTAAGCAGTACACATTTTAAAGCAAACTATGAAGTGCTGTTAGATTAAAATTCTGGAATTTGAACAGTGGTGACTGCTGGGTAGAGTCACGGGGGAGGGGAAAGGCAGCAGCCACATGATTGCCCCTCCCATGTGACTCTTCTCTATCTCATCCCTAGCCCAGGGGCAATGTGCTTTCCCATCCCCTCCATTCCCCATCCCTTTACCTCATGGGGAAGCTCTGTCCCTGGCACTGTCTCCTCTCTTAGGCAGGCAGCATGACCAAAATGTCAGCAAGAGATGCTCTTTCACCAACATAGCTTCCCCTTCTTACTGAAGTGGAATAAGTACGCCAACAGGAGAGTGATCTCCTGTTGACAGAACATGTCTTCACTACAAGCGCTACAGCAACATAGATACACTGATGCCCTCCGTCAAGTACACAACCATTCTGTGCATTCTCATCAGAGACAACAGAAGAGTGGGTTGGCAGTTGGCATACAGTGGCATCTTGCTCATCTCATTCCTTAGCTCAATGTGGAGTAGAAGGCGGGGAAGGTTGAAATCCACTACCTCAGCTATGTGAACCTGGCTAGCCAATAAAGACTGCCACACTAGATGCATTCCACCATTGGTTGGATTACTTGTTAACTCTTTTTCTTCCCAATCTGATGTTGTGTTGAGCATTTTGAATATTAAACATTTCTACTTTTGTACCATATTCATTTGATCTGGATCTCATTCCTATCCATGTATGTACAATAGGATATTTGCTCAATTTCTTTCTGTGAGACTTTGCTCAGTAAGGACATGGTTACACTAGGGAGTTATTTCGAAATAGCTCCCCTTATTTCAAAATAACAAGCAGAGCTTCCACACTAGCAAGGCTGTTATTTCGAAATAAGGGGCAAGTTATTTCAAAATAATAATTCTTGCTTGTGAAGAGGAATAAGCTTATTTCAAAATAGTTATTTTGGGCATTATTATTTCAAAATAATTTATTTTTAAATAACCTGGCAATGTAGACATAGCCTAAGAGTAAGATACAGCAGGAGTATGTAGAAATAAAGATTGTTCCTACTGCATGTTATCAGGTAAGCCATCTAGTGGGTGAGCAGTTGGGGTATGTCTAAACTATTGTATATACCTCTGTCAAAAGAGGGATGCAAATTAAGCAAATTGAAAATGCAAATGAAGCGCCAATTTAAATATCCTGCACTTCATTTGCATAATTGCATCACAGCGTTTTTTTGAAAAAGGGTATTTCGAAAGTGAAACCACTGTCTAGACCGCTGTGATGTGATTATGCAAATAAAGCACAGAATATTTAAATCCCTGCTTCATTTTCACTTTCAATTTGCCTAATTTACATCCCTCTTTCAACAGAGGGATGTAGTTTAGACATACCCTTGGATACTAACCCTATTACAATCAAATAAATGTAACCCCAAATGTTAAACAATGTTGATAGACAGTCTTAAATTGAGAAGAACAATGATAGGCAGCATTTAAACTGAAACATCATCTTTAATTTGTTCTTTTGCATATTGCTGCTCAGAACCCAACAGAACAATAAGATATCATTGATGAAGTAGTAATGGCCAATACAATAAGGCATGCACACTTGATCATGATGCTATTGAAGACAACGAGGAAAGAAGTTATAATAAATCCAGGTGCCATAGCCTTATTAATACATAATATAAGCCACTTTATCTGGGAACAACAGGGTGAGTTAAGACTCGAGTTTCTGCCTTAGTGTTATTTTAATGGGAGGCTGTATTTAATCCGAATGGTAAGATCTTGGGGGGAGGGGACACTTTTGAATGTCATAAAAAAGGAAGGAAAGGAGTTATCTTACTGATTTATGTAAGAAGTAATTTTATGATGTAATCTGTGGTGAAGACATTTTTAAATTATATACACACATGCATATAAGATATAATAAATGACAGCTGCTTAATAAAGCTTTTAAGTACTCCTGCAGGAACACTATGCCTTTCTCTTTTGATATAACAGAAATTTGTTACATTCAATGGAGCACAGTGAAGTGAAGACACCAGGTTCTTTTTTTAAATGTGGGAAAATACAAGGCCTGTTACCTTTACATTTTATGAGTTGCTTGCTCTTTAGTGTTTGGCAAGACAAATAGAATTACATACTGGGAGTGACTCAGAACAGAACTTCACTATCAATCATCTGCTTGGCTCTGCACAAATTCTGTAGGGCATTCAGGACATTTTGCTGTCTATGAATATTTTAGACAAGAAGAATCCCTGAAAGCTTCCTGATGGATTAATACAGGAAAGTGGGACTTTTCTTGTTTTATAGCTGTTTGTCAAAGTACTATTGCCATTACTGCTTTGCAGTGGAAGCATATCTCTTTAAACAAAAAGGAGAAGGCCAGTGGAATATGGTTGGTTCCCTTTATTACAAACTCATTTGAAAGTAATGATATTTTATATATGAATACTGCATGAACTATACTGCAGAAAATGGAATGCTGTATTAGTTCTAAACCTTTTACCAGGACAATAATTAAAGCAAAATATAGTTGATGCTTTCAGAAAAATCACATCTCTGGCAAAAATAATAATATATTACGTTATCTGGGAACTAAAATAATTTAGCTTTCTTTTAAATGCTATGCCATTTTGGTTCCTCCAAACATCCCCAACAAGCTTGGCCCAAGTTAAATTTAGAATGTGCTCTTCTGAATCACTCTTTGCTGAGTTCAGGAAGATAAACAGACTCTTAACTGTCTGGGCATTTTCACCTTAAAGGCTTGTTCACACCAATGGAACTATGTGAACTGGACTTATTAATTAAATGTATATTCATCATCTAAGTATTTATAATGCACTCCTTAGCATAGTACAGGCAGTCCCCGGGTTATGTACAAGATAGGGACTGTAGGTTTGTTCTTAAGCTGAATCTGTATGTAAGTCGGAACTGGCATCCAGATTCAGCCGCTGCTGAAACTGATCAGTTTCAACAGCGGCTGAATCTGGACGCCAGTTCCGACTTACATACAGATTCAACTTAAGAACCCCAGGCATCCCCAAGTCAGCTGCTGCTGAAACTGATCAGCGGTTGATTCCAGGAAGCCTGGGGCAGGGGCTTCCTGTAGTCAGCCACTGGTCAGTTTCAGCAGCGGCTGACTTGGGGACGCCTGGGGCAGAGCAGCTGGGGTGCTGCTGGGTTGGTCTAGTAGCGCCGCCACTCCTCGGCGCTACTGGACCAACCCAGCAGCACCCCAGCTGCTCTGCCCCAGGTGTCCTGATTCAGCCACTGCTGAAACTGATCAGCAGTGGCTGAATCAGGACTCCTGAGGCAGAGCAGCTGGGGTGCTGCCGGGTTGGTCCAGTAGCGCCAAGAAGCGGTGCTGCGGGACCAACCGGCAACGCCCCACCTGCTCTACCACAGGCCCGGGGCTTTGCTCCACGTCTCCCTGGTCTGCTGGGGGGGGGAGCACTAGCTGTGTCCCCCCCCCAGCAGACCAGGGAGACGCTGAACAAAGCGGTGGAGGACCCGGGCGGGACCGCGGCGCTGATCTGGAAGCGCCGCGGTCCCGCCCGGGTCCTCCACCACTTTGCTCCGCGTCTCCCTGGTCTGCTGGCTCCTCTTCCCCCCCCCCCCCCCCCAGAAGACCAGGGAGACGCAGAGCAGCTTTTCTCACCCCGGAGGACGCGGGCAGCGGGACCGGGCGTCCCGCCGCTCCCGTCGTCCAGGGCGAGAAAATCCCCGTTCGTAACTGCGGATCTGACATAAGTCGGATCCGCGTAACTCGGGGACTGCCTGTATCTGATTTCCTAATATACCTACTGTCATTTAAAGTCTACAGAAGCTGAGTACAGCAGAGGGTGTGGGACCATAATCATTTGCTGAAGTAGGAGTTGTTAATTGTAGTATTAGGACATATTCTAGATTGGGGAAAATAAAATTCCCCCTTCAGTTTCAAATGACTGTCTTCTCTGTTTCCTATCCCAAACTGCATCCTCCCCTCCTTCTTTTTCTCCTTTTCTTTGTCTTTTTTTCCTTCTCTAGTCCCTCCCCCTCCCCCATTTATTCTTGGATCTGGACTTCTAACACTCCTGTCATCTGAAGAAGTGGGTTGTACCCACAAAAACTCATGTTACCAGCTACATGTTTTGTTAGTTTTTAAGGTACTACTAGTCTATTGTTGTTTTTTAAGTTTTTCGTGTATCCAGAGATAGCTGCATTTCAGTTTAAGTGAAATGATTTTTTATCTCCATTGACTACCTCATAGGACTGTGATAATTTTTGCAAGCTGCAATGATAGGTTTGAATGAATGGCTTTGTAGAACTGCAGCTCTTATTAGTTATGATTACATACTTAAAATAGAAACTGTCACAGCAATAGAAGTCCAAACCTAACACCATGCACTGGACCATTCCTGAAAAACAGGAAAAGCTGGATAAAGATATGAACTTTATGAGTTGAGCACATTTTCAATCTAACAGGACTTTCTACAGACCAAAAAAATGATTTACCATGTATTTTAATTTAAACTTTTTCAAATTACAGAATTTTTTCTTTATTAGCATGACTATTAAACAAGATCTGACTAATATCACTGCAGTATATCGGTTGTAGTAATGGATATGAATGTGTCATACTATTCTCCCATTTTGTCTAGAATAAGAATAAAAAAGGCCCAACCCATTAAAAAGAACTGGGTAAATTATCTCACTCCATCATTTTCAAAAAGACTGATGAAATGTGAAATGGGTTTCATGGCAGTAAAGCATCATGGTATTACAGAAATTGCCTGAGATTAGATAGATAGATAGATAGATAGATAGATAGATAGATAGATAGATAGATAGATAGATAGATAGATAGATAGATAGATAGATAGATAGATAGATAGATAGATAGTAATTAGTTAGTTGAATAGAAATAGAAATATGTGTGTGTGCATATGTGTGTGGGTGTCCACTAATACTGTAGATGAATTAGAGTGATATTTGTCAGCTCTTTCTCTTTGCTGAATTTCAAAGGATTTCAGCAAGCAAAGAGGGTGATAGAGCATCTCAAAAAAGGTCACAAGAATCTTTTATAATGGAAAGTGTTAGACAACCTAAATATAGAGTCACTCCTAACTTCTCTAGATACATAGGATAGCTGTGTCTGTGTACATATGGGTACAGGTTGGATGTCCCTGGCCCAGCACCCTCGGATCCTGATAGGTCTCAGATGAGGGAATTTGCTGGACCAGGGGAGGTCCCCTGCCACCAGTCCCTCAGCCCACCGACCCTCCTCCCCATCATCAGCTCCTTCAGCCCCAGCTAGGCTGCCTGCTAGCTAGTGCAGCCCTGACCAGGCTGCGATGGCATCAGCCCCATTTCTGGGCAGAACACAGCCCCAGACCTAGCTGGGCTGCCAAAACCCCAGCTCTTCTCTCAGGCAGCTGCGGTGGCTCAATCCCACTGCCAGGTGGCACTCACTCCTGATCAGGCTGTCATGGTAACAGCCTCGCTGTGGGGTGGCACAAGGCCCTGACTGGGCTGCTGGGCTGTCCCAGCCCCAGCCAGGTTGCTGCAGCCCTGGCTCCCCAGCCGAAGCTGCAGCTAAGCTGCCACAGCTGGACTGCCCCTGCTGAGCTGCCGCAACCCAGGTACCGCCCAAGCTGCCGTGGACCCAGCCCTCCTACCACCAGCTTCACCAGGCTGCACCGGGTCCCCAGCTGCTGGCCCTCCTGCCCCAGGGCTCCCTCGTATAGGAACATCTGTGGTCCTGCTGGTCCACAGATGTTGCTGGACCAGAGAGTTCCGGTTTAAGGAGATGCAATCTGGACACGCATACTCATAAAGTCAGATACTCATCCTCCCCATTGACTACTTGGATAAAGGATCCAGCCAGAGAGCTGCCTGAGTAACTGTGGCATGGACAAGGAGGGAGGTCTAGGTTGGATATTTCACTAGGAGGTTGGTGAAGCATTAGAATGGTTTCTCTAGGGAGGTGGTGGAATCTCCATCCCTAGAGGTTTTTAAGTCTTGGCTTGACAAAACCCTAGCTGGGATGATTTAATTGGGGTTGCTCCTGCTTCAGGCAAGGGGTTGGACTTAATGACCTCCTGAGATCTCTTCCAGCCCTAGGAACCTAGGATTCTATGATCCTGGACCCAGCACCAGGCTCCTCTAAGAATGTTTTAATTTATTTTCTCTATTGAATTTCAGATCATAAAAGGCCAAACCACGAGTCTAGGCCTGATTTAATTAATCATAAAATACAATGAAATAAAAGCAGCATAATACATTTCTCCTCCTGCTAAATACTTAGCTAGTCCAACAGCTCCAGTGATGGACTTCAGCATTGTGATACTGAAAGGCTCACCATTCAGGCTCTGATGAAGCTGCATAGGAATGCTTCAGTTGTACATAAAATAATTTGGTTTTACCTTTAAAAAGACTACAAAACTACTTTTTAAAAAAACTATCTTCAAAAATATTATTTGGATAGCAAAGTTCAGCTCGCAAAGTTAGGACAAGCCACATATATGATTACCCATGCATTCCTCTCCCTTGTGCATATGCACTATGTTACAATCTTTAATAACATGATCATATGCTTCCTTTTCCATAGGATGTATGTGTGATCTATTGCATGGGTTGGGTACAAGGATGCAGAAATAAGATTGCCTGAGCAACCATAAATTTGAGATGGGAGCATTACTAATTAGTTGCAAAGCCACAAGTGAATTTTGTATCTCATCTCAAAAACATCAGACCCTTTCCTCTTCAAATGCTACTAACAATGCCAGGACCGGTTCACTTCCCAACATCATTAGGGCCCTAAGGTCCAGTCATTCTAGTTGCAGCCAAGACTCCCATCTAATTCAGTAAAATTTTAGGGGTGTTCAAGAAGTGAGGGTATGGCTACACTAGCCACCCTAGTTCAAGCTAGGGTGGCTAATGTAGTCATTCAAACTTGCAAATGAAGCCCGGGATTTAACTATCCCAGGCTTCATTTGCATGTTCCCGGGCGCCGCCATTTTAAAATGCCCTGTAGTTCGAACTACCTGCCCACGGCTACACGCGGCATGGGCTAGGTCAGTGGTCTCCAACCTTTTTACACCCAAGATCACTTTTTAAATGACAGAACAACCCAAGATCTACTGCCCCGCCCCTTCCTTGAAGCCCCACCCTCTCTGTTCTCCTCCTCTCCATCACTTGCTATCCCCAACCCCCTACACTGCTGCTTTTTTTCCCCCAATTCTTCTGTAGGATGAAGTTTTTCCAACATTTGGCCTGTCTAGACTTGACCAAATGTCAGAAAAAATGCTTCTTTTGGAAGCCCCTTTATTCCTCATGGAAAGAGGAATATAGGGGTAACCAAAAGATCATGTTTGCTCTTCCACTAAAAGAAGTGGAAGAACAAATACATCCCTGGATGCAGAAGAGTTTTTCTGGGGTATCTCCAAAATCCTGAAAAACTCCTGCAGTCTAGACATACCATCGCTGGGTTGAGACAGGATGTGTAGGCTCCGGGGTGGGAATGAGGGATTTGGGTGTGGGAAGGGGTGAGAGGTGCAAGCTCTGGGAGGAAATCTGAATGCAGGAGGAAATGGATAAGGGAACGCTGGCTTGGGAAGGAAGATCCAGGCCGGACAGTGTTGAGGTCAGATGTAGGGTTAGGGTACTAAGGAAGCCACAGACTTCTGGATGTGAGGGTTCAGGAATTTGGGTTGGGGTATGTGAGGGGCTCAGGGCAGGGGGTTCCAGTGTATGATAGGCTGAGATCTAGGGTCTGGAGGAAAGGGGAGTGCAGGAGTGTCATGATGCTGTGGCCAGATGGGGGCTTGGCCCCAATTTGGGGTTTGTTGGCCTGGCTTCATTTTCAAATAAAATGCTATGTCAAACACAAAAAGTTTTTGCATCATCTTTATTTCTGAGAAGGGCAGGGAACCTGTTTGGACAGGGTGCCAGTGGGGACAGGTTTCCACGGTTGGGGACGGGAGAGGGGACAGGGTGCGGGATGGTAGGGGACAGGGTGCTAGTGGGGACAGGTTTCTGAGGCTGGGGAATGGGGAGAGGGAACAGGGGGCTGGGGAGAGGAGGGAGGGAACAGGGAGAAATGGGGGCAGAGAGTCTCCTGCTATCGCCTCCTCCCAGGATTCTCCTCCCCCACCCCAAGGGAAGTTGGCGCGTGACTCCCGCAGCGCAGCCAAAGCCCCGCGGTCACCTGCCCTGGGACCAAACCCCCTCTCCCGTGGCGGGGCCAAACCCCCGCAGGTGCCTGCCCCGGAGCCAAACCCCCTCTCCCGCGGCAGACCCAAACCACCCCCCCATCCCGCAGCACGGCCAACCCCCGCGAGCCCCAGCCCTGGGGCAACCCCCCCCTCCAATGGTGCAGCCTGGCCTGGCCAACCCCCATGTAGCCACAGGCAGGTAGTTCGAACTATGGGGCGTTTAAAAATGGTGGCACCCGGGAACATGCAAATAAAGCCCGGGATATTTAAATCCCAGGCATCATTTGAATGTTCGAATGACTACATTAGCCACCCTAATGTAGACATACCCTGAGTGATTGAACCCTTAGTAGAGAAGTCATTCTGTTGAAGAGAAATGTTTATTATGGGAAATTATAATTAAACCTAACAGCAATAACAAAAATGTAGGAAATTGTAACACTTCTTACTAAACAGTGTCTGATAGAAAAATTATTATTTTTGACATGTAAGAACCAATTTGAAGATTCAGAATATCATCTATAGGTGCAAATATAAAATGATCCTGTTTCCTAAAAATCTCACCTATTCATTGCACCGTATTTCATGCCACATAATGTATTTTGTAATATTATGTAAAATAAGAATACAAATATATATTCCAAGTTTTAATGCTGAAGGTGTGAAATTAGTTCTGTACCAATGCATGTTTCCAATTGTTGGGGATTTAGAATATCTGGAAGCTAAGCTATCTAAGACATAATTGCTCCAGTCCCGTTACATTAAAATAAAAATAAACCATACAGTAAAAAAAGGTTTGTTATAGAAGCTACCATGTAAAATTAAACAGTGATTTTTAATGCAATACTGGGGATTCAATGTATTTTAAGGAAATCCTTGTCTTAGGCACTGAATGTAGTAGTCCCACTCATTTTTCCTAATTTTTCCTCTGAGGCTCCTTTACATTGCAGTTATCACAAATTCTCTATAATAACAAAATCATTTTGTTTACAAAAGCATAATCTTGCAAAACATTTGCATCACTAATGTAATTAAGCACTTGTGCATATGCTAATGTATTCTACCTAATCTTAGGTTTGCAAATTTTCATTTCTGTGGAAGAGATAGAATTATAATTTTTCCTTTTAGGAAATGCTTCAGGGTTTAATGACGAAAAATTAGCTGGGTGGTATTACTATATTCTGAAAGACAGAGAAATATAGGCTGTGGGGAATTATCCCACTACAAACACAAATAAATAAAAAAATAAACAAACTTTCAATTTAAATTTAAAAATGAAAATGCTAAGTGTGTGCTGATCTTTTTAAAAATCAAGCTGCTAAGCTGTCTTCATCTATCATCTAGTACTCTGAAGTCACACAAGGTAAAGAACATAACATTACAATAGGCCTGATCCAAAACTCCGTGAAGACCACGGATGTCTACACTGTAGTGGACAGATATGCTCTAGCTATGTTCAAACTAGCACATTAAAAATAGCTGCGGACATAGCAAGTAGGGTTTTCAAACACACTCAACCATCTGAGCTTGAGTGTGGGTAGCTAGCCACACTATTAACACTGCTAGTTTAATGCACCAGTTTGAGTGAAGTTAATGCAAGTCTGTGTATCCAGGCTTGAAGTCTCACTTTCTGCTATAGTATAGACATACCCAATGGGAGACACTGTCTAATTTGTGAGGACCTGATCCTGCAAGATTTTGAGCAATTCTCAATGACTTCACGGAGGTTGCTCAGTATCTTGCAAGATGCAAGACTCGGCCTTAAACATGGATAAGGCTAAAAAGGCATCTCTAGAAGTCCTGACTCACTATAAATGTTTTAACCATCAGTTATTAAAAATAAATAATTGAAACTGAGTTTGCCTTTGCAAATGAGTAAGACTTTATAAGCCATCTTAAGTTTTTTTTCCCTTACAAGACATATTAAATCTACTTACTAAGGTTGAATCTCTATGGTCTGGCACTGTATGGACTGGCAACATCTGTGGTCCAGTAGGACCACTGATGTTGCGAGACTAGAGAAACCCAGCAACAGAGGTTGCCGTTGGCTCTGAGTGAAGCCATCTGGCAGGACCAACGGGGCAGTGAAGCCTGTGGGGCACTAGAGCCCACAGCCAGTGGGGCAGGGAAGCCAGAGAGGGGTCCAGAGGACTGCCAGGAGCTTTGGTGAGGTAGTGGGACAGCCGTGAGGCTGGCAGAACCACCAGGAGCTCCAGTGGAGTGGCAGGACTGCTGCCAGGCCAGTGGTGCTACTGGGAGCTCCAATGGGCTGGCATGGCTGCCACAAGGCCGGGGAGCGGTGGATGCGGCAGGGCAACTGGGAGTTCAGGTTGGACTGACACAACTTGTGGGGCTGGGAGTCTGGGGAATGGATCCCAGGTGTTTGGAGAGAAGAGCCCAGTGGGGAAGCCCGCGCCCGCCTCCCAGCCCTCCTCTGGTCCAGCAAACTCCATTCTCCAGGAGTTTTTTTACTGACTATAGCTTTGACATATATAACATGGAACATTCTTGGTTACAGTACCTACCTCACAGAGTTGAGAGGATAATTGATTAATAGGCTCCTGATCTAAGTTCCCTCTAAGTTGCATGGCTGTTCAGCAGCCTATCAAGGGCTGTGCAGGCACATGGTAGCATGGTAGCAGGGAGAGACACAGCTCCCTCAGCCCCAGAGCATCTTCAGCGGAGAGAGGTGCCTCTTCCTCTCAGCCCAGGTACTGCTGCTGGAAGAGAAGGCTGGGAAAGTCCTCTCTCCCCATCACAGCTCTGGAGCATCCTGCACCCGAAACCTCTCATCCCCATTCCCACCTCAGAGTCTGTAACCTTAACTGGAGCCTGCACCTCCCTCCCATGTTCCAATTTTCTGCTCCAGCCCTGAGCCTTCTCCCCCACTCTGAATCCCTTGGCACCACCCTGCAACACCCCTCCATATTGATACACATAACAAAATTCATTCCATACATGCATAAGAAAAATTAGAGGAAACATTGCTCCTGATTACTTTATTGGTACAAATAGTCCTACTGAAACTAATGGGACTAGTAGCGTGGATTAGACAAAGTGGTTGGCCTCAATATTTGCAAATTGCTTTAAGGATGAAGCCCAAATCTTTCAATATGACCAAATTGCACCCAATACAAGACTCCAGGGCTGTGTCTACACTACATGCCTCTGTCGGCAGAGGCATATAGATTAGGGTTGTAGGCAAAGGTAAATGAAGCCGCGATTTAAATGATCGCGGCTTCATTTACATTTACATGGCTGCCGCGCTGAGCCGACAAACAGCTGATCAGCTGTTGTCGGCTCGCCGCTAGTCTGGACGTTCCCCCTGTCGACATCAAAGCCCTTTGTCGGCAGCCCCGTTATTCCTCGTGGATCAGCTGTTTGTCGGCTCAGCGCGGCAGCCATGTAAATGTAAATGAAGCCGCGATCATTTAAATCGCGGCTTCATTTACCTTTGCTGAATAAACAAATCTACATGCCTCTGCCGACAGAGGCATGTAGTGTAGACGTACCCCAGGAGTGGAGCCTTAGGGGCAGAGAATAAAGGTGGCTTGAAGCCACTTCTACAGTCTCCCAAATCTATAACCAGCTAGGAACCAAGTCACTATCCAGCATAAGTTACAGCATCTTCAGGGGGTTCTTCTGTACAGCTGTCTCCAGTCCCCTTTGGCATTAAGGCGTAGAGCCACCTAGCCATGCCCCCTTTTCTCCAGCTATGCACAATGTGCTGAGTGCCAGAAGTGTGTAGGAGACAGTTTGTGATTTTGGGTCACTCAGGCTACGTCTAGACAGCAGTGCTATTTTTGAGATATCAGAAGTATCTCAAAATAGCTATCCCATGCCTCTAAACATGTCCATTATTTCAAAATAGATTTTGAAATAACAGGTGCACTATTCCAGCATCCCTGTAAGTTAAGGCACATTTTGGAATAGCACTTTATTTTGACATTAGATTGAAATAAGTTACCCAATTTGCATAGCTTAAATTCCAGCTCTTATTTCGACCTACAGGTGCAATGTAGATTCACCCTCAGGGTATAGCTATACTGCAATTAAATATCCTATGTTGTCCCTTGTCATGGGGCTCAGGATAAGAGGCTGTTTATTTACAATGTAGATTCACCCTCAGGGTATAGCTATACTGCAATTAAATATCCTATGTTGTCCCTTGTCATGGGGCTCAGAATAAGAGGCTGTTTATTTACAATGTAGATTATGGATGGGGAACCTTTTTTGGGTTGGAGGCCACTGGAGGTTAAAGATAGGGTGCAGGAGCAGAGTGGGGTACAGAAGCAGGCTGGAGATGGGAGTGCTGAGTGGTACGTAGGGTGCAGAAGTAGACTGGAGGTGTCAGGTCTGGACAGGAGAGGAGGTACAGTAGCAGGCTGGAGGTGCAAGGTCTGGGCAATGTGGGGAGGCGCTTACCTGGCACTGTTCCCCAGGAATGCTCATGGCTCTGTGTCCCCTGCTGCTCCCAAGCACCACCCTCTGCTGCTCCTAGTGGCCATGATTATGGCCAATCAGAGTGGTGGGGGGAAAGCCTTCAGGCAGTGCTTTGCTGTTTTGCCATTCCGCAGCCAGCAAGGGCAGTGGGAAGTGGCAACAAGTGAAGCCACTTCCTACACCCACCAGGCACAACTCATTTTGGAATGAGTCCCATATGAAGAGAGATTAAAAAGACTTGGATTTTTCATCTTAGAAAAGAGGAGACTAAGGAGGGATATGATAGAGTCTATAAAATCATGACAGGTATGGAAAAAGTGAATAAGGAAAAGTTATTTACTTATCCCCACAATATAAGAACTAGGGGTCACCAAATTAAATTAATAGGCAGCAGATTAAAAACAAATAAAAGGAAGTTTTTCTTCACTCAGCACACAGTCAACCTGTGGAACTCCTTGCCAGAGGGTGTGGTGAAGGTTAGAACTTTAACGGGGTTCAAAGAAGAGCTAGATAGAGTCATGGAGTCATGGAGGTTAGGTCTTAACATATGGGTCTGATCCAGCCCTGGCTTGCGTGGATCTGTCATAAGGACTTTGACATTAATTTCTAAAGAGTCACCAATGCCCAGGGATCAATAAATAATACAATCTACTTGCCCGTGGCAAGTAGATTGTAACCCGGAAGAGCCGGGTTCAGGCGATCTGCGCATGTGCAGAATGATCTGCGCATGCGCAGATCGCTGGACAGCATGGCTGGCGAGCAAGACTCACCGCGGTTCGGTGAGCTCTGCCAATGCCGACACCAAGGAAGTAGGCCATCATTTATTCTTGTGGTTGGACTTCTTTTTCTGCCCTGTGGGAACTGGGTTCTTCCTGATTTCTCTGTCAGGTATCCTCATCTCCTCTAGGAACTAAAGACTGAGAATTACCTTTACAAAGAGCAAAAAAGAAGTGAATATCTAAGCCTAAATGATGTGGCTAGATTTGTAATACTGATGAGGAAGAAGAGATCAACCTACAATGTAGTAGATGCAATGTGGAAGAAACGTGCGGTGTCCTTTATACTGAGTGATTCATTTGTCTCTGCCAAAAATCCTACATTGCAACAAAGTCTGCTGGCAGAGATCCTGATATTTCCTCTGTGTGGTCTTACTGAGCATGTTCTTGCCAGATAGTGCTCAGAAACCTGTTCCTCAAAGAGCACAAAAAACACATTGCGAAAGAAAGCACCCACCATGCTTCACTGCATCATAGTCACAGCTTCGGTCCACAGTCACAGAACATTAGTACTTACTCAGATGACTGATCCCCCTGAAGTCACATACACTGTGTGTCTTTGCTGCAACTGGAATGACTGCGTATAGATCCAAGTTCTGCTCTATGCACTTTTCCTGGACCTGACGAACTGCAAAGATCATGTCAATGGTGCTGTGGCCTGGACAGAAACCACATTGTGCCTCTGGTAGGTTCTCCTCTGAGATGCTGGTGTTCAGGCGTTTAAGGATAACTCGAGCCAATATCTTCCCAGCAGTAGAGAGAAGGGAGATGCCCCAGTAATTTCCAGTCAGTTTTATTGCCCTTGTTCTTAAAGAGCAAAATTATTGTGGCATCCCTAAAATCTTTGGGCGTGTCTCCTTCTTCACAGATGCCGGTCAAAATGTTGTGAAAGGGTTTAAGTGACACTAGTCCTGCTGCCTTGAAAATTTCAGCAGGAATACTGTCCATCCCAGGGGCTTTGCCAGAGCTAGTCTGGCTGATTGCCTTTTTGACCTCATCCATTGTAGGGAGCAGGTCAAGACTGTCTATCGTGGGTTTCTGAGGGATCTGATCTAGGGCCGCAGGGTCGACAATGGAGGGCTATTGAGAAGGTTGCTGAAGTGCTCTGTCCACCTATCATTGATGCTGCTCTTCTCCCTCAGGAGGGTCATGCCATCTGCAGACAGGAGAAGTACAGTACTTGTATTTGAAGGTCCATATACAGCTTTGATAGCACTGAAGAACATCTTGGAGTTCTTGGTATCAGCATAATGTTGGACTTCATCAACTTTTCTTTCCCACTATTCATCTTGCATTTTGCAAAATATAGTCTGTGCCTGACTCTGAAGGTGCTTGAAATGGTCATATTTGGAGACTGAGGACTGGTCGTTTTGCCATGCCAAAAATGTGTTTTGTTTTTCCTCTAAAATCATCATGATAGTCTCGTCATTTTCGTCAAACCAGTCTTGGTGAACTCTCTTTTTTTAGTCCTAGTGTCAACTTAGCTGACTCCATCACCAGGGTTTTGAACTGGTCTCATTTTTGTGTTGGGTCTCCAGTCAAGGGTCCATGGGAAGTCAGCACGCCATCAAGGCAGTCTGTGAATTGCTCATGATGACCAATATGCTGCAGCTTTCCAATGCTGAAGGAAGGTCTGACAACCTTGGGCTTCCTGCAGTACAGTGGTGTGATGTGCAGCATAAGGGCAGATCTGACAAGTCTATGATCAGTCCAGCACTCAGCTCCCCGCATGGCCCTAGTGATCCTAATATCACGCATGTCCTGCCTGCGACTGATGACATAGTCAATCAGGTGCCACTGTTTTGATCTCGGGTACATCCAAGTGGTCTTGTATTTATCGGCCTGCCTGAAGAGAGTGTTGGTAATCAGGTCATTTTCTGCACACAAGCTCAGCAAGAGGAGGCCATTGGCATTCATGTTACCAATGCCATGATGCCCCAGCACCCCTTTCCAGTTCCTACAGTCCTTGCTGACTCTGGCATTGAAGTCACCCAACAGAAGCTTTCACTAGGAGGAGTTGCTTTCTCAAGACGATCAAGCTCCTTGTAGAAACTCTCTTTTGCTTCATCGCTGCTGGTCAGAGTGGGCATGTAAGCACTGATGATTGTGATGTGATGAAAGGGATTGAAGGGGAAGCAGAACTTGATCAGACACTCACTGATGCAAATTGGTAGGTCAGGAAGCTGGCGCAGAAGTGATGTCTTAATGGCAAGTCCCACTCCGTGGATTCCGTCTTCGTTTTCTGGCCTGCCTTTCCAGAAGGTGTAACCTCCTTTCGGTTCTCAGATTTCTCCTTCCTCTGCAAGTCTGGTCTCGCTCAAGGCGGCTATGTCAAGGTGGAGTCTGCATGTTCCTTTGGAAGACCCAATGAATTAACTGTAGATGCACACTGATAATAAATAGTTCTCCCCAGTTCGTGATTTATCTGGCTAGGATGCTGTAGTAGTGTCTTTAACTACACACTACAGACATTTGTCGAAATATTGAGCATGAATTGCCCCAGTAATGGCTCAGGTATATGTGATTCTGTTATTGTCAGTGTGTGCTCACAGGGTTCTGAAAAACTGCAATTTTCAGGCTGTTGCAGCTCATCTTCCTGTCAACAGGGTTGGCTATGGGTATGTCTATACTGCAGCATTTTTCTGGAAAAACAATACTTGCATCCACACTGCTATTGCGTTCTATGAGAAAGAACCCTTTTTCTGAAAAATCATTTTAAGGAAAAGGCATGTGTGGATGCAGAAGAGGGTGTTTTTTTGAAAGAAGAGGCTTCCTGGTGGCCACTCCACCCAAACTAATCAGAACTCTATAGTTTCTTTCTCCTGGCACCTTTTAAAGCTGCAGGCACCCGGGACAAGTCTTATGGCAGGAAGCTGGGTCTGGGATCTGTACCTCACCATTTGACTCTGACTGCCACCCATTTGTGGACCCATGGCTCAGCCATAAGCTCCCTGACACCTCCCTCATCCTCACAGAGTGTACCACCAGGGCTCCCAGGAGCAACAAACTCCAGAGGCAGCAAAACACTGTGCACCATCGTGGTCCAGGGTGAAGTTCCTGACCTTCTTCGAGCTGTGGGGGAAGGGGACACCCTGCAGGATCTCTGCTCCCGGTACCAAAATGTGGACATATATGGCTGGATGTCCAAGGCTCTGGCCAAGAGGGGACCCCCCCTCCCACCCAGACATTGGAACAGATACGGAGCAAAGTAAAAGAGCTCCACCAGGGCTACGCCAGGACCAGGGAGTGCAGCTCTCGCTCCAGGGCAGGACTACACTACTTCCCCTACTACAAAGAGTTCCTTCAAATTCTGGGGGGTGGTGAAACCCTTTCCCCACCCATGGTGGTGGACTCGGGGCTAGAGACGCCCTTCATCGCCTGCCCGAAGTTCCGTGCCAAGGAGGAAGAGGAGGAAGACACTGTCTCTGCCGGTGTGTCTAAACTACACCCCTCTGCCGACAGAGGGATGTAGATTAGGCACATCGCTCTTGCAAATGAAGTGGAGATTTAAATATCCCGTGCTTCATTTGAATAGAAATGGCTGCCAATTTTTGCCGACACGGCACTTTGCCGGCAAAAAACAGCAGTCTAGGCAGGGATCGGTTGACAAGGAAAGCCTTTTCTGACAGATCCCTTATGCCTCGTCGGCTTTCCTTGTCGACTGATCCCCATCTAAACTGCCGCTTTTTGCAGGCAAAGTGCCGCGTTGGCAAAAAGCGGCGGCCATTTCTATTCAAATGAAGCGCGGGATGTTTAAATCCCCGCTTAATTTGCAATAGCAATTTGCCTAATCCACACCTCTCTGTCGGCAGAGGGGTATAGTTTAGACATACCCTTCCAGAAAAGCTTCTTCCGCAAGAAGCTTGCAATGTAGACATAGCCTATGTCTACACTGGCAATTGAATGACAAAGCTTATGTCCTTCAGAGGTGTTACCCCTCACCTCTCAAGACTAAAGTTTTGCAGTGGCAAGTACCAATGTGATCAATGTGTGATGTGAAGGAGCACCCTCCTGATAACAATGTAAATACCATTTGTTGGGGCTGGAAGTATTTTGTCAGCTAAAGAGCTGATAAACAGCAACTTCACTGCCTGACTGTTAGTTATATGCATGTGCTGCCACTGATCCCAGGAGCTAGTGCCCTGCCAGGCCTGTCAAGCGGGGGAGGTAGGGGTAAAGAGGGCAGTTTCCCTGGGACTTTTGTTGCATCTACACTGCACCCATAGCTCAAAATAAGCTACACAATTTTAGCTACATAAATTGCATAGTGTCACGGGGCCCCTGACACCGACTGCCTTGGTCATGTCCCTCCACCCCGCTTGCTGCCCCAGTCTCCTCTGACTCCGCTGAGTTGGGGATTGCTGAACCTCCTTCTGGTTGCTCTGACAATCACTCGAGCGGGAAGGTGAGGGGGGTCCGGGCCCTCTCTCTCTCCAGACCCCAGCCCAGGGCCCTAAGGCGGGGGCGAATTACCTCTCTCCCCTCACCTGGCTGATGGGACTAGGTGCCTCAACACATCAGCCCGCGGGCTCCTGTCTGCACCCACCCTGGGCTGCTTCCTCACCCCCCCCCGCTCACCGGCAGGTCTGTCCCGGTGCTTCTTCGAGGCTCTCAGCCCCTTCATCCACCTTCTCCCTCCTTCCCTCCCAGTCCTATGGCTCCTGCCGGTTTTATCCCAGGGAGGGTGCCGCCCCTCCTCTCCAGGACGCCTGCGCCGGTGTCCCACAAGCGGCTCCTCCCCTTTTCCTCCAGCTGCCCCTGCCCCCTCTTAGGTTCCTCCTTCCAGCCAGCGTTGCTGGGTACCGAGCCTGCCGGTGGATGGTCGGCGGGGGCACCAACTCTGAAGCGGCCAGGGCAGAGTATCCCCTCTGCTGCCGCTGTCTCTCCTGCCACGGGAGAAGCCTCCTCCCCGGCGTCCGGGGAACCGCCGGTTAAGCCGCCTGTCGGGCGGCGCGTCTCTGCCACCCCCCCGGTGGCTTCCCTCGGGGCCGGGAAAGCGGCTCCGCGTCCCCCTGGTCCTCTGGGGGGGTCACGGTTAGTGCGGGGTTGCGCCACCCCGTCACACATAGCTTATTTCAAGTGTATTTCGAAATAACTTAATTCTCGTAGAACGAGGTTTACAGGGACATCAGAATAGCACACTGTCCACATGCAGAAGATACTATTTTGGGATACCGGAAGTATCTCAAAATAGCACCGCAGTGTAGACATACCCTCAGTGATTCCAAAGGGCCTGGGGCTCTGGCTGCTGTTTTAGATTTGATTTAGATTGCAGATTTAGAGCAACCTTGATACTAAATTTTGCAGTATTTTCTTTTTATTTGACTCCATATTAAATAAGCATTTAAAGTCATGCACCCTGTTAATTATCCCTTGTTTTAATATTCCTTCTTCCATAATATTTTAATTATATAAATTAATAACTTGGGTGCCATGGTGGCACACATCCGAACAAGTATACATGACCTCAATATTGGTGCACAAGACAAAACTCACCCTGCTCATGAATGGAAAGTCTTAGAGGGAATACTGGACCTGATCCTGACTGAGGCCTGTAGATGCTACCACAACACCATGCTAAAAAAATTACAACAATGAGAGCCAAGAAACAAATTTGTTCTATGAAAAAGGCTGATGGGGGAAGAAAATACATTCCCCAAAGTTAATGCACTACCTCTGTACATTTTCTTGAGAAATGATGTGTATTAAATGTGCATTTTATCTTCAGAACAATTTTATTATCTGTAGATTACCTGGAATCTATTTAACTGCAACAAAATAAACATTTACTACAATTGCTACAGCAAACCGACTGTTTTATATTTCAGCAGTTAGGTACATTTTTCACAAACCAGTTCAGGCCTGATTCTGCAGCCCTTAAACTGTTCACTGCGGGATTGGACCTTTCTTGTTGGAGCTAGAAGATGCAAATACTAATTATAAAGCATCTTGATTATTCAAATGTTCATAACTGATTTGTTTTTTAATAGACTGGCAGTACTTTAGATTTCAAACATATTAATATAAAAGCATGTTTCTTAGCCCATTAAAGCTTAAATTGTGCAGATTAATATACTTCCTCTACTACTGCTCCATTTTGGAAGGTAACCAAATTGAAAATCAGTTCATTCTGAAACTAACATATTTTTGTTATTATCTTTGATACAAATGATCTCATTGCTAAATGTATGTCTAACCATTGTAATTTGGGACAACTACAACAAGTGAAGGCACAGCAGGCCAGATAACATCAGACTATTTCATTCCTTTTGTGTAAGGTCAAAGGCTTATGACTCTAATGCCCAGAAGAGAAGAGAATACATAAAGCTTTAGATAACCACAACCCCCACCCCAATTTCATTTGTGGCTTGCAAAAGCTCCTTGATCTGTCCCACTAGATTATTGTAGTATATTTTTAAAGAGCTCATCATTTATATAAAAAGACAAGAGCTGAAATGAAAATGTGTAGAAGAAAACAGCCCTCATAAAGTGAAAGAAGCACTAGTTTGCTGCAAGGTGACATAACATCTATCAGTAGAATGAAACAGCTGTCTCAGGCAACAAAGATAAAAAAAGTAAATGCCTTCAGAATAGAGAAGGAAATTGCAGACAAACACTGGATTCTTCAAACTTAAAGAACTTTCTTAATAAAAGAGATACATCAATGTTAAAAAGCATGGTTGAAATCTTGGTTCCATCAATGTCAGATAAAACTTCCATGGATCTCAACAGGATTGAAATTTCATCCAGCGTGTCAATAACCAGTTAGCACAAGATAGATAACGACCTTTAGAACTTTTCTTCTTCATGGTGGGCAGGTCAAATTTAACACATGTAAGTAGTGACTTTCTGCTAATAGTTAGGCCTGTGTATGAAATAGGCTGATGATCAAAAGCATGTTCCCCATAGACAGGTCTCTCCATATTTTGAAAACCACTGTTATATTTCATACTAAGTGGCATCTTCACTGGAATTCTCAGCAAAAAGGTCATGGAAGAGAGGGAGTGTGCTGACTAAACTATAGTGCTACGACTGGTTCCTCCAAAAAATGGTCTAAGGAGAGAAGGGGGAGTTTGCATTGATACTGCACATGGTATACTTTTTCACTTAGGCTATGTCTAGACTGCAAGCCTCTTTCGAAAGAGCCTCTTTCGAAAGAGCGCGTCTAGACTACAATACGCGGATCAGAAAATCAATCCACTTTTTCGAAAAAGAGCGTCCTGACTGCTGGACGCTCTTTCGAAATGAAAAGCCACCCGGAACCACTTCTGCCAGGGCATGGGGGCAGCATTTCCTTCCGGGTGCTGCTGCCTGCCTGCCCTTTGCAGAGACGTGGCGTGGTTAAAGGGACACTCCTGAACACGCGTTGCTCTGCTTCTGCAGCTGCCTTTGCTGTCCCTCTAGGAAGTAAGCAAGGCATTGCAGTGCTGGTTTAGAGTGCTCAGCTTCCTGGGACACCCCAGCAGCTTTTTTCTTTTGAGGTTTTTCTGTTTGAGATCCATTTTTTTGGCATGGAGCCAGAGCTGCCCCTGGGCAGGCGATGGCCCCACACCATCATACTGCAACTGTTGCTGCATCTGCATGACACAGTCATGAGGCTACTTCCCCATCTGGACCCAGACCAGAGGTACGAAGGGCTCCTCCGTCAAGCAGCCGCACTGCCCTTGCCTCCAAACTTCTTTGTGGACAGGCGTGTTTGGAGGCTTGACACCAGCTCTGACTGGTGGGACCGGCTCGTGATGGAGATCTGGGATGACCAAGACTGGCTACGCAACTTCCGGATGCGAAAGACCACTTTCCAGGAACTGTGTACCTGGCTCGCCCCTGCTCTGCAACGGCAAGACACCCACCTGCGGCCCGCTATCCCCCTGGAAAAGAGGGTCGCCATTGCCCTCTGGAAGCTGGCAACCCCCGACAGCTACCGCTCCGTGGGACACCAATTTGGAGTGGGCAGGTCTACTGTTGGATCCATCCTGATGGAGGTAAGTCATTGTCTGGGGACAGTCACAGTTTGGGGTGGGGGGAAGGGAGACTGTCAGGAAGGGCAAAGTGGAGTGGAGTGGGAGGGAGCTCCTCCACTCACCCTGAATTGTTGGGGGGGGTTCTGAGGAGGGGATTCCCGGGGTGTTTGAGAGGGAAGGTGGGTGGTGGGTTCTCCTCCTAAGACATAAGGCACCCCTTCTAACATTTTGTTGTCTGTCTCGTTCTGCAGGTGGTGAGGACCATCAATTCGGAGCTGCTCAACAGGCTCATCTGTCTACAAGATCTGGACAGCGTCATGGCCGGCTTTGCTGCCCTCGGCTTCCCGAATTGCAGAGGAGCGCTCGATGGGACACACATTGCAATCCGTGCACTGCCCCATCGAGCAGCCCAATTCATCAACAGAAAGGGCTACTTTTCTATGGTCCTCCAGGCCCTGGTCGACCATCGTGGCCAGTTTTCGGACATTTGTGTTGGGTGGTCAGGGCGGGCACACGATGCCCGCATCTTCAGAAACTCGTACCTCTACCGGAGGCTTCAGGCAGGAACATTTTTCCCGCATCACGACTTTGCGGTTGGGGATGTGCACATGCCGGTGTGCATAGTGGCTGATGCCGCCTACCCCCTGATGCCGTGGCTGATGAAGCCCTACACCGGCCACCTGGATGCGAGCAAGGAGCAGTTTAATGCTCGCCTTAACTGGGCTCGCAACCAGGTGGAATGTGCGTTTGGAAGTTTAAAAGGCAGATTCCTGTGCTTGCTCACACGCCTAGACATGGGGGAGAGCAACATCCCCCAGGTGGTGGCTGCGTATTGCGTTCTCCATAACCTGGTGGAGAGGAAAGGGGAGGCCTTCCTACCAGGGTGGGGTAGAGGTGCTGATGGCCAGGAGAGGCACTTTGCCCAGCCCCGGACAGCTGCCATCCGCCAGGCTCACCGGTCTGCTGTTGGCATACGGGAGGCCCTACTGGAGCAATTCTCAAGTGGAGGCCACTGACTCTACTGAGGGGCTTCTGCCTGGGGACTGGGCCCTGGCCCAATAGAAGCTTCCCTCCACAACCCATCTCCTGACCCTGTTTGGAGAAATCATTAACACCAGGGTTTGTCTCAAAATAATATGTTCTGTTTAATTTTTTTAAATATCTCTCAAAAAATAGTATAACTGTTGCAAACATAAAAAAGCTTTTGTTCATTTTTGATGTTGACAAAATTATGTACAATAAACATTTTTTGAACACTTTCTTTGTGATTTAACTGGGGTGATGGGGGTGCTTGAAACCTGGAGGGGGGAAGGGGACTTGAAACCTGGAGGGGGGGAAGGGGATCAGGTTGCACGGTGTTTGCCTGATTTCCCTCTCCTGCCTGGGCCTCGTGTTCGGGGTGCACCATGGCCACGGGATCGGGTGGTGCACCTGTCGGTTGGCTGGCTGGGGTGCTCTTGGGACGTGGAGGCCTGGGGGAGAGGAGGGCCAGGGGGAGAGAGGGGCTGGGGAACTGGGGGGGGCTGGGGGAGAGGGAGGTCCAAGGGGGGAAAGGGATGCTGTTGTGGAAGGGGGGTTTGGTGGGGTGGGGTCAAGGGGTGCTGAAGGAGCAGGACCAGGCACAGGAGCAGGCAAGCCACAGACCTCCCTGAGAGTGGCAGTCAGGGACATGCACTGCTGGACCAGCTCCTCCATCAGCCGGTCACGCCACTGATCCTCTGCCTCCGCCCTCTCTCTCAGGATGGAGTTGAGCTCCTGCACGGCCTCCACGTGCTGCCTCAGGATGTCCGCATAGACACGCCTGTGTCTGCGGCTCCCATGTCCCCGAGATGGAGATGGAGGTGGGGCTGGGGTGCTGCGGCCCTCTTGCACGGCTGGTCCGGCTGTGGAGGAAAAGAAGAAGACACAATCAGTCCTAAAAAACTGGACTCTGTAGCACTTAAAATACTAACAGGATGGTTTATTAGGGGATGAGCTTTCGTGGGCCAGACCCACTTCCTCAGATCAGAGTAACACGGCTACATTTCTATCACTATCAGTCATGTGTGCAACAGCTGTCCAAAAGGGCATGCCCTCTCCTTGAGACAGGGGAATCAGACATTCTGAAGGTAACACTGTGTGTGACCTGGGCATCAGCCTGAGCATGACAGGTTTCCCTTGTGCATCACCCACTGTGTACCCACCTACCTCCCCCCCCCCCGGGTGTTACATAACCTCACTGCACTCACCTGCTGCTTCCTCTCCTGCGCCAGATGACACCTGGAGGCCTCTGGGGTCTGGGTGACTGGCTCCAGGGTGAGGGTCGCCGTCTCCTCACTGTCCTCCTCCTCTGGCACCATGTCCCCGTCTCCAGACTGCTCTGGGTCCTGCTCGGGAGCGCCCACCACAGGGTCTGCCAATCCTGACTGGACAAAATGCCGTGGTGTGCGTGCTTCACCACTGCCACCCAGGATCTGGTCCAGCTCGCTGTAATAAGGGCAGTAGTAGGGGGCTGCACCAGAACGGGAGCTCTCCTCCCTGGCCTTGACGTACCCTTGCCACAGCTCCTTCACTTTGGAGCGCACCTGGTCCTGGGTGCGGGGGTAGTGTCCCTTCTGGGCCAGGGCCTCTGCCATGCGGCCATAAATGTCGGCATTTCGCCGCCGGCTTTTGAGGGCTTGTAAGGCCTCCTCCTCTCCCCAGAGCTCCAGAAGGGTCTTGAGCTCTGGCCCAGACCAGGATGGTGCCCGGCGTTTGGAGCCCCTGGCTGGGTCCCCAGAAGGCTCTCTGGAAGGGCCAGGAGGGTTTTGGGGCTGGGACATGCTGCACCAAAGTAGCCGTGTGCTCTGGCTCCTTTGCTGCAACAAGTGGCTGTGAGGGTGCCTGTCCCTTTAAGAAATGGCTGCCGACAGGAACCACAGACATGCAACCCATGCCCCAGATTGTCCACCAGGGATTCTTCCTGGAGGCCAATATTTTCGAAAAAATGGCCTCCCCCCGTCCACACACACTTATTTTCGACGGATCTCCGTCGAAAAAGGCGTTCTTCCTCGTGGAATGAGGTTTACCGCCGTCAAAAGAAAAGCCGCATTCTTTCGATTTAATTTCGAAAGAACGTGGCTGCAGTCTAGACGCAGGTGAAGTTTTTTCGAAAAAAGGCTACTTTTTTCGAAAAAACCCCTGAGTCTGGACACAGCCTTAGTAAAAGTCATTAGACTTCTACACATTTTATAAGCACTTTGAGATGAAAAATTCTATATAATGATAAAGTTTCCCTGATAGCAGGTTACTTCCACAGCAACCTTCTGCAGGTTTTTTCCATGTTCATGTGAAATCACAGCTGGCCACTCCTGGAAAGAGAATATTGCACAAGATGAATTGCTGATCTGTTACAATATGGCAATTCTTGTTTCCATGTTCCTAGAATTAATATAAAACTATTTTAAGAAAAACATCAAATGTTTTGAAAGTATTGGCATGTACTTAAAATAATTCTGAAATTAAGTTTTTTGTTAATGTCCCAATAGTGATATGACATAATACATTGTTGTTATCTATGTTTTAAATACATAAATCTTTATATCAGATAACTTGAAGTGCTTCAGAGTAGAAATTGCTGGAATTCCAATTAAATGAGAATTAGTGTCTGCTTCCTTAAAGTTTCCCTTGAAATTAAACAAGTGAACAAGAACTAATGTAATCTAGCCTGGAAGAAAATATAATTTTAATGCCTTGCAGCAGATCAAGAAAAATAGTCCTATTTCAAACATTATATCATTAGACTTGATCAGGATGATTAGTTTTGATTGGGCAAAAAATAGCCTGACACCAAAAGTAAATTATCTAATCAAATGGAATAAAGCAGAAAGCTTTAAAATTGTTGTAGGATGTTGGATATTATTTTTATACACAGTAGAAATTATGCGTTCTGAACTGTATCTTATGTGTTTCATTATTTGAAATCTTATCTCCCCTGAAATTTTTATGTGGATCTACATTTGGTAGAGAGATAGAAGATCTAACAGTTTATAGGACTCACAAAGAGCTTGGAGGTTGGAGGTTAGTATGCACCAATTCCTGATAAGGATACAATTAAACATGTTCAGTGCTGACAAACTGGCTAACTTTTGCTGCAAAGCAGAAATACAACTTCTCTTGTTGTCAAAGCCTAAGAAAAGTAACTAATTTAGCCAATTAAATCATTGGGAGTAGTAATAAAGTAGACAACGATTAATTTATTTCAGTTCTCTTCTTTTCTTACAGTACTTAGATTGAGGGCAGGTTTCACCAATTAAATTGTGCCACAAGACACATCTAAAAACAACTGCTTTTCACAATTTTCAAGCACTGTGATATGATCATTCAAGGGATATTTGCTTAAATCAGACTATAGAATTATTTCAAGCTACAGCATTAGAGTTCTTGAATGAGAAATGAATTAATTGTGCCTGAATAAATACACTGGCTTTATGGCTTAATACAACAAACAATAACACACTAAAAAAATCCAAGCTGCTTCCCCTGTCTTCCTTTCCTCCCTATGACTGGAGGAATTTTAAGGGGACACCTTGAATAGTCTCTTGAAATACGTGTTAACTACTTATACTAAACAATCTGTTCCACCTTACATTTACCCGGGACACTCTAAGTAAGTTTCCTAGACCCAAAGAGGAATTTTGAAATATTATCTGTAAAATACAGCCTAGAATACTCAAGGAGCTGACTGAGGAGATATCTGAGCCATTGGTGATTATCTTTGAAATGTCATGAAGTACAGGAGAGATTCCAGAGTACTGGAAAAGGGCAAATACCGTGTCAGTCTATAAAAAGGGTAGTAAACACAGGAATGTATAGACTAGCCAGCTTAACTTCAGAATCCAGAAAGAAAAGGAAGCAAATAACTAAGCAATCAATTTGCAAACTCCTAGAACATAATACAGTGATAAGTAACTGTCATCATGGATTTATCAAAAACAAATCATGTTACATCAATCTGATAGTTTTATTTGACAAAATAACAATCCTTGTAAATGTGGTGGAGTGATATATGTAAGATATCTTGACTTTATAGCTGGACATACCATCAACTCTTGATGAGGTACAAAAAGCTGTTAATCACATGAAATCTGGAAAGGCACTTGGCAATGATGCAATTCCACCAGAAATTTATAAAGCTGCTGGTGGCCAGCTGATGTACCATCTCACCCATTTATTTAGCACCATTTGGGAGAAGGAGCTACTTCCCCAGGACTTCAAAGATGCCCTGATTGTACACATATACAAGAGAAAAGCTGACTGTGCATATTGTGATGACCATCAGGGCATCTCTCTGCTCTCTATAGCTAGTAAGATCCTGGCCCACATTCTTTACAACCAGCTTTCACTACATGTGTTCAAAAATGGCATCATTCCTGAAAACCAGTGTTGATTTCGTGCCGGTCGAGGCATTGCCAATATGATCTTTACAAGCCATACAGATACAAGAGACATGTAGAGTGCAACATCAGGATCTCTATGTGATTTTCATCAACTTGACGAAGGCATTTGACACGGTCAACAGAGATGGCCTCTGGAAAATACTTGGGTAAATTGGCTGTCCGGAAAAATTTATCAATGTTGTTTGGTCCTTTTATGATGGCATGCTTGGTCGCATCCTTAACAATGGAGAGATATCAACACCTTTTGAAATATCAAACAGTACAAAGCAAGGATGTATTCTTGCTCCTCTCCAACACCTATTTTTCAATGATGATGTTAGTTGCTTTTAAGGACTGCATGTTGGGCATAACTATTAAGTTCCAAACAGATGGTAGTATTTTCAATCTGCAGAAACTTCAGGCTTGCATCAAAGTAGTTACTACAACTATCCATGATCTTCTGTTTGCTGATGACTGTGCACTGTTGGCTTATTCAGTGAAAGATGAACAGGAGCTTTTTTATTGCTTTGTTACTTCTGCTCACTGCTTTGGACTCTCAGTGAACTTCAAGAAGACAGAAGTTATGCCTCAGCCTGTTTGGAAAGAGCCCAGCACTCCATTGACCACTGCTGCTGGTAGAGTTCTTAAGGCTGTTGACAAGTTCTGGTACCTGGGAAGTGTACTGTCTTCTAGCATAAACATAGATCATGATGTATCTGCTTGATTAGCCAAAGCTAGTGCTGCCTTTGGAAAAGTGACCAAATGTCTATGGAAAGACCATGGTATCAAATTCTATGTGAAGGTAGCAGTTTATCAGGCAGTTATCCTGAATATCCTGCTATATGGCTTGGAGTCTTGGGCAATACATCGTTGCCATGTTTTGAAGCTCGATCAATTCCATATGCATTGTCTGAGGAAGATTGCTCACGTGAATTGGTAGGACAAAATTCCTAACACAGAGGTTCTTAAGCTGTGTGGTGTCATGGGCATGGAAGTAGTGCTCATGAACAAACAGTTTCACTGGATTGGTCATGTTATGAGGCTGGATGACACACGGATACCAAAGATGGTCTTCTATGGAATGCACTTTATCGGTGGTCAGTATAAGCGCTATAAAGACATCTTAAAGGCCAACATGAAGTCATGCAGCATATCTCCCAATGATCTGGAAACTTTAGTTCAGGACAGATTGTCCTGGCGGCAAACCACTGTACAGGTTCTTAATTGCTTTGAAAGTCAGTGTATCCAGGCATTACAGGAAAAGTGTAGGATCCAAAAGGAATATACAACGCCTGCAGTTGGCAGATTTTTATGTGACATTTGTAATCAGCTCTGCCGATCAAGGATTGGTTTAGTTGCTCATCAACGGCATCAGAGAAGATGAGATCCATCAATCAACGGCTCAGTCCAAGGAAGGAAGGTTCAAGGATATCTTGACTTTAATACCTTAGATGGAGCTACAATAATGTAGGTACATAACTGGTTGGACAACCATTCCCAGAGAGTAATTATTAGTGGTTCACAGTCAAACTGTTAGAGCATATAAAGTGAGATTCCTTAAGAATCAATTTGGGGTCCAGTTCTTTTCAATATCTTCAACAGTGATTTAGACAATGGCACAGAGAGTACATTTATAAAGTTTGCAGGCAATACCAAGCAGGAAGAGTTTGCAAATGCTTTGGAGGCATTTCAAAGTGATCTGGACAAACTAGAGATATGCTCTGTAGAGAATACGATAAAATTCAATTTAAAAAAAAGGCAAAGTACTTAGGAAGGAACTATCAGTTGCACACCTACGAAATGGGCAATGAGTGTTTAAGAAAAGTTCAGTAGAAAGAGATTTGGGGGTCAAAGTGGATCACAAGCTAGATATGAGTCAAGAGTGTGACACTATGGCAAAAAAAGCAAACATGATTTTGGGATGTATTAGCAGGAGTGTTGTAAGCAAGACATAAGAAGTAATTTTTCTGCTCTACTCCACACTAATTAGGCCTCACCTGGAGTATTTTGACCAGTTATGGGTTCCACATTTAAGAAAAGATGTGGACAAATTGGAGAAAGTCAGAGAAAAATAAAAAATGGTTGACGTCTAAAAAACAGACCTATGGGGGAAGATTGGGAAAAAATGGGTTTGTTTAGTCTGGAGAAGAGTAGATTGAGGAGGGACATAATAATAGTACATAAAAGGTTTTCCAAGAACAAGAGGACAAGAAGCAATGGGATTAAATTGCAGCAAGGGAGGCTTAGGTTGGACATTAGGAAACACTTCCAAACTATCAGGATGTTTAAGCACTGGAATTGGGAAAATTTTGGAATCTTCATCATTGGAGATTTTTAAGAGCAGCTCAGATTGGTCTAGATAATACTTACTCCTGCCATGAGTGCAGAGAACTGAATTAGATGACCTCCTGAAGCCCCTTTGCCCTGGTCTACACTAGGGCATTATTTCCAAATAACCCCCTTTAGGTCAAATTTATAAGCGGAGTGTCGACACTACCAGGCCCATTATTTTGAAATAACGGGCTGCTTATTTTGAAATCTGTACTCCTGCTTTCCTCAGGGAATAATGCTAATTTTGAAATAGTTATTTCAAAATAGCATTAGTGTGGATGCTCCGGTGATGCTATTTTGAAATAACTACTCCCTAGAGTAATTCAAACTAATTACTCTCCAGTGCTTCCTGGAGCTCTAAGTCGAGGTGGTACATCCACATTAACAGAGTCTACCTCAGACTAATTTTGAGGCTTCCCTGTAGTGGGGACATGCCATTTCAATTTTGTAAAAATTGGGAGTTATTAAGTTGAATTTAGTTATTTTGAAATAATTTCCAGTGTAGACATGCTCTTCCAGTCCTATGATTCTATGATACGATAAGAGCACTGCGTAAGCTCAAAAGCTTGTCTCTCTCTCCAACAAAATTTGATCCAACAAAATAAATTACCTCACCCACCTTGTTTCTCCCATGATCATGATGGCAAACAAAGGTTTCTTACAACCATAGTCACAAGAGTATTTACAAAAGTATGCAAATCTATTTTAGAGGGGGGGAGAGAGAGTGAAAGAGAGAGAGAGAGAGAGAATATAGTTTTCCCTGACTTACTCCATCCCTATGAATGAAAGGTGATCAATTAAATTAATTCTTGGTTATTTCTTACCATTTACAAAGAACTGAGGGGCTGTGTCTAGACTGGCAAGTTTTTCCACAAAAACAGTTGCTTTTGCGGAAAAACTTGCCAGCTGTCTACACTGGCCGCTTGAATTTCTGCAAGAACACTGATGATCTCATGTAAGATTGTCAGTGTTCTTGCGGAAATGCTATGCTGCTCCCGTTCGGGCAAAAGCCCTTTTCCGGAATTGCTTTTGCGCAGAAGGGCCAGTGTAGACAGCTGAAAACTGTTTAGCGCAAAAATGGCAATCGGGGCTTTCTTGCACAAAACCGCATCTAGATTGGCACGGGCGCTTTTCCGCATAAGTGCTTTTGTGCAAAAGCGACCGTGCCAATCTAGACGCTCTTTTCTGCAAATGCTTTTAACGGAAAAACTTTTCCATTAAAAGCATTTGCGGAAAATCATGCTGGTCTAGACGTAGCCAGGGTGTGTCTACACAGCTGGGCAAAAGTCAAATTAAGGTATGCAACTTCAGCTACATCAATTGCATAGCTGAAGTCAAAATAGCTTAATTCGGCTTTTGGCACTGTCTACACAGCAGGTAGTCAAAGAAAGAACATTCCTCCTTTGACTTCCCTTACTCCTCATTAAATGAGGGTTTCAGTAGTCAGAGTAAGAAGTCCTCCATTTCAACATTATTTTGAAATAATGGCTTGCTGTATAAATGCATAGTTTGTTATTTCAAAATAATGTCAGTTATTCCAAAATTGTGCTACTGTGTAGGCATTCCCTAAGGGAGTCAATCCTAAACTTCTTTCTCAAGTAAAACTCTTCTTGACTTCACTAATAGCTATGATAGAGTAAGAATTACAGGAATGGACCCAGGAAGTTTAAAGAGACAAGAAATTCAGTAACCAAAGCTATCCTGAGACACTGAAGTACTGCTTCCTTCATCCTCTGCAATTCAGAAAACACTCTTCAAATTGTTACTGAATTTAAAACTTTTTCTATCTGATAAAAACCCTATATATTTGCCATAATGTTTTTTGCTTATGTCTTGATATCCCGAAGGACAATTCATTGTTTTAATGCATGATACAGTGTAAATCATCATGTAGCAAGAACAATACTAATCACCTCTCTTGTTTTGCATCAGCCATCACTCTTCAGCCTTTACTGTATCTGAATCAATCTGAGCTCATTTATATTAATCATGACTTGTTTGTATAGAAAAAAGTCAATTGCAAATAAAGTGTGTATGTAGAACCACAAAAAATATTGTAAACAGAGAGATAAAAGCATTAGAGAAATTAAAAGGGGGGAAGGTGCTGTTTTTTATTTTAATTTTGTAAAACCAATACATATTTTAAGTAGCAACTACATTGTAAACATTAAAAACAGAAATTTCAGAGAAAAATACATCTGAAAATGCATATATGACATTTTTTATAAAAACATCTAAGAATTTTCAAATTATCAACCCTTCCTAACTTTTTCAATCTACACTTCTGGTCTATAGTATTGCAGGATGGCTGAAGGACAAGCACTTACAAAAGTTACATATAAACTCATTTATATCCTTTTTCAAATGTATGGTCTCTAAGAACTGCATCCACTAAAAATATATTCAAATGCTGCATCAAGTTTTATCAGCCTTACCCTGTTTTCTGAGGTGTGCCAACTGAACATGTTTTTTATTGAAGCTGACATAAAGGATTTCTTACATTAGTTGTCATATTATTCAGATGAACATAAAATATGCTGGGTATAAAATGCTAATATTAAAATATACTTGGTTTTGTTTTGGAGTTAATTCAATGAGCATAGACTAAACAGGCTGGTAATAAGGTCTAAATATAAATGGTAACACCACTGACTTATTGATTCAAGTACTTAAGCATGTGCCTAACTTTTAAGCACAAATAGTCTTACTGAAATCAGTTGGAGTACTTGTGTTTAGAGTCAGGCATTTGCTTAAGTGCCTTGTAGCAACTTATGATGTAGCATGATCTAATATGGCATAATCTAGTCTGTTTGACAATGAAAAGTAATGTTATATAGCTTTTTCAACGTGCGTATTTCCTGGACACATGAATACGAAAGTGCAAAAGGTGCTCTATCATTCAGAATTAGCTCAGAAATGAAATCATATTTCAGCTTAGATTGGAATATTTATTAACTTGGCAACTTGGATGTTGGTCAAGACTGATTTCTATATTTCAGCTAGCAACCAAGAACTATTTTCCTAATCTTAACCAGGGAAATAGTTTCTAGAGCTACTTCAGAGAATCTGTAGAATAACTTAAAGCAGTTCAGCTAATGATGTGTCTCTCAAATTTTGAACCTCTTTAAGAAAGGGCTGTTCTACCCAAGATATGTGCACATAACAGCTATTAAGTGTGATGAGAGTTGCACATGTGTATCTAGGGGAAAATATAAGAGACTTTAGGTATGAACACAATATTTAACAGGAACTCAATGTAATACACTCCGAAAGATTGGAATAACATAGAAACAGAGGCTCTGCACTGGCTCACTGGCACAAAAAAAAGCCATGTACATGCAGACACAGTGTAGGGAACTTAATAGTGGTATAAATATCCCATAGCAACTCCAATGCTACCCCTACTCCAGTCCTCACTGGCAGTTGGACATTCAACGATTGGAACTGGGGCCATAAAAGTGGCTTGAAACTCCCTTAGGGTACATCTACACTACAGAGAATGATTGAAGCTACCGCTGTCGATCTTCCAGGATTCGAATTAGTGGATCTAGTTAAGACAGCTAATTCAAACTGAGAGGGATCCTCTGATCCATGCCGGTAGTCCTGCTTCCATGATGTGTAAGGGAAGTCAAAGGGCAAGTGTTTTCCCTTTGACTTCCTGCAGTGTGGACATCGCCAAAAGTCGAGTTAAGCTACTTCAATTTCAGCTATGTAATTAACATAACTGAAGTTGCGTATCTTAATTCGACCTTGTCCCATAGAGTAGACATGCCATTAGCGGCCACTTCTATTGATGCTGCTATTCAGTATGTGCCATAATAGCAAATAGGGGACTTTGTTCATGATACTGTTTTCAGTTCTTTCCTCTCAGTAAACTGTTTAAAAAAAAGTGTCTATTCCCTGTAGACTACTTGGAGTCCTGTGGGGGAAAGAACTACAAACTTTAATTCTCATGGCATCTCGGGGTTTTTGATCCTTTTTCTCTCAAGCTTCACTGAAAACTTCTGGTGAGGAAAGGAATTTTTTATTCATAGCACATTATGCTGGGCTGAGTATAAGTATTCTATAGAATGAGGGTTCTCAAACGTCTTTGAATCACAAGGCATAAAGGATCTGCTGACAAGGGGTTCTGGGGTTGGCAGATCCCCATCTAGACTGCTGCGCTGTGCCGACAAACAGCTGATCGGCACAGCGCGGCAACCATTTTGATGTAAATGAAGCGGCAATTATTTAAATTGCCACTTCATTTCCCTTTTTTGAGTAAACTAATCTACATGGCTCCATCGATGGAGCCATGTAGTTTAGATGTACCCAAGTAGACCAATTGGTCCTCAAAATTATGTATTTCTTTTGATAGGTGAGGATAGTTTTCTATCTGTGTCTCAGTCCTTGCTGATTTTGGCCTCCATTTCTTCAAAGCTGACCCTGTTCTCTATAACAGATGGCCATTTGGTGCTAGCTGCCACAAAGACAGACCAGGAAAGCTGAAAACGTCATCCTTGTTTCATTAATTGCTTGCATAATCCCTCATCTGAGTGATAAGCACCCTGTACAATGCTTATAGTGAAACTGATTAAGTAGGAAAACCTTTAGCAGGGTGAACTGCTCAGATGCAGAAAGAAGGCCTCACCTATCCTGTGATATTCATCAAACAAAACATAAATTTGTTCATTTGCCCTTTTCTTTCACTCCTATTGCTAGAGTAGCTAGGCAAAGATTAAAACACTATCTAGATATGGCAAGGACTAAAATAACAACAATAATACAAATGATAAAAAATAAAACCGTGTATTATGCCCTGAAGGTTACTATACTATAAGTTCTGTTGGTTTCCCAAGGAAAACAAATTCTTGAAGATTTGTGCAAGATTTCTGAAATGCCCACTTTGTTAGAGAGCCCAAACATGGCCAAAGTAACTCAAAAGTGCGTTCTGAAGGTATCATGGCCAGGGAACACTGGCACGGCCATACACTGGCTAGCAGGGATCCGTAGAAGCCTCAGCTGCAACTGAGCAATTTCTGCCTTTCTCATCATAAAACTTATCCCGTATACTCCTGCAAGTAAAATAAATGGCAGCTGGGACCAGCCTTTAGAGAGCTGGTAAATAGAAGAGCATCACCCTTACTTTTCAGCTACTCCAATGAGATCTATTATAGTTCCTTCTTGCTTGGTAATGAGAACTGTAGATATCAAGCCTCTTATGGACTACTGGCTGACACTTTTTAAATATTCATAGGCAAAATATTATGCACAAGTCGTAAAGTGCAGAATCTCCACATAAAACATCAGTATATTATCCAATCAGAAGAAAAATGATTAGACGCATGTGTGAATGTGCTATACTTATAGCATAGAGAAGATATACTTCCTTGTCATTTTTAGGGCTGCTACCGCTGCACACCTAAGGTTAATATTTAACACAATGGGTAGAATATTGTGTAGGCAAGTACCCAATGATACAGCCTATGCTTTTCTCACAACCTTTTCATGGGGATGAAAGCTACTAAAAATGAATTACCAAAAGAAAAAAAAAAGAATTGAAGAGCATCACATCTTTTGCCTTCCCATTCTAGAAGCAAAGGAAGAAAAATCAGAAATCCCTAGTTAATGTTGCTGTTTTATAAATCTCGGTAATCACTTTGTTCCTGCCATCCTAAAGTTAATAAAATAAGGCTTTATACAATGTCTTTTAAACAAAAATACTTTCTTATCAACAAAAAGAATTGCTTCGCTTAAAATGAAAAATGCATTGCTTAGATCATACATCCAATAGACATTGACAAGTCTAATCATCCTGATAATCTCTTCAATAAATCTTAATTTCAGAAGAAAACTGCCATTATAAAGATTTCCTTTTAGCTATAAGGAGGTGGAAAAGGGATGATGGAGCCCTTATTTCATAAATTACAGACAATATGAAAAATTTAAAAAATGTTTTCAGAAAGATCTTTCTAACTTTGTTTCAGATGGATGCATCCTTTTAAGACATTAATGTATCCAATAATATATTTTATAGTTTGCTCTTATGTATTTAATCATAAGTATCAATTGAGCTGCTTTTAAAAGCAAAGTTCTTTTACTTCTGCAGAAGTAAAACAAAAAATCACATTTTGACTCTGAAAAGCACAGTGCTCTCAACAAATTGTACTTCATGTTTTGAAGCCTAGAGGTTAGATTCCTGCACTGCCTTATATTCCTTTGTTACCATGTTCCTGAAAATCTTACTGTAAGGACCAGGCTGTGGAAAATTGTTCCACTAGACTTGTACCTCTCAAATGGCCCTTGTTTGGAGGGTTATCCCTCATTTTAGACCCAAAATTTCCTACTTCCCATCCTAAGTTGTCATGTCTTCACTTTTATAATTGAAAACTATTTGTCAGAAATAAAGAATCACAAAAGTGAGAAATATAGAGTTATTTGCATTACAGATATGAATCACTCCGTACTTTAATTTCTGGTATGAATATGCTTTTTTCTTTTCTTCACTTTGGGCCATTGTTTCACATTGGCAGATTGAAAGGTATGGCTAGCATCTTAACATTTAGGCACAACCCCTAGGGAGCTAGATCTTGGGGTGCATTCAAACTATGCTTGGCACACGGAGGCAGCAGGGAGCAATTACAAAATAATTATCTTTGTTCCACTTTAAAATGATATGGAGAACTCAATAATAACAAGCAATCAGAAGCCAGTGAAGCTACTTTGATCTTGATTCTGGCTCCACACTGGTTTGACATCCCGGAATTCCTTGGTATTACACTTGATTTGCCTTCATGTAATGAAGCTTAGATCCAGGCCTCTGTTGTCCAGGTCGGTGTCTGTAGGATGAGCAGTGGGTAGCCACAATCCATACTGAAATCCAAATGGCAGACATGTACAAATTGTTGGACAGTCTCAGCAGGGCAGATCACTTCCTGATGAAACACAAAGGTCAGTTCAATATAGCAACAGAACCACACTAATGTGCACACCTCATGATTCTTACAGTCTCTTCTTACCTCAAAGAAAATGTTTAAAGTTGAGAAAGCATGAATATTAAAAAAAAATACTCTGTAATATTTACTCCTATAGGTGGTGTTTTAGTTGACCTACTCACATATGTAAAGTTACACACACATGGAAGTTCTTACAGGACTGGGCCCATTTATGTATTTCAGTCATTTTCTCTGTGCTTATTTTACAGTATATCCTTGTTTGATAGCATTTTAGGATTATATAAGCACAAAACATTTCAACTAGTAAACCTCTTTATATTACTTATGTATTTATTTTAATATATACCTAACTTTAAAGCACCAAACTTCTTCTCTTTTTTAATAAAAAATCTGATTAAAAATATTGCTTCTGAGTGATATTTTCTGTCACATTTCATTGTGAAACCAATCTTTACAAATGAGATATAAACTCCTAAAAAAGCATTTATACTAGAAGTGCCGACACAATCCTAATTATAGGCATGCAAAGCCATGCTTTACTTGATACAGATGAACAGCCAAAAAGGCTGGTTTGGCTCCACAGAAGTCACTGGAACAGACAGCACAGATTATATATTGACTACATTATTTCTGCTTAAAATTGATTTCTACAGTGTAACATTTCATTTTTATTTACATGCAGTTTGTTTCTCACTGATTAAATATTTTCCCAAATTACCTTGATTCTGTCATCCCTGTTTATAGCTAAGTATAACAACCAAATTGTTTTTGCTCTATTTACGTATTTAATGCTGTGCAATATCTCATTCCATGAGAAGGAACAATTATTGCTTTATTTTAATCCCCTTTCAAAGAATCTAACAGTGGTTCATACTACAGGCAGTCCCCAGGTTACATGGATCCGACTTACATCGGATCCCTACTTACAAACGGGGTGAGGCAACCCCGCACTAGCTGCTTCCCCCCAGCAGACCAGGGAGACGCGAAGCTAGCGCTCCCCGCTCCCCCCCCCCCCCCCAGCAGACCAGGGAGACGCGGAGCGGCTTTTCTCAGCAGACACCTCAGCTTGAGAATAAAGGACTGAGGGAAGTGAGGTGTGGGAGAATAAAACTGAGCTCTGGAGAAATGTTTGGCTAGAGTTTCCCCTACAATATGTACCAGTTCCGACTTACATACAAATTCAACTTAAGAACAAACTTACAGTCCCTATTTTGTACGTAACCCGGGGACTGCCTGTATATACAATTCTATATTCAAATATAGGATCAACAGTGTCAATAAAGTATTTTCTAGCTACTTTAAAAATGCTGGTATTCATATCTGCCGTGTTCAGTTTTTAAAGCAAACCGTAATCTTTTAGCCTTCAAATTCATTATTTACATGTAATATTTGTTTTGCTAAAAATATACATATATATTTTCATGATGGTTTAGCCAAAGTCAATCCACAGTCTTCCCTTTCTTGCTTCCAATCTAGGTGATCTTGGGTTAAGTAATTAGCAATCTACTGAACCACATCTAAAGGGCTGCCAGAATACCATTGGGACCACTTAGTCACTGACCTCCAGGTAAGTTCCTAGATCACACATCTTCAGCTGAGAATTTACATCTGTCCTACATCAGCTCCCTCCTGCTTAGGTATGTGCTATGCAGTGGGAGCCTGTGAGACAAAAAATGTCCCCCTGAATTTTTATGCAATCTTGGCCACCGCTCCCTCAAATCAGAGCTACACTTTGGAGAAGAGGATTTTGGAGTGCTTTGGGAAGCACAGGTGTTTCAGCAGATGGCATTACAGAATATGAGCCATGCTTTGGAGATGGAAAAGACAAAGACAAAGAGTTGTAGATCTGGATGAGTTTATTGGAAAAGGTGCACAATGATAGGAGACATTAAATGCTCTAGCTTATGGTGCCAATGTACCTAGGACTCTCTATTATCCCACAGGCTAAACTGGCTAAGTTGTCTTTAATCATTCCATTTGTTTTTAGGGTCTCCCATTGCTTAGTTATAGGACCATGTCCAAAGATATAGAATGGTTGTGATTCTGGTAATTTTGTCATTTGGGCATTTTTGCACAGATAGATTCACTTAAAGATCAGCTTAATACATACTATTTGGTATTTTGAGTTCCACTATGTTGTTCTGTTTATACTGTGCTACAATGTACCTTTCTTATTCTTTTTATCCCCAGTCTAAGTGCATTGCTGATTTGAGGGTTTGAGGTCATTTTAATTTTTTCGTCAGAACTAAGAATAAATAGGGTCAATTTCATTTTTTCAGCTGCATGAGTCCAAAAGCGAGAATTATAACCCACTGTACAGGAGACAAGAGATTCAGTGAACACTAAGCTTCCTTCAGGCAGAAGAAACTACACTCATGTTCGTCAAGGAGATTAATAAGAAATCTGATCGAGTCTAGAAGACTATTGCTGCAGTGGATTACAAGTCTGATCTCCTTTTTTCCCTGAATAAATAAGCTCCAGGGCTAAGACAATGGTACAGAAAACCAGATATCATCACTGACAATGAAGACAAAGTGTAGCCCTGTGGTATACACAATCAAATGAAGATGAAGAAGTCTACCGAATAAAATTATAAAATGTATTATTGTATATAATATTTATAGTGATATTTTGCAATTTATATTATTAATGGTCAATTATAATATATAATCTTTCCCCAACCCATTATTGGTCTTGACTCTTTAGACTGTATGATCTTTGGGATGGACCAATCTCTTACTAAGTGCATATATAGTAGCACAATGAGGCCCAGATCTAAACTGGAGCTTGTAATGTGGAACAAATAATTAATTAAAATTACACCATTGGAAAATATAAACCATTGCACCATATGATGGTTACTGGATTTACCAACCAAGGTTAAACATTTGCAGTCATTTATGGAGTGTGGGATTTCTGAGCCTGAACATAAAGGAAGGTGTTGTACAACTGGAAAGAGAATGCAGGATAATATAGTCTGCTGACAAAAGAGATTTAAGATGCTGATAATATAATTGTTTGTTCTTCCAGAGAGAAGAGTATTCTGGAGTTGTATTCAAAAATAACACTGACTGTAAAAACTTGGGGATTCTCATCTTTTGGCCTGTTCAGTCCAGCCTGTATGTGCTATTATTTCTAAAACAGAGTAGACCGGGGTGGGCAACAGATCTCACCCTCAGTCACCCTGCCACTCTCCACCCCCAGGCCAGTTGAGACTTCAAGACATGGGAGCACATGAAGTCTCCTCTCCCAGCCAGGGGTATGCGGCACCAGAAAGAACCACTAGCTGTTTTAAAACATCTGGCAGTTCTCTCTAGCCACCATACGCCCTTGGCATGGTGGGGGCAGGAGGTGAGAGACTTTGTGTGCTCTCTGCCCCCAGACCCTGACTGGCCAGGGGAGAGGAGAGTGTGTGAAGTCTCCTCCCCCCGCCAGGGGCACATGGCATCAGAAGGAACCGCTGGCTGTTTGAAAATAGCTGGCAATTCTCTTTGGCTGCCGCACACCTCTGGCAGAGCAGGATTGGGATGCAAAGACTTCACATGATCCCCTGCCCCAGGCCCTGATTGGCCAGGAGGGAAGCGCACAAAGTCTCCTCCCACCATGGCACCTAGAGGGAACCAGCAATCAGGCTCTGTGGGTGGGGAAGCACGAGAAATCTCCTGGCCCCACTCCTTCCGCCAGAGGCCACACTCCTTCTGGGGAGGCCCAGGGCCACTTCAGAAATTTCTGAATAGTTTTAAAAATGATTGCCCACTCTTGGAGTAGACCTTTCAGAATGAGAAAATAGATGCTGTTTAAATACATCCAGGCTCTGCTGTATGCCTCTTCCGTACCCCCCTCCACCAAGAGGCATAACCAGAGTTGGGTGAAGGGGGGAAAGCACAACTCACTGCAAATGTGCATAGAGCTACATGCCTGCCTTAAGGTTACAGAACATTACCTGAAAAAAGAGTACAGTACAATAGCATTATCTGGAAAATGTACATTACACTGATAGCACTTACAGCTACACTGACTGCAACTTTCCCTCTCCCTACTGAATGCCTTTTGAATAATAAGAAGAAATAGATTTTGGGGACACCAACCTGTCCTGGAGCAAGATGACTGCTGAGCTGGATAAACTGTAATCTGTTTAAAGCTTGTAACTTTTGTTTTTGCCTAGGCTGCAATTCTTTGTAATAGAGCAGCTGGGATGTTTCCTGCCAGTAACCAAACATCTCATGCATGTTTATAAGTATGTCTTGCTGCTGAAACTGTAAGTATGAGAAGGAAGTGAGTGTAAATTTGAAATGGTTTGCCTTTATAATTTTAAAGTAGCCAAAATGAAATTCTGGCTCCAGTGAAATCAACAACAAAACTCCCAATGACTTCAATAGGTCAGGATTTTGCCTCTAATTTTTAACCATGATATAAACCCTTTCTATTTTAAATCAAAGTAGTTTTGGATGATACAAGTGAATAAAATATGTCATGTCTATTTTATTACATTCATCTAATTTTAAAATGACAAAATTGATGTCATTCATTTAGAATGTGCTTCAAGGACTGGACGTTATTGTCAAGTTTAAGCCAAAATTAAATATTTGTGGTCAGTTTATAACCCAAAGAAGATAGAGTTTATAGTGAAAGTGCTAAAACAATTTAACCTGAAATATATCATTAATGTTGCTTTAATACTGTTACATAGCATTAATATTCTTAATGTACTACAATGGTCCTCGGTGACGGAAGCATGTTTTTAAAAGAAAAAATTCAATAGTATCAGTAGACATGTCCATTAAATAACAACTACAGAAATTCTGTTCTAATAAAAGCATTGTTTCTTTTAGTTTTTTATTAAACAATTCATAAACTATGGCCAAGAATTAAGAAATACAAATGCACGTGATTGTGTTTAGTTTGTGTCTTTGTGGATTTTTCTCTTCATTTTGTATGCTAAGTAAATCTTGCTTTATTTAAGATGATTTAAATTTAGGATTTTTCCATAGGGTAATTAGTGTGTGTCCCTTCCAAGAGAGAAGGAGAATGAACTCCTGACTTTTGTGAGATGTGGAAGGGCAGTGTCAGAGGCACCAGCTCAAGTACCCACTCAACAAACCAGGGTTCTCTATTTGAAGGGGTGCTGCTGCTATCTTAGTTTATAGCCAGATGAGAGCATCGAAAATGTTTGGAAATCAGAAGACTAGATTTTCAAGTGTATAGGAACAATGTGATGCAATATTAAGCATACCAAGACATAGAATTATTTCATGAAGCACACTTAGAATCAAATCACCACCTCAGTACCCAACCCGAGTAACTGGGCTGAGGAACTGAACTGTCAGAAATAGAGGACTATTTCCTTCCAGGAGACATAATGGCTTCACAAACAGTAATAGTGTGTCTGTAGTAGCCATTGTGGCCCTGCCGCCCTCATGCAACCTGCAGTGGAAAGTGCTGGAGGGTTTAGGCAATGGTAGATTATATAGTCTAGTCCCCCTTCCAACTCCAAGCTGTGCGCAGTGGAAGTGTGAATCCACAGAGCCTGCCTGACCATTGAACAGCATAATTGGTTCTGCCACAAACATTGGTTTTCTAGCACTGATTCTGCTGCTAGAAGACCCTCCTCCCTCCTGGAGCAGTGTCCCTAAGTATCATTACAAGGAAGAAATCTGCAGTGCTCACTTGTATGTCACCAGATTAATAGGCAACATAGCATCTGATTTCCAAACTATTCTTAGGAACTATTTTGTGCTTTCAGTTGAAGATGTATCCGTGGCCTTTTACCCATCATAACACACGTTTACTTCCTGTTTGTGCTCTTATTTGCAGTATGCAAACAACTTCCGAGAGCACCACCCTCCTTGCATGCAAGCAAAACCTCGCTTTTGGAATTTTCTTTAGATCTCTCAGTCTCAGATTTCTTTTTTAGTTTTCAGCATTCTACATGCTGCAACCTGACCCTACATTGAGATAGCAGCAGCACTATTTTTTAAATGGAGCCCTTGGTCCTTTGTCTGGCTGCTTGCAGTGGTGTTTCTCTTGAGTACCCTTCCACATCTCACTCCAGAAGTCCGAAGTTCATTTTCCTTCTCTCTTGGCACACAGTAATTATCCCTTGGAAAAATCATAAATCTAAGTCATTTAAAATAAAGCAAGACTTACTCAGTTTACCAAATAGTGAGAAAAATCCAGACTGATAATATTAAACAGAATAAATGTAGCTTAGTCTAGAGACTATACAAAAGCTGAACTTCCCAGGCTTAAATCTGTCTGGCTATGTCTAGACTGCAGGCTTCTTTCGAAAGAGGCTCTTTCGAAAGCATCTTTCGAAAGAGCCTCTTTCGAAAGAGAGCGTCTAGACTGCACGGAGAAATTTCGAAAAAGCGGCTTGCTTTTTCGAAAGAAAGCATCCAGTGAGTCTGGATGCTCTCTTTTGAAGAAGCCCTATTTACATTGAAGAACGCCTTCTTTCGAAAGAGGAACTTTCGAAAGAAGGCGTTCTTCCTCGTGAAATGAGGTTTACCGCCATCAAAAGAAAAGCCGCGTTCTTTCGAATTAATTTTGAAAGAACGCGGCTTGAGTCTGGATGCAGGGGAAGTTTTTTCGAAAAAAGGCTACTTTTTTCGAAAAAAACCCTGAGTCTGGACACAGCCTCAGTGAAAATATGAAATAACACCTATATAATACCTATAAAACTCCTCTCTCAGGTCCCCTGGACTTGGGGAAACTGCCTGCCTGCCAAGTGTCTTTGTTTCTGTGTGATCTATCTATCTCAAAACAATCACAGATCTTTGTCTTACAAGACCAGAGTGAAATTCCACTGCATTGAAGTCAATGGCAACATCCCAGGTATTTGTGTTCATCCTTTTGTTGTGCTAGTTTCTTTCTGGCTGATCCAACGGGTTTATTTTACACATTATGAACCTGATACAAAGCCCACTGAAACTGGTGGGACTCTTTCTATTAATTGATGTGGGATTTTGATCAGACCCTGTATCACTCTCCACAATAGCAGCTTGAAACAAGTAAAACTCCAAAAACTGTTAACAAGTTAACAAGCCTATCTCACTGCCTCATATCTGTGTGGCCCACTTTAACAAACATAGAAGACAGATGTACATATGACTATTTTTCTGTTTGCGGGTGCCTTTTTAAAACAAATCTGTTTTTGTGAGAGTCTTTTTTTCTCATATATTTGGTGTTGACTTTGGTAACAAGAAACCATTCATTTTAGAAAACTTTGAACAACAGAATGAAATTATAGTTTCAGAAATTCCAATAGTTGAATAATTTGCTTTGTCCATTGTATAATTTTTTTCTGCAGATATATTTGGTGATGAGCTTTCCTGGTCCAGACCCACTTCCTCAGATCAAATTCTGAATGGTATCATTCCTGCCTTATCCATCCACTGACTTTGATCTTTATATACTCAGGTTTAGCACCCTTTCTCCTGATACTTTATGCACAAAGGTAGGAGGTGGGTAACAGAACATCTTTCTTCTCCCTCCCCCCCCCCCCTCCCCCTTCCCTTCTCCTATTTATTTAGAGTTTCCTTATCCTCTAATCCAGCGTTTCCCAAACTATGGGCCATGGCCCGGTACCGGGCCACAGGAAAAAAATACCAGGCCTCAGCGTGGCTGCTGGGAGGGGAGCAGAGTGGGGCGGGCTGAGAGGAGGTGGGGAGAGGAGGAGAACCTGCCACCGGGAAGCGGGGCTGGGGGCAGCAGGGCTGTCCCGAGGAGATCTGGGCAGGTGGCAGGCGGAAGCAGGGTTGGAGGCAGTGGGGCTGTTCTGCAGAGATCAGGGAGGGCAGGCAGTGGAATCAGGGCTGGCCGGGGGAGATCAGGAAGAGGAGGACGAGAGAACCAGCTGCTGGAAGCAGGGCTGGACGAGGGCAGCAGAGCTGGTCGGGGGGGTCGTCAGAGGAGCGGGGCTGACCGGAGGAGATTGGTGGGTGGCGGGGGAAACTGGCCGCTGGAAGCAGGGCTGGACTGGAGAGATCGGGAGGAGAAGGGTGGGGGGAGCAGGACTGACCCAGGCACATGCAGACCCTGGCAGACGAGTGAGTCTGTCCAGGGATTCCATTTTGGCCCTCTTCCCCCACATATCCTCCTTCGAGTAGTTGCGAACTACCTGGCAGGTAGACACACTCAGGCAGTGTGAGCACATCTACCAGCCAGGCAGTTCGCAGCTATGGACTGATACACCTAATGATAATAAAACGTACCTAATTAGAAAATACCAGACATTTTATATGTCTGGTAATTTCTCAATTTGTTTCCTGGATAAAACCCTCAAATACCAGACTGTCTGGTACAAAACTGGACACCTGACAACCCTACCCTTCCTTGCACCCTCCCTCCTAGCAAGGTACCCTACCTCCAATCTGCTCCTGCTCCCATCTCCTGGAGTGCCCATGCAGTGCCGGGTCCCCCAAGCCCTTGCCCAGGCTGGGCGGAGGATGCAACCAGATGAAACACTGAAAATGTATTAATTTTTCATTCTTTTTTTATATGCGTTTATATTTTTGGGTTGCAAAAAACAGTACTGAAAAAAAAAGAGTTCCAACTAATATAAAAAGTTTGGGAAACCCTGATCTACCCAGCTTTCTATCCATCTTATGGTCCATTTATCCAATCCATATTCCCTTAACTTTCTGGCAAGAATATTGTGGGTGACTGTATCAAAAGCTTTGCTAATGCTGGCACTGGGGGCTTTGGGAGGACCAGAAACAACTTATTTGAATATTCATCATTTGTTTAATGAATATGCAAGTATGCAAATGAATGTTACCAGTCCTCCAAAAGCTCACGAATGGACTTACTGGTCCCAGTGTCAAAAAGTTTGGGAACCTCTGCTCTAATCATAACTCCGGTCATCTGAAGAAGTGGGCTGTGCCCACGAAAGCTCATGATACCATCTACATGTTTCGTTAGTCTATATAGTGCTACCAGATCAAAAGAAGCCAGTAGTCTAACATGTCAAGATATCAGAAAACAGCATAGCCCAATAGGAGAAATACCACTGATAAGGAGAAGATGTATGAGTGAAGATTTCCCAAACTAGTAAGCAGAAACTCCAGCTACCTTAGGCTACATCTACACTGCATGCCTCTTGAGCAAAAGCTTACGCAAATGAAGCATGCATTAGCATATTGCCGTGCTTCATTTGCATAATTAATTAGAGATGGTTTTTGCGCAAGAGGATTTTGCACAAAAAGGAGCCATCTACACAGCTCCTTTTTGCGCAAAAACACCCTGTTGCGCAAGAGCCGTTCTTCCTGAAATAGAGAGGAAGAACAGCTCTTGCGCAAGAGGGTGTTTTTGCACAAAAAGGAGCTGTGTAGACGGTTCCTTTTTGCGCAAAAGCCTCTTGCACAAAATAGGCCCCTAAATTAATTATGAAAATGAAGTGCGGAAATATGCAAATCTGTGCTTCATTTGCATAGGCTTTTACGCAAGAAGGATGCAGTGTTGACGTAGCCTCAGTGAGGAAGGAATGAAAGAATAAAGTCTGAAGACAAGGAAAATGGAGACCTCAGGAAACATATCAATATACTTCCATATACTGCTGTCACTAAGCTCTTGTCACTTTCAATGGATGCAACATACAAGTAAAAATCCATCCAACTGTCACTGTTGATATTCATATGCAAGAATATTTTCCTATTACACTAATTTACAATGCATGAATTTATTATACTTCCACTGTACATTTTGCATCCCCTGGACATCCATACTTAAGTGACTAGGGTCATTTGCTTCTCTCTCTTCATACTCTTTGTCTTGGGTATAACAAATCTCTGAGTTTTAGGCTTCCAAAAGGGCACTCTTCTTCCTAACACAGTCATCTACAATCAAAGGACATATGTATCTATACAGATTTTCAGCTATATTGTTAGACTGATCATTTTGTATTGTATGTATGTATATATGTACTGCCATTAAGTGAAAGATGAAATAGTCCCATCAAATCAAATCCATTCTTCCTCAGTATTTCCTCAGTAGTGCAACCTTTTCCTTTTGTGAAACATTCTCTTTTTAGGAATCACAGTTTTACTGTCCCCTTCTCTTTTTCATTACAAATTTAGTAGGAGTATAAATTACAAAACGTATTTAAAGAGGTATTTTGTTAAAATATACATAATTGTCCCCTGGTTTGTATAACTGGTGCTTGATTTTAGAATGAATAACTATTGAAGAACTAATGATTTGTATGGATTGAAATTAGGTATTTGTTTTCAAGATAAATCATTAACACATTTTTAATTTTTATTTATTCCACACATTTCCAGGAATGCAAAATTGGCATTAGTCTTGAGAAATTGTGTACATGTTTTTAAAAAATAACCTCAATCAGTAGGAATAGTGCATTTTTTTCTTTCTGGTGGCCTAATTCTCGCTGCATCCTACTAGAACAAAAGAAGATGAAGAACAGGTATGTCTAGTTAGTGTGCTTGGATTGAAGTGGCTTTTGTATTTGTCAAATATAAGTACAAACTGACAGATGTAAGCAGACCCCCATGATAGTGGGTCTAGAGAAGTTCAGTAAGTGTATGTCTACACAGCAAAGTTATTTTGGGATACCAGAGATATCCCAAAATAGCTACCCCGCATCTTTTGAACGCATCCACTTTTTCGAAATATAGCAGATGAGCTATTTCTCCATTCCTGTAAAACTCATTGTACGAGTAAAGGATGACTTGAAATAGCACTGTATTTCGAAATTTGGCACTGTGTAGACAGCGCCAAATGACAAAATAAGCTATTTCGAATTAGACTTGATATAAGCTACTCCTATTTCGAGTTTGGGTGTAATGTAGATGCACCATAACTGTGCGTCTGTGGAATAAAGCACAAGTTAGTGCTGCTCTGGTGCTTTCCTAACTTGTCCTTCTGCTGTTATAGTCCCGATATATGGCTTTCATAAGCTAAAAATCACTGATCAACTCCAGGCATACCCATTTCTGCCTTCCATCCTCTGGCCTTTCATTTCTGCTAGAACAGCCTGTGCACTAGGGCTTCCACAGAGTTAGTGCACAGTTGGCTCTACACAGGGAGGAGCGTGCAATCTTCACAGGAGGGTATTAGCTGGTGAATCCATGACCACTTTTAATACAGTTGAAGCAAAGTGGCTTCAGTTCAGGGCTCAATTTTCCTCAAAGAATCCAAACCCACAAATCTTATGTACTAGCTCAGATGTTACATGGGAAAAATAGCTGAACCAAATTTTTCTCTTATTTACTCTAATGAAATCCCATAGTCTATAATGAGATTTCACTGGTGTGAGGGAAGAATTTGGCCCTCTGTGTTTAGAACTAGGATAAAAATCAATACATTTTCTTCAATGCTAATAAAGTTGCTGCTGCTGGACCCAGCAAAAAAAAGTATCGAGATTTGTTACAACTACTGAGGAAACCTGAATTACATCTCAGTTTTAAATATTGAGGTCCAAATTTTCCACTCTGTTATACCAGTACCACCCCATTAAATTCCAGGAGGAGGCACTGGCATTACAGAGGAGAATGAATGAAGTAGTTTTCTCATTACCTTCCCAGCAGTTTGTTTCATTTGCCTGCAGTAAGAAAACTAAAATTAGAAAGCATTTCATGTTCACAGTTAGTCTGCTTGCAATATGAAAAAAGACACCTATAAATTTGTCTGTGACTGTGTTATGCATTGTGTAGGTCTAATAAAAAGAAAGTTTGCTGTATATTAGTGTGATGAATTGTAAATGTCAGAGTGTACTATTTTGTCCATAGTAATTCAAATTAATGTACCTAGAAATATTGTTTGAGGTATCTAAATTGTAAACCCTTGTCAATACTTATGTATTTCTATTTTACTTTATGTTGCATGCTCTTTTAGGTGTTTATAAAACACCCTCTGTTAGTCTTAAAATGCTAGAGCAGTTGATATTTCCTTCTGCAGTCAATTCACACTAACATTGAACTAATTGCAGTTGCATGTTGGGTATCAGGCAATGCAGCTATCGAACTGTCAGAAGTTTGGGTATAAATGTTCCCATCCTGTCTCATGAATACCTCAGCACTTGGTCTGCATTACCCGAAGTGTTTATAATAGATGCGCTCTTGAATCTTTGCATCTGAAAAGTAAAAAGAAGGAATATATTATCTCAGGAATCCAGAGGGGATAAAATAAGAGATAAGAAATGCAGGTGATTGCCATCAGACCTCTGAACAATCAGTAAGATGGTTTCAGATGATACTGCTATTGGGAGCTTCAGCCTTAACTGTTAGCTCTGAAAGAAACAGTGCCATAAATACAGAATCCTAAAGAAAATATAGGAAACCCTGAAGAAATATAAGCTCCATCTTTTCATTTAGCTTTTCACAAAGCATTTGAGTAAGTGAGAGTACAAATAAAATCTCTTACCCAGACTCCCAGTCCTAAAGATAACAGACTATCAGTTGATTCCACTCAATGAATTTTCACTTCATGGATTATTCATCTAGTTCACACAGGTGTAGACAAAGGCTGTGTCCAGACTCCATGCCTCCGTCGACGGAGGCATGTAGATTAGCCAGATCGGAAGAGGGAAATGAAGCCGCGATTAAAATAATCGCGGCTTCATTTAAATTTAAATGGCTGCCCCGATCTGCCGATCAGCTGTTTGTCGGCAGATCGGGAGAGTCTGGACGCGATGCCCCGACAAAGAAGCCTTTCTTCATCGACACAGGTAAACCTGGTTTCACGAGGCTTACCTGTGTCGATGAAGAAAGGCTTCTTTGTCGGGGCATCGCGTCCAGACTCTCCCGATCTGCCGACAAACAGCTGATCGGCAGATCGGGGCAGCCATTTAAATTTAAATGAAGCCGCGATTATTTTAATCGCGGCTTCATTTCCCTCTTCCGAGCTGGCTAATCTACATGCCTCCGTCGACGGAGGCATGGAGTCTGGACACAGCCAAAGGTATTAATACTTTTTTATTTCTTGTGAGTTTTATCCTATTTGTATAGCATAGAAAGATTCATGACTTCCCAAAACTGTAAGTTCTGTGAAAATAAATCTATAGTGGTTTCTATATCTAGTCAGTCATGGTGGTGTAAGTGGTTGACTGAAGATGTAAGTTACATTGAATGTAAAAAATATACAGTAGAATCTCAGAGTTTTGAAAACCAGAGTTACAAACTAAACAGTCTACCACACAACTTATTTGGAACCAGAAGTACCCAGAGTTCAGAGTTATGAACATTTCAGAGCTAGGAATAACTTCCATTCCTGAGCTGTTCATAACTGTGAAGTTCTTTTATACTTTGTTTTTCAAAATTGACGTGCTGTTGAAGGTAAACCATGGAATCCAACTCCCTACTTTATTCTGGTTGATGACATTGCATCATTATTGCTAAAGAAGACTCAAGCACACTGATTAAAAGGCAACATGCCTCCAAGGGTACATCTAGACTACATGCCTCTGGCGACAGAGGCATGTAGATTAGACTACCCGGCATAGGAAATGAAGCGGCGATTTAAATAATCGCCGCTTCATTTAAATTTACGTGGCTGCCGCGCTGAGCCGATCAGCTGTTTGTCAGCTCAGCACGGTAGTCTGGACGTTCCGTGGTCGACATCAAAGGCATTTGTTGACCTCCCAGGTATGCCTAGAAATATTGTACCTAGAAATATTGTTTGAGGTATCTAAATTGTAAACCCTTGTCAATGCTTATGTATTTTTCCAAAAGAATTGTATTTCTATTTTACTTTATGTTGCATGCTCTCTTAGGTGTTTATAAAACACCCTCTGTTAGTCTTAAAATGCTAGAGCAGTTGATATTTCCTTCTGCAGTCAATTCACACTAACATTGAACTAATTGCAGTTGCATGTTGGGTATCAGGCAATGCAGCTATCGAACTGTCAGAAGTTTGGGTATAAATGGGATGAGGCATACCTGGGAGGTTGAAGTGGCGATTATTTCAATTGCTGCTTCATTTTCCTATGCCGGGTAGTCTAATCTACATGCCTCTGTCGCCAGAGGCATGTAGTCTAGACATACCCCAAGTTTGCCATGTTAGAATTAACAAGCATTTTGGCAAACATGACATGGTGGTGTGTGGAGATGGAAACCGTTAAGTTTCTTAAAGACTGGAGGATGAGATTAAAAAATGTGAGTTTTACTGGAACGTCTTATAATTTAATATTGATGACAAGTATACTTCTAAAGAAATGTTGGTTAATCTTGTTTTTCATCAAAGGCTAGACATAAAACAAACCTTGAATTTAAAAAAATATATAGAATAGAAATCTTTTTCTCAAGAGTAACACATGAATAAGCAATGGCTTCCTAAACTAAGTGGATGGCTTCTTTTTTGTATTCTCTGAGGCCTGGTCTACACTGTATAGTCAGGTCCGTGCAAGACAGTTTACATCAACCTAGCTGAGGATGTGTCTTCACTTAAATTTGGTTTCCGCCAACATAAGTGCCCTGCTATGCCAACTTAAAACACCACCTCCCTGAGCAGAATAGACTCATGGCCAATATAATTAAATTGAGATGGTGATAGTGTAGACACTGAATTAATTATATTGACTGTGACTGGCCTCCAGGAGTTGCCACACAATGCCCACACAGACTGCTTTAATCATCTCTTTGTAATTTCTGTTCAGGTAGGCAGGAAGTCACCTTTTAAGTCCTGAAAAAAAGATTGAATTCCTTTTCCTGGTTGTTTGGTTTGGTGAGAACACCTCTGCTTAAGTGTAACTGCCCACATGGCCATGCTGACTATATACTGCATAGGCACTTCTGCCTGTAGTATACAGGAAGTATTAGATCTCCTGGGCCTGTATGAAGAAGAGACTGTGCAGATAGAACTCTGATCCAGCTAATTGCTCAGGGGATACAGGAGAAAAGCTAGAAAAAGGACCAGCAATAGGGCCTTCTGGAAACCAAGGAGCTGTGGCAGGCACATCAGAAGGCCAGGGAGGCCAACAATTAATCCAATGCTGAGTCACAAACCTGCTACTTTTATAAAGAGATACAAGACATCCTTGACAAAGACCCCACCACTACCCCCAAAAGTATACTGAATACTTCTGAGGACCTCAAATCACAGGCTCTGAACAACAATGAGGAGGAGAAGTGGAAGAATATGGGAGACAGATGATCGGGGATCCAGCTGTGCAATGAGCCAGAATATGTTTTTGACTCCACCACAGTCCAGCCAGTCCTGGCACTTAAGCACAAGCAAAAGTGATGCAGGGGGACGAATCTTTTACTGTGAAATTGCAGTGATAGAATCCTGAAAGTAGCAGGACACCTCTGTTAATTCATCATTTTACTTGGGCAAGCAAGGATAGTGGAACAACACAGAGAAATATGGATGCTGCCTGCTTTTCATTCCCCTCTACAGTTAGGCAGAGGGTGACATGCAGAACAATTTGTTTATGTGCACTGGCTGCCCTTGGAATCCTCTGTAGAGATCTCAGTGAGTGGTGACTACCCAACAGTCACCTTGCAGCAGAGTTGAAAGTAAGGTGGTACACACCGGTATGCTGCTCTGGCAAGGAGCCGCCAGGCTGGGGCACTGCACTGCAGGAGGAGGTATGGCAAATTTCTAGCTGGGCTCCTGGGGCTCTCCTGTAGCCTGGTGTGCAAAGCAGCAGGCAGACAGGCAGATAAAAAGGGGCTAGCTAGGCCATGCCTTCTGCGGCCTCCTGCCCAGATTCCTACCAGGATGCTGCTTGCTATGCCTCTTCCTGTCACTATCAGGGAGTGAGAAAAAAATCATACTGCTCACCTGCATTCCTCTCGCACCTGGCTGCTGAGGGCAGGAGGCAGAGGAGTGGCCAGAGAGATTGAAGTGTTCTCCTACTGGTTTTTGTTACACCATTCTTGATGTCTGACTTGTATCCATTTATTTATTTATTTGTTTGTTTGCAAAGAGACTGTCCGGTTTGTCTAATGTACATGGCAGAGGGCACTGTTGTCACATGATGGCATGTATAACATTAGCAGATGTGCAGGTTAAGGAGTCCCCAGTAGTGTGGCTGATATGGTTAAGTTCTACGATGATGTCACTTGAGTAGATATGCAGGCACAGTAGGCAACGGGGTTTGTTGCAGGGATTGTTCCTGACTTAAGTGTTTCTGTGGTGTGGTATGTGGCTGCTTTTGATGATTTTGCTTCAAGTTGCAGATCTGTCTATAAGTGAGGACTGGCCTACCTCCCAAGGTCTGTGAAAGTGACGGATTGGTTTCCAGGATAGGTTGTAGATCACTAATGATTTGCTGGAGAGGCTTTAGCTGGGGGCTGTAGATGATAGCCAGCAGTGGTCTGTTATTTTCCCTGTTGGACTTGTCCTGTAGCAGGTGGCTTCTGGGTACCCATCTGTTTCCTCACTTCCCCACGTGGGTACTGTAGTTTTAAAAATGCTTGATAAATATGTTGTAGGTGTTTGTTTCTGTACAAGGGATTGGAGCAAATGTTGTTGTATCTTAGGGCTTGGCTGCAGATCATGTGATATGTCCTGCATGGAAGATAGAACATCTACGCTGCATGCTTATTTAGGAATAACCTATTCTGGAAGATATATTCCAATATAACTTATTTCGAAATAGTGCATCCACACTACAAGGAAGTCTCAAAATTAGTCCAAGGCAGGCTCCCGTAATGTGGATGCGCTATCTCAATTTAGAGCCCCAGAAAGCACTGGGGAGAAAATACTTAGAATGGCCCTGGTGAGGACCTATTTCGAAATAGCAGCAGTGAAGGATCCACATTGCAATTATTTCAAAATAGCTTTTTTTGGAAGAGGAGTTATTCCTCATGGAATGAGTTTTACAGAAGTCAGAATAAGCCACCCATTATTTCAATATTATTTCAAAATAACGGAAATGCTGTGTAGACACACACATTGTTATTTCGGAATAACGTTAGCTATTCCGAAATAATGGTGCAGTGTAGACGCACCCTGAATAAGGACAGCAGTCAGTAGAATGGTGTTTATGTGATAATCACTTATTTGTACTCTCATGTCCAAGAAATGGATCTCTTGTGTGAAATGGTCCAGGCTGAGGTTGGGCATGGGGTAGAAATTACTGAAATTCTAGTTATTATATAGCATTACATCCAAGCCACCTAATTAATGAGAGGACAGAGCTGTGAAACAGACCTGAAATATAGTTTTTCAGGTGTCATTTGGGAGGAAAACCTGTGCAAAATTGAAGCATTTTCCTTCAGTATCAGACACTGACTCATTTTGTTTTTCCACGGGGTGTTTTGTTTTGTTTTTTTATCTTCATGATGAGATTATATTAAATAAATCCCTTTTATTTGCTGAACTACAAATAGAATCACAGATTAATACACAATCACAAATATTGTGATATTATTTCAGATGCAAAATTTCTGGAACTATGTAACAAGTTTTAACTTAGATGGACAGAGTTAATTTAAAACTTGATTACCCTGTTGTTCATCAGGATCACTGTAGGAGAAGATAAAGAACTATTTCACTAACAGAACCCTAGTAGTGGCAGACATATTGCTCTTGGCTCAAAGAATAATAGACAAATCCTTGCTGTGCAGCTCTACACTGATCACTCTAAACATTTACCACCATCACAAACACTGTTTCAGCTCCTTCAATGTTATCAACAGTTGGTGCTTTAGTATAGGACTGCCAACTGTTAATAGTGTTTTAAGACCATGTTTATTACTTCTTTGAGCAAAATTATGTGACGTTAAAAAAATGAGCCAGTGACCTATCTATGTAAGGGCTCTCAACATTACTATCGCTGGTGGACCTTACCTAGTTTGCAACTTCTGAAATTTTTTAGAAATTTTCCCTGAGATAGGAAGTGTCTTAGGCCATGAAAGAAATAAGATATTTTAAAGGAAAACTGAAAATTTAAATTATACATGTTAATACTAAATAGCTACAAGTAGTAGTAATGGTATTTGTAATACCATTAGAAGAGTAAAAATAGCTTACAGGAATAAACCACTATGGCAGACCCAGCTTTCCCTAGTTAGGATGATTTTGAAATTTCTAGAACTTTGGCTATTTTGAATAAGTGAAAGTCATGAAAAAATACTAAGGCCTGAGAACTCAAAAGGGTAAGTATATTCTTATGTTCACTTAGGTCTCAATCATGCCAAAACACAAGCACATGCTTAACTTTCTGAGTAGTCCCATTGAATTAAATGGATCTACTCTGATTGCATAAGGTTTTTACATCGTTGCAAGACTGCAAGGTAGCAATCTTAATAAAGTAACAGGTTGATGTGAGAATGTTTTTAAAAAGGAATCAAGGAACAAAATAATATAGCAGTTTGATGCTAATACTTTATTATTGGCTGGGCTGATATTTTCTATTCTAAATAATTATTCTCAGAATTTTAATGTATTGATTATAGGAATCATCTATACACTCTCCACAGCATTTTTTAAAGTTTTACAAAAACCATTCCAGCCATTTGGAATTTTTAAAATATGAAAGAAACAAAAAATATTTTTTAATTATTTAAGTTTCAGACACTATGTTGCTTGGATGGCAAAAGCAGCTATCTTATATAACTAAACTTGGAGCATGCATCATCCACAAGAAATATAATTTGAAGGTATTTGTTTTGAAAGATTTATTTAAATGAGAAAGTGATTGTTATGTACTGTACACCATGATGAACAGTGCCAACATTACAATTAAGTGGGTTAGAATGGGCTAGCTTGCCTTTTGAGGTCTAGTGGTACCATGTTTTGCATTTTAATGCTTCAAGTTTCTCATTAAACACTGTTTATTTTTAAAGTATTGATAAGAGTTGATACATCTTTTTTTTCCCTTAAATTACTTTGTTAAAAAAATCTTGTACACACATACTCTGTGATGTTCTGATTTATGAAAGGACTCCTCAGCCTGGTCTTGCTAGAAGCCAGGTGTGCCATGGTCTTTCTGATATCTCCATATCATGACATTTCCTGGATCAAAGAACCACAGTAGGTGATGCTTTGTGTACAGTAATAATGGACACATTCCTATTATATTATCCTAGTAATAGCCTGGAAAATTAAAAACTTAAAGGATTACTAAAGTATTTTCTGGGTTTTACACATTGATGCTTTTGAAACTCAAAAGCAAGCACACTTGGAACTGGAACAGTTTAATGCTCCAGTTGCAAATCCATCATTTGAAGGATGATTACAATGCTTTGATTCTGAGAGCAAAAGGTTTGAAAACCCCTGCAGTCACTTGAAGATTGTGTTTAGTACACTGAACCAGGTTTTATGTATTATATTTTCTTTCATCTTCAGAACACTCTGAAAGTCTCCGAAATAAGAAAAATGGAAAACAGCCCAGAACTGGGGGGGGAGGGGAGCAATTGGGGAGGAAAGGGAATGACAAACGAAGGGGAAAATACAGCTGATATTTAAGTTAAAATGCAATCAGATCTCTCTGTAAAATATGAATCAAAGCAACATTTGTTGAGCTGTAAAATATAGCTTTCCCCCCAGAATACTCCTTTTCTCTAAAATATAAATTAAGATAATATTCTGACTGCTCAATTCCCTTGTTTAAACTCATCCTTCCAATCATAAGGACTGTGGACATTTAGTATTCTTGGCTGGTCCATTTCCTAGTTTAGGGAATTTGAAAATATCTTGCTAGAAAATGAGCATATTCAACTAGATCAGCTGCCCCTCTAACCTAGAATACTGTCTCTGGCTTGAGTTAGTACTAGATATTCAGAGAAAAGTTTAAAATAAACAAATACAAACCAAGAAAATATCTTGCTAGAAAATGAGCATATTCAACTAGTCATGATAGATCTTCAAACAATAGTCTATGTATACAATATATTAAATATAAAAGCTGCATTAAAATAACTAATTCACTTGATTAATTTTGAATCCAGACATTTAAGACAAATCCATAGTTATGCTATGCTCAAAGCATAACATGCCCCAGAAGGAAATTTTGTAAATAGCTCATATATATTTATTCATTAAGCTTAGCAATATATCTTTTGAGGGCATATGAATGCATGGCTTGGTGCATTTAAATAGCTAGAGGTAGTACTTCACATTATCTGCAAGTAGTATGGCAAAAAAGCATTTGAAATCTCCCACAATTAGTTTTTTTCTTTGTATCAAGCTGCTTTGGAAAAAAAATTAAAATTGGTAACTTACATAAAATCATAGACTCATGGAATTAGAAGGGACCTCAAGAGGTCATCGAGTCCAGTCTCCTGCCTTTATGGCAGGACCATGCACTGTCTAGATCATCCCAGACAGGTGTCTGTCTAACCTGCTCTTAAATATCTCCAATGATGGAGATTCCATAACCAACAATTTATTCCAGTGTTTAACCACCCAGACAGTTAGGAAGTTTTCCTATTCTCCAACCTAACCTCACTTACTGCAATTTAAGCCCATTGCTTCTTGTCCTATCATCAGAGACCAAGGAAAACAATTTTTCTCCTTCCTCTTTATAACTTCATTTTAGTTACTTGAAAACTGCTAATCTGTCCCCTCTCAGTCTTCTCTTTTCTAAAATAAACAAGCCCAGTTCTTTCAGTCTTCCCTCATAGGTCATGTTTTCTAGCTCTTTAATCATTTTTGTTGCTCTTCTCTGGCCCTTCTCCAATTTCTCCACATCTTTCTTGAAATGGGGTGCCCAGAACTGAACACAACATTCCAATTGAGGCCTAGTCAGTGTAGAGTAGAGCAGAAGAATGATTTCTCATGTCTTGCTCACAACACTCCTGTTAATGCATCCCAGAATCATGTTTGCTTCTTTTGTAACAGTGTCACTCTGATGACTTATAGTTAGCTTGTGGTCCATTATGACCCTAAATCTCTTTCAGCAGTATTCCTTCCTAGACAATCACTTCCCATTCAGTATGTGTGAAACTAACTGTTCCTTCCTACGTACTTTGCATTTGTCCATATTAAACTTCATCCTATTTACTTCATATAACCAGTAAGACTCGACCCACCTCTCCACTGGCATCTAGCTGACTGGACATACTCCTCTGCTTTTCCTTTTTCCCTGACCCTGGCTCTCTTAGTTACAATTTATGTTAAGCTCGTTCTTCTTGTTCTTGTTATTCAAGGCCATGAGGCCCAACTTTGCCTAGAAGCCATATTGCCTGTGCATATACATGAGGTCTATCGAATGTATGTGAAGTGTGAATGAGAAACACTCAATTGAAAGGCAGTTTAGTATCTGTAACCTTTTAAGGCAAATGAAGACCCTAAAAGCAGATAAATTAACTGAGTAGTGGCCAGAAAATACCTCTCTCTCTTGGATAAGATGTAATATCACAGCAGAAATCTAGGACTGGCCCAGAGAAAGTAAAGCCTCCTGCAGATCTGAAGGGATCTCCCAAGGAACATCAAGTTAAGTCTCCAGCAAGCTGAAGCCTGGCCAACACTCCAGCTACCTGCAAAATCAAAAGTAATCTACACTGCATTTGTAGCCTGCCTCCAAACTGCCAGCATGAATGTAATGTATGTGTGTGAGTATCACCTTCCTTTTAAGAATCTGTATCAAAAAACCTCAAAAGCAATACTGCTCCAGCCCACCCTTTGTCTGGGTTTGTTCCTCAGCAGGTCTGAGGATGTGCAACATTCAATGGTGGAAAATGCAGGCAGCATAGGGTTAATTTGGACTCGAGCAATATCTGACAGTGGGGAGACAAGGGTTAATTTGAACACAAGCAGTACAGTAATTCCTCATTTAATACTACAGATGCATTTCTGAAAAATAGGGTATCTGTCCTGAACACAAGACCTTCTTCTATATGGCTGTGTCTAGACTGGCCACTTGAATTTCCGCAAGAACATTGACGATCTCATGTAAGAAATCAGTGCTTCTTGCGAAAATACTATGCTGCTCCCGTTCAGGCAAAAGTCCTTTTGCACAAAGCTTTTGAGCAAAAGGGCCAGTGTAGACAGCTCAGATTAGTTTTGCGCAAAAAAGCCCTGATGGCGAAAATGGCGATAGGGGCTTTTTTGCGGAAAAGCGCATCTAGATTGACATGGACGCTTTTCCGCAAAAAGTGCTTTTGCGGAAAAGAGTCCATGCCAATCTAGACGCTCTTTTCCACAAATGCTTTTAATGGAAAACTTTTCCGTTAAAAGCATTTGCAGAAAATCATGGCAGTCTAGACGTAGCCTATGTGTTTCAAATGTTTCCTGTTACTGGTTGCCCTCAGGCCAAGAATGTAATTTAACAAATAGTCAGACGCAATGTACCCACAATATGTCCGGTGTTCTGGTTGATGGTACCCATAATAGAATGTGGATACTGTCCTCACCCCAACAAACTCCCTGTTCCCATTTGGACCTAACTTTAAAACAAGAGTTCCAATGTGGCTCAACAGTCTCAACTAGTAACTGAGTCCACAGCAACCACTCAAATTCGTGTTTTAGCTAGAGGTTGCCAGATTGAGCAACTGGGCAACGTAGTTGACCTGACCAAACACTATTGGCGGGACATTTTCAAGGACTGGTTCCCCAAAGCCTCAGGAATTCTAAAGGTCTTTATGCACCCCATTTTTGTTTTCTTGGTATAATTTTCATTGTGTTTTTATACTTATGCTGTCATAGCAGATTGTTGGTTCAATTGGTCACCAAACTCCATCAGCAGTTTTGCGGAGGGGAGAGAGGGAAAGGTGGGTGCTGTCTGATGACCCTTATTATGATTGAATTATTGATCAAGGGTGGGAATGTAATCAGTTGGACACAACTCTCCTCCCTCCTCTCCACTGGCATCTAGCTGACTGGACATACTCCTCTGCTTTTCCTTTTTCTCTGATCCTGGCGCGCTCAGTTACAATTTATGTTAAGCTCTTTCTTCTTGTTCTTGTTATTCAAGGCCATGAGGCCCAACTTTGCCTAGAAACCATATTGCCTATGCACAGGGTTCAACAAACAATGTAATCTACTCGCCTATGGCAAGTAGATTACACCCCGGAAGAGCCGGCGCAGAGCGATCTGCGCATGCACAGAGCACAGAACCGCGCAGCAGGCGAGCAGGGCTTGCCGCTGCTCAGCGAGCCCTGCCTATGCATATACAGGCAGTCCCCGAGTTACGCGGATCCGACTTACGTCAGATCCGCAGTTACGAACGGGGATTTCTCGCCCCGGAGAACTAGAGCAGCGGGCCGCCTGGTCCCGCCACCCGCCTTCTCCGGGGCGAGAAAAGCTGCTCCCTGTCTCCCTGGTCTGCTGGCGGAGCCAGCAAACCAGGGAGACGGGAGCAAAGCGGTGGAGCGCCGGGGGCCGGACCCACGGCCGCTTCTAGATCAGCTGGAAGCGGCGCGGGTCCGGCCGGGTGCTCCGCCGCTCTGTTCAGCGTCTCCCTGGTCTGCAGCTGATCTGGAAGCGGCCGCGGGTCTGGCCCCCGGTGCCAGGAAGCCCGAGGCAGAGTTGCTCTGCCCTGGGCTTCCTGGAATCAGCTGCTGATCAGTTTCAGCAGCAGCTGACTTGGGGACACCTGGTGTTCTTACCTTGAATCTGTATGTAAGTGGAACTGGTGTCCAGATTCAGCGGCAGTTGAAACTGATCAGTTTCAGCAGCGGCTGATGCCAGTTCCGACTTACATACAGATTCAACTTAAGAACAAACCTACAGTCCCTATCTTGTACGTAACCCGGGGACTGCCTGTACATGAGGTCTATGGAATCTGTGAGAAGTGTGAATGAGAAAAACGCAATTGAAAGGCAGTTTAGTATCTGTAACCTTTTAAGGCAAACGAAGATCCTATAAGCATGATTGTGAACGGTTAATAACTACTTTCTGAGAATCGTTAGCCAGCCAGTTATGCACCCATCTAGGTTACATTTCCCTAGTTTATCAATAAAACAGTCGTGCGAGACCATGTCAAATGCCTTACTATCGTCTAGGTATACCATATCTCCGCTTCTCCCTTATCCACAAGGCTTGATATCCTATCAAAGAAATCTTTACAAATCCATGCTGGCTGTTACCTATCACCTTATTATCTTCCAGGTGTTAGCAGATGGATTTCTTAATTACTTGCTCCATTATCTTCCCTGGCACAGAAGTTAAACTGACTGGTCAGTAGTTTCTTGGGTTGTTCTTATGTCCCTTTTTATAGACGGGCACGCCTGACTTCCATGATTTTTCAATGATGATAGCTAAAGGCTCAGATACCGTCTCAATAAGCTCCCTGAGTATTCTAAGATGCATTTCTTCAGGCCCTGGTGACTTGCAGACATCTACTTTTCTAAGTAATTGTTAACTTGTTCTTTTATGCCAGTTTTCATTAGATAAGAATTCAAAACCAAAATGTTAAAGCCCAGGTTGGATTTTAACTACATAAAGAAGAACCATATAAAATGTGTTTGGCGTGTTAAAAGTTCACAGCACAGCAAACAAAAGTCCAATACTCTTCTTAGAGGATATGTGGTACAGTTTTCTTATACAATCACTTCAAGAACTATTGCTAACGATCCTCAATGTCTGATAAGCGTATGAAGATCTAAAAAGCAAAGATTTTTCAAATTCAGTGACCACAGAATTAAGTAATTCAAAGGGATTTTGAATCCCTTACTGTTTAGCATCCTGGGACAAACAGTCATCCAGTCTAGACAAGTAGGCTGGGTCTACATTGGCAAGGTTTTGCCCAAAAGCAACCGCTTTTGCGCAAAATCTTGCCCCGTCTACACTGGCCGCAAGTATTTATGCAAGAACACGGACGTTCTAATGTAGGAATCAGTGCTTCTTGCGCAAATACTCTGACGCTCCCGCTCAGGGATAAGCCCTCTTGTGCAACTATTCTTGCGCAAGGGGCCAGTGTAGACAGGCATCGTTAATTTCTTGCACAAGAAAGCCCGATGGCTAAAATGGCCATCAGAGCTTTCTTGCGCAAGAGAGCATCTACACCGGCATGGATGCTTTTGCACATCTCTTGCGCAAAGGCACATGCCAATGTAGACGCTCTCTTGCGCAAATACTTTAACGCAAAAACTCTTGCGTTAAAAGTATTTGCACAAAATCATGCCAGTGTAGACTTAGCCATAAACTTTACTTATGGCCCAATATAACAAAGCATACTCTTAACTTTAAGCCTATATGATTCATCTTCCCATCAATTTTAGTAAAACTGTCCACATTCTTAATAAGCAGACATTCAAGCGTTTTGCTGAATAAGACCTCAGTTTTCAGACAAACAGATCTTTACTTTAGTTCTTTAGGCAGTTCCTGAATAGTATGCTTCAACCTGAGACTGAAGATAAAGACCATATACAGGCAGTCCCCGAGTTACGTACAAGATAGGGACTGTACGTTTGTTCTTAAGTTGAATCTGTATGTAAGTCGGAACTGGCGTCCAGATTCAGCCGCTGCTGAAACTGACCAGCGGCTGACTACAGGAAGCCCGAGGCAGAGTTGCTCTGCCCCGGGCTTCCTGGAATCAGCCTCTGATCAGTTTCAACAGGCTGAATCTGGACGCCAGTTCCATACAGATTCAACTTAAGAACCCCAGGCGTCCCCAAGTCAGCTGCTGCTGAAACTGATCAGAGGCTGATTCCAGGAAGCCCGGGGAAGAGCAACTCTGCCTCGGGCTTCCTGTAGTCAGCGCTGGTCAGTTTCAGCAGCAGCTGACTTGGGGACGCCTGAGGCAGAGCAGCTGGGGTACTGCTGGGTTGCTCCAGTAGCGCTGCTCTGGGCGCTACTGGACCAACCTAGCAGCACCCCAGCTGCTCTGCCCCAGGCGTCCTGATTCAGCCGCTGCTGAAACTGACCAGCAGCGGCTGAATCAGGACGCCTGGGGCAGAGCAGCTGGGGTGCTGCTAGGTTGGTCCAGTAGCGCCCAGAGCGGCACTGCGGGACCAACCGGCAGCGCCCCAGCTGCTCTACCACAGGCGTCCGGAGAAAAGCCTGGTCTGCTGGGAGGGGGCGGGGGCGTACTAGCTGCGCCCTCCCTCCCCCAGCAGACCAGGGAGACGCGGGTGGCGGACCGAGACGCACCGCGGTCCCGCCGCCCGGGTCCTCCGTGGCTTTTCTCCCCGTCTCCCTGGTCTGCTGGAGGCCAGCAGACTAGGGAGATGGGGAGCAAAGCCTCTGAGGACGCCGGCAGCGGGACAGCCGCGGCGCGTCTGGGCTGTCCACGTGCTCCCCGGCTTTGCTCCCCGTCTCCCTGGTCTGCTGGTATCCAGCAGACCAGGGAGACGCAGAGCAAACCCCATTCGTAACTGCGGATCCGACATAAGTCGGATCTGCGTAACTCGGGGACTGCCTGTACCTCAGTTTCCTTAATTAAATTATCTCTGATGCTTCCTCAGATGTACTGCACACTGAACTGTAGAAAGAGATCACACGTATTTATGGAAACATTCTTCCAAAAGAGCAGTGTTGGTCATGACTACTGTGAAGCACCTAAAGCACCTTTGTAATAATTTAATACTATTATTCTTTTAAGTGAAGATCTTTTTTAACAAAGATAAGATTTAGAAAGTGGAAGACTATTCCTAGGCAGGAATCACAAAGGCTTCTGATTGTCACACAATATTTAAAGGGCAACAAAAGAGTTGTTTTCTTTGAAGTTCCACTCTGCAAGAAGCAGTGGAGGTCACCAGACTTCAGGTAGCAGCGCCCAAAAGTGCAAGAAACAGATATAGGACTATCCAAGGAACTACAAACCGCGCAGCCTCACTTCAGTCTCAGGAAAAATCATGGAGGGGATCCTCAAGGAATCCATTTTGGAAGTACTTGGAAGAGAGGAAAGTGATCAGGAATAGTTGAATAGTCAACATGGTTTAACTAAGGTAGAGTAATGTGTGACCAACCGGATTGCTTTCTATGATGCGGTAACTGGCTCAGTGGACATGGGGAACTCGGTGGATGTGATATATTTTGACTTTAGCAAAACTTTTGATACTGTCTCCCATATGATTCTTGCCAGCAAGTTAAGGAAGTATGAATTGGATAAATGGACTGTAAGGGGGAGAGAATGTTGGCTAGACTGTCGGGCTCAACAGGTAGTGATCAACTTCACGATGTCTGCTTGGTAGTTGGTTTCAAGCAGGATGCCCCAAGCAGTGGTTCTAAGGCCGGTTTTGTTCAACATCTTTATTAATGACCTGGATGAGGGGATGGATTGCATCTTCAGCAAGTTTGTGGATGACACAAAACTATGGAGACAGGTAGATATATGGGAGGGTAGGGTTAGGCTGTGTCTACACTGCCCCCATTTTGTGCAAAAAATATGCAAATGAGTTCTTCTGCATTTTTTTTCAGGAAGAATGGCTCTTGCGCAAGAGGGGGGTTTTGTGCAAAAACGGAGCCTCATTAATTATGCAAATAAGATGTAGCAATACTCCATGCTTTGCCTCATTTGCATATTTCTTGCACTAAACAGGTGCAGTGTAGACAGCCTCAGGGTCCAGAGCAACCTAGACAAATTGGAGGATTGAGCCAAAAGTTATCTGATGAGGTTCAACAAAGACAAGTGCAAAGTCCTGCACTTGGGATAGAAGAATCCCAAGCAGTTACACGCTGGGGACCAACTGCCTAAGCAGCAGTTCAGCAGAAAAGGACCTAGGAATTACAGTGGATGACACATTAGATATGAGTCAACAGTGTGCCCTGGTAGCCAAGGCTAATGGCATACTGGGGTACACTAGGAGGAGCATTTCCAGCAGATCTAGAGACATGATTATTCCTCTTTATTCAGCACTCATGAGGCCACAGCTAGAGCATTGCATCCAGTTCTGGGCCCCCCACTACAGAAAGAATGTGGAGGCATGAGAGAGGGTCCAGCAGGAAGCCACGAGAATGATTAGGAGGCTGGAGCATATAACTTATGAGCCTGAGAGACTTGGGCTTATTTAGCCTGCAGAAGAGAAAAGTGAAGGGGGATTTGATAGCATTTAACTAGCTGAAAGAAGGTTCCAAAGAAGATGGAAAGAGGCTGTTCTCAGTGACGGATGGCAGAACAAGGAGCAGTCGTCTCAAGTTGCAATGAGGGCAGTCTAGGTTGGATATTAGGAAAAATTATTTCTCTACAGATACATCTACACAGCACCTCTCTTCTGCAAAAGCCTATGCCAATGAAGTACAGGTTAGCACATTGCCACATTTCATTTGCATAATTAATTAGGGGCCAGTTTTGCACAAGAGGCTTTTGTGCAAAAAGGAGTTGTGTAGATGGCTCCTTTTTTGAGCAAAAACCTCTCTTGTGCAAGAGCCGTTCTTCCTGAAAAATGAGGAACAAGGTCTCTCACGCAAGAGGGGTTTTTTGCTCAAAAAAAGGAGCCATCTACACAACTCCATTTCGCACAAAAGAGGCCTCTAGTTAATTATGCAAATGAAGCACAGCAATATGCTAATCCATGCTTCATTTGCATAGGCTTTTGCGCAAGAGAGGTGCAGTGTAGACGTAGGCTAGTGAACGCTGGAATGGATTACCTAGGGAGGTGGTGGAATCTCCATTCCTAGGGGTGCATCTACACTACACCATAGCTAGACATAAGATACGCAATTTGAATTACTCAAATTGCGTATCTTATTTTAAAATAGCTTATTTCATAATTTTGAAATAACCCGCTACTCCAAAATGTCCCTTACTCCTCAAAAAATGTTTAAAGGGATGTCAGAACAGTGAGCCCATTATTATTTTGAAATTACAGACTTGCTGTGAAGATACGGGATAGCTTTTTCAGAATACTCTTGATATCCCAAAATAGCATTGCAGAGTAGATGTAGCCTACAGGTTTTTAAGTGCCAGCTTAAAGTCCTGGCTAGGATGAGTTAGGGCTGGTCCTGCTTTAGGCAGGGGGCTGGACTCAATGACCTCCTCAGGTCTCTTCCAGGCCTGATTCCGTGACTTTGGGCCAGACAGAAATGACTTGGGAAGAAAAGGATTGTCAGGAGACTACGAGCCTTAAAGTAATTTAGGCATAATACAGGTTTTTAAAACCATCGATTGTGTTTCATTCTTAAAAGGCTGTGTGTTTACCAATGATCAGATTCCCAAGGAGAATGGTAGATGCTAAATTCACCAAGGCCTGCCAGGATAAGCATAGTTGAGCCAAAGAGTAATATAGCTCAGGGTGCTAATAGTACATCTACACTGCAGCTAGCTCATTCCAGTTGACTTGCGCTTGAACTACACTGCAATGAAATAGTCCCCCAGCCCAAACCAAATCATACCATCCAGCCACAGGTTATTTGTGGTGTACGTATACCCTGGAAAAGAACTAAATACAAAAAATACCAATATCTGTTGGAGGTACACCAAGACAGAGATCAGTCCTAGCTGTACCTCTGACAACTACAGTAACTAGAATTTAATGCGAGGTTAGTAGACGATCAGCTTTCATTTTTAAATTCCAAAAATTAAAGCCAGGAATTTCCAGCACTGACAAATTAGTGAAAACTTGTGCCTGAGGAACAGTCATACAAAAAAGCTCCTCACCAATAAGGACCTGCGACATCTATATTTTCTTGTTGATCAGTCAAGTAACTACCTAGGTCTTAAGTTGCCTTCTCTCCTTATAGTGAAGAGAGCCCATAGTGGGGGGCGGGGGGGGGAAAAGGCCTAGATGCCATATAGATCTCAACTTGAAACAGTTTGTTGCTGGTACTATATTCCCCACATCTGTCCTACAGAACCCCGCAGAAAATTCTATTATTTATAGTATTACTCAGAGCCAATTAATTTAACAATACCAGTGACAGGATATTTTTCATCACTGTTCTCAAGAGGAGGAAGCTTCTTAAGAAAAGCAAACTGCTTTATTTCAGAGTTTGAGCAGAAATGCCAGTTCTGTTTTTCCTGTACATTTGAAACACCAGCCATCTGGATTATATAAGTGCCAGTATCAGCATGGGTCTTTTTTTTTTTTTTTTTTTTTTTTAAAAGATACACATACACCAAACAAGTTTCACATGTTTATTAAGCCCCAACAAGCTACTTTCCAGCACGATTGAAAGTGCAATGTGAGGCAAACTTAATTAACATTTCCTGGATGATTAACTGTATCAGTTGTGCGGAGAGCTTCTGGAAGACCTTCAATCTGTGCAGCTTGTAAGGGGAGAATTTGTTCTTTAGAAATCAGGACGATCCTTCTTCAGTTTGCTGTAGTCCACATTGACCGCATAGAACTAAGAGGGACATTGGGGGGGGAGGGGAGGGAAAAAAAAAAAGAGGGTTTGAGCAGAACAAGATCGAAGTCTGTACATATGTGAGGGGAGAACACTACTTTCACACTAACACTACCGTTATTGCTATATATATGCCACTTGGTTTTCTTCCAGAGACATTAGTCAAATGCAGTTTTATTATAGCACTAGAACTGCTTATTTTTTTAAAAATACACTTCTAGGTTAAGTTCTGATAGTACATACTTTCTAGCATATGCTACAAGAATCCTGTTACAGCAAGTCTGAAAGACACAGCTACACCGCAGCATTTAACTAAATCATTTTCTAGCTTTTTCCCTTCAAGAACTCTCAACTTCCTTATCTTTCCCAGGTAATATTAATATACAGAATTTGGAGAGGAGATGGTGTTTGCACCTCCGCTTTTTTAACATCACATTATGAAGAACTAACAGTTTGGCCAAGTTCTCTTTGAGAAAACAGGGTGTGTCTTTTCTCATCCAGTAATGTTTGAGTAAGTTATTATGGCTAGTGCCATACTGGTTCCAAAGTGGCCCCACATGATGTTTCAATACCAGTTGAAAGTGATGATTTAAACCAAAATTAGAGGATTCCATACACTTCAACACCAGCTACTTAATGCCATCAAATTTAGATTAATAAAACCTAATGAGTAATACATGTAGGAATACAGTACGAGTTTAAATCGATGTATTCAGTGTCCGGTTGAATTTGTAATAAGTGTCTACACTGCCTAGCCACTCCCATTGATCTAAATGGTTTTAAAATTGACTCTTATATGCCACCTGAATGAATGGAGTAAACCTTGAGGTGACAGTCAAACCTAAAATTAAGGGCAGTTATAAACACCATTGTAATTTGGAATTACTACTCCATTTTGAAAGCTCTGGCACCCACTTTGAACTCCAGTAATCTTCAGTCAGGTGAGTAGGAAAAGCCCCAGGAACTTCTGAATGTTCATTTCCCATTGCAGCAATTCAAAGTTGAGCATACATGCTCAGGGATCAAGCACCTCTAACACAGAATGTTCAGAAGACAGGATCTGATTGCTGGGGGTGGAGAAACCTCACACAGCAATGCTACATGAAAACAAAGGGGCTTAGACAAGCACATCACAGGACATTGCTAGTTCTGAACCACAGACATGGGAGGCTGACCACATGCACCCATAGCCACCCGCAACAATGTTCCCCCCCACCCATGAGGCACTGGGACCCTATCCCAGAATTCCAGTCTGCTGCAGGAACTGCGGGACAGCTGCCACAGAATCACTCCTTGAGTTGATGCAATTCAAGGAGCACATCCTGGAAGCAAGGATGTGCTCTGTCAACCACATCCACCAAGTGGGGACATGCAAAAAATTGCATGTATCAAATTGGTCACTCCAAGTCAAATTAAATAAAATGTACCTAATTTTAAAGCAGTTAGGGATTGGCAACCAGTACAGAGGCCCTCAAAAAAAATTAAGACAAAAATCCCTCATTATCTAGGAGAAAAAAAAATGAAGGGTAAGACTGAACAACTTTATGTGCAATATCTGGGATATTAAATATCATTTAATCAATCAAGTAACCTCATGAATTCTTAGCAGTTAGTTGACCATTCTATAGTCCCCAGGGATAGGACTAGCAGCCAGCATGCTCCAGCCTCATTCCAGAGGAGCCCCCTGAATTGCTGCCTCTGACTGCTGGTCCACGAGGAGATCCAGTTTGAAAATCAGCTCCCAGACTCTGATAAAGCAGCAGCAGCGCAGGGTGGCAGCAGCTCCTGTACAGAAGGGAAGGAGGGTCTGAGCTCTCAGACCCAGTGCAAGCTGGAACTTAGTGGGCTGCCTGCCCGTCCGGCTCCTAATGCACTTTAAATACAGAGCCGCAGCAGGAGTAGGTCCCAGTCCTGTCACAAGCCAGGAGTGAGCTGCGCTGCTGGCTAGCCTGCTAAAAAGTTTACTAGCGGGGGAGAGGGAATCCATGTAGTCTATAGCATTAACCTAAAAGCTTTTGCTTATCACTTAATTGACTACACTATTACATCCCTAGTTCATATACCAGGTATTAGTAATAAGGAAAGCTGGGAACATGCATAAAGTGGGCAAAAACATTTTAGGACAGTGTTAGTAAAAAGATGCAAGGCTAACCAAGTTCAAAGACTGTGGCTCAGATTGCCATTTGGACCAGTGCTAAAATAAATGGCACTGCAATAAAGAATAGACAAGAAAGAAGGTACAATTTTGGTTATAGACCAAGTCTCTCATCTTACATTAGGAGCTTAGAAAAAGCATGACAATGATATGAGTCAACACTGAAGTAGTGGCCAAATAGTAATTTGGGCATATTTTAGCATTTAAGATTGAATTAGACATTAGACTTCATGACAACAGGTCTAGCCGTAACCATTACAACTAAAATATATTCATTATACCACCATGTGAAAAGACATAACTTTGAAACTCAACAAGTAGTTTTCCAGGCCTCTTTACCCAAAAGCAAGATTATGAAGACATTTGAGTGATTCAGCTCTAGATTACAAAAAAACTGAAGAAAAAAAAATCACAACAAAAATCACAAGTATATTAGCAGAACTCCAGGCAGAATACACAGAAATATTAAAAAAAAAGGTAAAATATGATAGGGAAATAGCCCTTACTAAAGTTCCAAGGAAAAGATTGGAATAATTAAAAAAAAATTACATTTACCATAGTATACTTCAGTTCTCTTATAGGAGTCCTGACTCACCAAGCTGTTCTGTGTAGGCAAGCCTGAGTAGCCTCCCTCATACTTGATCTTTGTTCCATCTGAAAATTATTTCTCATTTCCTCAAGATTGTCACTTCCTAGCTTCTTTATACATTAGACCTGTCTGTTAATAATATTCAGTTTCTCCTGCCACTGCTATCTACTGTGTCCATACTTATATACTGAGGGTGTCTAAACTACAGGGTTTTTTTGAAAAAAAAAGTAGCCTTTTTTCAAAAACAAAAAACCCTTCCCCTGTGTCTAGACTGCTGCCGTGTTCTTTTGAAAGTAAATCGAAAGAACACGGCAGTTTTTTCTACTGCAGAAAACCTCGTTTTACAAGGAATGACGCTTTTCAAACGTGCTCTTTTGAAAAAAATGCACTATATAATGCGAACTGTGCTTTTTCGAAAGTACTGGTTGTATTCTAGATGTTCTTTTTCAAAAGAGGCTTTTTCGAAAGTATCTTTCTAAAAAGCCTCTTTCGAAAGAGGCTTGCAGTTTAGACGTAGCCTGAAATATTTGTTCCTAAATAGCTTTTAAAAGTTCTTAATACTTTCACTTAAAATATCTTATGTACAAAAAAAATAGTGTAAAATAGTGACTTCATAGGTTCAGGGATATATCCAATTCACATCAGTTTGGGTTACCAGGACTTCAAAGGTTCAGGGATATATCCAATTCACATCAGTTTGGGTTACCAGGACTTCAACTTATATACTTGCACAGCTAAAACACAAAGGTTCACTTGAGCTGTGAAATGAAATGTGTACTTGCACATAGATCTTAGCTTGAACTCTGCAACTAGAATTTAAATCAGTGGAACCAGTTTTGAAATTCATATTGTAAAATAAGTCATCTTTGGTCAAACCAAATACTTCCTGGGTTTGGTCAAGTTCTGAGCAACTAGAATGAGGTTTTTACGCAGTCTTAACACCTTCATTCTCACGACATGCTTCCATCTTACTCCCACTATAATCCTGAGAATCTGCATCTCTTAAGGAAAGAGTTGATTTTCTTAACAAGTCTTCCCAGAGATGTTTAAAAAATAAACTACTTTATTTATTAGAATTATATGCCATCAGCCACTGTGTCTATAATTTGCATCTACTTTAGTTTCCACAACACAAGGAGCTGTTTTAGTAATATTGCCAAGAAAAAATGAGAACGACACACATTACCAAATATGGTAAACCTTGAGACTTCTGTAGTGTTCCCAGCCTCTACTAATACAAAAGCAGAATTTGCCGTTATTCAGAAAAGAACCAACCTAAAGCACACGGAGACACTTCTTTTGCAGCCGATGGCAAAACTAGCCTATATAAAAGACCCAGAATCTCACATATGTATCTTATTTGTCTCTACTAAATTGCCCTTCTCTTTACAATACCTACTTTAATTAAATTAAGAACAAACAAGCGAGGACTGCAGCAAGAGAGGTTCAGCAACATTGTACAATCTCAACAGTATACACTTTTCACAAAATACGAGGGTCTTTGTTTTAGCAGATGATTTTTAGAATCAAACAATGGAACCCATAGTACAGTACTAAATCATAAAAAGACTATAGTTGTCCAACTCCACTGATTTTTTTTTTTTTGGTTTATTCACAAACTTGTATGTAAATACACCACTCTCTGCAAGTTATAGTAAACCCTGCTACTTACTTGATCATGATAGAAGCATAAAAAATTTAAGACTTTTGCAGTAGCATTGAAGTCAAAATTGTTCGATTCCAAAACTGACTTTAGCATAACATCTATTATGCATGGTCTTCAGCCCAAAGCTTAGAACAAGGGTGGGCAAGATACCTCTTGCGGGCTGGATGCAGACCACCAAGCCACCAAATCTGGTTCATGGACACCCCTCCTGAGACCCTCAGGCATATAGCAGTCACTATTTTAAATGCAGGGCTGCTCCATGTGACTATTCTGGAGGGAGGAGGCGGCTTAGGGTGATCTTCCCTCCACCAGACCAATCCTCAGCTCCTATTGGTCAGAAACAGCCAGCCAACAGGAGCTGAGAGATTGTCTGAGAGATGGGGGCAGTGCAAGCTTCTCCCCACTCCCGGAGTTGAGAGCCACATGGAGGGAGCAGGCTGCATTTTCAATGTTCTGGGGCTGTAGCAGGCAGGGAGCCCAGCCTGCCTTGGGGGTGCTGCAGGGCTGCTGGCTAGGAGATGTTTAGGTAAGTGTCTTCCAGCCAAAGCCTGCCTCTGGCACCCCAACTCCCTTCACCAAGTCACCTTCCAAACGCTCTTCCCCCCCCACCAAGTCATAAGTTCCCCCCAGACCCTGAACCCTTTCCTGCACCCTTCCCCAAGGTCAGAATCCTCTCCTGCACCCCCACCTCCCTTTCTGATCCTACAACCCAATCGCTTGAACCAGATCACAATCCCCTCCTTCACCCAAACTTCCTCTCCAACCTCACAGTCTCTTGCATTCCAGTCCCTTACTCTATGCACCCAACCTCCATCCTAGACCTCACACCTCTTTTTCCATCTTTTTCTTAGATACTTGAGAACTGCTATCATGTCCCCTCTCAGTTTTCTCTTTTCTAAACTAAATTAGCTCAGGTCTTTCAGTCTTCCCTCATAGGTTATGTATTCTAGACCTTTAATCATTTTTGTTGCTTCTCTCTGGACTTTCTCCACACCTTTCTTGAAATGTGGCGCTCAGAACTGGACACTATTCCAACTGAAGCCTAATCAGGGCAGAGCAGAGCGGAAAAATTACTTATTGGGTCTTGCTCACAACACTCCTGTGAATGCATCCCAGAATCAGGTTTCCTTTTTTTCCCTTTTTTTTTGGCAACTCCATCACATTGCTGGCTCATATTTAGTTTGTGGTCCACTATGACCCCTAGATCTCGTGCCCTCCTCTAAGCTATTTAAGCTTGTGTCCTCCTCCCTCCTCTATTTAAGACTAACTACTGAGTAACATTTTTCCTTGTTGCTCTGTATCAAGTATTTATTTTCTGCTTTATTTTTTTCATTCAATGCTTTGCCTTGGGTAATGAGACTTCTCTCACCTCACTGGGCATTGCCTCCAAGAAAAAGTAAAGTCTAAACAGGCAGTCTCATTTTAATATTCAAATCTAGCCCTGCCTTTCAAATCAACACACTGCTAGTTCCCAAAATCAAACCTGGCTGGAAAACTGATAGCAGAGAAGCATATTAAGTTGTCACTGCTACTCCTCTCACTAGTATCTCAGGGACCTGACCCTCCAAAAATAGTCAGACCACAGGCAACATCTGTGGATAAGTCAACGCTCTAATAGCTAAACGCCTTGCTGCCTCTTACCTTGTACTGATCAGTGGGAGCCAACTTATTCCAAGGCTCAGGGTTATTCTTTTTGTCCCAACTACAAAGAGAAACACAATAACGTAAGAAGATACGAATCACACTGCTTTTAACCTACATTGTATATGCAGAACTGATGTTTAATTACTTAAAGAACATGAATCACTGTCGGTCCTGACAAATTTCCACATAAGAAAACCAGTAATACTGTGGTCAGTCTCGAAAATTTACTTCAAAACAGAGAGAGAGAGAATTTACTGCCTACCTGACATCAGGGTTGAACATTGCCAAGCGCATAATGTACAGGGCTGCACCAGAACCTCCAGCTCCAATAAAAATAAAGAGAGGGATCAACTAGAATGAAACATTTGGAAATGGAAAGATAAACATAAAGATAACACCATCTAGAAAGCAAAGCTAGAAATGATAAAGTCTCACCCAGTGATTACACATTTGGCACACTAGTTCTGAGCCATGGAAGGATGTACTCTTACGTAGTTTAAGTGCTTAGTTGTAAAAGACCTAACAGGTCTGCAGGATGCTCCAATGCTAGGAGATCCTACTCACCCGGAAAAAATGGGGAATAGTTGGGTGCCACTACCAAGTGCCCCACAATGCCCAGAAGAAGAGGGAAGAAATTAACTCTCCAACTGTGGAGGGTAAATTACATCACTGGCACCTGCGACAGACACTCTGGGTCACAAGAGCCAGGAAACCAAGTGAGTCACTTGGTTACCACGACTAAGCTCGGAAAGGAGCCTCGCTGAGGCCTGGATCTCTCAGCTGATCTCACGGGTACATGCCAGGCTTCTTCGGAGGAACGGGGCCCACGGCCTCGCCCGGCACACACGGGCCTCCGTTAGTGGCTGTCACAAGGTGGAGCTAGCCCGGGTGCGAGGCGCCCCACGGAGCCAGGGGGGAAGCGGGAACCGGCGCCGGGGGCTCAGGCGGACTCGAGAGCAAGTGGCGGGATTTGTGTCACGCCGCCAACCGATCCCTAGAGCGCTGAGCGCGCCCCCACCGCTCCCTTGGCCCCTCTCCGCGTGCGGGCTCCGAGCCCCGCCCCACAGCCCCGTTTCTCCCCCCGCGCCCGGCTCCGGGACGCACGCTCGGATGCTTCTTGGCCTGGCTGATCATGAGGCGGAACATGGTGGCGACTGGGCGGGAGGGTCTCGCGCTCCGCAAGCCCCAGACTCAGCGTCTCAGTAAATGCTGCTCTCGGCGTGTCTAGCTCGCTGCTGCGGCCCAATGTCATTCAAGGACCCTGCGTTGCAAGGGCCGGAGATAACCACCCAGACGGGGCTGCCTTGATGGCTGCCTGCGCTCACTTTGACGCCGTGAGACTGGCCCGGCCTCAGCCGCCGAACAAACAGATCCTGAAGAGACCTTCGTATGGAGTCAGCTACGCCTCCCCCCACGACCTCCTATCTCCGGGACTTGTGCCCCCAAATCAGAAAACAGGCATCTACCTAGACACCTAGACAGTGGGAGGGGGGGGGGGACAAAGGAGACTTGGAAGGGTGCGTTGCGCATGCGCCAACTGAATACCTCTGCAGCCATAGGAAGGGGGGGGAAGAGGGAGAGGGGTGACGTGACTCCGCCTCTGCAGCAGGTGCCGTGGGGCTGGGGCGCGTGAAAATCGTTTCCTCGGGACCTGGCGTTCTAAAGATAGCCCTACAGCGGCTGCGCGTGGCGCCTGTCACTGCGTCTCCTGGAGCCTGCTGCTGGAAGGGCGCCTGGGCACGTGTCCCAGGCAGCTTTGCCAACATCCGCCATTACAAGGGCCCTCTGCCCCCAGGAGACTGGCTTTTTACAAACCAAATGCTTTCCAAGAGTTTTCAGTTCTGGGCACAGCCTCCTAGCACAAGGGAGCCAAGTGGCCGAAGGACTCCTGGATGCCGGGCGAACACTAATACTTAACCAATAAAGCTTTCTTATTGGCCTTCTGGGTTTGGAGCCTTTAGTGTAGGATTGATGGGGATGTTACAAACCATGTTTTGGGGTAACTGGTTATCAGGTTACCCATCCTGAGGGCTCTGCAGTATAAAGCTATGGTTAACTGGGTAACCAATTAAATAGGATTTTACATCCCTAATGTCTACAGAAACCAGTCTAAGCAGCTGTCTCAGATGCTTGGACTCTGGGCTGAAGAATTGCTGCATAAACATGCTAAAGATCCCAAAGCTTGGGCTCTGAGGGTACGTCTAGACTACAGGCTTTTGTCTACAGATACTGTCGACAAAACTTCTGTCGACAAAGAGCATCTACACTACATTCAGTTCTGTCGACAAAGCAAGCTGCTTTGTCGACATGGTAGTGTAGACACAAAGGACAGTTTACATGCAATAACACTTTCTGTCGACAGAAAGTCTGTCGACAGAAGGTGTTATGTCTCGTAAAATGAGGTTTACCAGCGTCGACAAAACGGCTGAGTTCTGTCGACGTTATGTCGACAGAACTCAGTGGTAGTGTAGATGCAGGTATAGTTTTGTCGACAAAAGTCCACTTTTGTCAACAAAACTCTGTAGCCTAGACACACCCTAAGTTAAAGCCCAACTATCCCCACACAGCAATTTTTTTCAGTCTGAAGCCTGACCCAAGCCAATCATGTATATTTTATTCCTGTGTAGACATACTCAATAAGACCAGTTGCATGTGGTCAGTATGCTACTAGCTGAAGACAGACACGGTTCTATTAGGATAGGAGCAAGATAACATTTAAATATTTTCTTAAACTAAGTTAAGCCTCACAAATCTCTCAGGCCTTGTCTCCACGTACCAGAGGACTGATGCTCCATTGATCCTCCAGGGTTCGAGTTAGCAGGTCTGGTAAAGACCACTTAGGTTGAACACAAAGGGTGACCCTGTCAGCTCTGGTACTCTTTGCTGTTGCAAGAAGTAAAGGAAGTCAATGGAAGTGTGGGGCCACTTCAGAAAATCGATGCAAAATACATTGACTTCCTCTGTGCAATAGCTGGAGTTGCATATCTTGCATTGATTTTCTCTGCCAATGTAGACCTGTCTTTAGTTTCTTGAAATGGTAGGACTTCATTTATGTCCTTCAGCAATCACACTCAGTGTAATACGCTACTCAAGAGTCTTATGATAGTTGTAAGTTAAATGCTGTGCATTTGTTACTGCTGTACAAGCTGTATATAGATTATCTGTATTTATTTATAACAGTGATACGATTATATTGATCTTACTTGAAGCTTAGTTTCCTATTATGCGAGTAGTTAGTATAAATCCATACTGCTACAGAGAGTAAATGCTAACTTAATCCAGTGATTTGTATAGTAGTTTATATTCAGACTGAGTTCCTTAGAGTTAAGGATCTTTGTGGACATTCTTGTCAGTTCCATTTAACACTTTAGTGAGGCTAGGCCCTTTCTTTTACCCTGAGTAAAGTTAGTGTTTTGTTTGTTGACATCACTGAATCCATACAACCCTCTGCTTTATTTTCTTCTGTTCTCCATGCCTTTTCTTGTCTGTTTCTCTGTTCTTCTCCCTTAATTGCTAGAATTTTTCTTTTATGCCCAGGCCCATTTGATTTTTCATTTGTTTGTTATTTCCTAAAACTATATTTCTCCTCTCATGCTTTCCTGTTTCTACTGTCTTTTTCTCAAGCCTCCCCACTATGAATCACATAAGTGCCAATTTCTACAAAGTTGAACATCAATCATAATGTGTTTAAATGTTATTTTCCATTAAAAAGATGAAATTGCAACTACTAAAACAAGCTACATACACATTTGATAGGATCAGTCATTTTCTCCCCTACAAAAACATAATTCCAACCACTTTCAAAGCTGGAGATTTAAGGCAATCAACATGTTCTATAACAGGAAGGAATTAAAATGTTAGACATGGAGAAATTCCAGTTGTTTCTAGAAAAAATTAAATGCATTTATTCATCTTGTATTAGATGTCCATAATCATGGACATGTTTCTGTTAGAGTGATGCATAAGATGGAGAGTTTCTAGGATACAACATGCTGGGCTGAACAGTAGAAATTGAGAAAATATTTCTAGGTGAGAAAATCTAGATATCATTAAATAGAAGCCAAATCATTTCATAGCTTTGGAAAAGTACACAGACGCAAACCGTAAAAGTCATGCTACAAATTCACAAATTCTGTGTATTGTGAGAGTTTTTCAAAAGGCTGTTTAAAAGACAGATAAATCTAATATTTGAAAAAAAGATTCTTACAGAAGAACCTGAGTTATATGAGCACTTCAGGAATGGAGGTTGTTTGTGATGAACCAGAGGTTCGAGGATTGTCTAGGGGTGGTTTTTTGTGGCAAGGGACTGGGGCTGAGAAGGAGGAAGGCCCAGGACTTAAATGCACTTAACCAATTACAAACATTATTAACTACAATTTAATTATATTAAATCACTGTCTCTGATTCGTCTTAGACAGCGCAGCATGCAAAAAAAGAATATAAGAAATAAAACCAATACAGCAATAATAAAAACTCCTCCTGTAGCCAATCCTTCTATGGTTATCTTTGAATACTGGTGGAGTTAGTCATTAATCTACATATACTTAACAACCTCTAAATATGAAATGGTTAATACAATATAGTAAGCAATACTCAAAGCCCAGAAACGATTACGATGCACAGACACAAAATAACGCGTAGCATGCTCCGGATTCGTACACCCTTTCGTGATTCGGTGGGTGGGAGGTGGCCTTGGGTGATCAACCCCTCAGCCAGGCTGGACGATACGTGCCTTCTATTTTTTTATACGGAACCTCCTCGAGCTTAGGGCTCGGGGTGCTTTATTCTATAATTTTGACATCCGGTGCCATATTAGGGTTCAGCTTTAGTTGATACTATGATTTGACATCCGGTACCATATTAGGGTTCCTTCCTGTGGTCAGTGCCTGATGCAGACATGACTGGCACATGTGAAAGCTAGCTATGTTTTTTCTTTCCCTGTTCCAGGTGCTTGTTAACTGGTGTATTATGACAGCTCATTTCCCTTATTCCTATCTTGTCCTGTTTTTAGTGCTCGTTAACCTAATTTTTTTCCCTATTCTTATCTTCCTGGCCCGGGTGCTTGCCAAGTCCAGTTCCGTTTACTGAGAACTGTGCTGAGCACCCAAGGGAATTCAAGCTCTGTCTCTGGATCCGCCTCAGTGGCCTGTGTTTTTCTTGTAAGGGGCTTTTGTGTGGCAGTATGGGCAATACGCGCGAGGCCGTGGTCAAAAGGACCTGCTACACAACAGCTTGTAATTGATCAAAACATTATTGTTCTTTCAAAAATGTACAGCTTTGAAACATTGCCATGACTAAGAAAAATGCTATTTTCCTCTTTTTTTAGTAGTTTATATTTAACACAGTGTGGTACTATTGGGGAGATGTTTATTTTTGTCTCTGCTACTGCCTGATTGTGTACTTCTGGTTCTACATGAAGTGTGTGTTTAATAGTCTGTTCGTAACTCTGGGGGGTTGTAATTGAGGTTCTGCTGTAATGTTCTTATCTTGCAAAAGATAATTGAATATTGGTGACTTCATAGCAGAATTTTCAGGAGCCTTTTTGACCCATCACTAGTTTTGAAACATTCAGCAACTGACCTCAGAGTAATTTGCCTATCCTCTTTTTACTTGTATCCACCTACTATGATGACCCACCATTAGAGGAGCTGACAGCCCTGGGCAAAGAAAGGATGGGATCAAGGGTGGAAGGGGCAGGATTGATGGTAGCCAGTTCTCAGTGCTTCCTGGACCATGGCACATCCCCCAGCGCTGCGTGGAGCATGGTCTTCTGTCTCCCCAGGCAGCCCTAAGAGCCACTTAGGCAGCACTCTGGGGGTGATTTAGAGATGTCAGGGCTAAGGATGTGAAAGCCAGCTCCCGGCACACATCGGCTCCCAGGGAGCTGCCTGCTGCCCCTTGCTGCTGCCTCTGATACAGAGGCAGCAACACGGAGTGGTAGGTGGGTGCTGACTCCCACCCTGTGTGTAACTGTAGCCACTGAAATTTTCCAGTGGTTACATGATTATTTAATTACACACATTTTAACATCCTTAGTCAGGGCTCTGGATGCTGCTGCTGCTACAGCAATAACAGCTGGAACCTCTCTAGCTCCTTTGAATCACTGGGCCTCAGAGCAGTATTCCCCTTTGACTCCCCCTGTTGGTAGGCCTGCTCCCTTCCAGGATAGATATAGCTACTAAAGTTATCTCTATATTTGATGTGACCAAAGTACATAAACATACATATGACTTTCAATAGCATGATGTGCTTTCCCCAATAATATTTCTAATAAGCATTCGTCTTTTTTTTTGATCTACAAGATACACAAGAGTCTTCACCAAGAACACGTTTTAAAGACTGCAGATTTCTTGTTAATAGCATTAGTTTCACAACCACAGAAAAATATATTACAATTATCTGAAAAACAATAAATACAAGGGCAAAGAAGAAGAATGATGCAGCAAGAACAATGCAGTGTTTATAAATAGGAATACTATTAAAAAGCAAGAGTTGGAAGGCTCTCCCCATCTAGTGTCCCATCACCTACTTTTGGAGTTATTTGCTAATAGCAATTGCAGAGGATATGCCATTGCAGGCAACTTCATCATGCCATCCCCTCCCTAAACTTAAGTTTAATCTTTAAACCAGTAAGTTTTTTTGCCACTCTGTCTCTACTGGAAATACCTCTCCTAATGCATTTTAGGATTTCATTAGATTTTTTCATACCTGAATCATGTTGATATTTCATAGTCATCTTGGGTATGTCTAGACTACATGGCTCCGTCGACGGAGCCATGTAGATGAGTTTACTAGACATAGGAAAATGAAGCGGTGATTTAAATAATTGCCGGCATAGCGGGGCAGTCTGGACGTACCATGGTCAACACAGGAAGCCTTTGTCGACCGCTCCGATAAACCTCATTTCACGAGGCATACCTGAGCAGTGGACAAAGGCGTCCCTTGTCGACCGCGGTGTGTCCAGACTGCCTCACTGTGCCGCCAAACAGCTGATCGGCACAGTGCGGCGGCCATTTTAATGTAAATGAAGTGGCAATTATTTAAATCGCCGCTTCATTTTCCTATGTCTAGTAAACTCATCTACATGGCTCTGTCGACGGAGCCATGTAGTCTAGACATACCCCTTGTGATCAACCAGTACACTCAGATCTTTCTCTTCCTGTCTCTTCCACCTCATAAACCCTTTGCTTAAAGCAAAAACTCGTCAGTCCCTCAGTGCAGGACTTTGCATTGTTACTTCGCATCCCACTTTTAATACTCCAGTTTTCAAGATCATCCTGATCTTCTTGCGTGTTATACTAGTCCTTTGTACTGGCAATACCTCCGAACTTTGTATCATCTGCAAATTATTAGCACGCTCCCATTTTGTGCTAAGGTCATTAATAAAGGTATTAAATAAGATTAGCCCCTCAATCTTTGAGGAACTTCACTAGTATCCACCTTTAAATATGATTTGTTGTAGTCTCCTCTTAAACAGTTCTTTACCAATCTTTCAGTTCTTGTAGTCATCCCCTAAGTTTTGAGACTGCCTAATATTTTGCTATATTTGGTCTCTCATATAAAAGCTCCAGTGGTTTATTTCAGTGGGGTTTTTTCCCCTCAAAAGCTAGATCTGCAGATCCATCCATGGCTTGTGGCAGCCTGTGTCCTCACACACCCTTCAGATATGTAAGTAGGAGTTGCGTAAGAAGGTCCTCCACTCTCACTGTTGAGCCCACTCTGGGCCTGGAAACTTAGAGATATACTAAGAAGAGCACTGGCATCTTTTAATTTGATGGCATCAATTCTGGGGGCGAGCACTATGATCGATAGTGTTTGCAGAATCAGACCCTTATGCTTCTATCCTGAGCTCACTCCTGCGCCAATGCAGAATCCCAATGATGGGAATGGGGCTCTGGATGGATTTAGAGATTTGCCCACATGCAGTTTATTGCAGTATTAGGGTGTTAGATTGTGCAGACTTCAGAATAAGTACTTCGCACTCATTTGCTATTTCATTAGGCCTTTGTAACACAAAGAAGAATAAGGCCCCTTGTCTTTGTACTTACCTGAAAAGCACTAGTACTGTCCGGGCTCTATATAAATTATAAGATAATAAATGGAAGCTCAGTTCATATTAAATTATACAACCCCACTCAAAACATGTGCTACTAGCAGTCATGTAAATGAAATTCCTGTTTAACAGGGCCCTCGGAGAGTCAGACCAGAAGCTGGAAGACAGTGGTTATATTATATTGTTATGATGCATCTACTCTGCACCCGAAGCTCAAAATAAGCTATGCAATTTGAGCTACTCACATTGCATAGTTTATTTTGAGTTAATTTCAAAATAGAACATTATTCCAAAATGTCCCTTACTCCTCATGGAATGAGGTTTACAGGGAAGTTTGAGTAGTGAGCCTGTTACATTTTGAAATAATGGGCTTGCTCAAAAGACGTGGAATAGTTATTTGGGATACTTCCAGTATCCTGAAATAGCTCTGCAGTGTAGACATAGTCTTAATGTGTAACAGGAAAGAGAGAGCATTCTATAGTGGAATAATTATAACAGTGCAAACACTGGGTTTTTTACATAATATGTTTTCTGACACATAATCTGACATCCACTGTTGCCTCTCCAATAAAACAAATATAAATTACACCTTTGATTGTTAATCAAAACGTTATCTGTAAACTTAAATATAGAGATATTTCTACTAAAATATTAAGATAATTTAGAATAGAATTCTTTAATTGTAGATTTTAATTGTCATTTTATTATTTTGTGCTAGGTTTTTTTTAGAATTATAAATTGCAGAGCTATACAAACTACAGTCATGTTAAATTAAAGACCAGAAACAGTTTTATGCAGATAACACTGACTTACCCGTTAACAAAAACTATAATAATTTCTAGGAAAATGAAATTGGTTAACTACAGACCTTGAGAGAAAGAAGATTACAAAACAATTTTTTGGCAAAATATGCCTTTAGTTACTAGTTTTTTAAATAAAATGTTGAGTTGTATTTCTGATTACTAGAATCTAGGCTGGTGTAAACTGCTGCACAAGTCAGCTTCAGTACAGTTCCAGAAATCTCTATAATTTTCCATATGCATTGTTACAGGGGTTCTGTTAACAGTATCTTTTAAATCTTATGAAGAAATGTTCATAAACATTCCCTTCACTGAAAAATCTACTAAAATACATATTTCACAGGGCATTCGGTGGATGTCTCAGGGTAAGTCTATACTACAGCATTATTTTGAAATATCTTATTTTGAAATAGTTATTTTGAAATATCTTAGTTCAAAATAACACGTCTAGACACAAAATGCAATTCGAAATGGCATTTTGCTATTTCAAAATAGCGCGTCCACATTGATTGGATGCTGAATTGCATTTAAGACCGTCCGGAACCAGCTCTGGCAGAGCATCAGGTCAGGAGTTACCTTGTGTGGCTGCTGCCTGAGGCTATGTAGCCGCGGGCACGGAGTCCGCACTAAGGGGGATTTAAAAATGGCGGCGCCCGGCAAGATGCAAATGACGCCCGGGATATTTAAATCCAGGGCTTCATTGGCAACTTCAAATGCCTATATTAGCTACCCTAGTTCGAACTAGGGTAGCAGTGTAGACATACCCTATAAGAGTATCATAAGGAGGAGGAAGAAAAATTGTTCTGCTTGGCCTCTGAGGTTAGGATGAGAAGCAATGGGCTTATATTGCAGATATTTAAGACCAGGTTAGACAGACACCTGTCAGGGATGAGCTAGGGCAACTCAACTTTGGAAGCCCCAGGGGCCACACTGATACTTACAGACATGCTGAGGGCTTCAACTTAAGTGTGGTTGCATATGCAATCAAATATATACAAATAGATTCTCTCACTCTAACAAGCATGAATACAAAGATTAAGGCAAGACTACACAACACACAGGCCCCATTTAAGTCAGTTCTGCTGATATTAATAAAATGCAATATTTACCTGATTTCTACCCATGTGACAGCACTTTTCATGAGCAATGACAGTCCAAGAATTTAACTACTAAAACATATCAACAAAAGATCGTTACACTGACTACTTTTTTGTTTTGGCTCCCACTTGCCTGCCACGTGTTGATCCCCACATAAACCCAAACTGCACCCTGGGGCGCAAACAAACTGGCCGTGGGCAGCATACCATGTTATTAATAAATATTTTATAAACCTTTACCTTTTCTCTTTGCTGCCATATCTCCTCTCCTTGCTCTATCATCTCCCCTGGTGTCTGCTGCCCTCCAACTCCTCACCCTGCTCTGCTGTCCTGACTCCTGCCCTTCTCACTGCCCTCAGCCCTCCTGCGACCTGCCCCCCTCCACCAGCCTTTCTCTCCCCCCTGTGTCCACTCCTCCAGTAGCCCCACTCTGATCATGTGAGCTACTCCTCTTCTAACGCCTCCCTCTACACACCTGCCCTGCCTCTCTCCTCTGGTGTGGTCCCTCCCCTGCAGGTGTCTGCCCTTCTGCTTCACACCCAGAATCCCCTGGCACCTGCACCTTCCCTTAGCCCTGCACCCTCCTCGTGCCTCCTCTTTCCCTCACTGCCCCTGCCTCCTTTGCCCTCTTTTTCCCTCTTCCCCATCCTCTCATCACTCTCTGCCACCGTTCCCCTCATACCTCTGTGCCCTCACACATGCCTTGCTCCATCCCCACCTCTCATGCCCATCCCTTCTTTCACGCCTTCTCCCAGCACCTTCTCCTCCAGCCCCCAATTCCCTTCCCCTCTCTTCTCCTCTCCCCACATCACCCTGTCCCCCCCTTCTGCCCTTTCCTCATTGTCTGTACTTGGCTCCCTGGCATTTGTCTCTCCTCCAGCCTGTCTCTTGGTACCCTCTCCTTTCTTCCCCCTCCCCCTCCGCACAAGCCTCTTCCTCTCTCCTCTCCCTCCCCCTGCTCCCACTCCCGCTCCCCTACCTTCTGCCTTCTGCAGGGCCGGACTGCAAACCGTGGGTGCCGCGGCATGGCACTTTTCAGTTTTAAAATCCCGGGCATGACGTTACGTCATACCCGGGCATCTCCCCGCCCACCTGCAAACAGCACGCATGGCAGCAGCAGCTGGCAGTGTGCGCAGCACAGGTAAGGGGGAGCCAAGTCGAGGGAGCCAACTTCCAGGTGCAGGGTGCAGGGCGCAGGGCCCCCTTAGCCGCGGGGCCCGATTAGGCCTAATCGGCCAAATCTGCTTAAGGCTGGCCCTGCTGCCGTAGATGGCCACGTTCCTCCATCTAGTGTGGAGATCATGGATGTTGGAGGCATCCCCCCAAACTTCAGTCAGGACCACGATCTCCGCACTGGATCAGGAAGGCACCCGCCTTCTCCAGCCCCTGGCAGGCTCCTGGGAGCTGGAGGACTGGGCCCAGGGAGCTGTGGAGGGCTGGCTGGCACTGACTGCCTCGCTCATGCTGGGGCCACTGGGTCAAGGGCAGTGAATACTGGCTCTGGGCTGGCAGGCCTGGAGCTGGCACAGACACTGTGGCCAGAGTCTACCCCTTTAAGGGCTCCGGGGAGGGAGGAGGAGAAGAGTTTTCCTGGTTGGTGCCAGAGTGGCCAGTAGGGTACCCTGGGAAGGGCTGGAGGCCCCCTATTTCGAAATATGCCCTATTCCATGTCTACACCAGCGCTTATTTCGAAATAGCAATTTTGAAATAGGCGCTATTCCTCGTGGAATGAGGTTTACTAAGTTCGAAATAAGTGCTCCGCTATTTTGATTTAATTTCAAAATAGCGGTTGGCTTGTGTAGACGCTGGTAAAGTTATTTAGAAATAACAGCTGTGATTTCTAGACATACCACTGGATGCATAACAAATTAATTAAGCCTTTATTTACTTATCGGTTAACAGATTCAAATCTGGTACAGTTCAGTAGTTATTAAACATCATTTTTTAATCAGATTTTTTTTGAGCAGTGTGGACTGAACCACTTGAAAGTGCGTCAGGTAATACACTCCACAGGAACAACTGACTTGAAGCAGAAGTCAGCTGAAATGGGTCTTTCCCATCCTGCTGAGAGACAATTGTTCAGACAGAAAATGCTGTGGATAGAAAAAAATAAACAGAATAGGATATGGTTACTGTGAGAGGATCGGGGTGCGATCACCCCCTCCCAGGTCGAGAGGGGGGTTCGGCAGACCCCTTCGCCTCTTTTTGGTTCGTCTCGTGACCGGGCTCCTAGTCGGAAGCCCGGGCAATCGGGTGCGATCACCCCCCTCCCTGGAAGGAAGGGGGGTGTCAGCGGACCCAGTAGTCGTTACCCGTCCCTGCGGTGTGGGGCCTGAGCCCCTTAGTCCGACCTCCACTTCCTGGAGGTGCGTGACTTGGTTCTGCTACACGCCTACGCCAGCGTCGCTCAGAGCTGGACGCTCCTCTGGTGGAGGGAGGGGGACCCGGTCCCACCCTCTCTCTTGGTCCCAGCCCAGGGCCCTAAGCGTCGGGGCTTGCTCGCGCCCCGACGTGGTAGACGGGGGTCACTCTGCCCGTAACCCGTCTTCCACGGGTGCTAGAAGGCTTTCGCCCCGGTCTGCTTCCTCCCTTCACCCCACGCCCTTGAACGATCCGTCCATTCGCCCGGCTTACCGTGCCTCAGTTGGAGGAGTCGGGGGCTGGTCCGTACCAAACCCGGGGGCCAGCCGTCTACCATGTCTTCTCGCCCGGTCGGGCCGCTCCCTCCGTGGTTGTCGCGCACTATCCGGGTCACTGCTGGAGTCCGGGCTAGTGGCCCGTCTGCGATGGGGGCTGGCTTGGGATCCCCGAGCGTGGGGCTGCGCCACTGGCCACGCTCAGGTGCATCCCCGGTCCGTCCTGAGACGCAATCTACTTCCCATTCCCCCGAAGGAGACCTCCTCTCCCTGTGCCGGTGGGCCGTTTTAAACTGTCCCGCCGGCCCTGACGTCAGCCGCCGGCCCCACCCCCTGATGATGCTGCCGGCATGTCGGCGGCGTCCCGAGCGGCGCTCGCGACCCCTCCCCCTAACGCCTCAGGGTGGGGGCTGCCTGCCTCACGTCGGCGCCGCCGCGGAGGCAGATTCCAGCTGCCGCCACCATCGCCGCAGCTGCGGCTTCAGCGCTGGTGTGCTCTGCCTGCCACCACGAGAGCCCCCCGGGCGGCCGGACCCCCGGAAATGCGGGCCAGCGTCGGCCCGTCACAGTTACACATGAAATTCTGAGAGGGATAAAAATCCTAGGCTCGTACCTAAGCATTCATTTTTTGTTGATTTTGTAAGGGCCAAAACTATATCAGGGTTCAAAAAATAACTGGATAGGTTCATGGTAGGAATGTAAATGGATAACTGGTTAATGGGTGAGGCGTACCAGTTTCAGTTAACCAGTAGGAGCTGAACCAGCCCTGTGGGGCCCACCATAGGCTGGGACTGCTCTGGCTGGCTGGAATAGTCCTTGTCCATGTCAGGCCCACCCTAGCCCCGCTGCCACAGGTTACATGCTGGCTCCCTGGGAGCTGGCTTCAGAGCCTGTAGCAAAGCCTCCCCAGGAACAGATCCCCTCTCCCAGGGAGCTGGCTTTGCTACAGCATGAGCAGTTTCTAACTTTAGAGATCTTCCATTTGCAGCTTTAGCATTCTTTTATTTATATTTTTACTGTAATTGCAAATAAATTGACATGGGCACAGAATACATTATCTAAATTTCTCTGTAAACAAGGAATGGGTTCCTGGAGTCCAGTTCTTCCTGAACACTTAGGCTACGTCTAGACTGGTATGATTTTCCGCAAATGCTTTTAACGGAAAACTTTTTCCGTTAAAAGCATTTGCGGAAAAGAGCATCTAGATTGGCACAAATGATTTGCGCAAAAGCACTTTTTGCGGAAACACGTCCATGCCAATCTAGACACTGTTTTGCGCAAGAAAGCCCTCATCGCCATTTTCGCCATCGGGGCTTTTTAGCGCAAAACAGCTTTTAGCTGTCTACACTGGCCCTCTTGCACACATGAATTTGCTCAAGAGGGATTTTTCCCAAGCGGGAGCAGCATAGTATTTGCGCAAGAACACTGACAATCTTACATTAGATCGTCAGTGTTCTTGCGCAAATTCAAGCGGCCAATGTAGACAGCTGGCAAGTTTTTCCACAAAAGCAACTGCTTTTGTGGAAAAACTTGCCAATCTAGACGCCGCCTTTGGCTCTGTCTACACAGCAGCATTGTGATGTTATTTCAAAGTAACAAAGCGTGCGTCTACACAGCAAGCCATTATTTAGAAGTAATTTCAAGATGAAGGACTTCTTACTCCAGCTCCTGTAACCGTCATTTCATGAGGACTAAGGGAAGTCAAAGGAAGAGTGTTCTTCCTTTGACTTCCTGCTTTGTAGACAGTGCCAAAAGCCGAATTAAGCTATTTCGACGTCAGCTACACAATTGACATAGCTGAAGATAGGTATCTTAATTCGTCTTTTGCCCTGCAATGTAGGTGTGCCGTTAGGGACTGTGACAAGTGTTATGAGTGTAGACTACAATGAGAATATGGGCTAAATAAATGTGTTGGGAAAATATTCTTTCAAGGGGAATAGGCATTTGTATTTTTTTAGCTGGAAGAGTCTAATATCATGCTTCAAATCTAGGCCTTTGTGCTCTGATAACATATTTATCTTGACCAATGAATGCATTTCTGTTTTTATGCGGGTACTCTTGTAGACAACATCACAATATAGCAAAGGACTGTCTGGTTGCAGAAACATTGTTAGGATAATGTTGGAGCCTATATCTGATCTGTGGAGGTAACAAATGGAGACACCTGAACTGCACCTTTCTCAAGAATTAGTAAACAAGGAAGGACCAATACAAATGATCACTGATTTTCAAATATCATTTAACAAAGATTTATTTAACATCTTTGGTTCTAAATTAGGGATTAAGGTTGTTTCTATATCAAATTAGACCAAAATGCTTAGACCTTCCTGGTATTTTTTGCTTTTTCAGTGGAACAGATGCTATCTAGAAAATTGCAGACATGGAAAAATGTAGGTTACAGCGAAAGGATTAATATGAGGCGAAATTCTCTCTTAATTGAACAGGACCGGCAGTTCTTTGCAGATCAAACAACACAGCAGTCCTATAGATTGTGAGGGCGATGTGAAAAACAAATACTGACTGATGGTGAAGCTGGTAACAAATCATGCTTTTGGGGATCACAGGAAACCAAATTAATTTTCATTGAAAGGTTTTGGTGAAATAGACAGGGTTTTGTTTGGTTTGGTTGGTTTTTTCACAGTGAAAATATCTATCAAGAAAAGAAAAGAAAAGAAAAGAAAAGAAAAGAAAAGAAAAGAAAAGAAAAGAAAATTCACAATCTTATCCAGAAGGTGAAATTTGAGCATTTTGGCCATGAAAAGCTGTGTTTTAGAAACAGCAACAATTTGGCAGGGATAAGCTTACACTTATTCTTGCAAAACAATCACTTCCTACATATGAATATTCATGAAGCAAAACCTAGTATTTGCATAGCTCTCTGGTCAGACAAACTGTCTGGATTCCATCAGTTCTGCCTATGATCGCCAAGCTGTTGGCTCATACATGTTTAAAAAACATAGGGAGTGGAAACCTAATTGTACAAGTTCATTGTAACTGCCACTCCGCCCACAAATTAGACAGGACTAGCAAGGGATGAGTCAGTGTCAGACCATCAGGAACTGTATTTCATCTTTCACCAACAGAGCTGCTCAAGAGCCCTTTCCAAACCTGGTATCTGGTGGAGAGCAACTTTGCTGCTGTTGTCTGTCCTTCCAGAAGTAAATCCTTACTTGGGAACAATTGCCATAGCTTCCACAGGAACGACTTGAGCAACCAGTCTGAGGACAGAATAACGGGTGATTCGTTTATCAGCTTTTTGCCTTATAATCAACTTCTAAAATATGTAAAAATAAAGAATTTTATAGTTTACTGTTGACTAGGAGAGGTCAGACCCCACATTCACAATGAAATTTAAACATTAAAGAGACCGATACAGCACTAATGAAGGAGAAAGAAAACAGCTTATGTTTACAAAGTATAGTTCTCCTTGCTGTGGTGTTAGCTGCACAAGCTGTGTTGGTAAAGGATTATGCAGTTAGAAAAGTATAAATAGATTTTGCATTCTAATTTATTTTTCTACATTTTCATTTCAGTGGTGAATGTCGCTCTTTTAATGGAATGTTGTATGGAGAAAATAAGATTCTCAAATCTCAAATCACCAAGATATACTTTTGCTGCTATTGTTGTCAAAGAGAGAACTTGAATTTGATGGGAGCAGGACAAGACCCTTTCTATGACTACATTGTACGGTTTTTCCCAAAACTATATTAAATAAGAAAAAAATCTGTTTTTCATCTACTATGACTCTAATATGGGTATGTCTACACTACAAAGTTAATTTGAACTAACAGCCGTTAGTTCGAATTAACTTTCATAGCGTCTGTACATGCAAACCTCTAGTTCGAACTTAATTCGAACTAGCGGAGCGCATAATTCGAACTAGGTAAACCTCATTCTACGAGGAATAACGCCTAGTTCGAATTAAGTAGTTCGAATTAAGGGCTGTGTAGCCACTTAATTTGAACTAGTTGGAGGCTAGCCTTCCCAGCTTGCCCTGGTGGCCACTCTGGGCACAACCAGGGAAACTCTTCTGCCCCCTTCCCTGCCCCGGAGCCCTTAAAGGGGCACGGTCTGGCTACAGTGCTTGTGCCAGTTGCAAGCCTGCCAGCACCCAGCCAGCAGACCCTGCACCTGGCATGGCATGAGCCAGCCACCCGCTGCCGCCCAGCCCTTCGCCTCTTCCCAGGACCAGGCTGGCGGCTCCCAGGAGCCTGCCCAAGGCCGCAAGAGGTGGGCGCCCGCCTGGTCTAGTGCGGAGATCGTGGACCTCATCGAGGTTTGGGGGGAGGCTTCCAATGTCCACGACCTCCGCACTAGCCATAGGAATGCAGCCGTTTAGGCCACCAAAGGCCACATGCGAACCCAGAAGCAGGTTTGCATGAAAATCAAGTTGGTCCGGTGAGATCCCCGACCCTGAGCCCTGAGCTTAGAACATAAGAACATAAGAATGGCCATACTGGGTCAGACCAAAGGTCCATCTAGCCCAGTAGCCTGTCTGCCGACAGCGGCCAACACCCCGGACGGGATGGACCGAAGACAATGACCAAGCGATTTGTCTCGTGCCATCCATCTCCAGCCTTCCACAAGCAGAGGCCAGGAACACCGTTCCTACCCTCTGGCTAATAGCACTTCATGGACCAACCTCCATGAATTTATCTAACTTCTCTTTAAACTCTGTTATAGTTCTAGCCTTCACAGCCTCCTGTGGCAAGGAGTTCCAGAGGTTGACTATGCGCTGTGTGAAGAAAAACTTTCGCTTATTAGTTTTAAAACTGCTGTCCATTCATTTCATTTGGTGTCCTCTAGTCCTTCTATTATGGGAACTAATGAAGAACTTTTCTTTATTCACCCTCTCCACACCACTCATGCTTTTATAGACCTCTATCATATCCCCCCTCAGTCTCCTCTTTTCTAAGCTGAAAAGTCCCAGTCTCTTTAGCCTCTCTTCATATGGGACCTGTTCCAAACCCCCAATCATTGTAGTTGCCTTTTTCTGAACCCTTTCCAAGGCCAAAATATCTTTTTTGAGATGAGGAGACCACATCTGTACCCAGTACTGAAGCTATGGCGTACCATAGTTTTATACTTCCCCTCCTCCTTCTTCCCCTGGCTTCCCCCTTCCAGCTCCCTCCTCCCAGGTTTCTCCCTCCCCTCTTCCACCCTCTCTCTTCCCCTCTTCCACCTCCTTTTCCCAGTCTCCCCAGAGGTGATTCCCCCCACCCCCCAGTTTTGTTAAATAAAGAGAGTTTGTATTTTTGAACACACGTGTCCTTTATTTTTTACATCAGGAAGGGGGGCTAGGGAGGGGTAAGTGAAAGGAAGTGAGGGAGGAATGGGGCACGAGCCCCCGATGGGGAGGACTGGGGTGGCTCTGTGGGCTCCTCAGGGTGGAAGCTCTCCTGCAGGACCTCCTGGATCCTGACAGCCCCCTGATTGACCCCCCTCCCTGGATGGCAGCCTGCGGCAAGTTCAGCCGGGCTGATGGCTGAGTGCTGTGATGTGCCGAGTGAGGGCACTCAGGGCACTTCAAGACAGGACTGTTTTGCTGTCCCTCATCGAGTTAGACAAGCCAGCAGGGAACCCTGAGAACTGTCTGTCCGGGGTGGGGGTGAGGGTGGGGGTGGGGTCCCTTTAAGCACAGCCCTCAGCTAGCCTGAGGCAGCAGCTCCACGCTCTAAGTCCTAACCTGATGCCCTGCCGGCACTGGTTCCAGCCAGCCTTAACTTCGGTTCAGGGTCCACTCAATGTGGACATGCTATTTTGAATTAGCAAAACGCTAATTCGAATTAGGGTATGTCTACACTACCCCCCTAGTTCGAACTAGGGGGGGTAATGTAGTCATACGGAGTTGCAAATGAAGCCCGGGATTTGAATTTCCTGGGCTTCATTTGCATAAAGCCGGCCGGCGCCATTTTTAAATGCCGGCTAGTTCGGACTCCGTGCCGTGCGGCTACACGCAGCACGGACTAGCTAGTTTGGATTAGGCTTCCGAATCCGAACTAGCTGTACGCCTCGTTCCATTAGGAAGCCTAATTCAAACTAGCTAGTCCGTGCTGCGTGTAGCCGCACGGCACGGGGTCCGAACTAGCCGGCATTTAAAAAAGGCGCCAGCCAGCTTTATGCAAATGAAGCCCAGGAAATTCAAATCCCGGGCTTCATTTGCAACTCCGTATGACTACATTACCCCCCCTAGTTCGAACTAGGGGGGTAGTGTAGACATACCCTTAGTTTTTAGGTCTAGATGCACTCATTCGAATTAGCTTAGTTCGAATTAACTAATTCGAATTAAGTTAGTTCGAATTAGTGCTGTAGTGTAGACATACCCATACTGTGGCCTACCTACTACAATAAGTAAAGGGAGAGTCTCTATTTATGCACTAGAAGACTTACCCGATGTTGCTCAGGTCCTTCAGGTCAGGAGGCTGGTGTTGTGGGGGTGTGTGTGTGCAGGAGTCAGGGTCGGAGGTTGAGGAGGGTCTTAGGGCAGGAAGTGGGGATGCAGGAATCAGGGCAGAGGGCTGGGAGAAGGGGAGGTTCATGGAAGGAACTCAGGTCAGAGAGTGAGGGTGAGCACCGGCTTTTCCCTGGAACCAGGCCAGGTGATGGGGGCCATGTACCTTGCCCATTGGCTTCTCCCTGGGGTGGAGGTGCTGGCCTGAGATGGGGAGGAGGGGTATGCACCCCATCTTGCAGCTTCTCCCTGGGGTGGATCCAGGATGGGGTGGGGGACTCACAGGCCACCCTCTGGCATTCCCTGGTACTGGCCCAGGATGGCAGAGGCTGCACAGCAGTTGCCAAATGCTCCACCTGGGGCAGGTTGAGATGGCAGGGGCCATGTTGCCGACCAGCGACTGCTTGCTGGGGTGCTTGCTAGCCCCCATGCTTGCTGCCCACCCCCAAGCCACAGACACATGGACAGACAGACAAATGCACATTCCTAAAATATATAGTAAGATTTTTTCTTGCACAGACAGGGAAATTAGCAATTGCAGCATTGGGAGATCAGAAGCAAACTGACTTTAACCATTGCAGACTGCTGCTCAGATAGTCACCAAGGAATTCATTATTTGTTTCTGCTTTCTCTTCCAATTTTATAGAGACATTAAGTGATAAGATATTTGGCTCATGAAGAATGTTTGAAAGTAGATTGGAATTTACAGACCTGGAGAGATTTACCTGAGTAGGAACTACAAGAGAAAACCTTTGGAAAATAAGTTATAAATCCAATATGCTTCAGAGAATGAGACAAGAAGAGAGGATGCTTAACCCCAGATGTTTACATCTATTTCTTTGGGAATTTTAAAATTGTGCGGCAGCTCTCAGAGGTCCCCAACCTTTTGGGGCTGCCGGGTGTCTGGGGGCGGGACCGCGTATGTGATGCACGTCCTGGGCGGGAGCCGAGCATGCGCCGTACGCCTGGGGGCGGCTCTGTGCATGCGCCATGCACCCGGGGCCTGGGGCGCAAGAATGGCTCAGGCTGGCCCTGGTCACTAGGCACGCACACATAAATGCCCCGGCGGGCGCCATGGCGCCCACAGGCACTGCATTGGGGACCACTGGATAGATGGTAACAGAGCTATGTCTTGAAAGGGAGTAGCAGAGCTACATCTTCTTGGTCTGAATTTCAGTCGGTGACAGACATTGAGATTCTAGAGGTATTTAGGGAGGGAGTTGGGCTATGCCAACTGATTTAGATCTGTGCTTCTTTGGACTCATAATGCCTAGTGCTAGGGCACTTATTAGAGTTGATTAGAAATGTCTCTAAGGGAGGCCACAACACCGGTTTCTAATATATCCTCAAGATTTTACGTCATTACATTGACTGTATCTGCAGTTATCATACTCTCTTGAATCTTTTTTTCTGCAAGAAATAGTTGATGAGGCAATTCCGTCAATATCTGGAGCATTCTGATATTTTTTAATCTAGTAGTATTGGCTGTAGATGTTGGATATCAAGCGAGACTATGCTGGTTGTGTTAGTATCTCCTCCTGGTGATGGAAGAACATCACAGTCCATGCTGATCCTTTCTGATCTGTCAGCTGAGTTTAATACTGTTGCCCGTTAGATATTACTAACACAATCAGGAAGGAGGAAATGGAATAACTTCAGCATTGTTCCAATCTTCCTTCCAGGTGCTCTACTTCCCCCAAAGGCTCTCTCATGCAAGGAGCCACCATATTCTGTCACTCTCATGTTCACTGTGTATATATGCCATAAAGAGGATTAATACAAAGTTTGATTAGCTATATATGTGTCTTGAAAGAGTAGTTGCCAGAGATAGTCATAGAAATCCTGAGCTGTTTACACAGGATTCAGTTTCTCCATAGATATTGGTCACCAAGTACCAATTTTTTTTACTTCTACACACACAAGGTAGACATATTATATTAAATGATTTTTGGAGTAGTAGATCTCCATTTCAGGTTGTATGCAAACAGTAAAGCCACATCACCTCCATGTCTGTGTATCAAAACCTGGCAGATACCAACTATACAAAGCTGATCCAGCAGTAATGAACAATCAACTTTCAGTAATCCTTACATGCAGGGGCGGATATAGGGCAGGGCGAACGGAGCAGCTGTCCTGGGCCCCGCGCTTCAGAAAGCCCTGCGCATGCGCCGTGGCACCGCTGTGCATGCGCATGGCGTCACTGCACATGCGCCGTGGCAAAGGGGGGGCCCCGCGGAATTACGCTGCCCGGGGCCCTGCAAAACTGTCATCTGCCCCTGCTTACATGATCCAGGTCTGGATTGCCAATGCCTTATGGCTCAACACATAAGGAATCCCAGTATCAGTTCTAAATTTAAAAAAGGGAGAGAGAAACGTTCAGAGAGGGTGGAGGGGAAGAGATGTGACAGAGAGAAAGAGAGAGAGAGAGAGAGAGAGAGAATGAATACCATGGGCTTTCATGTTTTATGGGCACAACCCACTTCTACAGATGAGTCATTGGGTTGTGCCCATGTCAGCCCATGTTACTATATATATATATATATATATATATATATACATACAGGGCTCGCTGAACCTCGGGGAGCCCTGCTCACCAGCTGCGCTGTCCGGCGATCTGCGTATGCACAGATCACCCGAACCCAGCTCTTCCGGGTTGCAATCTACTTGCCACGGCTGAGTAGATTGCATTATTTGTTGAGCCCTGTATGTGTGTGTGTGTGTGAGTGTGTGTTAGTTTCTAAGATGCTACAGGACCACTCTTTTTTTAAGTTACAGACTAACATGGCTGTCCATCTGCTCTATTAAAGTGTTATCAAGTGTGATGTATCACTTATTGGGAGAAAATATTTCCTTTTTCTTACTCTAGCACAATTTTTCTTTAAATACAATTTCATTTAAATGTGACAGGTTGTATTACTATATTTCGTATATGAGGAAAAAGCTAATAAAATGTTTAGATATGTGCACCAAGGCCCATACACTGAAGGATACATACAGTATGTCTGTAAAATTCACATGGTGTGATTGGATGTAATTTATAACTACGATAGGACTTCTAAGCCAGAATTTCTTATCGCCCTTTATTTGATCAACAGAGTCTAGACTGAGGTGAAAATTGTGTAATAAGGACAAATTTGGCATATTTTGTTTGTGTATGTTTGTATATATAGTAAGATATCCAATGAGGCTTGATTAAAGGCTGAACATACAAGTCAACATACTAAAATAATGATGAGTTTCATATATGTAGGTGTTTCTATATCAAATAGTGAATTTATGTTGCTCAGGAAATCAGATGGGTTAAAGAGAACAGAACGTTCTGTTTATTTACTTGTTGTTTCAGAACATCCTCAGTCCTAAAAGTTGATGCCATGAGACCTCCTGTCTTTTACTAACCTTATTTGTCTGACTAACTCGCAAGACTGTACACTTTGTGATGCTGCTGCACTGATGCTGTCTCTGCCCATCTGTTTTTCCTCCTAGGGACTTGCCCCTTAAGAAACACCTCCTCCAGACTGCCATCTCTATTCAGTGAGACATGATCAAAACACTACAACTTGTCTGAAAGATCTGTCTAATACGCATCAGTTACATTCCCAGACTGCTCAAGCACCTACTTCTCTTGTCTTTTCTCCACAGAGTGAAGAATAAACACTGATAATACCTTACATTACCTAAGGTTTATAGACTGGCAATCTTATTTTAATCAAACATGTAGTTTTGACATGCTGAACCACAGTACACCTCAAATGCAATAAGGAAGAAATCAGTTAAAGAAATACATTTCTTACCCTCAAATACTACAACAAAATAAAAAATCATATAGTGAAATTCAGTGAAGTCCTTTTAAAGGTCAACTTCAAAGATTTTTCAAAAGTACAATGAAATAATTGTCCTCTGCAGTGTCTCGCTCACACATACAGACTGTCTCATTCATTCTTGTTTTTGTTCCCTCTTCCCCTCCTGTATTGGGTCTGAAGAAAAATCTTTATAATGATGGATCTCATTAACCTGCTTCACAGCATATTATTTCATGAGAACATGGGTTTTTCAGGAGATCTGAAAGTGTTGTCTTGGAGATAGTAGACACTACTGGCAATACTGGGATATGGATTCTTAAACTCTACTTTTTATAGAATCACTCTAAGGACCTGAATCCCCACTCCTAAAATAAAATTACATCTCAATGAGAGTACAGTTTCATTCCCTAGAGCAGCAATAAGCATGCTGGAGCATTAAGAAACACTGAGTGTGAAAACATTATTGTGGCTGGTCAACATTGACCAAAAAAAGAGTGCAAAAAGTGCTGTGTCACCTAAGTTGAAATGTTTAAACTGAAATGTTAAGTAAAATGGCTTCTGACACAACCACATTGTTTTGGCTTTTTGAGCAGATTCGTAGTGCTTCATTTTGAGTCAGGTGAGCATTAAACTTCATTTCACTATGATGCTGCATCTTCCCATGAGAACTGCCATTTTAAGTGCTTGGTGTCATAAGAATATAAGAACGGCCATACTGGGTCAGACTAATAGTCTAAGTAGCAGAGGAATAGGAAAACCCGGAACATGGAGCTGTGTCAGACGAATCTTGGATAATAACCACTGATGGACTTAACTTCCATGAACTTTTAAAATTATTTTTTTGGATTGAGTTATACTTTTGGCCTACTGGTCATCTTGATAGTACATTTCTATAGCACTCAATGCATTGCCAGCGAACACCCAGCATCTTTTGTGGACTTCTCAGTCCCATGCTGGTACCCAGCTGAGTAACAACACAAAACAGTGAGTTTCTACCATCAGTTGCCATTATTTTTCTAACATCAAGTGGAATTCTCTTTCTAATGGTATAGCATGGTAATATAGAAAAGTCATCTTTTTCTTTTGGAAGTTTGTTCTTGTATGAAGCAGCTCAGTTTTCAAGCTGGCCTGCCTCTCCTGGCATTCATTTAAACCTTCAATTTAAATGCAGGTTAAATGCAAGTTCATCATAGGCACACAATTATGTTCAAATGTTGGCTGTACAACGGTCATAATTTTTGTTTAACAAATATAGCGGTGCATATAAAAATTTCTTCTCAAATTTTTTTTCAGTTGGTTCTGTCCCTTCTAAACAATAAAATACAGTACACATCTACACATTTGAAGAAAATTTGGAATGTTATTCTTGTTTTGAAAGTTTAAAGAAATCTTTAACAAGTTTAACACTTCCAGAGATATAGAATTTTAAAAATTAGGGACGAGGAAGAGGGGTTTATTTTTTTCGAAAGAAGAGGCCTCCAGGAAAAAGCACAGGTGCCCTGGTGGCCACTCCATCCATAGTAATCACAACTTAAATGTGAGATAGCGTCCAATCAATGTGGATGCTATCTTTCAAAAAAGCAGATCGCTTTTACGATGCACTTTTACTGTGTATCAGAAAAGATCTCTTCCAGAAAAACTTCTTCCCAGAGAAGCCTGCAGTCTAGACATAGCCCTGTACTGGTAACTTTGGCTGGCTATAAAGCAGCATGGATACTTGCTTGTAGCAAGAAGCCATTCTTAGATGGAGAAATGGTGAAGGAAATTTTTCTCTCTGTCATGGAAAACTTGCTTGAAAATCATAACGAATAGACATGAAATAACATCTTGCAGAACGTTCGAAATTTGCAGCTGAGTCACCAAACAGTTTCACGTCAGTTGAAAGATTTGTCTATTGATCTCAAAAGTTGCCTGCTGAACTTGATCAGTTTTTGGCCTGTTCATTGGCACTGGATGAGTCATGTGACATCAGTGATACCACTCATCTCATCTTCTGGATTCGTTTTGTAACAGAAGATTTCCAGATTCATGAAGAACTGCTATCAGCGTGTGGGTTGAGAGATCAAACCTGTGGATCAAATATAGGAAGTCCCCGAGTTACATCAATCTGACTTTTTCTGAAATTTGATTTGTCCTTTTCATATGTGTTCTTTTTTTCTAAATTGTATCCTTTGGTATACAGGCAGTCCCCGACTTACGCGGATCCTACGTATGTCGGATCCGCACTTACAAACGGGGCTTTCTCGCCCCAGAGGTCGAGATAGCGGATTGCTACCTGCGAGCTCCGGGGCGAGAAAGCCCCATTCGTAAGCTGCCCTGGTGCCCCTGGTCTGCTGGAGACCGTCTCCAGCAGACCAGGAGCACCGGGCGGGTTCCCGCGCTTCTGAGGCTTTGCCAGAGCAAAGCCTCAGAAGCGCAGGGAACCGCCGCTGCTGCCGCTTCAGTCCCGGTGCCTGTGGTCTGCTGGGGACCGTCCCCAGCAGACCACAGGCACCGGGACTGAAGCCGCAGCCGCGGGGGGGTCCCGCGCCTCTGAGACTTTGCCAGAGCAAAGCCTCAGAGGCGCGGCACCCCGCTGCCGCTGCGGCTCTGCTCCCCGTGTCCCTGGTGTGCTGGGGGGGGGGGGGCGCGGCTAGTGTGCCCCCCCCCCCCAGCAGACCAGGCTTTTGGTTTGGACCCTGGAGCAGAGCAGCTGGGGCGCTGCCGATTAGTCCTGCAGCGCCGCTCTGGGCACTACTGGACCAACCCGGCAGCACCCCAGCTGCTCTGCCCCAGGTCCTGATTCAGCCGCTGCTGGTCAGTTTCTGCAGTGGCTGAATCAGGACGCCTGGGGCAGAGCAGCTGGGGTGCTGCTGGGTTGGTCCAGTAGCGCCGAGGAGCGGTGCTACTGGAGCAACCCAGCAGCACCCCAGCTGCTCTGCCCCAGGCGTCCCCAAGTCAGCCGCTGCTGAAACTGACCAGCGCTGACTACAGGAAGCCCGAGGCAGAGTTGCTCTGCCGCAGGCTTCCTGGAATCAGCGCTGATCAGTTTCAGCAGCAGCTGACTTGGGGAAGCTTGGGGTTCTTAAGTTGAATCTGTATGTAAATCAGAACTGGCGGTCAGTTTCAGCAGCGGCTGAATCTGGACGCCAGTTCCGACTTACATACAGATTCAACTTAAGAACAAACCTACAGTCCCTATCTTGTACGTAACCCGGGGACTGCCTGTATATGGTTGTGACTATTTTCTTCCACTATTTGAACTGAGGAAGTGGGTCTGGCCCATGAAAGCTCATCAGCTAATAAACCATCTTGTTAGTCTTTAAAGTGCTACATAGTCCTGTATTTTGCTTGCTGGATACTGTAATCAAAATCGTGAATTTCATTCGCAGCAATGCTCTGCACCATCACCAATTTGTGGAATTTTGGAAAGAAATTGAATCTGAAGCATTCTGAAATCATCCATTTTGCCAGTGAGTGATGGCTGAGACATGGGAAGGTGCTTGAGTGGTTCCTTGCACTGCTTACTCCAGTCAGAGACTTTCTTGTCGAGAAAGAAAAGCTGGACCGTTTTTCTGCTACATCCAATCGAAGTATTAGTCACTGTTACTGGATGGAAATATGGAAGATGAGTTGAGGTGTCCTGTCTGCCTGATTTCAGAGGGATAGCAGTAAAACAAAATTGTCAAGTGACCCATTGACTGAATTTCTGTGACGTGATGATTTCTGTTGAATAAAACCAATGTTGAAGCATTCTGTTGACATTAAAAGACAAGAATTGGTATGTTCAGAGAATCTTATAAAATTATTTACATTTTCAGATTAATGTGGCTAATTTGCTAGCTTCAGAACTGGTTGGATACCACGGCTATAGACGATGGATTGTGTAATGTGTCCTGCATGGAAGACAGGCAGATAGGTAAGAATGATTGTTAGTAGGTTCCCGATATAGTGATAGAAATGTAGCCGTGTTAGTCTGGGGTAGTTGAAGCAAAATGCAGGACAATGTAGCACTTTAAAGACTAACAAGATGGTTTATTAGATGATGAGCTTTCGTGGGCCAGACCCACTTCCTCAGATCAAATAGTGGAAGAAAGTAGTCACAACCATATATACCAAAGGATACAAAGTTGTGACTACTTTCTTCCACTATTTGATCTGAGGAAGTGGGTCTGGCCCACGAAAGCTCATCATTTAATAAACCATCTTGTTAGTCTTTAAAGTGCTACATTGTCCTGCATTTCCCGATATAGGACAGTGTTTATATCATTTATGTATCTTTGATGTCTGTTTTTCTAAGAAAAAGAAAAAAGAAAATTATATAAGTATCTTGATCAAATGAAAACCTTTCCCTGATTAGGACTGTCTGCATTCTGTTAATAATCATGATCTCATAGCTCAGAGTTTTTAATTAAAATATTTCAACAAAAGGCTGGATATTTTGGCAAAACCAATTTTTAAAAATCAGCTTAGTTTCTATGAAATCGTAAAGACATGGAAGAAATCTTTTCTACATCTCTTGCTGCCCATTGAGCTGACTAGGAGATAATGAATACGAGAAAAAGGAAACAAATAGTGTACGGAATGTCTCTATTTTGTTTAAGAAGACAGAAAACATTAAAAATGTAAAGAATGAATTTTAACATGTATTTTATTTCATGTTTCTTAATTTTTAACTGATGATTTAAAATTAATAGAATCTCATAAAATCCAAAGAATCTGTATTTCTTTTTTACAAACAAATATATAGATTTTTTTAAAAAGAGATAAAATAGACTTCAATACATATTTTAAAGCAGATTTAGAAATATGTAATTCTTGGAAACTGATGGCTATATTTTCCTCTATTCAGGTCACAGCAATAGGATTTAGTGGGAAAAGCTTTATGTGAGAAGGGTCATTGTAATAATTCAAGTAATTATTCATATCTAATTAATTAACATTTTTGGGAAAAATTATGCAAGTGCTTAGACTATTTCCCATTAGTAACACAGCAGATCTGTGCTTTTTATGTTTGTTGTAGCAGATGTCTTTTATATCCCACTTTTCTTCAGAGAAACAACAACAATGAAATCCATCTGAATAATTTGTTGGATGGAGGACTGTGTCTGTTTTGCTGAGAAATATATACCACTCAGAAATAACTTCATAATGGACTATAAAGATCCAAAGCCAACTGAAGATGGTGACAGTTTTGGGTTTGGTACATAGATTCTAGATCTAGTTGAGTGTTAGATAAAGAGCTTTTGTACTCAGATAACTCTACTATTATTATTCACTATTCTTATTGTTTATACAGTACACCAAGGCAGATATGCTTTACCAACAAAGAAAACATGCCTGACCTGATAACTTTACAAACTAAGGGCTCTGATGATGATGAAGGCTCTTGCTTTTGTTAGTAATACTCAGTTTAGACTATTTGTGTGAATAACGGATTGTGGGATTGGAACTTAAAATATTACACATGAACAAAAGATTACAGACACTGGAAGCAAAAAAGAGGGAGTAACAACCAGATGTATTGGGGTCTGATTGCATTCTACACCTGAATAGGACCTCACTGGAAGACAAACTCAGTGGCTGCGTCTAGATTGGCATGATTTTCCGGAAATGCTTTTAACGGAAAAGTTTTCCATTAAAAGCACTTTTTGCAGAAAAGCATCCGTGCCAATCTAGACACGCTTTTCCGCAAAAAAGCCCCGATCGCCATTTTCATGATCGGGACTTTTTTGCAGAAAACAAATCTGAGCTGTCTACACTGGCCCTTTTGTGCAAAAGTTTTGCGCAAAAGGACTTTTGCCCGAATGGGAGCAGCATAGTATTTCTGCAAGAACACTGACAATCTTACATGAGATCGTCAGTGCTTTTGCGGAAATTCAAGAAGCCAGTGTAGACAGCTGGCAAGTTTTTCCGGAAAAGCGGCTGATTTTCTGGAAAAACTGGCCAGTCTAGACACAGCCAGTATGTTTCCTATTCATTTACAGCAGGAGTAGGGAGCCGGGGGGAAGGGAGTGGGGTGCTTATCCACCCCAGTGAGAGGTAAAAACAAAACCCCCCAAAAACCCTATCCCAACTGAGAAGGAGAAAGACATTCCCCACATTCCTCGTGCATACCAGAGCCTATGGGGACTTTTGTGTACTCCAGCCCAATGCTGGGGGAAATCTGCACTTCAAGGGCAGATTAAGGCATGCCAGGTGCCTGGTACCACACCCGATTTACAGAATTGTGTGCTGTCATTAACTGACAATAGGAAACATAGAATCTTGAACCCAAGACTTTGCAGGTAAGGGGAGGTAATACATTTGTCTTGAGGGTTCACAGTGTTTTTAGATATACAATATAATTATTACAAAGGGATGCTAGTCATTTCAGCTCTCATGATTAACTGGCTTCATTTCTTCCCCCCCAGCTGCCCTCAGGTGAGGGTGAAGGAAGGACTCCAGAATGTGGTCTTACAGTGAGAGGAGGCCCTGATGTAATGATTAAATGACCTCAGTAAACAGCAGCCTGACACTGATTGAAAAGGAAGATAATCAGCTGAGATAAGGAGGGAATGAGTAAGGGGGAGGGAGTAATTAATTGGCTTAGGGGAAAGTCCCATATAGCTGCAGAGGCAGAAATTTAGCAGTTTCTTCAATCCTGAGCTGGGAAGAGGGATTGAAGGTGGGAGAAAGAGGGAGTGATTGAGTGCTGGCATCCTTGCAATGAGGTGGAGGCAGGGAGCCCTTTGTTGGGGTATCTGTCTTGCTGCAGTCCTTTCTGTTATGCTGGTTTTGGGGTGGGTGTGTTGTAGAAGGTCATTTGCATGATTATATTGCAAACAAAGACTAATACCTACATTTCTATCACTATTGCAAACAAAGTTTGCATATATGTGTTAATAGTTTAAGATAAGAAAGAAAAGATTCTTTTAACAGTTTCAGAGGGGTAGCCATGTTAGTCTGTAGCTGAAAAAAATATTTAAAAAATACCAAATAGTACTAAGGAACTGCAGGACTATGTCTTGTTTTTTAATTCTTTTAACAGAATTTTTTTGCAGTGTAGCAGATATTTAAACTCTGAAATTAATGACTTTTTAAAAAACCTTTTTTATTAATTAATAGATAGTAAATTGTGTTTAAAGCAACATCTTTGCTATCTGGTACCATTCTGGCTTTTATGAGTTAGAAGTAGGGATAGAGACTAAGACTGAGAGAATATATTATTGCCTCTATATAAAACCATGGCATGTGCACATATTGAACACTGTATACAGATGTGGTTGCCTCACCTCAAAAAAGGTATATTGGCATTGGAAAAGGTTCAGAAAAATGGTAACGAAATGATTAGGGGTTTGGAATGGGTCCCATATAAAGAGAGAGAGATTAAGAAGACTGGGACTTTTAATCTTAGAAAAGTGAGACTGAGGGGGAGATATGATAGAGGTCTATAAAATCATGACTGGTGTAGAAAAAGTGAATAAGGAAAAGTTATTTACTTATTCCCACAATATAAGAACTAGGGGTCACCAAATGAAATTAATACACAGCAGGTTTAAAACAAACCAAAGTAAGTTTTTCTTCACTCAGTGTGCAGTCAACCTGTAGAACTCCTTCCAGAGGTTGTGGTGAAGACTAGAACTTTAACAGGGTTTTAAAAAAGAGATAGTCATGGAAGTTAGGTACATCAATGGCTATTAGCCAGGATGGATAGGAATGATGTCCGTAACTATTGTTTGTCTGGAAATGGATGACAGGAGAAGGATCGTGTGTTGATTACCTGTTGTATTCCCTCCCTCTGGGGCATCTGGTATTGGCCACTGTTGGCAGAGAGGATACTGGGCTAGATGGCCCTTTGGTCTGACCTTTGGCAGTTCTTTTCTTCTTAAGTACAAGTACTAGATATAGTGCTAGTTGTTTTGTAAGATGAAACCTTATTTTCAAGCTCTCTGAAAATGTCTGCAGACCCTGAAGCCAAGTGTTAATTTGTTCTGGGGCTTCTACTCTTCCTTCAGTGGAAGAAGGCTAATTCCCTACCTTTGTACGGCACCTTTGTAGTCACTAAGTTTACCTCACAGCAACTAGTCACAGGTTCTCATTTTAATATATTTTATTCCACACATATGGACTGCTTAAAATATTTGTATATATGGTATGTGTCTGTATGTGTACATAATGTGTATATAATGTTTATTTTGTATTGGTGGTATACATTGACACACTACCTCAATGTTGGTGGTGCTCATAAGAAAATTCAACCCACCCAAAGATAGAAAATATTAGAGGGAATACTGACCCTAAAGCAGTGTAAGTGAAAGCAATAAATGACTGGATTACCATCCCAAGCTATTCTGTTAGAGGGGAAAGATTGTCACAAACTGGGAGACTCTTCCCCCCCCCTTTCATCAAGAAGAGAGAGTGGAATGTTGCAGCTTGCTGCCTGAAATTGGAAGAGGCCAGAATCATGCAAAGATTAATAATCTGTCACTTACAGTAGGTCATGTTTTACCAATCAGAAGAAGAAATGTCTGAATTAATGATGGGAACATTCCACAGCAACACTGTACTGCATTAGACTTTGTAGTAGTTGTTCAGACTACTGTTAGAGACCAGTGGTACTAGCAAGGACATATGATTTAATTTTTATCTCTCTGTATATTACCAAGTAATACTAGGGGAAAGAGCAGAGATCAGAAAGGTGCCTGCTGTATTGCTTCAGTTAGAGAGTGGAAGCTGGAACAATTGGTTCTAGTATTCTATGATTCTATGAATTCTCTTTGGGAAGATGTTTGAAAGAGGTCAGCATCCCTACCGCTGATGGTGGGTGTTTTGATGAGTAATAAAAGAGTTTGGTGTTTGGATTCAGACAGAAAGGTTGTGACTTCAGCTGTCCGTTCAGACAGGAAAAAATCTTTATCGACGATTTCATTTTCATTTTCTATTAATAAAGGATAAAAGGTTAATAACTTTATTTTCTATTCTTGACTTCATTTTATTAGGTGACTGGAAATACAATTTTAATGTCTCTTTGTTTTGATTTGTTAAGGCTCTCATTAAACTAAAAATAACTGTTACTGTATGCTTTGCTGATAGGGTTGCCAGGTATCCATTATTCAACCAGACAGTCCATTTTTTGCACCCTCTGTCCAGTTAAAAAAAAAATTCAGAAAATACCAGAAATGTGCAATGTCTGGTATCTTCTGCTTTTATGGCTGGGTGCTCGACAGAAGTCTGGCAGCGGGAGTGGCTGGGGAGGCAAGGCCATGATCAGCACTGGGAGCCCTCAGCTGGTTGCATCTCCTTGTGTTTGACATAGGAGTGATGCCTTGGGGAGGAACAGGAGCCCTGTCTGTGCTCCTGAGCACTGTGCAAGCATGTTGTGCTGCCGTAATCCAGGAGAGAAGCCTGCAGGTGCTTTGTGGTTGCATTTAGGCACCTTCTAGGGGCTCTCAGCCAAAACTGACTGGGGTGGAATTTCTGCCTCTTCCCACTGGGCCACCCAAAGACCTGGCTATGGGGGAATCACCTTCCTACCCATGCTTGCTGCCTGATTTCAGAGTTCCCCATAGTTGCCCCCTTTCTGCCCTGCCATTGTGTTGTCCTGGGATCTGCCTCTCTGCTGTGGGTAGCAGGTGGCTGCTTTGCAGAGTAGGCTATGCTGCCTCCCCTGTCATTCCCATCTTGGTGGCTGTTGGTAGTAGCCACACATGGCCTGACCCCTCCACCCCAGGGGCGGATTGGCCCGGGAGGACACCGGGAATTTCCCAGTGGGCTGTCCTCCAAAGGGCCGGCTGGCAGCTGCTGGAGGAGGAGGGTGATTGTGATGGGGCATCACAGCCCTGCACTTCAAATTCCCTGGCACCGCATGCTGGCCACATACAGGGCATAGTGGGGCCAAAGAAGCGCATGCGTGGCGTGCTCAAATGCTACACAACAGGTGAGAGGATGCCTGGGCATGGTGTGATGTCACAGCTTGGGACTTTAAAAGTGCTCAGCCCAGAGTTGCACCATATGGCCTAGCTTGTGGTCTGGAGCCCCAGAAGCAGCTGGGACTACAGCCCCACAAACTGGAAGGCAGAAGGTATATGGGGGGGGGGGGGGGGATAAGAGGAAGGGGTGGGAAAGGAAGGGGCTTGTGCTGAGGGGAAAGGGGCAGGTCAGGAGAAGAAAGGGGAAGGCACCAAGGGACAGGGTGGAGGAGAGACAAATGCCAGGGGACCAAGTGGATACAATGAGGAAAAGGGCAGGAGGGGAGGTGTCAGTGGGAGGGGGTCGGAGTGATGCTGGGAGAGGAGAGGGTAAGGGCATTCGGGCCTGGAGAGGGAGGTGTTGGGATAAGGCTTGAAAGAAGGGGTGGGCATGAGGAAGGCAGGGATGGAGCAAGTCATGTGTGAGGGCACAGGGGCATGAGGGGAACGGGGGCAGAGGGTGGTGAGTGGCTGGGCATCAGGGGAAAAAGAAGGCAAAGGGGGTGGGGCAGTGAGGGGAGGGGGCAGGGGTAAGGGAAGGTAAAGGTGCTAGGGGATTCTGGGGGTGAAGCAGAAGAGCAGACACCTGCAAGGGAGGGACCAGCACCAGAGGAAAGAGGCAGGGCAGGTGTGTAGAGGGAGGTATTAGGAGAGGGGATGAGGAGGGGTCACTCACATGATCAGAGTGGGGCTGCTGGAAGAGTGGGCACAAGAGCAGAGAAGGGCTGGTGGAGGGGGGTAGGTCTCAGGAGGGCTGAGGGCAGTGAAAAGGGCAGGAGTCCGAGTCAGGACAGCAGAGGAGGGTGAGGGGTTGGGGTCCAGAAGGCACCAGGGGAGCTGATGGAGCAAGGGGAGGAGACCTGGCAGCAGAGGGAAAAGGTAGATATATATAAGATATTTTATTAAAACTTAGGTGCCACATCCAAATAAACCTGATGAACTCAGTACTGGTGCACAATGAATTGTGTTCTGCTCGTTGGAAGAAACTCTTAGAGGGAACATTTCCCCAAGCCTCTCTGCCCCTGAGTTAATGTCACACACATTGGGTTAATGCAATTGCAGGATAGTTACATGAGAGGGGGTTGGTGGGGGCCAAACTAATCCCTATTAGGAGGAGGATGGTGGGAGAAGTCCTTAGAGGGGTCACATGACACCTTTTACTTCTGGTTGTGTCCATCTTGCCCTGAGAGTGTTACGTCCAGAGGCCTGGCTAATGCGAGTCAGGGGCGTGGTTAACAGGGGTCAGAGGTGTGGCTAATGGGGGTCAAAGAGTAAATTAAAAAAAAATTCTTTGATGTGAAAATGTGGGCTGTTCTCAACCCATTTCTCAAGCCCATTTTGATTGCCAGTCTGCCCCTGCCCTGCCTGCTCTGAATAGTGTAATTGGGCTGTGGGGAGTGGAGCTGGGCTGGACTCAGGTGCTTTGTGACCCAAGCTCCCTTCTATGGGCTGGGAGCACTGTTAAGAGCCAAGCTATATGCAGCACTCTTCTTTGGGTCTGAGAGCAGGGCTTGGTTTATGTTGCACCAGGAGCGCTTTAGCAAAGGTGCTTGGGTCATTGCTGAATTGCTATTGTATTTCTTAGCACAATAGTGCACCCACAAACATTATTTCCTTCTTTGTTTAGCAGTTGAAGAACACATTATGTGAAGATCAAGCTACTTGCTCTTTCAACAGATTTTGCACTTGAAGTTCAAACAAAGAGTAATTGTAATGCTCAGGTAACGGAATGACCAGATATTCTGAATGTCCCTCTGTATTTTTATATAGTAGTTATAGCAATATGGCTAAAATAACATTTTAATTCTAAACTTATTATTTTGTATATAACATTTACTCCTGGAGGAATTCTGTGCCACTGTGTAATGCAGAATTTGCACAGAATTCCATGCTCCCCCTGCAAAGAACTGGGACTACTACTGGCTGCTATTCAGAGTAAGTGGTGTACCCAGACCATTGGGGATGGAGGCTCTGCACACTCTCACTGCCTGACTTGATCCTTGTTCTCCCAGGGATGAGAGAGGTTCCAGAAGACCCAGCTCCGACAGAGGGTGAAGAAGAGTAAAGGATGTGGGGATGCAGGTGACTGGATTGCTGCTGGGCTCTGGGGGAAGAGAGGCCCAGGTCTGGGCTCTGGAGGTACTCTGTGACTGGGCTCTGGGGCTGCAGGTATTGGGACTCCAGGAGTACCCTCTGGCTGGGCTCTGGGGGAGTTTAGTGGTGATGTCTGGGGCCAGTAGGTGCCCCACAGTTGAGTTCTTGAGGGGAGAGAATTTGATTTAAGTCTCTGTTCCTGGTGGAATCTCGTTGTTGTTACCTGTCAATAAGTATGATACAGATATTGTGAAATAAATTACCAAAATAATTCAAAGTGGAGTGATTATACTGTTTTGACACATATGCCGTTTTTGCAAAATTTTAAAATTGTGCACATTTTTAATTTTTTTGTGCAGAATTCCCCCTACGAGTGAATCTTGCATCTAAAAATGGCCCATCACTAACTAGATTCCCCAGAGATTGAGACAGATTTAATTAACCAATCAGGCTGTGAACAGATGAGCTCAATGGCTAATTATCTTATCAATGAGGATAATTAAAGAGTACAGAAAGGATATGCAAATGGGAGGAGAGTGGCAAACAGAGTCTAGGTTTCTGGATAGTGAGAACATCTCTTCCTAGAGAAAGATCTGAGGACTGAAAAATACTGTAGAGTTGTAGACAGAAGTGTTACAAGGGTATTGTGATGGTTGCTTGGTGATACAAACATAAATAAAAACTAAGAGGTGTTGACAGTCAAGACACATTCAAAACCATTTGAGAGAGCCAAAATCTATTGGTGTGAAGGGCATGCTGAAAAGTTCATGTTTGCAAGGGACATTTTTAGAAAGGGAAATGGTGATGATTAAGGAGGCATAGAAATTTCTGGGCTATGTGGTTTAGTTACTGTTTTATTTGTGGGACTGCTGCTTGTTTCTATCTTTATATTATAGGTTGAACCTTTCTGGTCTGGCAGCATCCATGGTCTAGCATGATTTTAGTTAGCCTTATTATGGGTGTGGCAAAGTTTCTCACAGTCCCATAAAGTTTGTTTAAAGCCACCAGTTCAGGCTCTCAGTGTTCTGTGCTGTTATTTAGCTTTAATTTACCCATATATGTCTTCTAAGAGCTCAGTAAGCAGTTAAAATGTTGGTAATACTGCCAGACAATATTGACATCCTGTGGTTTGGCAAATTTTCTGTTTCAGCACTGGTCAGGTCTCAAGGGTGCTGGATCAGAGAAGTTCAACCTGTAGTAGCAGTGTTAGCGATAACTAGAGTATGAGAGTGTAAGTGTCCTTTCTGATTTGCATAAGACTAAAGAAATACAAAAGTCACTAACTGATTGAGAACCTGTTCACTGAGTGCTACAGTGAGTATGCCAACATCTACATACATGACTGAACAAAGATCTTTTAATGTGATAGTGTCAAACTTCCTAGATGGAGGACCAAATTCAGTCTTTAGTTATGGTTAGTGGGCTGAGATACATTTCAGTCTACATATTACTTCAGTTGACAGTGAACTGCTACTATTTGTGAGGCTTACACAAGAATTGAGAGTAGAAAGTGATCTTTATGTAATTATTAAACTTTTAGTAAGCAAAAACATGATTGAGATACAAAATAATAAATGGTAGAAAAGTTAAATTGCCCATTTCTATCAATCTGACTTGTTAGACAAGAACAAAGGAACACATTTAGAATATAGATATATTTAAACAAAGTAGCATTCAAAACTGAACTAAAACTTGAGAACTTTCACAGATCTTTTAGAAGTGTCATCAGTTTTTGCTATTTTTATTGCAAGTCTCACATGCTTTTCCTAAAGCCCCAGCTCTTGGAGTCATGTAATTACATGAATATCCCAGATTTTATTGAAAAAACACCCCCCCCCCCACACACACACTTTATAGCCCTAGTAGTTATGAAGAACACCTGAAGATCTAAGACTCAAATCAGAATGTATTTTTTCAAATCTCATGGGTCTTAAATCAGTCTCATAGTTTTGGAGGTCAGATGTATGACATTCCAAGGAAGGGGAGTGGCAACACTGATTTAAACACAGATGTGGATGCGTGGTCATCTGCTCCGGAGGAGGCATCCATTTTCCCATATCAGGATTAGGCAGTGACGAGCATATCCAGCTTTTGTGATTTCACCATGAGTCTCTCAATATTTGGTTTATTAAAATCCCTAGCTCCTGGATGTATGTGATTAGATGAGCTTTCAAACAAGTAAATCTAAAAAGTGTGTGTGTGTGTGTGTGTAAAGAGGATTTCCTTGGAGGGGTAGCAGCTACAGTATTTACTCAACAACTTTAAAATGATTTTTAGCCCTCACAGTTGCTGTGATAAGTTGGAAAACTTGACCTGGGTGCAGTTTGAGAGTTCAGAAACCAATCACAACACGTGGCTAATCATAATCGTGTGTGTGACACACACGCTCGCTCTCTCTGTGTAAGGTGAGGTGATTGGTGACTTTTGAACACGTGGTGTTGCCAGCGCAGTGAGTGAACCGTGGCCCCTCTGCAGCCTCTCCTCCCTGTACTGAAAACACAGATCAGGACGCTGACGCCTGGGCAGCCCCCTCTGTCCCCTCAAATCCGGTCCCGGGCTGCTCCCCGGCAGGGCTAGGGGCAGGCACAGCGGCGCGTCCCAGCTGGGCTCCTGAGCTGCACAAGGGGGCGGGGCAGCCGGGAAGCTGGAGCGGTTTCGCTTTTCGCTAATGCACATGTGCGGCACTTCCGCGCATGCTCAGTGAAGCGAGCCGCCGTCGCAAAGCCCGCCCTGCTCGGTGGCCGGGATCTGCATCCGGGTCGCGGCTTGCGGCTGTGCCCATTGTCTGGGTTACCGGCCCGGACTCCGCCAGCTCCGGGGCCCCGCGCTGAGGAGCCGGAGGGGAGGGAGCCGCGCGCCTGCCGCCGGCGCCCGAGCCCGCCCTCCGCTTCCTTGTCTCGCCGGCCTTAGTGAGTGACTGTCCCGGGGAAGCCGCTTCTCCCCGCACTGCCAAGCTCCGTGCAGCCCCGGCGAGAGGCGTCGGTCTCATCTCTTCCCTCCCACGGTGGGAGGCCTTCCCTACCCGTGAGAGGCATTAGCCCCTCTCTGCCCCCCCCCCCCGGCTTTCCTTAGCCAATGCCCTTGGTCCCAAGGAGCTATGGGTTTGGGGGCACTGGTCCTGGGGGCTTGCGGGTGCCCCCACAGGAGCTGTGTTAACTCCGAGCCTTTATACATCACGTTTCCTTTCCTCTCTCCACTTGTAGGATGATTTGAGATCCTTGGCTGTAGGAGGGTGCTGTTGTATCTCGTGCTGTTTGAGCTTCCAACTGCACAGCAAAGACGCAAAGCACCTGTATGATCTGCACCGTTTATGTTTAATAATGTTGTTTTCATAGTCGTCTAATAATTGCATGTTTTCTTTCTACAGTGGATCGCAGCTCCAAGAGGAGGCAAGTGAAGCCTTTGGCAGCTTCACTGCTGGAAGCTTTAGATTATGATAGTTCAGATGACAGTGATTTTAAAGTTGGAGATGCTTCAGGTAAACATTTCCCTTCATCTCCCGAGTTCAAAATGATTTTGCATCTTTTATTTTTATCAAATTGTGGCTTTGGGTTTTTTAACTAGTATCTGAAATGGAAGGAAGAGTGGTACTGAAACATTGGAAGACTATACATGGAAATTGTATGGTTTTTGGTCATGTATAGAATATACATGTGTTGAAATGTTGGGACATAAAGCCTAATAATCTGGTTAGCTTGGAATCCTTGCCTTACAGAGAGCACCCAACTAAATTTAGACAGTACATCTGTGAAACACCTGACCCCAGATAGAACTTGAATTTTTTTCCAAGTAAAAATAGATTGCAGACTGATAATAAGTCAGAGTTGCTTTCAAACATTTCACCTTGTGGCTGAAACAAGGACCAGCAGGGAAAATATGAATCTTCTGTACAAGTGCCTTAGTTGTTGCACCTAGTTTTTATTTAGGCTATGTTAGCACTATAGCCTATGTTGGGATGATTTATATCTCTCAGTGTTGTGATCAAATCACCCTGCTGGGTGACATCAGTTATCCTGACATAATCATTCATGTGCACAGTACTATGCTAGCAGGAGAACTTTTTTGGCAAATACAGCTTTTTGCCATTTGTGGTGGTGGATTTTTTTATGCTGACAGGAGCATGTCTCTGGCATAGAGCATCTTCACCAGATGTGCTGTAGCAGTGGAGCTGCATCAGTACAGCTGAGCCACTGCAGTGCTGTATATACAGACCTGGCATTTCCATAACAAAAAACTGTTCTGGAAATACCTTATTCTTTGTAGTGTTGGATTAACATATCAATGTTAGACAGTCATTGCCTTCACAGGACTTTTTTTTTTTTTTTTCTTTTCAAAATCAGGTTCTGGGCTGCCTCTTTTTAAACCTGGTACCTGCGAAAAGTAGAAAGGAAAAAAGAAGGGGTGAAAAATCAACTTACACTTATTATAGTAGCACCAGAAAACTCAGTTGGATCAGTGCAGGGAGCTGTATGAACTCAAGATAATATTTCAAAGCATTTACAATTAATATAAAGCCCTATTCCTGCAGTCTAATTCATATGTGAAGACCCTTGTACCTGCTTGGACTCTCTCTCAAAGCCTTAAAGAAGCCCACACACTAAGGCTATGTCTACACTCGTGGCTTCTTGCGTGAGTAATATGCAAATGAGGCTAAGCGTGGAATATCACCAAGCCTCAATTGCATACCTAATGAGCCACCATTTTTTAAAGAGGCTCTTGTGCAAAAAGGAGCGTCTACACTGCTCCTTCTTGTGCAAGAAAAACCCTCTTGCGCAATGCTGTTCTTCCTGTCAAGTAATAGGTGTAACGGCATTGCACAAGAGGGGTTTTCTTGCGCAAGGAGGGGCAGTGTAGACGCTCCTTCTTGCGCAAGAGCCTCTTCTGGAAAAAAGGTGGCTCATTAGGTATGCAAATGAGGCTCGGTGATATTCCACGCTTAGCCTTATTTGCATATTACTGGCGCAAGAAGCCGCAAGTGTAGACATAGCCTAACTGACGTAACAGGAGAAAAAGAAGCTGGAGGTGGGAGGAAGAGGGTTAAAGTGATATTGCCATGTGGATAAACAAGAGGTCTAAAGCCGAAAGGCATCTCTTCCTCTGCTTTAGTCCCAATTTTAAAGATTCCCCTGGGGATTTTCTTGTAGGAAAGAATTGTAGCAGTACCAGAATGAAATGATCTCCATCTTGTAAACTTTATTTTAAGTTTCTTTTGAATTAAAGGTTTTTCATCTTGCAGATAGAACTGCTCTAAAAAGTTGTGAAACTAACTATATTGTCAATTTTCAGTGGCAAGCTAGTCTCTTTTATTCTCTTGCAATAGAAAAGATGGGATTCTTGGGAAAGGGAGCATAGAATGCACACTGAGAGGATCAAAATGTTCTAGGAGGTGATTGGAAAACAGATGCAGAAAGGAAAATACATAATATATTCCTATTTTTATTAATGTTCTCAGATTTAGTAAAAAAAAAAAAATCAGAAATAAAACTTTCTTCTTAAATTTTTTTTGTTTGGAACCTAAATGCTCCACTTGTATAAAGGCCCATTGACCTATGGATGTTGAACTGGCAGGGATGGAAACTCAATTTGGGACCTGAATAGTTTACAATGGTTTAAGGAGTGAGAGTGGAAATTCCCTCAAGATACAACATAGAAGCCAAAGCAGTTTGGGGTCTCTGACAATGAAAGAAATCCACATGTTCTGTTTTTGAAATATTTTGACCTTTTGTGTGTTTATATTGTTAAATGGCTTTGCTTTAAAACTTCAGAGTTGGTTTGTGTAACTTCAGTTGGGAGTGCTTACTCTGTAAACTGTCAAAAGAAAAAAGTATTTGAAATGAAGTTCTGAATGTTTTGAGAGGAAAAGCTTGCCAGTTCTAAGTTCTACTGTGGCTTCTATCTTTTTAGCATTTTTTTAATAGTAAGTATAGTATAAATGTTTGGATTGCTTCTTGTGTCTCATTAGACAGTAATTGTATACTTGAAAAAGTAGGTCTATGCTCTTTTGTATGTGGTTGTCATGGTGTCTTAAATTTGTGCTGGGCCTAGGTTTTTTTCCTCTTTCGTGTGAAATTGTAAAGGGACTCTGGAATATACAGTTTCTCATAAGAAAGGCACTATTACAGATTGAAGAGTAGATTTTCCTTTAATGTACAACATTGATTCTACAATACATAACACATGGGCACACCTCTATGTTCATGTGGAACCTGGTTGAATTCAATTGTGCTCCATGTGGATCCATCGGTCTGTCTATGTATGGTATGTTGCATGATCAAGCCCTATATATAAAGTACTTTGGATTTAGAATTCTGTGGCTGAATTTCTTGTTTGCAATGGATTCCTTACATGTGTAGATAATCAATAAAAAAGTACATGGAGAACTACCTTAAAATATTGTGCAATATTGCATTTTCTAATAAATGCAGGTATGTTTGACTACTCAGCAAATATGCACTAATGCACATATTTGGATATACCAGTGTACACGTGTACACACACACACACACGTACACACACACACACACAGCAATTTAAATCTTAATTTTTTTAGTAACAACTGAAGTTCTATGGAGGGAAAGTACATTAAATATCAAACGAGAATTTAAATGTACCAAAATTAAGAAATTTAAAAGTTGGGGTTTTCCCTCTGTCTGCCACATTGCATCTGTATGTGAAGGTGTAGAACTTAAAAGCCTGTGGTATAGTATAAAATGCTGAGATGATGCTTACTGTCACATTGAAATCAATTGAAGTGTGTGTTATAGCAAGGGTTTGCAAGATTGGACTCAACTGTTTTAAATAGGTATCCTAACTCTCAAATCTTCTGGAGTCTGTTCTTCTGATGTCCTGCATGTAATCAAGGAACTTCTGAAATTACTCACCTGTTCCTGTGAGAACCCTAGCATGGATAAGATTTCCTTGGGTAGACCTGTTTGTTATAAAAGTATCAGTTAGTTTGGTTTTTGTGCTTTTCTTCGAGTGTAATCAACACAATGGTAAATGATGGAAGCAACTGATACCTTATTTCTAGGATCCTATCTGATTCATGGCCATGAAAATTGTCATAGACCATGAAATCTGGTCTCACCATATGAAATCTGACCATATGAAATCTGGTCTTTTGTGTACCCTTACCTATATTATACCAATGTCCTGGAGGAGACCAACATTTTTCAAATTGGGGATCCTGACCTAAAAGGTGCAGGGGGGGTCGCAAGGCGATATTAAGGGGGTGGTTGTATTGCCACTCTTCTGCAGTGTGACTTTCAGAACTAGGTGGCTAGAGAGTGGCAGCTGCTGACCGAGGGCCCAGTTCTGCAGGCAGCAATGCCGAAGTAAGTATGGCAATACAGGTTGAACGTCTCTGCTCCAGCAATATCTGTAGTTCAGCATGGTTTTAGTTAGACACGTGTCCACTTACCATGGATGTGGCCAAGTTTTCTGCAGTCCCATATAGTTTGTTTAGAGCCACCAGTCCAGGCTCTGTGTTCTGTGCTGTAATTTCGCTCTAACTTACCCGTACATAGAATCATAGAATAATAGGACTGGAAGGGACCTCGAGAGGTCATCGAGTCCAGCCCCCCGCCCTCAAGGCAGGACCAAGCTCCACCTACACCATCCCTGACAGATGTCTATCTAACCTGTTCTTAAATATCTCCAGAGAGGGAGATTCCACCACCTCCCTTGGCAATTTATTCCAATATTTGACCACCCTGACAGTTAGGAATTTTTTCCTAATGTCCAATCTAAACATGTGTTCTAAGAATGCTACTAGACAATATCAGTCTCCTGTGCTTTGGCAAATTCTCTGGTTTGGCATTAGTCAGGTCCCAAGTAGGGATGTAAGTGAGTAGTTGAGTTGACTACTTGCTCCCCCCCCCCCCCCCCCCCCGGTTTATGTATCAGTGGCAGCAGGGTGTGTGTGTGTGTGTGTGTGTGTGTGTGAGACAACAGGAGCCAGTGCTGGGGGAAGGTGGCTTAAAAGCTGCTGCCTGCCCCCCCAGCTCTGTTTTCACTGTGCTGCCTCCCTCTTTTCTCTCCCCCCGCCCCTGCGCTACTGACTCCATAGTGGGTGGAGGGTAGAGGAGTCTGCAGTGGACCCAGACTTGCTATGAGCGGAGGCTGGTCCAGCAGCAGCTTTTGTTTGCGAGGGGTCCAAGTGGGGAGTTGCCCCCCCTCCCGTTCCCCAAAGACAGGGGCTGCTGTCAGCAAGCAGCCTGTTTGCAGCAGCTGGGGCTGGCTGCTGGACTTGGTGCAAGCTGGATCTGAGCAAATCTGGCTCAGTCTTGGCTTGCGCCAGTCTGGGATCGCTGCAGCTCTGCATTTTAAGTGTGGTAAGAGCTGCCTGGTTCTTACTACATTTAAACTGATGAGCTGTAGCAAGGGTAGCTCCTAGATCAGCACAAGCTGTGACAGAGTACCTTCCCTTATCGACTAATCGTGTAGTTAATGCAAATTGTATTGACTACATGATTAGTCATTTACCCAACTCTTAACATCCTTAATCCCAAGAGTGCTGAACTAGAGAGGTTCAACAAGTGGAGTTCCGCAAGGGTCTGTTTTGGGACCCGTACTGTTCAATATCTTCATCAATGATGTAGATATTGGGATAGAAAGTACGCTTATTAAGTTTGCAGATGATACCAAACTGGGTGGGGTTGCAACTTCTTTGGAGGATAGGGACATAATTCAAAATGACCTTAGCAAGTTAGAGAAATGGTCAGAGGTAAACAGGATGAGGTTTAATCAAGAGAAATGCAAAGTGCTCCACTTAGGAAGGAACAATCAGTTCCATACATACAAGATGGGAAGCGACTGTCTAGGAAGGAGCATGGCGGAAAGGGATCTAGGGGTCATAGTGGACCACAAGTTGAATATGAGTCAACAGTGTGATGCTGTTGCAAAAAAAGCAAATATGATTCTAGGTTGTATCAACAGGTGTGTTGTAAGCAAAACTCGTGAAGTCATTCTGCCGCTCTACTCTGCACTAGTTAGGCCTCAGCTGGAGTACTGTGTTCAGTTCTGGGCGCCACATTTCAAGAAAGATGTGGAGAAATTGGAAAGGGTACAGAGAAGAGCGACAAGAATGATTAAAGGTTTAGAGAACATGACTTATGAAGCCAGGCTTCATGAACTGGGCTTGTTTAGTTTGGAAAAACAAAGATTAAGGGGGGACATGATAGCGGTTTTTAAATATCTAAAAGGGTGTCACAAGGAGGAAGGAGAAAATTTGTTCCTCTTGGTTTCTGAGGACAGGACAAGGAGTAATGGGCTTAAAGTGCAGGAGGGGAGGTTTAGATTGGACATTAGGAAAAAATTCCTAACTGTGAGGGTGGTCAAATATTGGAATAAATTGCCAAGGGAGGTGGTGGAATCTCCCTCTCTGGAGATATTTAAGAACAGGTTAGATAGACATGTCAGGGATGGTGTAGATGGAGCTTGGTCCTGCCTTGAGGTCGGGGGGGCTGGACTTGATGACCTCTCGAGGTCCCTTCCAGTCCTATTATTCTATGATTCTATGATCATCTATACCATACCCTTACTTCTGCATTGCTGGTGGCTCTGCTTTCAGAGTTTGGCTTCCAGGCAGCAGTGGCTATCCTCCAGCTGCCCACCTCTGAAGGTAGCATCAACGGCAGCAATACAAAAGTAAGGTAGCAGTACTGCAAACCTCTCCTCTCCCCTCCCCAACTCATTTTTGAGAGAGGACCCATACAGTTAAAAGAAATGAGATTTTAATATTGAATAGCTGATATTATTGACACTTGTAATTTTTAAAATCCTATGATCATGAAATTCACCAAAATGGACCATGAATTTGGTAGGGTCCTACTTCTTATCTTTAAGGATCCCACTGCTTTTAACTTCCATTCAGTTCAACTGGTCTTGGAATTCATAAACTTCAGTGTAGACATGAAACTAGTTCTCAACTTTAGTGTTGCATTTGTATGGTTACTTTCAATGAACAAAGTAACCTTTTTACACCTCAGATTCTAAGGAGTACTACTTAGAAATAGTATCATTATAGCTAAAGTTGTATATATTCTCTTGTTTATTACAAATAATTTAGAGCAGGGGTGAGGAACCTGGGGGCTGGATGCAGCCTCTAGATTGCCTAGATCCTGCCTCGGGGGTTCAAGGCTCTACCCTAGCATTGGAGAGCCCGCCACTACACCACAGGATTGAAGCACACAATATCTACTAGCCGGGGCCCCCCAGGCTCTGTTGTGCAAGGGAAATGTGGGAAGTGTGTTTCTCCTTCTCAGTGAGGGAGTTTAGTTTTTTCATTTATTTATTTATTTGCTTCTCACTTGTGTGCGATTCTCCAGCCCTGATTTGCAAAGACCTGATCCTGGCTGCAGATGGGCATTACGTGGTCTCATTGCAGAAAAATTAAAAACATTGGTTTAGTTATAATTAAGTTACACGAGAAAGCATTGAGGTTTGTGATTTGGGCTGCTTGCTTTTATGCCATGATGCAAAGTTTCATGTCTTCGGCTGATGTTTTGCAATCCAATAGCATGCAATGAAGATCAGTTTGCTTTGAAAAGCAGTGATACTCTTCTCTTTTACTTTAAATAGGTGCAACCTAAGGATTCTTGATGCCTGGACTAGTGTATCTATTTGTTGCCTGTATAACTTTTGTGTACAGCACCTTTTTAGCCTAGAGCTTTCAAAGCACTTGATAAGCTGTGTGGATATGGAGTTGCTTCTGAGGGATGAACTCTGTATCCATTTGCATCAGCATTGCTGCATAATAAGTGGAGGGAAGAACATGAATGTTTCAGTTGAAACTACAGGTTGAACCTCTCTTATTTGTCACGCTCTGGTCTGGCATGATTTTAGTTAACTGGATGTACACTTATGAGTGTGGCCAAGTTTTCTGTGGTCCCATAAAGTTTGTTTACAGCCACCAGTCCTGGCTCTTGGTATTCTGTGCTACTGTTTAGCTTTAATTTACTCATAAACATCTTTCAAGAGTTCAGTAAACAGTGGAAGTATTGGTAATGCTGCTAGACAATATTGAGCTTCTGTGGTTTGGTAAATTCTCTGGTTTGGCACCAGTCAGGTCACTGAGGGTGCTGGACTAGAGAGATTCAAACTGTATAAAGATAATTTTTAAGTAAGCAGAATGGATTTAGCTATTTTGATTTGATAGCAGGGTTAAAGTGCTTATACCTTTTTACTCAACCTTTTAAAATTTTTCTATTGGCCACCAGCTGTATGTTGTGTTTTTGGCCATTATTTTTATTAAGCATCTGGTATTATGATAGCACCCGAAGCCAGCTCCCCCTGCGTTCTGTCTCCTGCCTGCTGCCTCGCGCTGCTCCCTCTGTATTAGGTGGCTCCACGGGAGCGGGTGTGTACCAGGAGCTAGTTTTTAAGCCTGTCCAAGGTCATTGATTAACCATTTACAAGGTTACACTACCATATCCCTATAGCATATGCTCTTCGTATAAAATGGCTCTCTTGATTATTTAAAAGTAAAATTTGTTAATTGAGAAGTTACATTTTATTGTAAGAAATGTGCCAAACTTCTTATAGGACCCCAGTGTCACTTTTTTTTGTACTTCATGATTTAATAGCAGAATAATACAGATGTTTCACACTCCTCATGTAGCAAAAACTCATTGAAATGTTGTGCATAGAAGTCACTTTGTTCTTTATGCCTTTGTTGAAGAATTTTTAGTTATGTCTTGCTTCAGACTTCCACAAAGAACTGCCCTCTTTTAAAGGCTACCCTCTTCAGTGTGTTCAATGGCATTCAAGCCTCAAGTGACCATTTTATAGAAAGGCATAACTTATCTTTCATATTTATTGTCAGTGGGACTGAGTATACCTTGCTGCTTTCTCACAATTTGGATTGTCACTGTCTTCCTTGAAAGCATCATGACTTCTCTCTCATTCTCTTCCCTCCCCCCCCCACCCCGTTTAATTAGCTAAATGGTTAAACTTAAACAAGATTTTTACATCCCTAGCTTTAGCTAATAATCATGTGTACTGTGGGATTCTCTGCATCTTGTCTCCTCCATACATAACCTTGCTAGTTCCACTGTCTGGGCTGTATATGACTATGAATGTATGTGCAGGAATTGCTGGTTGGTAATTAATAAAATGCTTTAGTCACTGTTATCTGGTAAGTGGGGTGATTTAAGGGCAGATGCATTTTTTACGTGCCAGTAAAGCAATTCTCTAACGTATGGTTCAAAAAATGCATGGTGAAGTTAGAGGTGTGTTTCTTTTGGCACTTGTTGGAGGTGATCAGTACAGTTTAGTGGTAGAACTGAACAACCTGGAAAATTTCAATCCTTGGTTCACAGAATAATATGCATATCACAGAAGCCCTTGTCTCATTGAGCGCATGTATGGTGAGGAACAGAACTTTTACTGTTTTCTAGCAAATTGCTCCAAATAAGACAATTTCTTCATTTCTCTTAAAATAAATATTCCAAATGAAAACTAGTTAAAAAAAAAATGTTACTAAGAGAAACACGCAAGCCATGAAGTTTATACATCTTTAAATGCATCACAGTAATCATTAATTACATTTTCACATGCTCTTTTCCATATAACTCCAACTTCATTTATTTGCACATTGAATAGAGAGAGAAGTCCAGAACTGATGAATTGTCCATTGTGCATATTGGACTTCATGTAGTGAATGAGTCAAGAGACTTCTAACTGAAGAAAAATAATGGAGTGATGATAATTCAGACTTGCATATTGTCCAAACTATGTACTGAATGAAACCGAGGTCTTGTAGGGTAAAAGTAGTAAGTTTTTAATCTGACCGTTGTTTACTGTGTGTGTGTGTGTGTGTGTGTGTGTGTGTATATATATATATATATGGATATGGCAAGTGGCAGAGTTAAGTTTATATGAACAAACTCAACTTTGGCACTTCTTGACTTTTGAATACTTCATTTTGTAACTTTAATATACTTTAAATGGAGTGTTTTGTATTGAGTATCTGTTTTATATAAAGTTAATTTTCAAGGTTTAGAAAGTAACTAATTTTTTTAATAAGTGTACTTATTCATGCTTTATGTAGTCACCACTTGATATTTTCTGTCCCATAGTACTGCTTATTGGTAATATGAGCTGTGATGCAAAGGGGAATTTAATGGTGTCATTTAATATATTTTAGTCCTTTTTGTCACTTCAAAGTACACTCATTCAACAGATTCAGTACTACATGAAGTAGCGATATTTGGACACCAACTGCAACATAGGTTGGATGCCTAATAAGGGAACAACATACATCAATATGTAACTTTAACAACTTGTTACTTCAACAGCTTTGGGGTTTTTTGGGTACATTTGTGTTGGAACACTTTTTTTAAATTTTCATATGCTCAACAGATTCTGAAGGAAGTGGTCGTGGGAGTGAAGATGCATCGAAGGACAGTGGTGAAGGTTCCTGTAGTGAATCAGAAGAAAATGTCTTGGAGGAAGAATTGGCAGAAGTGAAAGTAGAGGAAGATCAGCAATCCAAACCTTCCACTGGAGAAGCAATGCCTACAACAGAAAAAGATGTGATTAAGACTGAAAATAAAGAACAGGAGGAGGAAGATGAGAAGCCAAAAAAGAAAAAAGAAAAAGAGAAAGAAAAAGCAACTGAATCTGATGCTGCTGCTGCTGCTGCTGCTCCTGCTGCTGATGAGCAAGCAAATGAACCGAAAAAGTGGAATTTGCGTAGGAACCGACCTCTGCTGGATTTTGTATCAATGGAAGAACTAAATGATATGGATGATTATGACAGTGAGGATGACAACGACTGGCGACCTACTGCTGGGAAGAAGAAAGGAAAAACTGCACTGCGGAAAGAGGGAAGTGATGGAGACAACGAGGAGGATGAAGATGATGGAAGTGGTAGTGATGAGGAAGACAATGATGAGGAAGGCAATGAGGACAACAGCAGCACTGCTAGTGATGGTGGATCCAAGAAGAAGAAAAATAAAGTTCTTAGCAGGACTAGTGCTGATGATGAAGAACTGACAAATGATAGCCTGGCTCTTTCACAAAGCAAGAGCAATGAGGTAGAGCAACCAACTTTCTATAATATGTCTGAAAAATGGAAAGTATTCTGCAGTGCTATTTTTTTCTAAATTACTCATTGAAGTTAGACTGACTGGAATCCTATTTACAGTGTTTGATTTTTTTTTTTTCCCTTAAAAAAAAAAAAAAAAGCTCCAGAGCTATGCTGACTGGGTACTACATGTGAAATAAATTTGCTTGTGCTATAAGGGCCAATCAGTGCCCATTTAAGTCAATGAAACTCTTTTCATTGGCTTCAGTGGCCTTTGTATCAGCTTCATAGCAAGAAGGTCTATAGTGTGAATTAACTTCTGCTAATGATCAGTTTAGTTTTGTTATACAGGCAGTCCCCGGGTTACGTACAAAATAGGGACTGTAGGTTTGTTCTTAAGTTGAATTTGTATGTAAGTCGGAACTGGTACATATTGTAGGGGAAACTCTAGCCAAACATTTCTCCAGAGCTCAGTTTTATTCTCCCACACCTCACTTCCCTCAGTCCTTTATTCTCAAGCTGAGGTGTCTGCTGAGAAAAGCCGCTCCGCGTCTCCCTGGTCTGCTGGGGGGGAGCAGCTAGTGCGGGGTTGCCTCACCCCGTTTGTAAGTAGGGATCCGATGCAAGTCGGATCCATGTAACCCGGGGACTGCCTGTAACGTGCTTTATTAAACAGAAAGCAACACTAAAGCCATGTAAGAGCTTTGACATGTCCTAACAAATGCAAGAAAAAAAAGCAAGTGTTCTTGTCCAGTCCCTCATTGCAACAAATGTCGTAGAAAGCAAACATTACATTCACTGTTCGAAAGCTCTTCATAGAAAAACATGTACTCAGATGCAGGCTAAGCTAGAGTGAACATTATCTCTAACAAGCTATTTATCTGTTGTATGCTCTATTTTTTAATCACACCAAAAGGTACCATGGGTAACAATTAAGTGCATTGAATCATTGTGATTACAGAATGCAAATATTATGTATTAAGTTCCCAATGTTGTAATCTTCCTAATTTCTGTTGCCTTAAATAGGTGTAGCATTATTCTACTGAGTTGTTAAGATTCTTGACTTAATACATCATAGTTGCAAAATTTTATAAAAATCACTGTAAAGATTATTGACTTTTTGCAGGTAATCATAGTGTTGATACAATAGAATGTAATTTATGGATAAATTATAATTATACTGAATTACTTAGAGAATTGTTTCATTTAAAGGATATTTCCTGATGACTAATTTGTGCTGATTTTACTTTTAACACCCCCAATTGTGAGATTAGAGTTGAGTATTTTGAAATTTCTGTGTTTAAACTTTAATGAGAGACCACTTTAATGAATAAATCCATTACATTGGATATCAGTTGTGCATTTTGGTGCTAGTAACTGAGAGTAAAAAACCTTGAGAATTATATCCCTTATGTTTTGCTTTTATCAAATTCATGTACTGTTTATAACATTAAACCAGTACAGTTGTTTACATTTGGAAACTTTTGATATTGTGTACATTATATGCTTTATATGCCTGTTGTGACCTTACAAGGGATGGTTAGATTTTATAGTGTTAGCATCCTAATTACTTCTTGGATAAATGTGTCATTTTGAACTTCAGAGCAGGTAAAGTTAATCCTGATGCCGTACAATAGTTAGTGACATTGCAGGCCTATTTTACCTTGATCTTTAAGGAACTCTTAAAGTGAGAGTGGTCCACTTTCTTTCCTTTATTCTTTATATCATTTTCTAATTTTAAACTACCACTATACCTTTATCCCTGCCTTCTAGCTGAGACTCAAAAGTACTTCACAGATAGATGAAGCTTCACAGCACATCTGAGGCAGGTTAGCGTTGCTACAGTATAATCCCATATAACAGATGGGGAAATTGAAGGACAGAGCGATTAAGGTCTTAATCCTTGATATGTCCTGAGCCCCCACTGACGTGAATAATAATTATGGGTATTTAGCACCTTAATGGATTGATTCTTAAGTGACTTCACTACAGTCTCTGCCAGAAGTCAGAGTCAGAATTAAAACCCAGATCTCCTAGCTTTAAACACTGGGCTTTAATAAAACCATTTCCTCCTACCTTTCAGAAGGAACTATCACAATTGATTAAAAACTGTCCTAACACTGTTTAAGAACTGATTTTTTTTATTAAGCTATTTTTGTTTAGATCTGGTTTTCCTTCAGTACAAACCAAGGTACTGTAATTGAATCTCTAAAACTGAAAATTGGCTTAATGAACTATAATTTTTTTAAAATCTAGTTTTAACTTCTAGGTTAACAGCATATAACTCAAATTTCATTTTATGGGATTTGAAACAGCAAGCCTTCAAAGTGCTGCTGGCAGCATCACTATTATAATTTTTCACACTTAATAAAAGTGGTTCCTCTCAAGCCCAGTAGAATCTCATTACAATGCACAAGCTAAAGTCCTTTGTAATACAGATGTTACTGTGCTTGATGTAGGAAAGGACGGAGTATCTAAGCAACTGTGTAGGCAGTTAATATTGAGGTCTTTAATAAGGTTTAGTTTTTTTCTCTTTAAAGTCTTTTTGCTCAGTTTATTTTTTTACGCTTTCATTTTGCAAAGATAGAATTCAAGGACAGACTATGTTATACTTGATTCTGTGTTGTAATGAAGTACCTCTATAATGTTCTACTGTATTAAGCTTACATTGTCGCAACTTGTGTCAAGCATCATTAGTAGATAAATGATACTCTTCAATTTTATAATTGCTAGTGCTTTAAGGAGTTCTTTTCTTCCCCAATGAGGCCCTCTGCAATTCCCATTAAATCTATTTGGATATACATGTGCATAGATTGTGAAACTTAATACTTCTTACAAAAGTCCATATTATTTGTATGGTGAGTTAAATGGTGATGAGAATGAAATCCATCCATTTACCTTGAAGATGTAGGATTTGAGTTGGAACAGTGGTTCTTGACCCGTATAGGGATTCTTGGCCACTAAATACATCATACTAGAGAATCTGAGCCCCCTTACAAAACCTAATCTTGATGTTGAATTTGGTATCCTTGCAGCATTGGCTCATTCCTCTACCTTATCTGTTTCTCATACATATTTTCTCCATGCAAGTGAGGTAATATCAGTGTTTACATAGTACAGTTTTTTATTCATTTAGATAAAAACTTTAGTCAGAAGTTTTATAAATTGTCTTTTAGTTAGACAAATGTCAGTGTTTAGAGAACTACAAATCAGACCCAGTTTTAGACTTTTTTTCCAGTTAAGACCATCAAAATAAGAGCCTGTGGCACTGGCTGAAAATTCTGGCTTTCTATAGAGTTCTTAGAATGTTAAGGGAAGTGATTATTCCCCTTTATTCAGCACTGGTGTGGCAACATCTGGAGTATTATGTCCATTTCTGGCTCCCCCTCCCCCCTTTTTACAGAAAGGATGTGGACGCATTGGAGAAGATCCAGTGGAGGGCAACAAGTGATTAGGGGGCTGGAGCATATGACTTAGGGTGCATCTACACTGCACTGTTATTTCGAGAACTAGTGTTCTTCCAGAATAACTATGAGCATCTACACAGCAGTTCCATTATTTCAAAATAATTTTGAAATCTGTAAACTTCATTCCACGAGAAATAACGCCTCTTCCGAAATAGCTGTTTCAAAATAAGGCATGTGTAGATGGTCCACTTCTGCTATTTTGAAATAGCTGTCACCAGGGCCATTCCTCCTGGGGCTCTAAATCGAGATAGCACATCTACGTTAGAGACACCTGCTCAGACTAATTGAGGCAGTGTAGATGTGCTATTTTGGAATAACTATTCCAGAATAGTTTATTTCAAAATAACTCTGCAGTGTAGACATCCCCTCATTTGTCTCTTCTGTAGACTAAATAAGACAAAATCCCTCAGACTCTGAGGGTGTAGTTTGATAGCAGCCTTCAGTACCTGAAAGCGGGGCGGGGGAGGGGATGGTTCCAAAAGAGGATGGATGTAAAGAGGCTGGTCTCAGTGGTGACTCACAGAATGAGGAGCAATGGTCTCAAGTTGTAGTGGGGGAGGTCTAGGTTGGATATTAGGGAAAAAAACTATTTCACTAAGAGGGTGGTAAAGCACTGGATTGGATTACCTGCGGAGGTGGTGGAGACTCCATCTCTAGGGGTTTCTAAATCCTGGCTTGACAAAGCCCTGGCTGGGATGATTTAGTTGGGATTGTTCCTTCTTTTAGTAGGGAGTTGGACTAAATGACCTCCTGAGGTCTCCTCCAACCCTATGATTCTGTGAAGCTGCATACCTAGTTTGGTAGTTCTTGCTCTTACTGTTAGGAGGAGTTTTTTGGACGGACGGCTGGCCAGCCTCGCTCACTCATAGACAAACTCTTTCAGATTTAGCAGATTATACTGGCAGAGAAATGTTCAATTCATTAGTTTTATAAAGTGCTGGCTTTTTAAAACCTTATTTTAAAAGAAGGGGGAAATCCTTGCTAATCCTGAATCTATGTAATATGAGGAAAACTTTATTTCCTGTTCTTCCCTTATGCAAACATGACACTGTATATTATTTTTATAATTTCTCTTATTCCTAGACTTTTCCACATTATCTCAAGGCTCATGCCCTCTTGATTAAGAGGGTAATGGAAAATATACTCAGTGACATCAGCGCATAAAGTTTATTAGCTTGCCTTCATCTTGTTACCCTCTCTTCTACCAAATTTTTTGTGAGCATCTTTAAACTCAGGACAATAGCTGCAAGCAGTCTGGGTAGAACTACTTGCTCCTTACTTAGATACCTGAAGAGATTGCCCATGTTATGAATGGGCTTTTAAATATGTAATGACTACCTGCATTTTTTATTTGTTTGGATGTTTGACATGAATATATAGCTTGTGCCAGATTAATAGCTCTGGAATTGGGAATCTTCTGTAAATAGAAAAAGTAGTAGCAGCAGTACAAACTTTCCCTGTGCCTCAAACTTTGTGTACCTCATACCTGAATCTGTGTCCACATTTTGGAATTGGAAGCTCATTTGTTCTGTCAGGTTCTTTGACCTGTTGGATCAGGATGTCATTTGTGTTGTGTAGTGGAACAAGACTGAGATCTGCAAACATTCCATGTAGGCTACTGAACAGCTATCCTAAAGCAAATTAGAAGTGACAAGAACTCTGCAGTATTGATCTGAGATTGTGGATTTAGCTCTAATTTTCTTAAAGTTCAGAACAATAGAACCAAATCAACATTTTCTCCATATTCTGCTGACATACACACCTATTAAATTGTTTTATTCCTAGTTCTAAGGTGCTGTATGAGATGTTTTAATCTATAACCTAGGCACATCTTTTGCTTAACATAGAAAGGATGGCTGTAAATGCCATGTTAGAAACATGTTTCCTTGAGGTTTTTGGAAAATTCACTAAAATGTTGAGGGAGCTAGACATATTACGCAGGCTTTCAGATCATCAGTTTGGTCCTGACCTCACTTTTCTTGGTGTTTGAGTACTAGAAATTAAAAAAAAAAGTACAGCTTTCATTATCTTTTGTAGAGAAGGCTATTTATGTGCATTTATTATATTGTAATGAAAACATAGCAGAATAACTTCCTGTTAATTTAATTCCTCTAATTCAACAGACTAATGGCCGTCAGGGAGGTGAGGGGACTTAAGGTTCTGCATAAACTTTTATCACCACATTGTTGTTGTTAACTGTATTCCTGCATATTGCAACTAGAAACATTTTTTGTTCTTATGAAAATTTGTGAAGTGAAAATATCATGAGGCCCACATCATCTGGAAACTAATTGCGTCTGCATCTGGGAAATGTTGACTACTCATGTTATTCTCTGTCTAGTACTGTATTGCTGCCAATTATGAGCTAAGTGATTGATCAGATCCAAGGATCGCATACGATTTTTTCTTCAGAGCCAATTGGGCATCAGATTTATTTTCTCAAACTGTTGTCCATGGGCCACAAGTTATCTATGGAGCGTTTCCTGGTGATGACAGAACACAAAGCATGGAGAGCAGTGCTGTGTGAGATTTTAGAGACTGTGGGTAATAGTTCACATGAGGATTGGAGAACCACTGACGTAAGGGGTGCAAGTATTCATTCTTTAAAATCTACTTTTATTAGGGAATATCTTGTCATTGTTACATGGTCAGGGTATTCAGAATGAGGATATAGCTACTTTATCACAATCATACATAAGGGATTTGGAGGAAATGGGTTGTTTGAAAAGGATAATTTCTACTCCACCCATTTTATATACTGCTGTGGCTTATGGTGCAGCAGGAAAAAATTCTGCCATATGCTAGGAATTCTAATAGTAGCAGTGCAGTGTCAAATATGGATTGGTAGTTTTAGGGCAAAGGTTATTACAAATGCTTCTTTAATCAGCTATGTTTTTATTTACTGGTGCATCTGGTGCCTCACTTCTCCATTTTTGTTAAGACTTTTATTGGTGAAGCCACTCCTTAAAAACAGAAAACTGGGGTGGGTAGATGGGTGAAGAATTCTAATACAGTACAGATGCACATTTCTACAGCTCAGAAACACATTGATCAATTTGAGGACAATCTTAAATCCATTCTAAATAGTATTCATTTTAATACCTTGAAAGGTTGAAAATACCCAGAACTTATCCTTAATTATTTTATGTCTGAATGATATAAACTGTTCTCATGAGAGAAATTCCTAATTAAATTATATAAAATTATATAAATTTCACTTTATATACGGTGTTTCACTGTGGAGAATTCTAAAGTACTTTATAGCTATATACGTGATTGCAAACCCTTATGTTTGTAGTCAAAAGGTGAGATGTGTATGTGTTTAAAAAATTGTATGTAAAAGTAACATAATACTTGTGTGGGTTTTTGCAAAGTTATAGACTCTGACAAAGTGAAGCAACTTTTTCTTAAGTTAGCTGGACTCCCAAAACATACTTTCAACATTTAAAAACTTCGTTACAAGAATTATATTTTCTGATTACCCTCTGTTCAAGAACACCAACAGATTAAATCAGGTTGGTCAATAAGGCTGCTGGAAGGGAGACCTGCTATAAGTAGATCTTATAGGCCCGCTTAAGGCTTGTGTGCTGCAGGCATCATTAAGATTCTTAAATGATGGATGGCAGAGTTGCACTAGGGAGTCATATGATTATAATGGAGAGGAAGACCCCCCCCCCTTATTATACAGATGGGAAACTAAGCACTTGAAAGTTTGTACATGGTTTTTATATTTATAAAATTACAGGGCATCAGACGTTTTATCCTTAAGTATCTAATTTTTTTGTTTACACTGGATAAATATCTGTTTTTAATATAGGTTGAACCTCTTTAATCCAGAACTCTCTCATCCAGAAACATCTGTTGTCCAAGTGATTTTAGTTAGTCAGCTGTCCACTTTCCATAGGTGTGGCCAAGCTTCCGACAATTCTATAAAGTTTACAGTCACCAGTCCTTGCTTACGGTGTTCTGTGTATTGCTTAGCTGTATTTTATCCCAAATGTCCTCTAACAGCACAGTAAGCAGTGGAAGTGCTGGTAATGCTGCTAGAAAATATTGACCTCCTGTGGTCCAGAAAATTGTCCTGTTCAGAATTGGTCAGGTCCCAAGGGTTCCGGACTATAGAGGTTTCAGCCTGTAGCAATAAATAATTCCAGTGTGATTCCAAGTATAATCAGTACATCTTAATTTTCAATGCTAGGACTCGCTGATCCTTGAAAAGTCTCAAAACTGGACCTCCCAGAAAATGGACCATATTCTGATTTGCTGTGTTTGTCTTGGGGATAACAGTGAAGATGCTGATGAAATAATCCAGTGTGACAATTGTGGCATAACTGTGCATGAAGGTAATTTTATGCTCTTTATCATATGTTGTAATGGGAAAAGAAAAGATTAAAGGCAAAGTTTACTACTTTATGAAGACAGTAAACTGTCTTGTCTGACAGATGAATCTCCCCCAAAAAACTGGTGTTAAATTATTTGTATTCCTCTGAGAACAACGGTGGTAGCTATTTTTTTCCTTAGGTAAACGTGTTTTTACAGAAGAAAATTTCAGAGAATATGGGATAAGCTGTAAGAGCTTTTAATGTAAATCCAATTTGAAAACATTAAAATGCAGGATATTTTTCAGGACTTATTTTGGGGAGTTCAGCTAAAATTTAAATCTACTAATGTAGTGGTCCTTCAAACTAGGGAATAAGGTCTTGGCTGTAAGAATTTACTTCTGGGGGATTCTGCGTGACTGTATGCCCTCAGAAAACACTTTCCTGCAGAAAACAGCAGGGAAACAAAGGGAAATTTTGCAAGATGAATGAAGTGCGGAGACAACTGCGGGTGCAATTTTGGAGAAGGAGGATTGGCCCCCAAACAAAGGCCTGAGGCATGTGGGGGAATATGAGTTATGTGCAACTGCTTCCTCCTCCCCTCCCCATTTTTGTATTCTGCTGAAGGAAGCTGTCTCTCTTCCACTGAGAGTCTGCAGCTGAACACTCTGTATGCTGGGAGCCTTGCCGCTTTTTGTGCAACAGTGAGTGTCTGCATGGGACTGGGTAAGGGAAGGTTGGGGAAAATCAGGGAACAGAGAGGTGAGATGGGGAAGGAAGTGGTGTGGAATAGGGCATGGGGAGGGAAATGAATAAGAGGAATGGGGTGGACAAGAAAAGAGAATAGAGAAATGACAGTGGGGGAGGAATGGGAGCTCATCATGAAGTGTTGCCTGAGCACCAGTTGGGGCTCCTCCATTGAGCAGGCCCATTGAACTCTCACCCTGACAAGCTCTACCCTCCCCTAAATCTGGCCTTTTGTGATGACCCCCTGTAATGGGGCGGGCACTCACATCTCAAGAGCTTCCGCCTTTGGCTGAGTGCATGTGCCTGCACACAATCTCCGTGTAAGCCTTCTTTGGCAACTCAAGCCATCTGGCTGAGTAACTCTCCCACCTCCACCCTCATGTGCAATCCAAACAAACCCTTTCAGGGTATACATTTAACAGGGACCCATCTGTGTGTCCAGTCTGTAATGTCTGAGTCTGTTTCCCTCAGTCTGTTCCCCACTCTGGTAGAGAGTCGTGTCCCCAGGACTGCTTCCCCTTTTGGAGGTAGTGTACTCAATAGGGTTGTAAAGGAGTAGTGAACAGGATAGTCAACTAGTCACTCCCCCTTGCCCTCTGTTGCTGACTCTCAGACAGAGGCAGCAAGGGGGGAGAAAAAGGGGATACATAAAAGCGGCAGTGCCGCACGGAGCCTGGGATCAGCTGGGGAGTCCCCAGCTGATTCTGGGCTCCAAGTGATGCTGCTGCTTTGAAATGCTGTGCGGAGCCTGGGATCAGTTGGGCCCAGCTGATCCCAGGTTCAGTGTGGCATTGCCACTTTGAAATGCCAGGTGCAGCCCGGATCAGCTGGGGACTCCTCAGCTGACACCAGGCATCGTGTGGAACTTCAAAGCAGCTTGGAGCCTGGGATCAGTGCGGAGTGCCAGCTTTGAAATATACAAGGGTCCCCAGCGGGGGCTCTTGTGCATATCAAAGAGGAAGTGCCTGCATGGAGCCCAGAGTCAGCGGGACTTCCATGTGGCGTTCCAACTTTGAAATGCACAAGAGCCCCCTTCTGGGGCTCTTGTATATTTCAAAGGTGGAAAATGGAAGTGCTTATTGACTAATCCAGTGTGTCTCAACCTTTTTATAAAGTAAGTACCCCCAGTGCCTACAGTTTTCAGAACCAGTTTTTTTTTTCTACCATTGCAACACATTTGTTTAAACAACTTAATCATAGCCGGGCAGGCAATGAAATTTTTGGATGTAAAAGGTACAAAAATAATAAAGTGCTGTAAAACTTAAATTCAGTTTTCTCCAAATTTCAGTTGCGTTGAGGTACCCCCAGACTTCTTTTGAGTATCCCTAAAGGTACTCGTACCACTGGTTGAGAAACACTGGACTAGTCGATGGCAATTCCATCGACTACTCGAATAGCAAAATTAATCGCTAGTTAACATCCTTAGTCCTCACCCTTCCCTTGGGGCTTTATAAGTCCTAACTTAGTCCAGTGGTCTTTAATAGATCTCTGCACAGAGCTCTCCATGGTGCTGCTGCTGTCAGCCAGCCAATCTCCAAGTCTTCCCAGTTTGAGGTCTCCAGAGGAAATGAACTACCTCTGGTCCTGCAGCTCCTTCTAATAGAGCCGATTGGCTGCTTGGAGGCACTCTACCTTGCCTGGCGGACCTCTCTGGGCCGCCTTCTAGTACTGGTTGTGGCAAAGCCGCAAGTCTCCAGCATGGGTCTAGTCCGTCCCATCACACCCTCCTAGACTTTGACCTCACTGATTCCAAATCAACTGCACCTGAATTCTATTCCATCAAGCCTGCTCACTCAGCACCCAGATCCTACCTCTGACCTCCCAGTGCTAGAACGTCCCCCCCCACTGAACCCAAAGAGCGTTCAACTAGATCCACTGCAGTTTCATGTTGCCCCTATACCCAGAACCCTCTAGTGAATGCCTCTGCATCCAGAGCTCCCACACCTGATGCACCTAGCCCCTTCCCTCCCCCTGCCCCCATTTGGATCCTACTGTGCTAAGGTATACGTGGCTCAGAGGTACTTCTGAGGCAGGCCCAGCCTTTGTGCTGTGTCATGGTCAGGTGCAGCCTTGCTGCTGAGTCCTTGTACCAGGGAAGGCGGAGGCTTCTGGGTGATTTCCCAGCTCAGTGCAGTCAATGCCTGTGCTCCTTAAGCCACATTTATTAGACAAACACAATTTGAAGAATTTTTAACTTTTTGGTGTGGAATTCTCTCAGGAGTAAAGAATTCTAAGTGCAAAATTTGCAGTGGTGCAAAGTGGACTGACTGCCAATGAGGTCCTAAAAGTGCGTGGAACTGAATGGGAAAGGATATGGTCAGGGTAGTTGAGTTCATGTGAAAGTTAGATACTTGTTAAATATAGTATGTATATTGAGAATAAGAGGTCGAATTCAGGAGGAAAATCAGGCTATTTGGAAGAAAAAATTCAGTTCTTCATTTGGTAATTTCAGAAAGTCCTCACTGAGTAGTATTGTGTATGTAGAAGGCCTCTTGTAACACTGCAGAAAGTGATAATGGAGCTATGGGGAGTGGTCTTACAGGTACAATTAGGTAGAATTTTCAGTATGTAGTAGTAGATTGATAGTTACCTTTTATATGAACACTTTACTTTGAGCATGGATTTATTAAAATATGTAAAGAAATTCATTATGGAAATATTGTCTTGGCTATTTTGTTATGTATCTCTTCCAAGCAAGATAGAACTTACTGGGACCCTTAACTCAAAAGCCAAGCAGGTCTGTTTTTTTCTTTTAGGGGGAAAAGAGGAGATCTGCTGCTGTTTCTTTAAGTGAATAATGCCAAACAGAGGACTGAATTTCATGTTTGTGTATGCTCATGTAGATGTATTTACTTCCTTCTATCCATAGTGAAACATTCACCAATCTCAGTGGGAACTTTGCACAAAGACCCTGGAGAGAATATGACCTGTAGTGGCTATATTCTTAGTGCTTTTGTTCAGAGCTTTATTGTTGCTTATTATGTGGAAAAAAAATACTAGCCTTTTCAGATTGCCGCTGTATGTTCTATTCTTCCCCCATCCTTGGTGCTTCACTTCCACTTTGCTGTTTCCTTATTTTTCCTCTGTATTTCCTTTCATGAAGAAGCAGCTTTGCTCCCACCCTATTCTCTCTGCAAAAATAACTAGCAGTGAAATAGTTAATATTGCTATTAAATATCATTTGATTTTATAGTTATCGCTCCAGTAGGATTAATACAGGAAAAGGGAGGTCATACTGCTGAATCATTGTTTCAAGCTGTTGACAGACTTGGAAAAATCTCGCTGCACCGGTTGCCCTCAGTTCATATTTGGAAGCTTGGTTTTTTTCACAGCCTTAAGAGCAAGGAACATTTTTATATGAAAAATTAGTGTTTGTGCAAATTGAATGTTACATAAACTACTCAAATACGAGGCAGAGAACACTTAAGGTAGTTTTTGTTTGTTAGACACAACTAAAAATACTTTTTCTCAATTTTGGATTTAAGGAAGGAAGGACATCCCTTATTAAATGTATTGCAGTATAATTACTTTTCAGAATTATCCATACTGAGAAGTGAACAATCCTTTTTCTTTTTAAAAAATCTTCTTAAATTTGTCACTTTGGATACATGTTTTTATGCCAGGATCTTGTAACTTGTTTGTAATAACAGGGTACCCCTAACTGTGATGCCAATTCTTCTAACATATTGATTGCAGTGTGTCTGAAGAAAAATGTCTGGTACATATCATAGCCAATGACAGTCCTGTGGGTATTGCACTTTGCCAGCAGTTGCTCTTGGGTTTAGTTGATGTGAATTAAATGAAAAAGTTCTGCATTTGCCCAGACATCTTTCAAACTGTTTAATTTGTTACTTTGCTGTGAACTATATGGCAAGGAATAGAATTTTCTGTTCTTAAAAAGTGTGTACTCTTAAGAATAGTTACTAATCAGTAAATTTAATTACTGGTATTTTGATTGTACAGCTTTCTCTGTTCTAATGGTGCTTTCTCTGTGCAGGGATGTAAGCAAGTAGTTGACTAGTTCACTATCCGCTAATCAAAAGCTCTGAGGGGCGGGGCGAGGGAGGAGAATAGGGGAGGCTGCTCTGGCAGCAGCCCCTGTCAGTGGGGGACCCAGCAGGGAGCTGGGCCCCTCCACAGATGGGGACTGATGCCTCCCAGCAGTCCCTGTTCTTGGCAGCCTGGGCTGGCAGCACCCAGGGGATGCTGCCAGAGCAGCTCCTGTACGTGGTGGATAGGACTGGCCTCCTCAAACAGGGACTGCTAGACTCAGCGTGAGCTGGGACTGAGCAATCCTGGCTCACGCTGGTCTGGGACACTGCGCTTCTGCATTTTAAATGTAGTAAGAGCCCAGCTCTTGGAGTTATCCCTGCTGTGGTTCTGCATAGCAGTCCTCATCAATTAGTTGGTAGTGGATACAAATTGTGGTTATCTAACTAAGCACGTAGTGGATACAAATTGTATCCACTACGTGATTAGTTAGATAATCACAATTTAACATCCTTCTTTTTGTGTACAATCTGTTTTGTGAAATCCATTGCCTACTCTCCATTCTGTGAAACTGACCTTGTAAGATTGAAGTTAAACTCACAATGGATCACAGAGAAGGACCTGTATTAGTCTGTAATTTAGGAAAAAACCCAACCAAGTAGTCCTGTAGTTTGTTAGTTTTTAAACACATTACAGTAGGTCAGTTGATAACTGTGGGGATGGGAGAAGACAGAATGCACTCAGATTTAATGGAAGTTTTTCATAGAAAATGTATTTTCAGAGGAAATTATGGGTTGTGAACATATTGCAATGTGTTTTTGCAAATGCTGGCTCTAAAATAACAGGTCACATTTTATGCCTGATGCAGCTGTCAGAACCTGAGCAGATGCTGTTGCTTTGTTAATATAACCTTACAGAAAGTAGCAGCAAAGGTGAGAACCTCAGTATGTTATGAATTTGAAAGCTCAGTTGGCGCTGTTTCAGTATAAGTGTTATTAAACCTTTGTGTAATTTTCCATTAAAAATACAATTCTATGAATTAAAGCCAATAATTAAGCGTCAGGTTTTCTAACCTAAAACTACATATTTACACTGAAGTCTGTTCTATGTAGTTTGTGGAAGAGTTAATAACACTATGAGAGTGATAACATATTTCCTGAGTTTTATGTTTTTAAATTTACACCTAATATTTATATAATGTCGTCTCCCCCTCCCCCCCCCCCCCGTTTAGTGTAGAAAGAATTCTGATGTTATGGTGGCATACTGTGCTGTTCATAAAATTTATCTCGCAGTAGCTTCATGTCATCTGGTCATTGATATGAACAGGGCTTGCCGAACTGCGGCGAGCCCTACTCGCCAACTGCGCTGTCCGACAATCTTCGCATGTACAGATCGCCTGAACCTGGCTCTACCGGGTTACAATCTACTCGCCACAGGCGAGTAGATTGTATTATTTGTCAAGCCCTGGATATGAAATTGTGTATTGAATTATAAGGGTACAGTGGGAGAGGGGAGAGAATTAAGACAGAAGCACAATAATTGTAGCTCAGCCTTCCAACACATACTGGGAGGAACTTACAGGGCAATAGCATTCTTCCAGGTTACATCCTGAAGATACAGATTACGTTCTGGCCAAAAATTCAACGTTTTTATTTTTCACATCCCATCTTCAGGCAGGGGTGCATAATACCATACGAAGTCAACTCCTCACAACAAGGACCAGAAGCAATTAGATCTTTTTGGTCGGAAGAGTTACTTTTTGATAACTTTACAATTCAGAATTGCTAATAATCTAGAGTACATATAGACTAGGTGTACATAAATTGAAATATATTTAACAGCTTTATTAATCATTTCCCACAAGAACAGATTTTGGTAAAAACATAATAGCAGCTGATATTGCTTTGTAGTCTATTTCCACCGTGATTGTGATGTCGCATGGATCTTGGATCCAGTTGTCAAGAATCCTAGGAAAGTACAGAGTAGAACTGAAGACTCTTCATATTTCAAAAGATTTGAGAGCCAGTTTGAGATCTCTTGGTATGCATCTGCAAATATAATAGTTTTAATAAATTGCAGGTAGCTTAAGTTTAGTCTAGTTCATTTCTTTAACTTCCATAGGCTTCCTGAGCTACCTGTAAAGTGACTAAGTTATTGAAAGAAGCAGCAACCAACTGCTACAGTTAACTCCTTTCAGGTATTTGTTTCACCCAAATGCCACTTTTAATGCTTGGTTGAGAGTTCATACCATCTACTTGACAAGAATCAACATTTGCACCATCACATCTTTCCTCTCCCACTTTAGGTATTGATTTTTCTCAATGCAAACAGCATGGGTGAGCATAACATCTGAAGAAAGGTTTGGATGCAGTAATGTTTTGTTGCTGCATCCATTTCATGTCCATCTCTTCCCTGTTCTTTCCGGGGATACATATTACAATAAGTTCAGAGACAAGAAGTCCTCTCTTATGCTTATACTAGAACTGATTCTTTGCCCCCTAACACAAGAAAAGGGTTTCTATTACTTTTGGGGACAAGAAAGCAATTGTAACAGGGGATGGAGACCAGATCTCTGTAATTACATGAAACAAAAGTTCTTCTTTGAGGATGTCCCTGCAGGTGCTCCACTGCAGGTGCTGGGCTTGCCCCGGCGCTGCAGAACGGATACTTGTTGGAAGCAGTCTTTGGCTGGGCTGCGCATGCGCTGCTGTGCCTGTGGCGTTCATGCTCTTTTCCTGCGCGGTCTGGTCAACAGCTAGTTTATCTAGACCACCTCAGGCTGCAGACAGAGAAACCATGCTTTTCACCTCATTCTCTTTTGTGAGGCTATTTGTCCTCTAATCACCTTGTAAATTGCCCTAATTAGCTTCCCTTCCTCCTTGGTTCCCCTCCTAAAAAAAGAAAAGCTGCCTTTTTAAACTGCTTACCTGCTGTTACCTCCCTGCATTCCTGTCACTGGTTTTTCCATCTCATCTGTACATAGTTGTTCGTTTAATAATAAAAAAAAAAACCTAGTGAGGGGGAGACGGAAAGACTCTCGCTCCTTATTGACACCCGGTAGAACGCCGGCATGCCAGCATCCCCAGGCTTTAAGAAATGCGACACTTGCCGGGAGGCAATGCCAGTCTCTGATGGACATGCGGACTGCATAAAAGGTCTTGGAGTACCATGTTCCCCAAAAGTGTTCCTTCTGCACCAAACTCACGGCTAGGGCTCGAAAGGATAGAGAGGCACCTGAGAGTGCTCCTCTTCGACAAAGCCCTCCAGCCACAGCATCAGTCGCCTGCCACTGAGGAACAGTGCCCCCAAACGGCAGGCTTCATCTCCCACCATGGCCACATCAAAAAGACAAAGGCTGTAGATCCCCCACAGGATCCTGCCAGGGCAGGGTGAGCCAAGGAGACAGACGTGGGACCTCTGGCACTATTAAGCTGCATCCCAAACTGCCAGCTCTGCCGAAGCACAGGCAGCCGGAAAAGCCGGCATGTACCGCGGCATCGAGGGTAGCATTGGCACCGCCTGCTCCCCAGCCGCCGGCACCGACCACCGAGCTGCCAATGAGAGCTCCCTTGGAGCCGACCACAACGGTGCCGGAAGCGACGCCATTCCCGGACCAACACACGGTGCCGGATCAAGCAGCGCCAGCGCGAGCACACCACACCATCTCGCCACCGGCCGCTTGGGTGCCTGGCTCATCGGCATCGTGGGAGGTGGCTCTGGCCAGATCTACAGCTCGCTCTTTCAGATCAGCATGGGACTATCCAGCCCCCTTGACTCCGCGCTGGAGCTGGTCTTGTTCTCTTGCCTTCTCCCCGGTGCCACCACGTTCTCCTTTTTATTATGGGAGCCGCTGAAGATCTCCACACTCTCCGGTTAGACTGCCATCACCATTCCTGTCATCTCAGCCTCACTATCAAAGACATCTTCACCGCCGGTCGTCTATTTTTCCTGCCTCCTCCAGAGCATCATACGACTGTTATTGCTCACTGTATTCTCCAGGTCATCATGGGCATCTCTCACACTCTTACTATCCAGAGAGATGCTCACCACTGGACAGGCTATTCCCTAGTGATGACTATTACACCCGTGACTCTCGCAGCAGGTACTCTTACCGTTCACACTCTGCATACGACTGCGCCTCTTCCAGACCTTCCCTGGCTCCTGCCCTCTCCGTTCCTCTGGAATGTGTGACCTTGCCTTCTCACCCTCCATCAGAACCGGACCATGTGCCTTTCTCCAAACAGCCGGTCAAGGTCTCTCCAGCAGACTCCTCTCCACCAGACAAAGCGGTCATCCCTGGCAAGGACTCTCCACCTGATGACCTTCGACAGTACCACGAGCTGTTCAAGCAAGTAGCCATCACCCGGAGATAAGGACAAGCAGCACAAACTTTTTAGAAATCTTCAGCCGCAGCACAGATTGCGCCTCGTCATTCCCTTGGATGAGAGTATTTTAGACATTGCTGACGAAATATGGCACACCCGAGCACCAGCACTCCTGACTAACAAGAGGGCCGATAGAAAATATTTCGTCACTCCTGAAGGGAATGGAGTTTCTCTTTGCCCATCTTCAAGCTAACTCCCTCGTTGTGGGCGCAGCTCAACAGAGGGCCAAGACCCCACAATTCAAACACCAAGCTTCTGATAAAGAAACAAAGACCGGATCTTTTGGGCAGGAAAGTACACATCAGCAACCCTGTTGCTCAGAATTGCTAACTATACGGCTCACTTCTCCAACCACACCTTCAACACCTTCTCACGTTTGAGTCCAGTCATAGACCACTCTACCAGAGTCAAAGTCTATACTGAAATCGGTCATCCTTGAGAGTTACACGTCAGCAAGAACATCCCTCCAAATGGCCATGGACATAGCTGACACTGCTGCTCTCTCTACTGCCACCATTATTGTTATGCGGGGAGCTTCTTTCTTGCAAGCAGCTGGTGTCGCTAAAGGATTTGCAGAGCAAGGTTGAGGACTTGCCCTTTGACAAGGACAAGCTTTTTGCTGAAAATACCGACACCGTCCTACACGCCTCAAAAGACTCACGCACAACGTTGAGGACCTTGGGGATGTACACGCCTCCTTTCAGGAGACGCCGATATACACCATACCAGTGCAGATACAACTATTCGTACGTCAGACATCAATGGCAGCAACATCAACAACAGAGGAGCTTTGATAGTCAACGCTCTCGCCAGAAACCTCAGCGATGTTGCAACTGGATTGGCCGTGGCCAAATGGGCCCCAATAACAAGCAGCAAGTTTGATGCCCTGGTTGGGGGTGTGCAGGTAGTCACAGGCAATGTCACATCAGTTTACTCACGTCTTCCACCACCGGTTGAGGCCCTTTTTCTGTCAAAGGGCATCAATCACCACAGAGAGATGGATGCTGGAAATTATTCAAATGTGCTACACCATCCCCTTCACTTTGATTCCCCCCTTCCCACCCCAGTCCCTTTCAGGGACCCCTCTCACAAGGCCCTACTGCGAACAGAAGTCGACCGCCTACTCCTCCTGGGGGCTATAGAGATGGTCCCGAACGAATTCAGAAATAGGGGCTTCTATTCCCATTATTTCCTCACCCAGAAGAGATCCGGAGGTTGGTGACCCATACTAGATCTCCGCTGTTTGAACAAGTTTCTGTGCAAACAAAGATTCAAAATGATCACGTTGTCTACCATCATTCCTGCACTGGAACATCACGACTGGTTTGCCGCCCTCGACCTCCAGGATGCCTATTTCCACGTTGCTATCCATCCCTCTCACAGGAGATTCCTACGCTTTGTTGTTGGCAAGGACCACTACCAGTACTAAGTCCTACCCTTCGGGTTGTCCTCCGCCCCCAGGGTATTCTCAAAGATCCTGGCGGTCGTCACGGCCTTCCTCCAACACGGAGTAATCATCTTTCCATACTTAGACGATTGCCTTCTCAAGGCTCCTTCTGCCTCCGAAGATCTTCACATGATCCATCTCACCAGACGAATCTTCTACACCCTCAGACTCCTCCTCAACGACCAAAAGTCCGTTTTGTGTCCAACTCAGGAGTTCATAGGGGCTCACTTGGGACTCAGTCACGGGCAGGGCCATCCTGCCCTTACATCGTTTTCAGTCCATTCAAGACCTCATTCAAACTCTCACTGGCAGTCCGACCGTTCCACTCATAACATGTCTAAGACTCGTGGGCCCTATACCTGCCACATCATATGTGGTCCGATACGCAAGACTGTACTTCTGTGCCCTCCAATACTGGCTGGTGCTGATTTACAACCACACCAGCCATGACCTCCACAGGCTAGTAATGCCTCCTATTTCCATTATACGGTCCCTCCTATGGTGGACCAACCGGCAAAATCTGTTATCTGGCATACCTTTTCGCCAGCAACAGCCATACCATCACATTACAACAAATGCCTCCCTTCTGGGTTGGGGGACCCACATGGGTCCCTTTTCGGCACAGGGCCAGTGGTCGCCATTGGAGAAGTGTCTGCACATAAACCTTTTGGAGCTATGCGTGACTTTCAATTCCTGCAAATGTTTCCGCGTACATATCCAAAACACCATGGTGAGAATACTTACGGACAATGTCACAGCCATGTACTACGTCAGCCGTCGGGGCAGGGTTCGCTCCCGTTCCCTGTGCATGGAAGCCATCCACTTCCGGAATTGGTGCATTTGCCATGGAATAACACCTACGGCATCTTATTTACCTGGCACCGCGGACTTCCTCAGCAGACACTTCAACGCGAAGCACGAGTGGGAGCTGCACGATTGCGTCCTGCACTCAATTTTCCAACGCTGGGGTACCCCTCGCATAGATCTGTTCGCGACCTTCAGCAATGTGGTGTGTCACAGGTACTGCTCCAGAGCGGGTCTCGGCCCAGCATCCCTGGGAGATGCTTTCCTCCTCAGTTGGTGCGGACCCTTCCTCTATGCCTTTCCTCCAATTCCAATGATCCCGAGACTTCTTCAGAAAGTGCGGACGGACGGAGCACAACTCATCCTCATAGCGCCGGTGTGGCCGCGCCAACATTGCCTCCCCTTTCTTCATCGCCTATCTTCGCACCCACTCATCCACCTCCCGCTCCTCTCCAACCTCCTCACTCAGAACTGGGGACAGCTGAGACATCCCCTGAATCTCACAGCATGGTACCTAACTGGCTGAACCCCTCTGAGTCTCCATGTTTGGCATCTGTGAATAAGAACGTGTCTAACCGTAGACATCCAACAACAAGGAAGACTTACCTTCACAAGTGGTGCAGGTTCGTCTCATGGTGTGCTGCCAAACATCATCATCCTGAAGTAGTTCCTCTTCCTCTGGTATTGGACCATCTCACGCACCTAAAAGACCGGCCTTGTGTTAGCTACGTTGACAGCCTTCCTTAAAGAGGTTTCTCTTAAAGACATTTGCAGGACGGCCACGTGGCCCGGCCACGTGGCCCTCCCACGACACTTTTGCTAGACACTATTCTTTATCACTGGGCACTCGCTTGGATGGTGCGGTAGCAACTGCGGTGCTCGCCACAGCAGATAACTAGGGACTCAGTGTCTTCCTCCTTCTGTTTTGGTGGCTACTGCTGTGCAGTCACCCACAGTGGAGCACCTGCGGGGACATTCTCGAAAAAGAAAGAAGTTACTCACCTTTGGTGCAGTAAGTGTCGTTCTTCGAGATGGTGTCCCCGCAGGTGCTCCACTACCCTCCCTCCTCCCCGCTTCGGAGTCTGTTGTTTTTCTTTGTGTCTCCCAGACTCTGAGGCGGTCTCGAGGAACTGGCGGTTGGCTGGACCGCGCAGGAAAAGAGCGCGAATGCTGCAGGCACAGCGGCGCATGCGCGGCCCGGCCAAAGACTGCTTCCAACAAGTCTCCGTTCTGCGGCGCCGGGGCAAGTCCAGCACCCATAGTGGAGCACCCGTGGGGACACCATCTCGAAGAACGACAGTTACTGAACCAAGGTGAGTAACTTCGCTTTCCCCATGGTGACCTTTGCAGCAATAATTACAGATTGGTTAGTGACTCTCAACCTTCAGAACATGTCTCTTTGGGTCACAATTGCTCCCCTCCCAAAAGCCTGCTTCTCAATTATGAATACTTACAGAACCTTTTGCGTCCGTTTGGTCTGTCCTGTGCCCCAAAGCTATTTTCAAAGATCCTGGTAGTGATAGCTGCTCCTATTAATCATTTAGGGCTAATTGTGTTCTTTTTCCTTCATTGCTTCTCTGGAGGTGGGGGTTGATCATATCCAGAGATATGGTTGGTAGTTCAAAAAACAAGCTTGTTATCCCACAGATTAAGTGCTCAACTAAATCTTGAAGTCTCCTCTGACACAGTGCAGTGGATAGATTTCAGTGGGACTTGTTTGGATGCGGAGGTAGTCAGGGCTTATCTACCTATTGACAGATTTCTCACCCCAAAGAGTCTCAAGTATACATTTCAGGCTTCAACCCTCTGTAAGGAACTGTCACCAACTACTGGGGCACATGGCAGTTTCTCATTACCTCTTTGGTGGCTCTGGCCATGATTCATGATAGCCTATATATTGAACAAACACAATCTGAACAAGTGGGGGGCTGTATCCTGTTGGCTTGTACAGTTAATCAGCTGGTGAAAGGATTCTTTCAATGTCTATGCAGGAGTCCTATTTATTCAAGATCAGCTTTCTCTTGCGATAGCATCAGATATTTTCCTTTTCTGATGGTCAGTGTCATAATCTAGGGCAAAGGATCATCTGAAGAGCAGATTCTCCCCATTATCAGTCTGAATTTGAACAGGCAGCAATGCTTGCTTCTGCTACCTTCCTCTTATCCGAACCAAAACAGCTAGGTTTGTGACAGTGTTGCCTGCATGTTCAATATCAATTGTCAGGGAGGGGCACATTCTCCCTCATTCTGTATTAAACCAATAAAACTTTGAAATTTTTATAGCCCTTAAAGTAGTCAAATCAGCATCTTATCATCTTGGTATTCAGAACATCATAGCCAATGACCTCACCAGGTATTTCTCCCCAAATTACAAATGAGAACTCCTGAGTCTAGTTCCAACAACATATTATTCTTTGAGTGGTCCCTGTGGATGCTCCACTGTAGGTATCAGGCTTGTCCGAGCAATGCAGCTCGGAGATTTTCAATAGCTGTAATCAGCCAGGCTGCTCATGCACGATTAGTGGATCGCGCTGTTCACGCCCTTTGATCGTCATGTGTGGCCCAGCTCCTGCCAGTTCCTTTCAATCATCCTCCGCCTCAGACGGAGCTCTCCTCTTCTCCTCAAAACTCTTGATCTTTCCTGTAAATAGATAGTTGTATATAAATTAGTTCAACGTAGTTTGTTTCATAGTTTTAATTCCAAAACAAAAAGAGGAAAGGAAGAAAACTGTTTTGTTACTGCTTGTGGCTTTGCCGCTTCCCCCTCTTTCTCCTCTCCCTCTGCCCCCCCCCCCGCCCCCCCGCGCTGAAGTAGCAGCGTCTTGCCAACTTAAAGAGAGAGAAAGAAAAGGAAGACTAACGACCTGGTGAGCACGATGTCTGGATCACCAGGTTTTAAGAAATGTGCCCTTTGCTGCAAGGGTATGACAGTCTGATGGCCATTCTGCTCGCATAAGGTGCGTGGGAGAGACTCACATTCCCCAAAAGTGCGCCCATTGCGTCAAGCTCATGGCTAGGGCCCACTGTGATAGGGAAATGCGCCTGAAGATGTTACTCTTTGACAAGGCGTTTCAACTATATGTTCCAGCATCAGGCCCTCAAAGGGCAGTGTCACACAAGTGCAGGGCCTCCTCTCCTGAATTGGCCATGCTCAAAGAAAAACGCGTCTCCCACCCGTTCTTTGCTGGCTAGCAGGATCAGCAGAGGGCACAGGCAGGGCACTTCTGGGCTTGCCCTGTAGCCTTCCGCACTGGCCTTGGCTGCAAGAGCTAACAAAATGGCGGCTCTGGCACAGGTGCCGGTGGCACCAAAGCCCTCGCTGCACCAAGCGATGGCAACCGACCAACACAAGTGCCGTCAGCACCGGCCCTACCAGAACAACTGGCACCATCACCAGTGCTGCATTCGGCACCAGAACAACCATCACCAGTGCCGCGTTCGGCGCCGGACCAACATGACACCGAGCCTTTAACTCTGGGACTGTCGGTGCCGCATCTGGATCCGGCAACATTGGCATTGGATGCTACAATGCCGGCACCGAGGAAAGCTTTGGACGCAACGCGCAACAACAGGAGCTCTCTATCCCCATCTCCTACTTTTTCTCCGTCCCCCTCCCCTCCACTGCATCACTTGCTTCTCCAGCATGTGTACCATTATCACAGTCCAGCACTGCATTACTATTCTTGATGGTGCCCTCGCTCCCCATATCGACAACCGTCGCGACACAATGAGCATCACTAAGATAATGGTTATATTCTTCATCTTCTTCCTAAAGGCAATCACTTCATTATTCCTACTCTCTGGTACGTTCACCTCAAGCCAGTTACAACAGCTGGTATGATCTTGCCAGTTCATCCAGACATTCATCTCCATCAGAACAATATTACCGCCATCGTAGATCGGCTTACTCTGTGTTGTTACTATCATTTACACTCAATCATCTATCTTTATGCTCCTGTCATTCCCCAGCCCACCAGGTTGCTCCAGTGGAACCACAGCAACAGATGCACCAACAGACCTGTGACTCTCAAAGCCCGCTGACAGTGGCCCAACATTCGGAACCCGAAGAAGGCCAGTTGTCAAAGCCGATGATCAGCAACCGGAGCTACCAATGGCAGACTGCTCCTCATCTTCCCTGATGAGGTAGTTTTCCTGGAGGATATGTCGCCACCGGATGACTTGAAGCAATTTCAAAAGCTTTTAAAATGGATGGCACAGTTACAGGAGGTTCAATTGGCCGAGGTGCAGGCTAGATAGTATCAGCTGCTGAAGAACTTGCACCTTCATCAGAGCTCAAAGATCACCCTCCTGATAGCTTCATCAATCATGGAGGCTGCTGAGGAGATCTGGCAGACCCCAGCTTCCATACCACCGACTAGCAGACGAGGTATTTTGTGCCATCCAAAGGCCTTGAGTTCTTTTTCAAATCACCCACAACCAAATTCGTTAGTGGTTGATGCGGTGCAACAATGAGCTAAGGGGCCACACCACAGAAGCATGACACCTGATTCAAAGAAATTGGACACTTTTGGCAGAAAGGTTTGTCAGCCACTCTACTCCTTCTCATGGCAAATTATGCTGCCCTATTATCAAATCATAATTTTAATAACTAGTCTAAAATGGCGGCGCTTCTGCAATATCTCCCGGATTCAAAGAAACAACTTTTAAAATCGGGAATGCAAGAAGGTTTTGCGGCGGCGCAAGCAGGCTTGCAAATCGCCATAGCCATGGCAGACACTTACCCCATCCCTCTTCAGGGACCCATCTCACAAGGACCTTTAGAAACAGGAGGTCCGTCGTCTCCTGACCATTGGGGCTAAAGAAGTCGTCCCCAGGCAAGTCAGAGGAAGAGGGTTCTATTCTCGTTATTTCCTCACAGAGGAAAAAATTTGGAGGATGGAGACCCAATCTGGACCTCAAAGTTGAATTGGTATCTTTGAAAACAAATATTCAAAATGTTGACCTTCTCCACCATAGTATCCTCGTTAGACAAGGACGATTGCAAGACGCCCATTTCCGTATCACCATCCACCCGGCTCTCAGGCAATTCCTTCGTTTTGTTATCAGCGACAATCATTTTTGGTATCAAGTGCTTCCGTTTGGCCTCGCAGCTGCTCTCAGGGTTTTCTCAAAGACTCTGGTGGTGGTAGTGGCGTATTTGCCTTGCAAAGACGTCCTCATTTTTTCCGTATTTCGACGTTTGTCTCAAAGGGTTGATCATGAGAAGAGACGTTGCAGATGATCACGCTGTCCAGAAGGACCTTCAAATCGCTCAGTTTCATTATCAACGAGCAAAAATCGATGATAGAATCCACTCCGATCATAAAATTTATAGAGGAACAACTAGATTCCATCGCATCTCGAGCATACTTATCACTGGAATGTTTCCAAGCAATCCAAGACCTAGCCACCATTATCATACATGCTCCTACTGTCTCAGCACTCACATGTCTGCACCTCATGGGACATATGGCTGCTACCACCTTTACGGTCCAACACATGAGACTCCGCTTGTGTTGTCTCCAGCATCGGTGACATCGATATATAGCCCCATAAAGCACAGCATCCGCAAGATAGTAACCCCCGACCACTCTCGTCCGTAGATCCCTGCTCTGGTGGACAAAACCACGGAATGTCATGGCAGGTATACCGTTCCATTGTCAACAGCCACTGAGCCAGTTGACCACAGATGTCTCATGCTTAAAAATACAATGAAACAAAAGAAGAGTGGGCAACCGTATCTGAGTACACAATTACCTAGGGAAGTTAAGTGGGCATTTAACTAATACTTGATTAGTCTATAGGCAGCTGACTTACTCCCAGCTTGCACCTGATCAAGGACGAAACCCCACTGTGGTTCTGTAATTTAAGAGGCAGTAACAGCCGGGCAGCCTGCCCCGTGGCTTCTACTGCATTTTAAATTGCACAGTCACAGCGGGCTTTGGTTCTGGACCAGCTTTTACAGGCACTGAGCTGGCTGCCTGACCAGCTGCCTCCTACTACATTTTAAATACACAGTTGAGTCAATTATTCACATTCCCTGCACTCCTTGCTGCCTCTGTATCAGAAGCAGCAGTGTGGGCGGGGAGGGGGGATGGAAAGGTGGCACTGTGGAGACGGTACTGGGGGCAACCAGCTTTTAAGCTGGCTCCCTGCGGCACTGGCTCCTGCTTACCTATGTTGCTGCCTCTGATACAGACACAGCCGGGGTGGGGCAGAGAACACGAGTAGTCGACTAGTACCTTACATCCCTACAGTAACCCACTTTAGAGATGTCAAGAAAACCAACTGGAAACTTGGAATAAAAGTGAGACACCACAAATATTTATCCTAGAAACCAGTTAACACTAAAGAAAAATCAAAATAGGAATCTTTATTGCTCAGACCACCAAATCAACCTGTAAAAAATCCACACTGGAAACTCTCAGAATCATAGAATAGTAGAATTGGAAGAGACCTCAAGAAATCATCAGTTCCAGTCCCCTGCCCTCACGGCAGGACCTATCACCGTCTACATTATCCCTGCTAGATGTCTATCCAAACTGCTCTTAAATATCTCCAGTGATGGAGATTTCACAACCTCCCTAGGTAATTGATTCGTGTTTAACCACTCAGACAGTTAGGAAGCTTTTCCTAAGGTCCAGTATAAACCTCCTTTGCTGCACTTTAAGCCCATTGCTTCTTGTGCTATCATCAGAGGCCAAGGAGAACAAATTGTCTCCCTCCTCATCCTTGTAACTTCCTTTTAGATACTTGAAAACTGCTATCCTGTTCCCTCTAGTCTTCTCTTTTCTCAACTAAACAAGCCCAATTCTTTCAGTCTTCCCTCATAGGTCATCACTTTCATTGTTCTTCTCTGGACCTTCTCCAGTTTCTCCCCACCTTTCTTCAAATATGGTGTCCATAATTGGACACAGTACTCCAATTGAGGCCTAATCTGTGCAGAGTAGAGCAGAAGAACTACTACTTGTGTCTTGCTCTCAACACTCCTGTTAATACATTCCAGAATCATGTTTGCTTTTGTGAAACAGTGTCACATTGACTCATTTAGCTTGTGGTCTACCATGACCTCTAGATCTTTCAGCAGTACTCCTTCCTATACAGTCACGTCTCATTCTGTATACAGTAATTCCTCATTTAACACGGTAGATAGGCTTCAGAAAATGATTGTGCTAAGCAAAAACATGTTATGCGGGGTTAATTTTCCCATCGAAAATAATGGAAAAGGTGGGGGTTGCGTTTCAAGTGGTGGTGTTGAAGTCTGTTTTCTATTGGTGCTGAGTCGTCTCCAGCCTGCACTTGCTAGCAGCCGGCTGCTGAGCACAGGCAGCTGCCTTGGGACTAGGACATAAGGTTGGGGGAGAAAGGGCACTGGGTTACAGCAGGGAGGGGAGGTGTTTGGCTCTGGGGAAGGGAAGGGGAGGAGAGGTGGCTTGGGATGGGTGTGCTGGGACCTGCACTGCATCCGACGAGGGGAGTGGGGGTTGGAGGGGGTCAGTGGGGAACAGCACGGTGAGCAGCGAGCCCTCCATCGCTTTGCAGGGTAGGTAGGGCACTCCTCTGGATCCCTACAGGCCAGTGGGGCACGTTCCCAGAGTCTTTTGTCCTAAAAGTTGAGCGCATCAGCAATACCATTATCCACTCCTAGGGCCTGCCCTGCATGAAAAAATGTTGAACCACATATAGTGTTTAAATAAAGATGCTCACTAGCCTTGTTACCAGAGTAGTCTTAGCTGACAGACTGTTTACGATATGGTCTATGGGTTGGTTGCTTCAACGAAAATGAACTTTCTTCTTCTGAAAGTGTATTTTTCCCTTCAACTAATGACTGGCACTAATGTATGGAAAACTCAAGAAAAGTGATGTCCCATGTAATAGCCTGAGCTATTCAGGTTTCTGGCCACCTCTGCATACCATTCACCTTGGAAGTACTCCTCCCCCTCCAAAACCTGTGTTTCTTGAGGTGTCAATTTGTACCTGCTGCTCAGCTTTGGCACCCATTCCAAATGCCATCCCATTTAACTCTTTTAGGATTTCCCCCCACATTTCTAAGTCCTTTATTTCCCTTTCCATTTTGATAGTGGTGGGATTTTTTTGCACTCTCCAGGAGGCCAATATTAGATGGGCTCAAAATGCCCAATTGAGAGCCACCACCTGCTGTGCAAATTTTATGTTCCCTATGTCCACCTTTAGTACATCACAGTAATTTTTTTTGTGCTCACCTAAGAGCCCGTATGAGTGCCCAGACTGATTTTTACTTCTCTAAGTAGTCTTATCAGTTTTTGTGTGTTCAGTCCAGACCAATGAGGGATTGTGTGTCTGGTTGCTTACCCTCCAGCGGTGGGTGCCTCAGAAAACTTTGCTGTTTTAGCTGACAACCAGGGCTGCTTACAAACCTCCTAACATCATACAGGTCCCATTCTGAATATCTGGGTTAAGCTGTCATCTTTGCACCCCAGTGGCCTAGCAACAACACTCTGTTAACACAGTGGTTTCCAGAAGGTTTGCTTATTACTTTCAGGGTGACCCTCAACACACTCCCAGTCCTGATTTTCCCCCAAAAACATGTTCTTCCAGTCTAGTCGTTCCCTTCAGTGTTCAGATATTAGTGTCAATAACAGTTTACTACTTTAACTGGAGTTGCCAAACAGTTCAAACACAATCATGGATTAATTTATATTAAAAATAAATACAGAGAGAGGATTTAAGGGAGTACACGTGTAAGGTATTAAGGTCAGAAGCCACTACAAGAAAAATAAAATGCTTTCTAATAGCTAAAACTCAAGAAGCTAGGCCTAATTCAAGGTAAAATACTTACCTCATATTTTCAGTCGCATAGCTTGCCAAATTGAAAGTTCAGAATTTTCCTCCACAGTCAAAGGATTGGTTCCTTTGTCATCTTATATGGAACGGGAGAGAGGGTGGGAGATGCCTTGGGATTTTCTTTGTCAATCGCTTTTGGAATATGGTCATCCTTTGAAGTGGATTCTTCTGAGATTTACTGCTGAAAGAAAGTGACATGAAGCTGGTGGTGAAGATACTACCATGTTTTCTTTCCCCTCTTCTGCCATTTCACCCTTTTGCTGTCTCATGGACCCTGTTTATTACTACAAAATTCATGGCCATGAAAACTACACAAGACAGACCTCCACTGTGAAATTTAGCTATTGGAGGGGAAGGGAACAGCTAGCGAGTCCTAGCATTCACCTGGTTCCAGGTTCTAGTCTGCTGTGTTTTGGCGGGACAGGACTTGTTCTCCTTTGCATGGTTGCTCTGTAAGGGGTAGAGTGGGAAGGAGATCAGGCTTGCTACTGGGTACCTATTCTAGCTTTGGGAAGCTCTGTGGTGGCTGCTTTCAGAGTCCAAATATGTAAACCGTGCAGAAGGGAGGGATGGCAATCGTGTGCCTTCCTGCCAGCTTTACAACTCTCCTCTCCCATGATCCACTGGATCTCCAGAGTTATAGTACTGAAATTTCAGATCTAGACACCTGAAAACCTAAAATTTGCCACTTCAAAAACCCTCTGACAGTTAAATAGATCAAAATGGACCATGAATCTGGTGGGACTCTACTTGTATGTAGACTGAGTTAGAAATACATTTCTTTTTTGAAGATAGACCAGCTTGGCAACTTTTACTTAGAGCTGTGTGGATTTGAACATGTGCTAACATCATCATATGAGGAGGATGTTTAAAGTAACATATAATGTTACTGCATAAACTTCATGATGTTATTGAACAGCTATCAGAGGGGTAGCCGTGTTAGTCTGAATCTGCAAAAGCGACGAGGAGTCCTGTGGCACCTTATAGACTAACTGAAGTGTAGGAGCATAAGCTTTCGTAGGCAAAGACCCACTTCGTCAGATGCATGTAGTGGAAATTTCCAGAGGCAGGAATAAATATGCAGGCCAGGATCAGGCTGGAGATGATGAGGTGATCCAATCAAGGAGGATGAGGCCCACTTCTAGCAGCTGATCTGGAGGTGTGAATTACACTTTCCTCAGATCCCACTAAGGAATACACTAAGAAACTGCACCATCTGCTCAGGACACTCCCTAAACAAACACAGGAATAAATCGACACACCTTTAGAGCCCCGACCAGGGTTGTTCTATCTATTACCCAAGATCCACAAACCTGGAAATCCCGGATGCCCCATCATCTCGGGCATTGGCACTCTTACTGAAGGACTGTCTGGCTATGTGGACTCTCTGCTCAGACCCTACGCCACCAGCACTCCCAGTTACCTTTGTGACACTACGGATTTCCTGAGAAAACTACAATGCATAGGTGATCTTCCAGAAAACACCATCCTAGCCACCATGGATGTAGAGGCTCTCTACACAAACATCCCACATGCAGATGGAGTACAAGCTGTCAGGAACAGTATTCCTGATGATGCCACAGCACAACTGGTGGCTGAACTCTGTGAATTTATCCTCACACACAACTATTTCAGATTTGGTGACAACATATATCTCCAGACCAGTGGCACTGCTATGGGCACCCGCATGGCCCCACAATACGGCAACATTTTTATGGCTGACCTGGAACAACGCTTCCTCAGCTCTCGTCCACTTACACCCCTTCTCTACCTACACTACATCGATGACATCTTCATCATCTGGACCCATGGGAAGGAGACTCTGGAAGAATTTCACCATGATTTCAACAGCTACCACCCCACCATCAACCTCAGCATGGACCAATCTACACGGGAGGTCCATTTCCTGGACACCACGATACAATTAAGTGACGGTCATATCAATACCACCCTATACCGAAAACCTACCGACCGCTATACTTACCTGCATGCCTCCAGTTTCCATCCCGGACACACCACACGATCCATTGTTTACAGCCAAGCACTGAGGTACAACCGCATATGCTCCAACCCCTCAGACAGAGACCTACACCTACAAGATCTTCAAGAAGCATTCTGTAAACTGCGATACCCACACGAGGAAGTGAGGAGACAGATTGACAGAGCCAGACGTGTACCCAGAAGCCTCCTGCTACGGGACAAGCCCAAGAAAGAAACCAACAGAACACCACTGGCCATCACCTACAGTCCCCAGCTAAAACCTCTCCAACGCATCATTAGTGATCTTCAACCCATCCTGGACAATGATCCCTCGCTTTCACAGGCCTTGGGAGGTAGGCCGGTCCTTGCCCACAGACAACCCGCCAACCTGAAGCATATTCTCACCAGCAACTACACACCGCACCATAATAACTCGAACTCAGGAACCAATCCTTGCAACAAACCTCGGTGCCAACTCTGCCCACATATTTACACCAGCAACACCATCACAGGACCTAACCAGATCAGCCATACTGTCACTGGTACATTCTCCTGCACATCCACCAACGTAATATATGCCATCATGTGCCAACAATGCCCCACTGCTATATACATCGGCCAAACAGGACAGTCCCTACGTAAAAGAATCAATGGACACAAATCTGATATTAGGAATGGCAACATACAAAAACCTGTAGGGGAACACTTCAATCTTCCTGGACACACAATTGCAGATCTAAAAGTAGCCATCCTGCAGCAAAAAAACTTCAGGACCAGACTTCAAAGAGAAACTGCTGAGCTACAGTTCATCTTTAAGTTTGACACAATCAACTCTGGATTAAACAAAGACTGTGAATGGCTTGCTAACTACAAAAGCAGCTTCTGTTCCCTTGGAATTCACACCTCCAGATCAGCTGCTAGAAGTGGGCCTCATCCTCCTTGATTGGATCACCTCATCATCTCCAGCCTGATCCTGGCCTGCATATTTATTCCTGCCTCTGGAAATTTCCACTACATGCATCTGACGAAGTGGGTCTTTGCCCACGAAAGCTTATGCTCCTACACTTCAGTTAGTCTATAAGGTGCCACAGGACTCCTCGTCACTTGAACAGCTAGTTATAGTTACCCGTCATTGGTAGAGTACGGTAGAGCCGTGCCCCATCAACGGTCAGGATTGCCCTGCGAGGGACTGTCATGCACATGGATAGGTGTGTTGAGGGGCAGGACTTTCCATTTAACTTGGAGTGGTTCTGGGCAGTCACATACCAGTAGGTACCATTTATTTGGACCAACTCTGCATGTGTTATTTTCTTGGTAACAGCCACTACAAACCTAGACATTCGTTAAAGCGTTATATGGTCATGTACGTACATAGAATCTTTGTCAGAGTGGGTGCAACATTCACTGGGGTACAGTGCCTTTCCAGCGACTTCAGAGTATGCAACACCTTCTATTCTGGTAACAAGCATCAGAGGGGTAGCCGTGTTAGTCTGAATCTGCAAAAGCGGTGAGGAGTCCTGTGGCACCTTATAGACTAACTGAAGTGTTGGAGCATAAGCTTTCGTGGGCAAAGACCCACTTTGTCAGATGCAAGTCATACATCTGACGAAGTGGGTCTTTGCCCACGAAAGCTTATGCTCCAACACTTCAGTTAGTCTATAAGGTGCCACAGGACTCGTTACCGCTATTCTGGTAACGTGACCTTGCTTTAACACTAGCAGGGAGATCACCATTCTCACTAGTTGAATGCAAGGGATGTCCATGGGTGCTCGAAGGTTAAAGATTATGCTATGGCCTGTCCATATCAGCCTTTGTATTCTCATGGATTCTCTGTTTCCCCATTCCCACAGAGGAATATTGCGAAGATGGGGGTCTCACCACTTCCATAAAGGCTGGGTGGACTCAGCCATCTAAAAGGTCTGTTACAATTCCTTGTGTGCTGATAGCTAGAGCTTTCCCCATTCTTGTTCCTGAGAACTCGGTTAATCGTTCCCAGCTAAAGGCACGTCAACACGGGCCATTGCTTCACAAAGATTTGCCATGCTTCCAGGGTGACTTCTGTCTGTGCTTTAAGTGGCAGGCCCATCCAGAGTCAGTAGGCCCTACTTCCACAGGCACTATGCCGGTGTAATTAATGCTTGACTTGATTTCAATGTTTGGTTTCTTACCTACGAGATCCCACTCAAGTTCTAATACAAAAGATTGTGTGGTTATTTCAATGCCAGTGTTGTTTTATAGTATGCAAAGTAGTTGTGTTTAAATGAGGGGTAGCCCAGTGCTTGTATTTTCCTTGGCTGTCAGTATGCAGTCATCCTTCTTTAAAGGTGATTTGGATGCTGGTTGCATTAACTGCAAATACCGTCCCCTGAGAGGACCACAGCATGGTTTGAGAATGTCTTTCGTTATTAATGGGAAACCCATGCAATTCCATGGTTCTCTCCAGTTATTTTCGAAGCCTTTTAAGGCATTTTGCACCTAGCACCAGAGTAACTGGGCAATCGGCTGTTATTACAATGGTGAGGTTACTAGTTTCCCAGTTATTGGGAGCAATAGTGTATGATTCTATCCACGTTTTCTGATGTTCCACTATCGTTACTTCTGGCCAAGCCCCTTTCACGGTTAGTGTGTAAGTTTTGCAAAAACTAAATATTTCATTAATGTGGCAATTAAAGCAATCCCTTTCCGCTGGGTTTGCTTTGGTACCCCTCTCCCAGTCCTCCTTTTTCACATGGCAGACTCCTTGCTCTCTGTCAGGCTCCATAGGGGTAGCAGGAGCTGCCGCAGGAACGGTCTTATAGTTACCTTTTAGTTCCTTTTCTTGTTTACTTGTGACGACATTGTTAGCATTCACCTAGCTTAAACAATTACCAAACTATTATTCTTCCACTGAGTTTTTAGAGTTGCAATTTTATTGGGCCTGATCCTTTTTCTTTCCTTTTCACTTGTTAAACAGTTTTTTTTTTCAGTTGCTTTTCAGCTGGTGCCAGTGCTTTCTGATGTTCTGAAAGACAAAAGAATAATTTTCTAACCCTGGTGGGGGTGGCACATTATATTTTAAAATCCTTTTTTACTTTGTTACAAGTATTCTTGCTGACTTCTTGATCAGCCTGTTGTTGCCCAATAATTACTTATGCACAGGGCTCACTGAACTGCGGCGAGCCCTGCTCGCTAGCCGCGCTATCTGGTGATCTGTGCATGTGCAGATAGTCCTGCGCATGCACAGATCACCCGAATCCGGCTCTTCCAGGTTGTGATCTACTCGCCACAGGCGAGTAGATTACATAGTTTGTCGAGCACTGCTTATGTGTTTGTTTTGCAAACCAGCTTTTAAGGGTTTGGGTAAAGTACTTCACTGCTCAATTATTAAGGTAAAGATGGTATGCCTCAATTTCCCTTTTATACCACAGACCAGATTTTTAATAGTCTGTCTGTTGTGAAGCTCCAAATTTATTCAAAGGTAGTAACTGAGAGGCTTTACTGCTATTGTGATTTTCCTTAGCGCAAGGTGTTTGCTAGTTACCGTTCCAGCAAGCCTAAAAGGCATTCTCTTTGAAGCACATGAGGTGTTTTACAGGTTTTATGTAGCTTATTAGTGGAACAGTTTGCAATTTTAAGTGAGTGGGCATAATCCAAAACAAAATAAAACCAATTCATTTGAAACCTACCAAACAGATTCACAAATTTGCAGTGCATTCCCGGTTATGTATTTGACCAGTTAAATTCCAGTAGAATCCCTTATTTCCCATTTAGCAAATTTAACAAGTGTCCATAGCTAACTATTAAAATTAGTCTAGATGGGGATCGGTCGACAAGGAAAGCCTTTTCCCACCAATCCCTTATGCCTCGTGCAATGAGGTTTACAGAAGCAGTCGGAAAAGGCTTTCCTTGTTGACTGAACCCCGTCTAGACTGCTGCTTTTTGCTGGCAAAGTGCCGTGTCAGCAAAAAGCGGTGGCCATTTTTATTCAAATGAAGCGCAGGATATTTAAATCCCCACTTCATTTGTAATAGTGATGTGCCTAATCTACATCCCTCTATTGGCAGAGGGGTGTAGTTTAGACACCCCTGGAGTCAGGCTCCCCGTGGCATTTCAAAGCAGCAGTGCTGCGTCGAGCTCTGGATCAGCTGGGGACTCCTCTCTAACCCCGGATTCCATTCGGCGCTGCTTCTTTGAAATGCCACAGGGAGCCCGGCATCAGGCTCTTCCCAGCATTTCAAAGCGGCAGCGCTGAGTGGAGCTCTGGATCAGTCGGGGACTCCCCAAGTGACCCTAGGCTCCGTGCGGCACTGCCTCTTTAAAACGCCACAGGGTGCCTGGCGTAAGGCTTCTCTTGGTATTTCGAAGTGGCGGCACAGCACAGAGCCCCAGGTCAGTGGGGGAGTCCACAGCTGACCCTGGGCTCCATGCCACACAGCTGCTTTGAAATGCCAGGAAGAGCTTGATGCTGGCCCCAGGCTCTTCGCGGCACTGCCACTTTGAAGTACCCCCTGCTGCCTTTTTCTGATGGAGGCAGCAAAGGGGATGGGGCGCGACTAGTTGACAAGCTTGTTGACTATCCAATACGCATTTGCTTATTGGCTAGTCAACTAGTTCTTTACATCCCTAATGGTGGCCAGTCGTCATCCCTCTCTCCTGTAGGCTTATTAATTTTGGTTGGATGTGTTTCATCACTTGACAGTCTTTTAATTAAAATTATTCTTAATTTCTGGAGATTTGGCAACCCTATTCTCCCAGCTGGGCAGTGGGTGCTAGAGATTCTTAAAGGGGGAGCTACCTATTGTTCCTTGGTGAGTGCCTCTCTCTCTTTTGAAACTCTCAGTTCCATAAAGTTCCCGTATTCATTGATGCCGGTGGATGGCGTTTCTGTGACTTCATAGTAAACAATGTCCTAGACATAAAGCCATAATATCTGCAGAACAGATATTCTGTATAGTATAATTCCATCTTTGAATACTTACAGTATAGCTTTATTTGCAAGTCTCTGGCTACATTGCATTTTTTTGGGTTGACATTCCTTCATTTCCTCTGTTGGGGACAAGATTCTTTCAGTGTATTTATCAGCAGTGATTAATGATGATCTAGTGCATTCTCTTTCAGGAACAGATGCCCTCTTACTGATTATGTCAATATGCTGCAGAGCTTTTGCAAGCCGTAGTTAACAGAAAGGTTGAACACCTCCCTGTGGTTCATATATTTATTTTAAAATTATTAACGTGGTCACTGCGTCCAGCTTATGTTAAAAAATGCGTGGCTCAAGAAAAAATGACAAATGTGTGATGTAATTACATGATCGAAGGAGTTATATTTGTATTGTTACATAACTGAAGTTTGACCAGCACATGATAATGAAGGAAATAATTGTTAGAAATGCATTTGTAATTCTAGAAATAGTTAACTTAAGTACAGTAAAACTCCGACGGTCCGGCATCTGACGGTCCGGCACTCCTGATGGTCCGGCACCATCAGGAACCCGGAAGTGCTCTGGGCAGCCGGACCATTGGAGCTGCTCTGCCCCCAGCTTCCGGATTCAGCCGCTGCTAAAACTGACCAGCGCTGAATCCGGGAAGCAGGGGGCAGAACAGCTGGAGTGCTGCCGGGTAGGTCCAGTAGCGCTGCCCCTTGAGGCTGCGGGACCAGCCCAGCAGCACCCCAGCTGTCCCGGATTCAGCCGCTGCTGAAATTGACCAGCGGCTGACTCCAGGAAGCCAGAGACAGAGCTGCTCTGCCCCAGCTTCCTGGAGTCAGCCCTGGTCAGTTTCAGCAGCAGCTGACTTGGGGACACCTGGGGCAGAGCAGCTGGGGTGCTGCTGGGTTGGTCCAGTTCAGTTACAGAGATCTCATATTTTTTTAATCTTACCGATGAGTCTTGAACACAAATGGAAGACTATTTTAAAAAATGTCTGTTGTTGCTTAATTTCCTGAAGTTAGTTTTAGTTTACTATAGAAAATTCTAATTATGTCACTAGAGGAGTTTTAGCATTGTTACTACTTTGTTAGCCAATGGGTAATGAACCAAACAAATTACATTTGCCATATAATTGCAGAATTCAATATTATAATGCTCTGCAAACAAAAATATAAACTGATAATCTTACTTGAAAAGTAGCTGAATTTAATTTTTTAATAAGTCTTCCAGAATTTATTATGTTGTTTTAATGCAAAATATAGTTTCCTGCTGAGCAATAGGTGAATTTTCAGAGATTGAGATGTCATATAGATATACCTTATTGCCTTGAATATTTTGTTCATGGGCAAAATTTAATTGCTAGTGGCAATAACAGCACTTTTTTGTTCTCGCACAAAAATTTAAGTAGCAATTTCCTGAACTGCTTATTGCTAATTTAAAATATATTTTAAAAATAGAACTAGTTAAACTGTTGACTTTTTTATAACTAAAATTAATAAATCTGGCAACAGTGATTTAGTTTATATACAGACTTGCATAAATTTTAGATTTGAAGCATGTGAACACATCCATTATTGGTTGTATTTTATAAAGCAAAGAAAACAAACTGAAAATGTTTGAGTTTGAAGTTTAAAAAAAAAAGAGTAAGGTAGTAGTAGAGTTAATTAAAATTTTTAATGTAAAGGTGTTATAATTTATTGTTCAGACCTGAGGTATCTACACTTTGGATACCTATTGGTAGAACTAGTCCATTAATCCCCAAGTTGACACACACACACACACACACACACTTATTCTTCTACATATTTCAGTTGATTTGAATGAGGCTATTCACATAATTAAAATGACTTACATATTTGAGTATTTTTTTAGGTTTGGGACCCCAAGTCTTAATTTGAGAGGTACGTATCATGTTAGCAACTCCCATTGATCTACACAAGAATTGTGGGTGTTCAAGACTGTTTTTGGGCCTACTATTTTACTTTTTCTACTGTAAACAGGTAATAGTTTTTGCGCCAGAATTCACTGCAAGAAGCATAATCTAATACATAATCTAAGTTGCTAAATAGTTGGTTCCTTCAAGATCATAAACTGTGTTTTATAGAATAATATTTTAATTTTGTATTCATGAGAGTTTTAGCAATTTTTATTAACAAAAATAAGCTACAAAAGGAGGGAGGCAATTTTGTATTTGAACCCATTAATTAATTTAGGATAATTCATGTCTTTTTCTCGAAATGAGTACAGTGGTTTCCAGATAATCTATATGTTATACAGATGAACTGCATTGTATTCCTATTTTTGGAGGATCTGATTTTACTAGTTTACTACATGATTTTTTGTTCCTTGAAATTACCTGTAACATGTTTTGATTTGTTTTATGTTTTGGTTTGGTGTTTAGTAGGTAGATTTTTACATGGGAGTATCATTTTTATCTTGTTTGTTAGATTATAGCTGGTCTTGTATTCTGAATAACTCTTATCACCAGTAATATTTCTACTGTATGTAATTTCAAAGGTACCTTTGATGTTCTTAGTCTGCTAGCAGAATTCTTGCAGTGAGAAAAGAACCAGTCATAGAAATATTCCTCTCTTCCCCCCGTGTTTAGTAGGCAGGCTCACAAGTTAGGGGGAACATGTGATATGTACCATTCAGAGGTTACAGTACATTACTCGGTTGTTACCTTCAACTTGAAATTTATTTTTTAATGAACCAAAGTCAAAAATTGCTTTGGGTACTACCATCCTGACTGTTTCAGCTTTTGTGGTTTTACAATCACTTTTTTTTAAAGCTTTTTGTTTCTAAGAACTGACAGTGTATAGTAAACACCAAGTGATATCACATTCACAATTTTATTTTCACTGATCTTCAGCTGAGATCTTGTAACACTAGTAGATAATGTTTAAATTGATGGCCTCCCTTTTTAAAATGCATCTTATGCTGAATATATGCTTGCAAAAACATTATAGCTTTTTCTGAAATGTTAAATTGTTTACCTTAATATTGGTAAAACCAGAAAGGAGAATAGATTGTGTATTTTAGTTTTCTGTTTCTATAGATACTAGGATTTTGTTTGTTATATGGATGTAAAGTCATTGACAGCATTCACGGTACCTTTCTTTGCTTCATAGCTGTAAACTCCCACCTCTTCCCCTTTCCCTCTGACCGAATTGTCTTCAGATATTCTGGGATTTCATCTGTTTTTGTAGATAAGAGTTTATTCTTGCAACCAATTCATGCACACTCATATGCTGTTCCATTGCTCCCAGACCTACAAAAATGGCTAGGATGTATAAGAAAAGACAGTAATCTCTACAAAACATTTTCCGTTATGTTTTGCCTAGAAATAAATGAAAGGAGTTTCATGAGAAATATATACAAGAAAATCTCCTTGATCTGGTTAAAAAAGTTCAGGGAGATATGGAAACCCAGCTGTTAACAATTTCAAACAAGGGTTGTTATTACAAACAAATGTTCTTATGTGCTCAGTCAAAGTTGCTTGTACCTAAATTTCTATTTTACTGGAATTTTCTATTCAGTTATAGGTCCGTTTAATAACAAGCATACCATCTCAACTTGCCCAGGCCCTAATATGTGATGACAAACTGAAATAAAGAGGACAAAAATAATTTACGCAGGAAAGGTTAAAACAAAGGTTGTTAATCCTTTAATGTAACTAAATCTTGAAACCTGTTTCCTGATTCTTTATTTCTGATGTATGTAATTTTTAGTAATAAAAGCAAAAGGACTCCAATATAGGTGCCTTTGGACAGTGAATGAAGAGGAACATTTGAGGACAAGTTTAGGTTGATGCATAGAATAGTAACACATCTGTTTAGCTATGTTTTGTTTGTCTAAGTAATCCTAGTGTGTTTCTCTGTAGTACAGTATCTGAGCTTCAACAAACCACATTGGCCAGTGCACACCCTCACTTAACTCTGAACAATTTGTTTGCCTTTATACAGTGCTAAGAGCTACCTTTTGTAAGATGAGATGTAATATTAATGTGATAAGTATAATAATGCTAATACTATAGCCGTTTGTTGGGCATTTTGCTAATTTGACAGTGTAAAGTATGCTTGTTAACATGATTCATGATTTATGCTTGAGAACATAAATACATGCAAGTCATATTTAAAAGAAAAAAATTAAATGCATGTTAATGTTCTCTTACTTGACAGATTCCAATAGAGATGGAAAGTCTTCAAAATTCCACTGCTTAAAAGTTGGAGTATGTAAACGTCATAATTGGAAAAAATAGTGTTCAGAAAGGAAGTAGAGACCCAAAATTAATACAGTTCTAACATCCTCTTTTAACCTGAAATGTCTGTAGAAGAACTAATGCAAATTCCCCAGTTTCTGTAATGTAAGTGATTGAGCAGCATTTAAGGCAGTGCACTTTGGGCAAGGAAATGTTTGTGGAAATTATCTTTAATTTTCGCCTGTAATATGCATTTTGTGATTAGCCTGGCTTTGTAGCTGAGTCTTTCATTGCTCTGGCATGAGATACTGTGACATGTTTTGGGGCCAACTAAAATCCAACGATAGCTAGCTGATTTTTTTTTTTCAAAAATACACTTTGAGGAGAACTTTGGTATAATTGTCATAAGCAATTTGTTTTATATTTTGGATAATGTTACGAATTATATTTTCATTAAAAACTGGGAGAGGTCACCCTTTTTTAATTTTGATTACAGATATCTGAAATACATGAGCAGATTTCTTTCTCTTAATGCGGAAGAGAATAGAAAGGTACAGGAGAAGGAAGGTTAATGTGCTCATGTGATGGTAAGGAAGAATGGTAGACATGGTTATGTGATATGGTAAGCAGAAGATGCAGAGAGGTCAGTTTATGGAAGAGGTGAGATGGGCTCGAAGAGGTTAATTGATTAGTGATGAGAATGGAAGAGAAATCAGGACCTACGAGGAGTTTAGAAATGTAAGAGGGTAGATTTGAATGGCAGAATGGAAGGAGAGGAACCTTTAACCTTGCTGTTTTAGGCAAAATTAGAGAAATGGGAAGAGGAAAGGATAGCCTATGCTGAAAAATTTTGTATCCCTTATAAGACTTACGTAGGTGTGAGCGTGCTTCTACATTTCCTGAGCCCTGCAAATCCTCTCAGTGAGCCTGTCTTTACATGAGATGAGATTTTTGGGGGCAGAGAAGATAGTAAAGAACTTTGTTTAATATTCCAAAAGAACTGTTGGAAAATTAGATTTGTTTCAAGTAAGTATACTCAACATGTATATATTCTATGTCCTTATGATACATATTAAATGTTAAAGTTCAGGGGAATTGCTTCTGTATTCCCCACGTAGTGCTGCAAGGGTACTTGCTTTTAGGCCTCCATCTCCCTTTCTGTCATTTTTGTTGGGCCTACAGAAATACATTTGCTTTCCCTGCAGACCAGAGTTTTTTTTGCAGGCTTCAGAGTTCCTTGCCTACACTGTTATTCTCCAGAAGCCAGATGGCCTAAATGGCCAGCATCTCTAGTTTGCTTTTTCTTCAGAGCTGTAAACTGCATAACTACCAGTGTCAATAAATTACCACACAGGTATTTCTAGCAGGTACATTTATTTCTAAGGTGAAAGCATTATAGAGGAAAAACTATTCATAACAATAAACCTATACACATGCTTAAACTTGGCAGAGGTCACTCCCCTCTTCCTAGCCTCAGCAGGAGCTCTGACATAAGCCAGTCCTGTAGACCCTTCCCTAACCATTGGGGCTCCCCCTTGGACAGAAGGGTTTTTGGATCAGAAAGAAGGCCAGAGTTAAAGTTTAAGCTATGACAAAGTCTTTTGTATATTTGTCTCCTAGAAAATCCAGTTTGCTTGAGTGTTTGCAGACTTCTCCAGGTGCTGATATCTCACTGGAGATGTTACATGAGTGAATTTGCCTAATAATTCCTACTGTTCTTAATTCCTGGAGGGAGGTAATGACTTTCCCCAAGGAGTTGTATGAATCATTGTGAGCCACTGATTACATTCATTTAATACAGTAAGATTTCTCCTATATATTGCAAAAAGATTGCCAGCTCTGTCACACATCAGGATTGTTTTTAAAACCTTGATTTATTTTTACAGCACTTCCCTGTTACCAGTGATCTTTTATATGGCTGCAATGTTTTTGCAAACTTCTGGTTGATGGATCAAATACATTATTTTGCAGCTCTCAAATTTTGTTGGATGTTATAGAATAAGTGTTAATAAAGAACATCTATTTCACAATTTTAAATCGGAGAAATAAAGTAAAAGCCATTGTTCTGTATTCCTGAGCTCTGTATATTTCTCAAAGATGATGTTTTTACTATTTTTAGTGTATAGTAACAAATTCTTCATCTAGCTTTCAGTTTTGTGGTATCTCAGGTGGGAAATTCTATTCTAAAACTTCTAGAATAATAGTGTGTGTTACATTTTTAAAACATTCATTTCACTTCTCATGTTACCTCACCTTTCCCCCCACTCTCCCCTTCCTTGGCCAGTTATGCCAATCTTAACATGTCATTTGTCCACCTCGCCAGTAGTGTCTGCATTTCCTTCAATACTGATCTCTATACTTAACACTCTTCCTGATTTTGTTTATAAGGCTCTTTTTCCTTTCTTTCTAAACTCTCACCTCTGTCATTACATCTATTTTGCAATGATTGTGGGGTGCATGTTTGCAGAGTATTTGAAGTAAAAAAACATTAAAAACTTGCTTTTGGTGTGGGCAGTCACCACTTTACCATTTTACTTATTGGTCCTCTCCCTCTCTGCCTTTGGGACAACAGAACATGCCTGTTGTTGTTGTGTTTGTTGTTTTTTGTATAGTGTTAGTGTGTCCTGGATTCTCATGGATGAAGGGACTCCTAATAATGCTGGGGAAAATTCCCTTAAACTCTAATTTGAAATGTCGGAATAAGTGCTGTGTAAACATTCTAACCTCTTCATAAACTTACATTTACTTATTTAGATTTTTGTTTTTGCTTTGATGCATTTATTCATGTTGTGTATTTTAATTTTCAAGGTCACCTGAAAAGGAGGAAAAATAGCTTGTGCCCATTTTTGTATAATGTACAACAAAAGACGGCTTGAAAGCTTTTTTTTTCCCCATAGGTGTGGTGTGTTTTTTTTTTTGTTTGTTTTTTTTTTGTTTTGTTTTTTTTGGTTTTGTTTTTTTTGCATTAGTACATCAGTTTCTGTCAGGGAAACTATAAACTGACTGGAAAGTTAATGTTATCATGACATCATGAGCTAAAAAGTGAGGACTTTTAATTGCTATTTGAAATCCTTTTTTTAATGCCAATTTAAGTTTTACTGACTAACATTTGTAATAGTGGAAGCCTTTATTAAAGGTTTAACACTCTTATCCTTTCAGTTAAGATGTTGAAGTTTATCATTAAAAGCTTCCACATACCTTCCTACCAAACTAGGGAAGATCGCATAGTCTTGGTATTTTTGTGGTAAAATACATATAAATCATACAGCTAAAATAAATTTTTTTTTTTTACTTCTAAACAAACACTTTCAGGCCTTCTTTATATACTGGAAAAGTAAAATTAAAAAATCAAAAGTCTAATTTAAAAATAAATCCTTTGAAAGTCATCTTCAAGGACTACATTTATTAGATACTCACCTTTTTGTGGGTGCAAAGTTATGCTTCCTGTTGTTTGAACCTGCAAAAAACCTGTTTAGGGCTAGGTTGAAAATCTGTCCCTTGAAGTCTGTTTTGAAATAATCATGCCTCCTTTTGTATTCAGTTGTTTTTTCTTATCTATGTCTTTAGGTTGCTATGGTGTTGACGGAGAGAGTGATTCTATTATGAGCTCAGCTTCGGAAAACTCCACTGAACCTTGGTTTTGTGATGCATGCAAATGTGGGGTATCTCCTAGCTGTGAACTATGTCCCAACCAAGATGGAATCTTCAAGGAGACAGATGCTGGAAGGTCAGGTTGCAGAAGTGATTTAATATAACCACATAGTATTTAAAGTTAATACATGATTCTGGGCCTATTTGTTTGAGTTTCATTAGGGGGCACTATCATAAATGAAATTGCATAGGAGGTAATCTCTTTTCCCATTTTGATTTGGAAAAAAATGCTTGCATTTTCTAGTCAAGCATTTAATTTTTGTGTACTTTTAGTATCCTTTATGCCCTATATAATAGGAAGCAGATATTGATTGTTTGATTTGAACATCAAAATTTATAGCCCTATAAACTAAAAATAGACTGAGGTGAAGCAGAGGTCAATATGTAGTTCAGGAGGCAATAAATCTTGATGTTCACAGATATATGCAGTCAGCATACATTGTTATATACATTAATCAATATTGAGAGAGCTTCCCTTCTTGGCCATGAATTGCTTGTTGAGAGTAGGAAAAAAATATTTTAAAGAGTCAAAGGAAATTAAAAGTGTAGAAAGTTATTTACTTATTTTATGTATTTCCAGCATTTATACTGCATGCACCACCAAAATATATGGAACAGAGCTTAGAATAAGCCAAAAGCAAAATCCTTGTGTAGGCAGCTAAATAACCAGTGGGGGCTCCTCCTTCCCTCTTAGTATCAATAATTCATAGAGATGTAGGACTTTGTTGGTAGATTAAATAACAGGAGAAGAGAACCAGCAATTATGGAAAACCCTTAACAAAGGCATGTATAATATAGTTTTATGAATATAGTCGGGGTGGGTTTAATCTAATTTCTGGCAGCAATGAATTCTGAAAATGAGGCCCTACTTCTGCCAACAAACTGGTTTCTTTGAACTTCACCTCTGTCAGAATTTATCTGGAGGGTTTTAGGCAAACACAGCTCATGTGATTGGTCAGAGAGGTCTTGTCATAGTTAGGCCTTGGCCAATTATGGTTTTATAGATGTTAAGCAACACCTTAAATGTTACCCAGAAGCTTGCTGATAGCCATTGTGTAGTGTGAAGCACCCTTATAATATGTGTACCCCTGCTGGTCACCTTAATCAGATGACCGAATACTCCATTCTTCACTAGCTGGAGTTTGTGTTGCACCTGTGGTTGACAATGTATAGGGTGCATTGAAGCACTATTCTGGAAGTAACAAAGGCATGTAGGAACATAGTTTCTTCTTCAAGGAGCAATTAAAAAAGACTTTTGGCTACCCCAAGATAGAAAAAGACACTTCTGACCACTGAGAGATGCAAGAGGCTGAGATTGCAGACCACTTTGACAGTTGGCAAGCAGATGTAGTAATTTAGAGGATTGCTCATAGACATCATTATTTTTCTCTGTGAGGTGATTCCTGTCAGTGAGCGTCACCTCAGTCTTGTCTAGACTCTGCTTCAGTCTGTTAGCTTTCATGCTAGTGATGATCTCTGCCAGATAATAGGATAGCAAGTAAGTGTCTGTCAAGGTCTCTGTACCTCTTATTACCTCCCCATTTCCCCACATAGATTTCCATGTTGATCAAGTGGGATAACAATATTAAGCTCACATGGGACCCTGCATGCTAGACAACTCAGACAGGAATAGAACAGAACCATTGTTATTCCTCCTTTCCCGAGCTGATCAAATAAATAAATCAAGAACACTGGATGTTGATGATGATGATGATGATGATAAATCCTCTTAAAAAAATCCTGGCAGAATTAGCAATGGTGCCTGACTTCTGACCCACAAGATATCTAACCATCAAGGTCACTGCTGGTGCCACACCATATGCACATATATTTCTACACATCTGAAAATTGTGTGATATTCAAAGAATTGAAGAGTTTTCAGTTACTGGGCCTGTTATCAACACTTTAGTTATCAATCTTAGCAGAGGAAGAGAGTACAAATAGTTGGCAAGAACATTAATGTCAAAAGATAGTGGCGCTCAGCCTAGGTTAAAATCTATTGGACTTGAATGGGTGTAATAGTCCTGAGAAACTTTATTAGTTGTGGTGATGGATGTGTAAAAGACCCATGTAATTATGTATTATTATTATTTATTTATTGAAGTAGTACAATAAAACCTGTTATCCAGCATGCTCGGGGATTAGGGCATTCCAGTTATCTAAAAATTTCGGTTATCTGAGGGTCCCATCAATGGAAAAATCAATGGACAATAATAGTAAAACTCAAGTTTTTAATATTGGTAGTTTTATAGTGTGAGGCTGTTGGTCTCATTTCTATTTTGAGTTAAAGATGATTAGTACTACTTAATTTTTTATTTAAGCCAATCATGGTAAACCAAGCCAGGCCTGTGCTGCTGAAGATATGACAGTATTGTGGCTGGGGCCAATGCTGGTTAACAAAGTTTTCTGGTTAACAGAGTGCCGGATAACAAAGGTTTCACTGTATAAGCACACTAACCTTCAACCTTGCAGCATATATGACTATGAAATCATTCATAATTTCAGTGTGCATTTGTGGAGATAATGTTCATTTTGTATCTTTTAAAGCTAGTATAATCAGCTATGTATTGTACAACAAAATAGAGTCTTTATTAGTAAATAATGGTATAGACAAAGTATATTAGAGTGCCTGCTTTCTCCACTTTCAGATACCTGCTTAACTTTATAGCTGGATTTAATAACTTTCTCCCTCAGTAACTTCAAGAACCAAAAATTTTGGTATTACAAAAATGATCCAGTTATATTTTCATAAATATGGAAATAGTAAGAACTATTTAAGTACAATAAAGTTTCATTTTACTTTTTGTTGATAATCATTTGCTTTTGTGTTATGACTCAAAGGAAGATAGCCTCCGTGGGCTAGATGCGGCCCGTCGAGCCCTTTGATCCAGCTAGCAGCTGCTCTGCCGCTCCCCCACCCCGGGGCCAATTGAAATCTGGGGACAGTGTGTGAAGTTTCTCCCCCTGCCCAGAGCACGCACCACCAGAGGTAGCTGCCAGCTGTGCTGTTCAGAACAGCTGGCGGTTCTTTCTAGGTGCTGCACTCCCATGGCGGGGCAGGGGGTAAAGACTTCACATGCTCCCCCAGGCCTTGATTGACCTGGGGGTGGGGGGAAATGCAAAGTCGCCTCCCATTACCAGGTGTGTGTGGCAATTAGAGGGAACCACCAGCTGTTTTGAACTGCTGGCAGTTCCCTCTAAGTACTGTGTGTCCTTGGCAGGGTGAGGATAGGGGACAAAGACTTCACAATCTCCCACACTCTCAGGCCAATCAGGGTCTGTGGGCGAGGGAACATACAAAGTCTCCTGGCCTTGCCCCTTCTGTCTTGGGTTCTGCCCCTTCTGGGGTGGCCTGCAACCACTTCTGAAATTCATGATGTGGCCCTCCCTTCAAAAAATTAACGCCTATTCCTGCTTTATCTGGGAGGGAGGGGAGGAGGAAGCTTTAATTACACTGTTTGGTACTTTCCCTATCTGTTGCAGGTATGCTCTCATTCTTCAGTTCAAGTGCTATAAAACATTGTATACATATATTGTATATAATGTGCTCCAAGGATTTAGCTATGTTTTATGCCTGCCATCTGCTGTCTCTCCCTGCCAAGGATTTTGTTTCATCTTACTTTTAGCTTTCTTGTCCAACTTAGTTCTCTAGTAGTGATTTGACTCTGCAATCATTGGGAGATAAACACATTCAGGATGAGTCCCTTAGAAACGGCATTATGTAACAAAACTAGTTTTCCATCTCCTGTACAGTAAATGTTATGTTAAGAATAACTTTAATGAGTTTAATTCTTGCAGGAAAAATTATGGTAGTGTGTAAAGCTTCGTAGGGCCATATCTCCCCTTTACTTTTTAATCATTGGGGAGGATTCTATATAATGTGAGTTTAGTCTTGGGGAGGAGGGGAGAATGCGACCTACAATGAAAAACCTCTGGATACCAGAAACCATGCTCTTTAATGTTGCCCACCATGACATTTTAAAAAATAGACCAATGATTTAGGCCTTATAGTCAACAGTTTACTCACATTCATAAAGTTATGGCACATGCTTGAATTATTAGCAGGACTGAGGCCTCAAACACTGCCAGAGACCTTACCTGAAGTTTGTTCTTAAACTAGTTTCCAGTGATTGGGTCTATATTTTAAAACAATTTGGAACAATTCAGTTCCTCACAATTAGCAGTTATCAAATTTTAAAGAGTAGTTGTAGTGGTAGAATAAATGGCACACACAACTATGCTAAAAAGAATATCAAGTTTGCAAAAGAAAGTATTCAGAAGCTACATAGTGCCAGCACTAAGGTTGAATATGCAACCTGTAGTTATCGCCCCTTGTACATGTGTATTGACAGTCTTTAATTTCATGTTCACATACTTTATAAAAACACTGGACCACAAAGTGTGCTTAAATATTTTGTAAACCAGAGAGGCATTGATCAATGTGAGAACATTTCTTCATTCTACTGGTTCTCTGCACAGCATGGCTGCATAGTTAGATAGGATTGTTTTCTTCATTACTGACTTAAGGGGTCATCCCAGCTTGCTTATGTTTGAGTTCAGAAAATGTCTTCTATGGCAATCTTGGACCCATGGTCCAGAGCTCGAAAATAGGAAAGCATAGTGTCCTCTGTAATAATCCTAGTTTAAGTAACAAGTGGGAGTAAGGGGACATATATGGAGTTTAAAAATTTGATTCTCAATCTGTGGGCTGGTCAGATTTTTTTCTGTCTGAAAGGACACAGATAAAGTGGAAGAGAACAATTACATTCAGTGTGAAAAGTCCCTCATCCTCTTCAGATCTTTGCCTGGAAGTTTCAGTCATTAGTAAGAACCATTACCCATTCATAAATTTTAAGCTGTTAAGGATAGGGACTGTCTATTATGTTTCAGAAGTGTCTAGTACAATGTTGTCCAGCCTGGTTGTAGTCTTTAGGCACTACCATAGCATAGATATTAAATAACAAAATCCTCTTTCCTCCATTAAATCCCACCATTTTAGAGGAACTCTAGCTATGTTAGACATGCATCAGTGCTTATGATGTGAAATTACATATAGATGAAAGTCCAACCTGTTCAATTTCTCTTCACAATGAAATCAGAATAATTTATCTCTGCTAAATAAAAGCTGAATAGTTATTTTAATGAAGTGTCTACTTTCGCTAAAGATTCTTTTTTGCCTTAACTTTGCAGTTCCATGAATATAAAGGTAGATTTTAAAGTTTTTCCTCCAAAAAGTATTATGCTAGCATATGAATTTTGTCCAGACCTTGTTTTGGGTGGTTATTTTCTTCTTCCTTAATCAACATCTGTTGTCATTGCTCCAAGCAAAATGGATGGTAAAGTAACAAGGAAGATTATTCTTCTATGATTACCCAATTTGTCTTAATTACAAGGTTCTAATACATGTGCAGCTAAACAAATGAGCAGGAAAATATTTAGAACTGGTATTAAATGCAGCTCAATCTGCCTCAGCTGTGAACTTGACTGACTTCTGTATGTTTTTTAATAAAGATTCAGGTTGGAGTTCGCACATAGGTGGTTGAGGAAATGAGACACTTGTGTGCCAATCACACTGAAATGGCAGTTTAAATCTGTAATACTGTAATACTTGCGTGACATGTACTAAAACATTTTGAGAAGGTCAGTGTGAAGCAAGCAGCCAGCTGTTGGGTTTATCATAGATAAACTCCTACAGAGTGCAGCAGCATTTAATACACCAGTGGAGCATGAAAAAACTGTGCAAATTAAATTGAGGAGCAGCTGCTTGTTGAAGATGTGTATCTTTATATTGAACTCTGCAGGGTGCATTTGGGAAGTTGTATTAAAACTTACTATCAAATCTTAAACTAAAACCTTGGCTTTTTTAAAATAGTAGATAATTGTGAAGATGTGTAACTATTTCTCCACTTCCACCTGTAAAAATGTTCTCAGTCTAACACATCTTAAATGAGTGGTATGGTGCAAAAAAGAACGCCTACACTGCAGAATGCTTTTAGTAACAATAAAACAGATCTTCTTTTAACGTTATCTCAAGGTTATGAGACTTCTACATATGGCTTCAGATGGCATTCTGTTGAGGAAAGTGTTAGAGCTGTGACACTTGGCATGCACACACAGATTATTGACACCCATAAATGATACACATTTGGAATTGTTTGAAATGCACGTATATTTCATTTGTTGAAGAAAACGAGAACACTTTGTACCTGATCATGGCTGGTCCTGTGTACTGGTGTGAGTTTGTAAAGTGGGGATCAGCTGATCCTTAAACAAGTGCACCATGTGACTTCCTTTCCAGTGGAAAATCAGGTTCACACTGCCTGCTCCATTTCCTCCCTCCAAAGGATGTTCAATGTCTTCGTGTATCAGGGTGCAAACACAGTGTTAAGTACATATACCTAATAGCTTACTGCCTCTCTGGAGCAGTGGAAAGATTGAAAGGAATTTTTTGAAGCTCGAGTTATAACCCCTTGTAGCTGTGCAACAGTCACAAGGGGGCGGTGTCAGCCGACGGTCAGGGCAGTGAGTGGTTGTGTGTGTGTGTGTGTGTGTGTGTGTGTGTGTGTGTGTGTGTGTGTGTGTGTATATTATACACCTGAGACTTCAACTGCTGAGACCGGGGTCCCTTGCAGTGGGCAACCTGGAAGAGGTTGACGGGCGCCCCAATAAGTGTACAGAAAGAGCTTATTACACTTCAGATTTTAGCTGCTAGAATCTGTGATTCCTTCACAGCGGGCAGCCTGGGGGAGGCTGAGAAGTGCCCCAACGGATTCTGCCACCTGGGAGTGACACAAATCCAAAAGCCCAAGCTCTCCCTGTATCTGTCCCTAATGACTGGCTGACGTTCTTTTAAATTGTGCCTGGTTCTGTTACAGCAACTGAAGGAGTCAGGTTAAAGCTTAAACATTTACAGGTTTATTGAGGAAGCTTATAAATCATATGGTTGCAATGGCTATTGTTCTATTTCTTAACTGCTGGCAAGTGTGTGTGTGTGTGTGTGTGTGTGTGTATATCTTTAAAAAAATGGTTACAAAGAAGATAAAGATAGGAAATAGAAAATAATGGTACCAAATGACAGCTTAATCTTTAAAGAGCTCTATTCTATGCATGCACTATAACAAAAGGACACATACAGGTACAATTTTTACCCCCTTCTGCGTCACTCGGTCCCAGCGTGTCAGGCCAGGATCGGTCCCTCAATTCCTCGGAAAGACGAAAGTACGAGGTGAGCGTCCCCGTGGAACCTCGGGAGGTCAAACACCTAACCCGACCAGCAGGTAGAGGGCAGATTGACACTCAAAAGTGAGTGCGCTGCCATACCCACTTATACACCCATTGGGTCACGTATTTCTCTTTCTTATCTGTAATGCCAAATGGTGCTGGCCTGTCTTTTGTGACACCAGTTCTTACAAGGGAGTTGTGAACTTAATTTACACTTGTAAGAGAGAGCTGAGAGGATTAAATTGGAAGTACTGGGCATTCTTTTTCTCAGTGGGAAATTCCTCTCCCAGGGACTGTGTGTGTGTTCGAATCAACATGGGTGCCAGCCGGGCACTTCTTGCAGCTTCGAGCTCAGTATATTGCCTTAATTGTTACTCAGGGAACACTCGCATATCCTGATCTCGCATCAAAGCAGATCAAAGCTTAATGGCTATGCTGATTTTCTTATTGTTCCTTCTCTGCTCTGTATACAGACATCTCAGAGGGCAAGCAAGATTGTTTGAGACGGGGGGGGCTGTCTGGCTACAGGCGGGACTAAGCGTCCCCTACTGTTACCCTCGGTACCTCAGTCTCCTCTGTGTCGTATTGTCTTGAAAAGAAGTCTGCATTTTGGTGGCTCGCTCCAGCTCTGTGTGCCACCTTGAAGGCGTAGGGCTGTAGCAACAAATACCATCTCGTAAGGTGAGCATTGGAGATTCTCATCGTTTGCAGCCACCGTAAGGGGGCATGGTCCCTTACCACCTGGAACAGATTCCCTAGGAGGTAATAGCGTAACATATTAACAGCCCATTTCACTGCCAGGGCTTCTTTCTCTATGGTAGAGTACATATGCTCGCGCAGGAATAGCTTCCGGCTAATATATACTACCGGGTGCTCTTCGGGCCCTTCTCCTTGGGACAGTACAGCCCCATTCCTCTCTCGGATGCGTCGGTCTGCACTATGAATGGGTGGTCGAAGTCTGGCTGTGCCAATATGGGGGCCTCAGTCAGCCAGGCCTTTAGCATTTGGAACGCCTTCTTGCAATGGGGGGTCCACTGCACTCTCTGGGGCAAGGCTACTTGCATCAGATCCGTTAGCGGTGCGGCAACTGACACAAAGTTGGGTACTAAGCGTCGGTTGTAGCCTGCTAAGCCCAGAAACTGTCGCACCTGCTTCTTGGTCCGTGGGGTTGAGTAAGCCCGTACTGCCTCAATCTTGTCTACCAGAGGCCTGAGCTGTCCTCAACCAACTGTGTAACCCAGGTACGTCACTTCACTTTCCCCAAAATGACATTTCCTCAGGTTAGTGGTTAGCCCTGTGTCTTGAAGTGTCTTGAGGGTGGCTTCTACCCTTTGAAGGTGTTCTAACCACGTTGCACTGTAGATGACAATGTCATCAATATAGGCGGCTGCATATTGGCCATGGTCTCTCAGGACTCGGTCCATCAGTCGCTGGAAGGTCGCGGCTGCCCCATGGAGGCCAAATTGCATCCTCACAAATTGGTACAGGCCGAAGGGGGTGGAAAAGGCCGTCTTCTCTTGTGACACTGGGCTGAGGGGGATTTGCCAATATCCTCTGGTCAAATTGATGTTGGATAGATACTGGGCCCTCCCGAGGCGGTCCAGTAGCTCATTGACTCTGGGCATGGGGTAAGCATCGAAGCGGGATACCCCATTGACCTTTCAAAAATTGATACAAAATCTCATTGATCCATCTGGCTTTGGGACGAGGACTATCGGGCTCTGTCACTCGCAGTGTGACTCCTCGACTACCCCTCAGCGTAACATCCATTGCAATTCCTCGTGAACAGTTTCCCACATCTTCCAGGGCAGACTGGTTCGTGCACCTTCTTCTAGGCTTCTGTTGCGATGTGGTGGTGGATCAGGGTAGTGCGGCCCGGTTGGTCGGTCAGTACTCCCGGGAACCGGTGGAGGAGCATCTCCATCTCCTCTTTCTGCGTCGGCGACAAACCCGACCCCACCTGGTATGACACAGGAGCTGCTCCCCCTTCCCCAGGCCCTAGGTCCGGGTCGGGTGCTCTTGGGCTCACCAAGAACCCTTCCCGTTCTTTCCAGGCTTTTAGCAAGTTGACATGGTATACTTTTGTCCCCGCCTGGCTACCCATTAGCCTCACCTCATAATCCACTTCCCCTACCCTCCATACTATCTCGAAAGGGCCCTGCCAGTCATATTGCAGAGGGGCACTGCCTCTTGGTACCTGGTAGCATAGTCTATTACTACCAGTATGTACTGGCACCCAGTTCTGGCTCTTTCGAGCGACCCTACCAAGTCCAGTGTAATCCGCTCGAAGGGCATCTCTATGACCGGCAAGGGAAGCCCGTAACACTCCGCTGGGACCCGCTTTCTGGTATTTGGGACAGGAACTGCAGAAGTCCTTTACCTCCCAATATACCCCCAGCCAGTTAAATCATTGCAGTACCCGCTTCACTGTCTTTTCATAGCCCAAGTGACCAGCCCAGGGATTTGCGTGGGCCAGTTCTAAGAGTGGGAACAGATTCTGCTTGGGGGACCACTAATTGCCAGACCATGCTACCGGGCGTCTCCCCCTCGGTAACCCGGTATAAATGATCTTGATGTATCTCAAAGTGGGGTCCGGCTCGGTGCCCACCCTCTCGTTCGTCTGGGTCATCGGCTTCTTGGGCTTCGGCCCAGGCATGCTGGAGCACGGGGTCTTCCTGTTGTTCCTGAAGGAAGTCCCCCTCCCACAGGCTCAGATGACGGGGGGCTCCTGGGTCCTCCACGGGCTGCAGATGTGTTTCTGTGAGACTCCCTCGGGCTTCGTTTGGGCCCTCCGGCCGCCTGAGCATCCCCTTCTCGGTTGGTACAGGTTCTTTCCTGGCCTGCCACTCTGTCATTGCCTACGGAAACCGGCCCAGTCCCGCCCAGTAGACAGGATATACTAGTCTCGGGGCAACCACCACATAGCAGCAGCTCACCTGTGCTCCGTCTGTTATCTGGATCCAGGTGGTGGGGTACTGATGCACGTCTCCGTGGACTCTCTGTACACTCATGGGTGGGCCTCTCGGTCCCCCATCATCGACCAGATCCACCCGGACGATAGTTTGACTGCATCCGGAGTCCACGAGGGCCACCACCCAGTGTCCTCCGACATCTACTTCTCGTAAAATTTGGCCCCGCCCTCTGCTGCACGGGTGCATTCGCCGACCAGTGCCTGGGCATAGGGGCAGTCCATGAATGGGCAGTCTTTTTGAAAATGTCCCTCCTGCCCGGACTGATAACAGGTTCCGCAGTGGGCGCCATCTCTGGCTGGGCTTCGTCCTTTGTTGAGTGTGGCCTGGGGTCTTTCCCCTGGGGTTTCCCTCTGCGGGGTAGTCCAGGCCGGTGCGAGCTTCCTGGTCCCACTGCGCCCTTCCCCTCAGTGTCTGTCCCCCTTGAGGCGCCCCTTCGGGCGGAATCCTTTGTTCGGACCTCCCATCGGGGTGGGGGCGCTCCTACTCAGGCAGCTCGCTCCTTCTGCTGCTTCTGCGGCCTCGTACTTGTTCATCAGATCCCCTGCTTCCCTCAGAGTAGAGGGATGGTGTCGTCGTACCTGTCGCTGTCCCCCATTGGGCAGGATGTTGATAAACTGCTCCAGCACCACCATTTCAGCCTTCTGTGCTCTGGTACGCTGGTCTGGCTTGAGCCACTGCCACGCCACCTCTCTCAGCCTCTGGGCTGTCACCCGGGGTCTTGTCCCGTACGTCTCGGGGGTAATCCCCATCTGGTCTAGTATGGCCTCCTTCACTTTGTAGTAATGCAGGGCATCGTGGTCACTCAGACTACAATAGGCCAGTTGAGCCTGTCCCATTAGGTAAGGGGCCAACATTGTGGCCCACTGAGCCTCTGCCCATTGGGCTGCGGTTGCGACCCTCTCAAAGGTAGTCAGGTATGCTTCAGGGTCGTCTGCAGGTCCCATCTTGGTCAACCAGATTGTAGGCTGCAGGCCGTCATTGCCCTCATCCTCGCTGCTGCCTGCCGTGCCCAAGCCTCATAGACTCATAGACTTTAAGATCAGAAGGGACCATTATGATCATCTAGTCTGACCCCCTGCACAGTGCAGGCCACAGAATCTCACCCACCCCTCTTAGAATAATACTCTCACCTATGTCTCAGATATTGAAGCCTTAAAATACTTTGAAGGCCCCAAGATGCAGAGAATCCTCCAGCTGTGATCTGTGCCCCATGCTACAGAGGAAGGCAAAAAATCTCCAGGGTCTCTGCCAATCTACCCTGGAGGAAAATTCCTTCCCGACCCCAAATATGGCGATCAGCTAAACCCTGAGCATGTGGGCAAGACTCACCAGCCAGACACCCAGAAAGTTCTCTATAGTAACTCCATTGGACTATTTCCCACTGATAATGAATGGTCAATTAGTTACCAACATCATGTTCTCAAACCATCCCCTTATCATAGAACTGGAAGAGACATCAGAAAGTCATCAAGTCCAGCCCCCTGCTCTAGACAAGACCAATCCCATCTAAATCAACCCAGCCAGGGCTTTGTCAAGCCAGGACTTAAACACCTCTAGGGATGGAGACTCCACCACCTCCCTAGGTAACCCATTCCAGTGCTTCACCACCCTCCTAGTGAAATAGTTTTTCCTAATATCCAACCTGTACTTCTCCCACCACAACTTGAGACCATTGCTGCTGCTTCTGCCATCTGTCACTACTGAGAACAGCCTCTCTCCATCCTCTTTGGAACCTCCCTTCAGGAAGTTGAAGGCTGCTATCATATCCCCCCTCACTCTTTGCTTCTGCAGACTAAACAGACCCAACTGCCTCAGCCTCTCCTCATAAGTCATGCGCTCCAGCCCCCTAATCATTTTGGTTGCCCTCCGCTGGACCCTCTCCAATGCGTCCACATTCTTTTTGTAGTGGGGGGCCCAGAACTGGACACAATACTCCAGATGTAGCCTCACCAATGCCGAATAAAGGGGAATAATGACATCTCTGGATCTCCTGGCAGTGCTCCTCTTAATGCAACCTAATATGCCATTAGCCTTCTTAGCTACAAGGGCACACTGTTGACTCATATCCAGCTTCTCATCCACTGTAACCCCCAGGTCCTTTTCTGCAGAACTACTACTTAGCTGGTTGGTCCCCAGCTTGTAACTATGCTTGGGATTCTTCTGTCCCAAGTGCAGAACTCTACACTTGTCCTTGTTGAACCTCATCAGATTTCTTGTGGCCCAATCCTCCAATTTGTCTAAGTCACTCTGGACCCTATCTCTGCCCTTAAGCGTATCTACCTCTCCCCCTAGCTTAGTGTCATCCGCAAACTTGCTGAGGGTGCAATCCATCCCCTCATCCAGATCATTAATAAAGATATTGAACAAAACCAGTCCTAGAACCGAACCTTGGGGCACTCCACTAGAAACTGACCGCCATCCTGACATTGAGCCATTGATCACTACCCACTGGGCCCGGCCTTCTAGCCATCTTTCTATCCATCTTACCGTCCATTTATCCAATCCACATTCCCTTAACTTGCTGGCAAGAATATTGTGGGAGACCGTATCAAAAGCCTTGCTAAAGTCAAGGTATATAACATCCACTGACTTCCCCATGTCCACCGAGCCAGTTACCTCATCATAGAAGCTAATCAGATTGGTCAGGCACGATTTTCCCTTTGTGAATCCATGCTGACTATTCCTAATCACTTTCCTCTCATCCAAGTGCCTCAAAATGGATTCCTTAAGGATGCCTTCCATGATTTTTCCAGGAACCGAGGTAAGACTGACTGGCCTATAGTTCCCTGGATCATCATCCTTCCCTTTTTTGCAGATGGGCACTACATTTGCCTTTTTCCAATCGTCCGGGATTTCTCCCAATCTCCACGACTTTTCAAAGATAATAGCCAAAGACTCCTCAATGACATTTGCCAACTCCCTCAGTACCCTTGGGTGCATTAAGTCTGGACCCATGGATTTATGAACGTTTAGCTTTTCTGAATAGTTCCTAACCTGTTCTTTACCCACCACGGGCTGTCCATCTTCATCCCATCTTGCGTCACTTAGCGCAGAAGTCCAGGAGCCGACCTTGTCCGTGAATACAGAGGCAAAGAAAGCATTGAGTACTTCAGCTTTCCCCACATCATCTGTCACTAGGTTATCTCCTTCATCCATTAGGGGCTGCACACCCTCTCTGATCACCTTCTTCTTGTTAACATGCCTGTAGAAACCTTTCTTGTTATCCTTCACATCCTTAGCCAGTCACAATTCCATTTGTGCTTTCGCCTTCCTGATAACCCCCTGGCATTCTTGAGCTATACCTTTAAACTCTTCCCTGGTCATTTGTCCAAGTTTCCACTTTTTGTAAGCTTCCTTTTTGTGCTTAAGTTCACCAAAGGTTTCCCCTGTAAATCCGGTCTCCTACCATTTTGCGTCGGGATGGTTTCTTTCTGTGCCTTCAATAAGGCTTCTTTAAAATACTGCCAGCTGTCTTGGACTCCTTTCCCCTTCATGTTAGCATCCCATGGGATTCTTCCCATCAGATCTCTGAGGGAGTCAAAATCTGCTTTTCTAAAGTCCAAGGTGTGTATTTTACTACTCTCTTTTCTTCCTTTGGTCAGGATCCTGAAATCTACCATCTCATGATCACTGCTTTCCAGGTTGTCACCTACCTCTTCTTCCCCTATTAGTTCCTCCCTGTTTGTGAGCAGAAGGTCAAGCTGCGCACGGCCCCTGGTCAGATCCTTCAGCACTTGTGTCAAGAAGTTATCCCCAACATTCTCCAAAAACTTCCTGGATTGCCTGTGTACTGCCATATTGGTTTCCCAACAGATGTCAGGGTGATTGAAGTCCCCCACGAGAACCAGAGCCTGCGATCTGGCAGCTTCGCTCAGTTGTCCTTGTAGGGTTGGCCCATACTGTCGTATCCATTGCTCCTGTTGGCTTTGGAACTGCTCTGACAGTTCCCTCGCTAGCTGTCGTGGCTGCTCCTGCTGCTGCGTGGCCAGCTGCTGGAGCAGGAGTGTCTGTTGCTCCTGCCCCTGTCTTTAGGCCTCCGTTAGCAACTCTAACACCTTGGCTGGGTCCATCTTGCGCCTTCCTGCTCGATGCGCCCCACCAGCTACATAATGTTGGGCGTCTTATTCTTGGGGGCCCGAAACAGGCAGACCTATGGAGGGGATAGACCTTCCTGGGGGCGGGGGGGGGGGGTGTCTCAGCTAGCCCTCCCTTAGGTTCACCCCGTCCGTCCCCCCTGGGGAAGGGGGACAAAAAAGGGGGCCTTGTCTGACCTCAAAAACCCCTTTTAAATCCAGGGATGGGATTGATCAGTGCCCACATTCTCCACCATCTTGTAGCTGTGTAACAGTCACAAGGACGCGGGGCTAAGTGTCCTCTACTGTTACCCTCACCACACCCACAGTACCGTCTCTTATGAGTCTCGCTCTTCCGGCACTTACGGGTGTCCTGCACTGTTCCGGTTGTCCTCCCTTCCACAAGAGAGGGGAGCCCGGTCCGGCCGTCACTCACGGGCCCCAGCCCAGGGCCCAAAGGTCTGAGACCCTACGGAGGTCTAGTCCGGCTGGTGGGGCTTCCCACCGAAATTCCCCAGCCCACCAACCCAGTCGGGTTTTGCCCTGGGCTGCTTCCTCTCCCCTTCTTTGAGTCTCCCCCCAACCCCTTGGGTCAGGGCCTACCCGGTCTCTGGCGTAAAAACCTCCGGCTTGGTCCCTGGGGTGGCGTTGTCCTCGGGCTGCTTCAGGGTCCCTGTCTCACCCGATCCACCATCTGTCCTCCTGGCCCTCTGCAGCTCTCGAGCCGAGGATACCTCCTCGGACACGCTGCCCCTTGCTGTGGCCCCGTTCCTCTGCCTCTACCTTGCTGATGTATAAGCGAGGGGCAGGCCTCCGTAACCCGCTGCGTGGCTCTGCCCCTTCACGGTTATGGCGCCTGCCGCCGTCAGGCTCCTCACAGCCTGTGAGCAGCCTGCGCGCAGCCGGTGCCGAGTCTCCGGCTCGGCGCACAAGGTGCGCGCGGCTGGGACTCCGGTGTGGGCCGTCTGTGCCCTGTCACACCCCTATTCTAGCTGCTACAGAAACAGCCTGACAACATGCTGTCTCTTGATATGGGATACATAGATTGCAAACTGACAGTTTAGCTCTTTCCTTTTAAAATAACAAAAAAGACTAAGTTAATGTTTATCTTGGACAAATTTTCATTTGCATTGAACCATAATTGTAGTTTATATAAACAAATCCTATTCACTGACTCCCTCATGTATAGACACAGAATACTAATAAATGGTGGAAAAACCATATTTGTAGCCTCAGAAAACACTTTTCTGTTCAGTTAATTGGATGAATCATCATGATTACAATTTCAGATAAAAGTCCATCTTTTTTTAACATGAATTTCTCCATTAAAATTAAGGCGAGTGAATGACTTAGTTTTGGATATGACCCATGCATTACTTTACAACAGGAGTGTCCAAACTTTTTTCAAAGAGGGCCAGATTTGATTAAGTGAACATGCGTCACGGCCGACCATTTTGCCTGACATTCTTTGAACCATTAAAATGAAATGCAAATTAACTATTTTATGCAAAGTTTATTGCAAAAGGCATACTTTTCATTTCGTCACATGGATGACAAATCTAAACAGGTGTTAAATCACTCTGCCTTTCATATCTGAAGGCCAGATGGAAAAAAAAAATCCAGGAAGCTGAAATATGTCACGAACATTGTAAAGTACATTACATATTATTGGTAATAAAGGTTGTCTGTCAACTTTTAAGTTCAAAAAATATGAACAGGAACATAACACCAAGTATACATGTTGTGTCAAATATATTTATAACTGATTTAGACCAACTGACATTAACTGAGATTTTACAATGTATTCATCTCAATACATATGGATTCGTTGGGGGCCATAAAAGATAGATATTGCCAAATTACCTGTGGGGCCGTATTGAACCGGAACACGGGCCGCAATTGGCCCGCGGGCCGGACTTTGGACATGCCTGCTTTACAACAAACTGCATTGTATACAGATATTTAAGTACCTCAGCAATTGAATTCTTCTCCAAAAAAACAACTGTTATCAAACAGAACTGTTTTAATCTTGAGAGATCCTTTTGAGTTAACTAAATGTAGTTACTTGTAGGCACTGTTTTCTACTGTTGATTACATGCAGGGAAAGGGGAGGATTCGGCTCAGTGGGAGATTCCTCTCCTCTCTCCCCCCCCTTCCCCTCCCTCGTCACGTTGCTGCATCCGTGTACACCAGCTCCTACCTGCCCCCCTGTACTGCTGCCTCTGATATAGAGTCAGCAGCATGGGGAGGGGGTTAGGTGGCTCCCTGGGAACCGGTGTTTGCGGGCAGCTTACTTAAAAGCTGGCTCCCCACGAGCAGCAGCTCCTGCTTGCTCCCTCTCCCCCTGCTTCTCCACTGCTGCCTCTGTATCAAAGGAAGCAGCTGGGTGGGATGGGGGGAGGGGAGGAGAGGGAAGGGGAAGGGCCTTGTATGTAACTGATGAGCCTAGGCACATTGGTTAAATGTGTAATCGTGTACACTATTACATCTCTAGTAGGAGTACCCCAGGGGTACACAGGTCTTCTAGGTATACATCAAGTCATTTATATATTTGCCTAATTTTACAACAGGCTACATTAAAAGTACTCTTAGTCAATAGAAACTAAAATTTCATACAGACAATATGAGAAAGTAAGCAATTTTTCAGTAATAAGGTGCTGTGACACTTCTGTATTTTTGTCTGATTTTGTAAGCAAGTAGTTTTTATGTGAGGTAAAACTTGCGGTTATTCCAGACACATCTGACTCCTGAAAGGGGTATAGTAGTTTGGAAAGACTGAGAACCACTGAGATTAAATTAATCAAGTTGTAGCTTAATTAAAGCACATCTCAGTATGTTTGTCTTTCTGCATCTCTGGGACAGCAGCCTCCTATACACGTGAAATAGGAAGAGTGATAATATAGAATAACCCTATGTGAGAGCTTTCAGAACAGAAAAAATAACCCAAAACTATCCTTTGGAATTTGAGACACAAGTATGAGGCCACTGTAAGGCAACTGTGTCTACTAAAGGGAGTTGAAGAGTCTTGTGCTTAGTGGTATCTAGAACAGAATCAGTGTGGATCTTGGCTTTTATCTGTTGTCAGATCATCACTGATATTGTATTACAATGAGATCTGAAGCCTGACTGATGTGGATAAAGGAATTCTCAACCATATAGGTTTTCGGAAGATTTCCTAGCTCCATTTTCTCCATGGAAATTAGTTACTTGTTTATAGTTGGCCAGGTTGCTGACATCAAGTACTAATTTTTTTAGGCCCATGCATTACAAACTTTTTTTTTAAAGAATTCTGCTCTTGTTAAATGAGATTTTGACCATCTCCACAAGGTCGTATATTACCCTTAATCATGCTGAAGGAACATGAGTCTTGACATTCTGAAACCAGATGGATGCTGTCTCAGATATAGTCTTGAAATGAGAGACCTTCTCACACACTTTAGTTGTAAGCAGTACAGCCATGTCACCTCCTCATCAATTTATCAGTCTTTCTGTGTGGCATGATGTTTTGACTACTCGGAATGAATTGCACTAGTGACAGCTCTGCATTGTTTTCCAGAAAGCATTCAGTGATGCATGGAATGCTTGAAACCTTTTCTATAATTAAATTATGGATATTTGCTAACTTTTATTAAGTAACCTTGTGTTAATCAACATTAATGTGCAGAGGAAGGATGGTTTTGTGGTGAGAATATTGGCCTATAGGATTTGGGAGATTTGTGCTCAAATCCTTCCTCTGCCACAAACTTTGTGACCTTTGGTAATAGTCTCTTTATGCTTCACTTCCCTGGATAAATGCAAGTGGCCATTCATATTAGTGGCTACTTGAATTATAAATTAACCTCTAGTTTCTATGTGTTAGTATACAACGTTCTGCCAGACTTTTTATTAGAGACTTTTTGTTAGCTATGCCTGCAGAGCTGAGACAGATTAAATGGTCTTATTGCATTTCCAGTTAACTGATGCTCCACTTTGAGACAAGAAATGCCATGCAGTACCAAGGTCACTTGTATTCAGGGGAGAAATCCCACTCCTGTTGTGTGGAGTATGATGATGTGGCTGATCTTTCATCATCCCTTTGCTACAGTAACTCTCACAGTCCTGGATAAGAGCAGTTCCTTGCCCTTTACCATGTACAGAGGATCAGCACTGCTACGGAGTCGAAAACTGCATCTCCTAGAGTAGAAGCATTGGTGTGAAAGAGAGTCCAACAAACTAAGTAAACTCAGGAGTCTTTCGTTGCCCGAACTCCTCCTTCGTTGATTACAGACTCTGAACCAGGCTCAACAGACTATTCTCTAGTTTTCCAGAATTGTTGCAACTATATATTAGCGAGGCCTGATTTCCTTCTTAGAGTCACCATGGGATAAAATTGCAGACAATAACTTAGATTATAAAGAAATTCACATCTTGACGTCTGCAGGGTGGCTTATAATATGAGAGAGAGACAGAGAGAGAGAGAGAGAGAGAGAGAGACACCCCGAGTTACGCAGATCCGACTTATGTCGGATCCGCACTTACGAACGGGGCCCTCTCCCTGGTCTCCAGCAGATCAGGGAGAGGAAGCAAAGTGGCGGAACACGCTGGTAGCGGGCAGCCCAGACGCGTCTGGGCTGTCCGCCGCCCGCGTGCCCCGTGGCTGTGCTCTGCTTTGCTCCCCGTCCCCCTGCCAGGGGGACAGGGAGCAAAGCAGAGCACAGCGGCAGAACACGTGGGCGGTGGGCAGCCTGGCGGCAGCCCGCTGCCCAAGTGTTCCGCCGCTTTGCTCCCCGTCCTCCTGGTCTGCAGACCAGGGGGACGGGGAGCAAAGCAGAGCAAAGCCGCGGAGTCCGAGGGCAGCAGGACAGCCACGGCGCGTCTGGGCTGTCCCGCTGCCCCTGTGCTCTGCGGCTTTGCTCCGGGCGCCTGTGGTACAGCAGCTGGGGTGCTGCCGGTTGGTCCCGTAGCGCCGCTCTGGGCGCTACGGGACCAACCCGGCAGCACCCCAGCTGCTCTGCCCCAGGCGTCCTGATTCAGCCACTGCTGGTCAGTTTCAGCAGCGGCTGAATCAGGATGCCTGGGGCAGAGTAGCTTGGGTGCTGCTGGGTTGGTCCAGCGGCAGCGCTACTGGACCAACCCAGCAGCACCCTAACTGCTCTGCCCCAGGCGTTCCCAAGTCAGCTGCTGCTGAAACTGACCAGTGGCTGACTACAGGAAGCCCCTGCCTGGGGCTTCCTCTAATCAGCTGCTGATCAGTTTCAGCAGTGGCTGGCTTGGGGATGCCTGGGGTTCTTAAGTCGAATCTGTATGTAAGTCAGAACTGGCGTCCAGATTCAGCCACTGTTGAAACTGATCAGTTTCAGCAGCGGCTGAATCTGGATGCCAGTACCGACTTACATACAGATTCAACTTAAGAACAAACCTATAGTCCCTATCTTGTACGTAACCCGGGTAACCAGGTGGCCTCAAATTGGGAGATTAGCATGCTGTCTGTATATATTGTTGAAGATAATTTTGCCATGTTCACACATTGTTCATCTGATGTCCTCAAAGTCATCTTTTTTTTCATTTTATCATGTAGTCCTTCATTGATGATAAAGCTAGTAAGGACTATTGTGATAATTTAATCAGACTGCTGTAATGCAGATCATAAAACTTTCCTGAATTAATTCAATTTGAGATGTTTATAAGACCAGTCTTATACCTTAATATTTGATACTGCAAAACAGATTATACCAGCTGGCTCCTAAGAAAACACACTCTGTGATTTGATGTTTCATTAAAGAAACCTTGCTTCTTTTTAAAAATCTCATTTATGAAGTGGTGGTTGGTTCTCAACATTCAAATTTTAGGTTTAGTACTGCTACTGCTTTTTGTAACTTACTTTCAGGACTTAGGCGATCTAATGAGTTCTGTCTTTGCATCATCAAATGACAGATCATTCAGTATATCCAGAAGCAAATCCAGAATCAGGAGAAGAGAAACTCCCTATGACAAAGTGACTTTTTGTCTCTGTTCTGGGAGCAGCGTCTCTTCATTCCCCACAAAAGTCAGCATACAAATCATGCAGTGTATAAGCCGAACGATAATAGGGGGAGGGAGAGGTAACGATTGTGGTTTTTACTGAACCTGTATTTCACAATGAGCCATATGAAGCTCCTGTCAACGCTTGGTCTGGGGAAAGCCAAAATAAGAGCAGAAGTGGTGTTCTTGATGTTAATGGCATAATTTTATCTTTTGTTGCAGGTGGGTCCACATTGTTTGTGCCCTCTATGTTCCAGGAGTGGCATTTGGAGATATTGACAAGCTGCGGCCAGTAACTCTTACCGAAATGAACTATTCTAAATATGGTGCCAAGGTAAGTCTAGAAGAGACATGTTTATCTAGGTATAGTATTATTTTCTTTGTACATAATATGGCATGACATATCTTAGTAACTTTTTGTAATTCTTTTTGTGCAACAGATGCAATAAAAACAGAAGCATGTGTCCTTTTTTCTCTTGTCATCTTTTCCCCCCTCTCTCTTCCTTTCTGGAGACACTCATTACCTCATAATGTGTGTTAATGGCATTCTGCCAAAGTATGAATGTAGAGAGCTGAGGAGTGTATGGGAGTCTGAGTGGAGAAATAGAAAGAGAGTAATAAGAAAGGAGGCAGATATACATTCAGTAAGAATTACTTTAGGTTCTCTGGAATCCTAAACTAACAATGGATAAGAGAAATTTCAAAAGAATTTCTACAAAGCATATTTAAAACAAAAAATGACAGAACATCAAGGGCTCCACTTTGAACTGAAAAAAATCCTTTAACGTCCTACATTTTTATGTGAGGTGTAATTGTTCTTAATCCAGTTAATAAGAGGGTGCATATGCATAGTACTCAAATTACTATCACAATTGGCACAAAATGGCATTCAAGCAGAGACTAAAAAGCTTCTGGTAGATGGCTCATTGGTTTCCTTACATTCAAATATTGTTTCATTGTCAGGCCAAGTGGAACAGAGTTTGCTTGTTGCTTCTTTTGTTGTACCCATTTGGTGCATGTAAAATTTGAGTTCCCAAACATGTCAGTATGGGACTTTTCATAAGAATTAAATTAACCAACTCTTCTCTCCTCCCCCGCCCCCCAAATGTTTATATCAGGATAACTGAAGAGCAGCCTGTGCATATTGGAACGGGCACTCCATCATTCCTACTACAAGTCTTCCAAAACATTCAGCAAATGGGCAGCCTCTGTACAGCAGCTATTCTACATAATAGCTGTTCTTTTTGTTAATATATCTGATTAATAGGAGTAGAAGTAGTAACTTGGGCACATCACAAGCTTTAAAAAAAGATTATAGGCTAAATAATACTCTTCACAGGTAAGCAGAGTCAGTAATCCAACGCTGAGCAGTATGTTAGCAAAATAAAATAGTAAACCTATCATAATCAAAAGTGCTTGACAAACGGCAGCAAAACCTGCTTGCCAGCTCCGCACTGTGCATGCGCAAGACCCACATTGTGCATGCGCAGGCCGCTGGTGAATGGGGCGACCAGCTGAAATCTACTTGCCATGGGTGAGTCGATTCAGTATTTGTCAAACCCTGATAATCAAGGCCAGGTCTCAGTTTTTAATGCAAATATAGATAGTTATATTTTGCCTATCTGAATTCCCTCAGAACTTCAGTTTTATACAGTTTAATGAAGTATTCTTCACTTCATGACTAAACTGTTGTATAGGGTTACTGCATTTTCACAGCTTCTTGCAAACCTGCAATATATTGCATTTTTGGGTGAGGTGATTCTTAATTTATCTGTAGAGTTTATAAAGTTGCTAGTGTAGTTTGGATACTGTTATGTTTAATTCCTCTTAATTTTTTATCCGTGAACTTTTAGGTGCATAAAAAAGTAATGTGCATAGTCTAAGTTGAAACCTACTAGTGTAAGGAAAAAATAAAAAAGAACCAGCATTATTATTTCAAGTCTTTTTGTACTTTACCTGTTTAAAAGGGAATACAGGATTATAAAAATTATAGCAAATCCTAGTTTAGATAGCTAGCCTTAACTGCCTGGGTATACCTCATAAGATTTAATCCATCCATTAGTAACATTTAAACAGATTTTACATGTCTGTATAGAAGGCTTTAAAATATCTTTCATTTATGCCATTTTTAAATGGAATGTGGAATCTTTATTGTAGAGTTTATGCTGTAGTTAATTTTACCATTTTTCTGTGATAGGAATGCAGTTTCTGCGAAGATCCTCGTTTTGCCAGAACTGGTGTTTGCATTAGTTGTGATGCTGGCATGTGTAGAGCGTATTTCCATGTGACCTGTGCTCAGAAAGAAGGCCTGTTGTCAGAAGCAGCAGCAGAAGAGGTATGTTGTGATGCTGCAACTTTAGAAAAAATGTCAAATGGAAATGTCTTAACAAAAGCATGTGGGAAGCTTACTGTGTTCCTGGATAACCTTTCCAAGGAGTGTTTTTTATAAGATGCTGCTGTGAGGTTTTAAGTATATTTTCAGAAGTGGGGAGGAAGCTGTTAAAATGCTCCTAACTAGGAAGTGGTGGACATTGGTGCAGGAGTTTGCTTTGTCAGCTTCATTCCTGTTTCAAATCTTCCTTTTGTTTTGCTCATTTTCCAGCTATAGCCAGATTACAATCCCCTTTGTAGTGTTCAAATAGGGCAATATTGGGCCTTGTGTCTTTTTTTAAATGTTTGTATATACATCTTTTTCAATATTATTATTAAATTGTGATATAAATTAGTAACTTTCATTGTGTTAACACAGTAATTCTTGATTTTCATTGAGTTTTGGTAAATATCAATAATTGCATCCTGCTAAAATACTTAGATTCAAATTCTGAGTTTCTTATACGTTCACTCTTGTTACCAGGTTTCTTCTTGATAATAGTGTGAATAAAGTGCTCCAAATGATAAGATTTTGCCTAAGAGCTGATTTATTCAATGGAAATACATTGGACGTGCCCAGTGGTCTATTTTAATCCTAAAATTTCAAGTTAAACAAGTCATATTCATCTCTACATATAATAAATGCAACAGGAAGTAAATTTTGTAAAGATAAATGAGATGCACACTCACATAACCGCACCACCAACATGCAGGCTTTGTTGTCATTCACTGTCTACATTTGAATCACTATTTTTCTTATTTCTGAAAGAACTATCTACTAAGATCATTAGTAATACTCTGGGAGAACTGTTCACAAAAAATAACTTTCACGTATAAGATGAAGTGTTGGAAAGATAAAAACGATGCTTTCAGCTAAACAGTGATGGCTTAACTGGATGGGGTTTAATGTTAACTGTTTAAGGAGCTCATCTTGTGAATCCCTATCATTGTATGGATTTGCTGTGATTTTCACTTAAAACCACTGCATATTGTTAAACAATTGCAAGCAAAGTATTTTGTAATCAAGGATTACATAATTGAGAGTTGTTAATTTAAATTCCTATGATAAGCTCTGTGCCACACACATTCCCCTAACCCTGAATTCTAAATATACAGAGTATGTTTTTAAATCAAACTTGCAAAATTTACTTCCCTCTGGTGAGTAGGTGGGTAAGCTTTTTTTTGGACAAAGTAAAATGTTTAATTTGCTCTTTGTCATGAGAGAATGAGTAGATTATTGTGCTTGGTTAGTACATTTTAGTGACAATTTTTCCTATAGAAAATGAGCTGAAAATTTGAGAGAAAATAAATTGAGACGTGTTAATCCTTCTTTTCCTCAGGAAGACTTATTCAGCTTACAGACTGTATACTCAAAATAAACGAGTTGATAAAGTAGTTCAGTCATAAGAATGTGAACATTTGAATAAGGGAAAAAATGAAAAATAGGAAAAAAAGTATGTATGTGAGAGATCATGTGGCTTATGCTTTAAAAAAACACTTTGAAGAAGTCAAAACGAAATCCAAGCTATTTGAAGTATGTACAGTAAAACTCCGGTGGTCCGGTACGCCTGATGGAACCCGGAAGTACTCCAACTGCAACCCGGAAGTACTCCGGCAGCTGCTTCAAGATGTTAATCAATTACACTAACTGCCGCTGGATCTGCAGGCGACAGGCTTGCAATTTAGCTTTGCTCTATCTATTGCCTCTGGGGGGGCGGGAGGGGAAGGAGAGAGGGAGGAGAAGGGGACCGAGGTCAGAGGCGGGGGCGCTGGCAGGGGCGCGGGTGCCAAACTCTTCGTCATGTTGCAGGGTGGTGGAGAGGGGGAAAGAGGCAGGCTGCTGCTTCAGGAATTTCTAGTCAATTACACTGCCCCAGGCTAGATCCACAGCTGACAAGCTCTCAATCTACCTTTCCTCTCTACTGCCTGGAGGGGGGGGGGGGTTTCAGCAGCAGCCTGTCACCTGCGAATCTACCCGTTTCCACTGCCCCCCCACCCCCTTAGGCAGTAGAGAGGAAAGGTAGATTGAGAGCCTGGTGCCGGGGCACTGTAATTGACTAGAACTTCTTGAAACAGCTGCCTGCCTCTCCTTCCCTCTCTGGTTCTGCCGCTTGCAGGCTTTGCCTCCCTGCAGCAGGAGGTAGGGTTTGGCACACCCCCTCCTCCGCCGACCAGGGCAGAAGGGTCATGGGCCTTTGGGAGATTGGCTGAGGGCGGGGCAGCGGAAGGGATAGGATGGAAGACTGGCTGAGGTGGGTTTAAGGCAAAAGCTGATGGAGGTACTCCCAGATCTCGGCCCCTTAGAGTTGCTGCCTCAGCCCCACAGGGGCTGCATAGAACTCCCTCCCACTCTCCACTCCACTGGGGGAACAGCAGCATGCTGTCTAGAGGCTTTCCCCACTCCAAGGGGGCGCGAAGTCAGGTAAGTGCCCCCCCGCCCAGACCCCTGCACCCCATTCCCTCACACTCTCTCTCCTCCCCCCGCCAAAACCACTCACCCTCAGTTTGCTCCAACTCCCTCTCCCCTGGTCAGACACCTACCTGCATCCTGTTCCTACATCTGCCATTGCTCCTGCACCCTCCCTCCTGGACACAAACTGCACTCTCCCTTTCTCCTGCTCCCTCCCTCTGGCCAGACACCCTACTCCCAGCTTGCTTCTACACCCTACCTCCCACCCAGACCTCGCAACCTCTCCCCCTTCTATACCCCACCTCCCTCCCAGATCTTGCACCCCATTCCACTCTCTGGCAGCTCTGTCCCACACAATGAACCCCTCATTTTTGTCCTCACCCCAGAGCCTAAGGGGGGGTGCCCATAAAATCAAGTAACTTGGGAACCCCAGAAAAGTAAATCTGGCCTATGTGAAGCCCTGAACCTCAGTCCTTCCTATCCCTTCCCCTCGCCCTATGGGGCTGGAGCACCAGTGGAGTGAGGTGCTTCAGTTGGAGGCCATATCAGGGAGGGTTTGGTGTTTTTGGAGGAGTTTTTTTTGCTTCTCGCATGTGTGGTTCCCCACTGATTTTTCTGTGGGTCAATGGCCCCTGACTCAAATAAAACATTGAAACCTTTTGTGTTGGATGTAATAGTTTACTTTATTTAAAATTAAGTTTGATAAACATGAGAATATTAAAACGTTTAATCTGTATAATATTGTAAATTAAACTGTTCTTCCTACCTGCAGCACTAGCAGAATGGCTCTGGCCTAATTATGTAATTAATGGTGATTTTTTTCCATTAGCAACTGTGTGGGGGGTCTGTAGAAAGATTTACATTAAGACAGATGGTCCCTGGGCTAAAAAGTTTGAGAATCACTGATCTAGACAATTGAGAAGCACTGACCGTTTGCACATTAGATGCTTCCTTCTTCAGTGAAGTACTTTGCATTTGTCTTTATCGAATTTCATCTTACTTTATTTAGACCTGTTCTCCAGTTGGAGGTTCTTTTGAATTTTAAACTATCTTTCAAAGTGCTTTCATCTCCCAAGTTGGTATCCTCTGCAGATTTTATAGGCATACTTTCCACTTCATTATCCAAGTCAATATTGCAGATGACTGACCTCATTAAATGCACCATACCATCTTGACAGCAAACTATTGATAACTACCCTTAAAGTTTTGGTCTTTCAACCAGTTGTGCACCCACTTCATAATAAATTTATCTAGAACACATTTTCTTACTTTGGATATGTCATGTGGAACTGTATAAGGTTTATCACGTCTATTACTTTCCCCATCCACTTGCTCAGTTATCAAAGAAAGAAATTAAGTAAGTTTGGCATGTTTTGCTCTTCACCAATTCATGCTGACTCTTCCTTATAACCCTATTTTCCTCCAGATACTCACAAATCGATTGTCTAATAATTTGCTTCAATGCCTTTCCATATATTGAAGTTAGGCTGACTGGTCTATAATCCCCTGGGTCCTCTTTGTTCTGTCTTTTAAAAAGTAGTACTATATTTGCCCTTCTCCAGGCTTCTGGGACCTCTCCTGTCCTGCAGGAGGTGTCAGATAATTGTTAATGGCTCCAAGATTGCCTCGGCTAGTTCCTTAGGTACCCTGGTATTAATTTAATCAGTCCCAGATGTATTTAAGTTATATAAATATTTTTAACCTGTTCTTTTCCTATTTCAGATTATATTCCTTCCCACTGGCTGTCAATATTAATTGTGCTATATATGAAAAATATTCTAGAATGCTAACTATATATTCCTCCATATTATTGTACTAATTAGATTTTTTTTTCCCCCTCTTTCCCATCCCATTTTCTTGCTGTAACAGGACATAGCAGATCCTTTTTTTGCTTATTGCAAACAACATGCAGACAGGTTAGACAGAAAATGGAAACGGAAGAACTACTTGGCTTTACAGTCTTATTGTAAAATGTCCTTGCAGGAAAGAGAGAAACAGCTCTCGCCAGAAGCGCAGGTATTGTGCCCATGCCGAAGCTGCATGAATGTTCATCATCAATGTTAAATGAGAAATGGGGAAAGAGGAAAGGTGGATTGTGATGGTTAAAAATGAAATTTGGAATACACTGATGACACATGGTCAATTAATATGACAGTGAGTTATCTTTAGATTGGATTCCCTAAGGGTATGTCAACACTGCAAAGTTAATTCGAAATATCAACCATTATTTTGAATTAACTTTAATTGCGTCTATACATGCAAACCGCTATTTCGAAATTAATTTGAAATAGCGGAGCCCTTAATTCGAATTTGGTAAACCTGATTCTACGAGGAGTAATGCCAAATTCGAAATAGCTATTTTGAATTAAGTGCTGTGTAGACACTTAATTTGAAATAGGGGGCCTCCAGCCCTTCCCAGGGAGCCCTGGTGGCCACTCTGGGCACAACCAGGAAAACTTACTCTCCTCTACCGCAGCCCCAGAGCCATTAAAGGGGTAGACCCTGGCCACAGTGTCTGTGCCAGCTCCAAGCCTGCCAGCCCAGAGCCAGCAGTGGCCACCGGGGCCCCTGACCCAGTGGCCCCAAAACATGAGCCAGCAAGCCACTGGCAGCCAACCATCCACCGCTCCCAGGAGCAGTCTGCCAGCTCCCAGGAGCCTGACGGGCTGGAGAAAGGTGGGTGTCTTCCTCGTCCAGGGTGGAGATCATGGACCTTATTCAGGTTTGGGGGGGGGGTGCCCCCAATGTCCATGATCTCTGCACTAGATGGAGGAACGCAGCCGTTTATGGCAGGATAGCTGCCAGCCTGGCCACCAAAGGCCACATGCAAACCCAGGAGTCAGGTTGGTCCAGTGAGACCCCCAACCCTGAGCTTCACCTCCCCCTTCCTCCCCTTGCTTCCCTCTTCCAGTTCCCTCCTCCCAGGTTTTCCCCCTCCCCTCTCTCTTCTCCTCTCCCACCTCCTTTTCCCAGTCTTCCCAGAGGTTCATCCTCACTGCCAGTTTTGTTCAATAAACCCAGTTTCTATTTTTGAACATACGGGTCTTTTATTTGACATCAGGAAGAGGTGCTATGGAGGGGTAAGTGGAAGGACATGAGGGAGGAATGGGGCACGAGCCCCCAGTGGGGAGGACCGGGGAGCCTCTGAGGGCTCCTTGGGGTGGATGCTATCCTGCAGGGCCTCCTGGATCCTGACAGCCCCCCGATGGATCCCCCCCCCGGATGGCAGTCTGCAGCAAGTGCAGCTGGGCTGATGGCAACGACCCCACGAGAAGCACCGGCGTGCCCAGGGGCAGCTCTGGCTCCATGTGGCCGAGTGCTGTGGTGTCCCAATTTTGGGCACTCAGGGCACTCCCAAGACAGGACTGCTTTGCTGTCCCTCATCGAGGTAGACAAGCATGTGGAGAACCCTGAGAACTGTCTGTCCGGGGTGGGGGTAGTGTCCCTTTAAGCACGGAGCTCAGTTAGCCGTAGGCAGCAGCCCCACATACTAAGTCCTAACCTGATGCCCTGCCGACACCTGGTTCCGGCCAACCTTAACTTTGGTTCAGGGTCCACTCAGTGTGGACGTGCTATTTTGAAATAGCAAAACGCTATTTCGAAATAGTTTTTGTGTATAGATGCGTTATTTCGAATCAGCTTAATTCGAATTAACTATTTCGATTTAAGTTAATTTGAAATAGCGCTGTAGTGTAGACATACCCAAAGAGTGAATGTCCCCCCAAAATAATCCTTGAAATACGTGCATGCAGGCATCTGAATGAAAATAATCCTTATTCACTTATATAATTCTGTATTTTATATCTAGGTAATTTATAATTATTTTAATTCTAGTCTTTATTTCACGATTATAAAAAATAAAAATCAAAGTAGCCAAGATTTCAGACTTTTTGCTACATGTATCTTAGAATGAACTTCTGTTTTCTCCCTTACGGTATGTCTACACTTGCTCCCTAGTTCCTGGTCGGCTGCATTTGCATCGCTAGCTTGAAGTGCACTCCGGGACACGTTAGTTCTAATCAAACTTCTTGGTTCCAACTAACGTTACTCCTCAAAAAATGTTAGTCCTCATTCGCACTTCCTGGTTCTAATCAGCTGGCGAGCAGAATAATATGTGGGCAAGACTATGCTAATGAATTGCGGGATATTTAAATCCCTGCTTCATTAGCAATTTCGGTAGGCTGCATTTGTGTCCCTTACTTGCTCCCTAGTTCAAGCATAGACGCACCCATAGTTATTACAAGGAGCTAGTAGCAAAGCCTATGTAAGGTTACCGCAACACTTTTTAATATAAGACTTGTATTTTCAGTTGCTTGTATATTTCACTCCTTTAGGCTGATATTTTCCATGCTGTGTGTCTGCCTCAGGTAGGGGTGTGTGTGTGTGTGTGTGTGTGTGTGTGTGTGTGTGTGTGTGTACGCATGAATTCAGAATAAAGTTAGGGAAAATATGTTTTGTCCATACTAAATTATTGCATTCATTTCACTGAGCTTTACTGCCTCTGTGGTTTAAAGAAGGACTTGAACTTTAGAAAGTGAGTTGCCTTAGTGTCAATAGGATTTTGCAGACCTCATGGAAATCCACCCAAATTTGAATTTTTTCAGAGGATTATATATTTTCAGCTTTCATCTATTTAGTGGATGATAGTTTTTAAACAAAACACTCAAAAGGTTCCATGGGCATGCCAAAGGCCAAGGCTGAATAAGATTTTACACATTGTTTCTCCTCCTGCCTGTCAGGGCTGCTGTAAACATCAGAGATAAGAATTGAGAGGCTGGAGACTGACTGACTGTGTTTCAAGGTCAGGGGGAGTAGAAATTGATGGTGGAGCGGAAAAGTGACTGAGAAACAGTGCAGGGGGATATGGATGGCAGCAGAGGCAAGCAGCGGATCTACACAATAGTGGCAGAAATGGTGGACAGGGGAAAAATGAATCTATAACCAATGCCTGTATCATAAAGGTCTGTGCACTGAATCTCATAGACTTTATGGATAGTAGGGACCATCATGATTATCTACTCTGACCTCCTACATATGGCAAGCCTCAGCACTTCATGTACTGACTTCTGTAATAGACCTATAACCTCTGGATGACCTAGAGAAGTCCTCAAATCATGATTCAAAATTAGTGAGAATCCACTATTTACACTATTTTAAATCTACACTGACCCAAGCCACTCCTCCCCTGCCTAGAGTCTCTGCCAGTCTGACTTGAGAAAAATTCTTTCCTGACCTCAAATGTGGTCATTTGAACCCTGATCATTTCAGCAAGACCCAGCACCCACACATGTGGAAAGAATTCCCCATAGTAACGTAGATCCCTCCTGGGCATTAGTTATTTGCTGCTAACTGTCAGAGACATAGGTCAAGTTTTTAAAAAATTCGTGCTTAAAAGATTATTCCTAAATGTTTGTTTATTCACTTAAATTAATGGCCTGATTTTCAAAAGATCTCAACATCCATCATGTTCAAAAGAAAAGCGAGAGTGCAATACATGTCAGGTCTTCCAGTAAGAGACAGTGTACAGATTATTCTTATCAGTATACCCTAACAAATTGTAAGTGTTTCTTGTTCCTGCCATCATTTTGTATTTCCAGTTTCTCTAGTGAAGGGGTTAAACTTGTGTTAATACATGTTCTGTCACCAGAGCTAAATTATTCATTCCTTTAGAGACCATGACCAGGAACATAAAGTTTACTGGTAAGAGGCAAATTATGTATATTCTTCTGACTGCAGAATGTGCCCCCTTTTAATTAAGGAAGCTAAATATCACATTTAAAGATAAAGACTAATTTTGAAAAGTGTATGTGTTGGTGAAACCTTTCCCTGTATGCATTCTTCCATATTTAGCCAGCATTTCACCTCCCTGTGATTGCTGCTTCTTTTCCCTACCCACTTGCTCAACTCTGGACATCCTCAGCCTCCCTCTCTTTTTCTCTCCATTTTGGAGAATCATCCCCTGCTCTCTTTTTCCTTCTTTTCCCACAGCCATCGTTTGGCTAGTTCTCCTTCTCGGTTATTTTCTTTGGAGGGGGAGACGCTAGCCTTTTCTTTATCTTGCAAGCATTGGTGGAAGGTGGGTAGCAGCGGTTGGAAAAATGCTTCCTTTCTAAACTGTCTTCACTGCCAGAAAGGTAGGGGTGTGTGTGTGTGTGTGTGTGTGTGTGTGTGTGTGTGTGTGTGAGACAGCAAGGTAACTATGGTTTCTTCTTGGAGTGATACTGCTGTGGGTTCTCCACGCTAGGTATTAGTGTGTCCTAATGCTCACAATCAATGATTTTTATAGGAGTGCCCTGGTTGTACCGCATATGCACATTAGTTGTCTTGTGGTGTCATTGATGCCACTTCTCTCACACACGACACATCCCCTCCGTTCCTTCCCTACTGTTCTCAGCAGCAGGCAGAATCTTCATGCAGTGCTGATTCCTTCACCCTAAAATTTGAGAGAACTTTAAAATTAGTTATTCCCTTAATCTATCATAACTCTAATTCCCTCTATCATATCCTAACCCATCAGATTATTACTCTGTTTTAACAATTGACATTATGCTGGGCTCTCATGGCTTCAAAAAATGTGACTCTTGTCAAGAGGCCATACCAGTCTCAGATGGTCATGCTTCCTGTGTCCGGTGCCTGGGAGAATCCCCTATTCCACAGAAATGCTCTCATTATAACAACTTCAAAGCTAGAGCTAGGCAGGATAGAGAGAGCCCTGCTTAAAGATAATACTGGAAACATCACTACAGAACTCGGAAGATACTCCTTCCACAAGGTCCCACAAGCAAAGACAAGACTCAAGCTTCCAGTAGCTCCAGGAAGCGAGCCTCATCATTTCCTACCCAGGACATTCAAAAAACAAGAGCTTCCCTGGCAAGATCATTGCCCTTGATGCAGAACTCTTTGGGAATCCGCACTGCTGAGGCACTGGGCACTTCCGGTACCACCTGGCACAAATACTGAATGACTCAAAATGTGCCAAATCAGAACTGAGACACAAGGCCCCCTCCACCGTAGCACCAGCGCTGACGTGTGGACATGCTGCCTCTGCCAGCACCAACTCAGACGACAGCACTGACAAACAGGTCTCGTGCACCAACGCAATTTCTCCACCACAAAGACATAAAGATCACTTTGGTACCACATATCAGAGGGGTAGCCGTGCTAATCTGGATCTGCAAAAGCGATAAGTAGTCCTGTGGCACCTTGTAGACTAACAGATGTATTGCAGCATAAGCTTCTGTGGGCAAAGACTCACTTCGTCAGATGCATGTAGTGGAAATTTCCAGAGGCAGGGATAAATATGCAGGCCAGAATAAGGCTAGAGATAACGAGGTGAATCCAGTCAGGGAGGATGAGGCCCACTTCTAGTAGCTGATCTGAAGGTGTGAATACCAAGAGAGGAGAAGCTGCTGGAAGTGCCATGGGTCTGGCCCCGGGTCCTGCGCCGCTTTGCTCAGCGTCTCTCTGGTCTGTAGACCAGGGAGATGCTGAGCAAAGCCGCGCAGGACCCGGCCGGACCCACGGCGCTTCCAGCTGATCTGGAAGCGGCCGCGGGTCTGGCCCCGGGTCCTCCGCCGCTTTGCTCCGCGTCTCTCTGGTCTGCTGGGAGGGATGCAGCTCGTGCCCCCCTCAGCAGACCAGGGAGGTGTGGAGCAAAGCCCAGGGCCTGTGGAAGAGCAGGTGGGGCGCTGCCGGTTGGTCCCACAGCACTGCTCCTTGGCGCTACTGGACCAACTCGGCAGCACCCCAGCTACTCTGCCCCAGGAGTCCTGATTCAGCCGCTGCTGATCAGTTTCAGCAGCAGCTGACTTGGGGACCCCTGGGGTTCTTAAGTTGAATCTGTATGTAAGTCGGAACTGGTGTCCAGATTCAGCGGCTGAATCTGGATGCCAGTTCCGACTTACATACAGATTCAACTTAAGAACAAACCTACAGTCCCTATCTTGTACGTAACCCGGGGACTGCCTGTATATTGCCATTCCTAATATCTGATTTGTGTCCATTTATTCTTTTACGTAGGGACTGTCCTACGTGGGATTCCTCAGATCCCACTGAGGAATACGCTAAGAAACTTCACCATCTGCTTAGGACACTCCCCACACAAACACAGCAACAAATCAACACACCTTTAGAGCCCTGACCAGGGTTGTTCTATTTCCCAAGATCCACAAACCTGGAAATCCTGGATGCCCCATCTTCTCGGGCATTGGCATTCTCACCCAAGGACTGTCTGGATATGTGGAGACTCTACTCAGACTCTACGCCACCAGCACTCCCAGTTACCTCCGTGACACTACTGATTTCCTGAGAGGACTACAATGCATTGGTGATCTTCCAGAAAACACAATCCTAGCCACCATGGATGTAGAGGCTCTCTACACAAACATCCCACACATAGATGGAATACAAGCTGTCAGGAACAATATCCCTGATGATGCCACAGCACAACTGGTGGCTGAACTCTGTGACTTTATCCTCACACACAACTATTTCAGATTCGGTGACGATATATACCTCCAGACCAGTGGCCCCACAATACGCCCCTGCATGGCCCCACAATACATGGCTCCAACATTTTTATGGCTGAACTGGAACAAAGCTTCCTCAACTCTCGTCCACTAATGCCCCTTCTCTACCTACGCTACATTGATGACATCATCATCATCTGAACCCATGGGAAGGAGACTCTGGAAGAATTCCACCACAATTTCAACAGTTTCTACCCCACCATCAACCTCAGCCTGGACCAGTCTACACAAGAGACACTTCCTGGACACCACGGTACAAATAAGTGATGGTCACATAAACACCACCTTATACTGAAAACCTACCAATCGCTGTGCCTACTTTCATGCCTCCAGCTTCCATCCCCGGCACACCACACGATCCATTGTCTCCAGCCAAGAACTAAGGTATAACCGCATTTGCACCAACCCCTCAGACAGAGACCAACACCTACAAGATCTTCACCAAGCATTCTTGAAACTACGATACCTGCATAAGGAAGTGAGGAAACAGGTTAACAGAGCCAGACATGTACCCAGAAGCCTTCTACTACAAGACAATCCCAAGAAAGACACCAACAGAACACCACTGGCCATCATCTACAGTCTTGAGCTAAAACCTCTTCAACTCATCATCAATGATCTACAACCCATCCTGGACAATGATCCCTCACTTTCACGGGCCTTTGGAGGCAGGCCGGGCCTTGCCCACAGACAACCCGCCATCCTGAAACAAATTCTCACCAACTATACAATGCACCACAGTAACTCTAACTCAGGAACCAATCCAAGCAACAAACCTCGGTGCCAACTCTGCCCACATATCTACACCAGCACAGGACCTAACCAGATCAGCCACACCATCACTGGTTCATTCACCTGCACATCTACCAATGTAATATACACCATCATGTGCCAGCAATGCCCCTCTGCTATGTGCATCGGCCAAACTGGACAGTCCCTATGTAAAAGAATAAATGGACACAAATCCTATATTAGGAATGGCAATATACAAAAAGCCTGTAGGACAGTGGTCCCCAACCTGTGGAGGTTGCCGGGCGCCAGGGGCCGTGGCCGTTCGCCTGCCGGGCGCCAGGGGACGGGGGCGGGGCCCCCCATAGCCACGCGTCCCCCCTCATAGCTGCGCCCGGGGCCAGCACCCCCCGCCCCTCCTCCAAGTGCCCGGGGCCACCTCCAAGGCATGCGTGCCCGGGGCCCGATGCCCCCCCCTCCAAGCGCCGCGCACCTGGGGCCGGTGCCCCCCCTCCTCCAAGCACTGGGGGCCGGGGTCCCCCTCCTCCAAACGCCCGGGGCCGGTGCCCCCCCCTCCAAGCTCCATGCGCCCGGGGCCGGCACCCCCCCCCCCTCCAAGCGCCGGGGGCCGGGGCCGGCGCCCCCCCTCCTCCAAGCGCCTGGGGCCGGCGCCCTCTCCCCCCCAAGCGCCGCGCGCCCGGGGCCGGTGCCCCCCTTCCTCCAAGCGCCGGGGGCCAGCGCCCCTCCTCCTCCTCCAAGCGCCACGTGCCCGGGGCCGGCGCCCCCCCCCCAAGTGCCCAGGGCCGGCGCCCCCCCTAAGCGCCTGGGGCCGGCTCCGGCACTGTGCATGCACCACGTGCCCAGGGCCAGGCCAGCCCCGAGCACGTGGCGGGCGCACACGAATGCCGCCGCGGGTGCCATGGGGCCCGCGGGCACCGTGTTGGGGACCACGGCTGTAGGAGAACACTTCAGTCTCCCTGGACACACAGTAGCATATTTAAAGTTAGCTATTCTGCAGCAAAAAAACTTCAAGACCAGACTTCAAAGAGAAACTACTAAACTACAGTTCATCTGCAAATTTGACACCATCATTTTAGGATTAAACAAAGACTGCGAATGGCTAGCTAACTACAAAAGCAGTTTCTCCTCTCTTGGTGATCACACCTCCACATCAGCTGCTAGAAGTGAGCCTCACCCTTCCTGATTGAATTAACCTCGTTATCTCTAGCCTTATTCTGGCCTGCATATTTATACCTGCCCCTGGAAATTTCCATTACGTGCATCTGATGAAGTGGGTCTTTGCCCACGAAAGCTTATGCTCCAATACATCTGTTAGTCTTTAAGGTGCCACAGGACTTCTTGTCACTTTTGGTATCACAATATCTGTTCTCTGGCATGGATCATTCACCAACCTGAAGGACAGACCAACTACCTCTAAGTCCTGCCTCCTACATGAAGTACAGGAAAAGCAATACAAACTCCTGGAGATCTTGCAATTCTCCATGATGATCAAAATCATCCTCTCCATAGATGAGAAATTCATACAACCAGCAGAGGCCATCTGCCAAACACTGCCTCCACTAACTAACAGATGGACAGGAAATATTTTGTCCTGGCTAAAGATGTGGACTTCCTCTCTTCACACCCATAATCTAACTCTTTCGTGGTCAATGCCATCTACCACCAAGTGAAACAACCACAGTTCCAGTCCACTGTCCAAGACAAAGATCACTAATATTTAGCTCTATTTGGGCAAAAAATATATTAATCGGACAGCCTTCAATTTTGGGTAGCCATCTATTTTGCACTACTAGCTAATTACAATTAGTCCAGTTATGCCAAACTGCAGGAGCTTCTTTATTGATTGGCAGAACACAACAACCACAGCTGCAGTCTAGAATTCAAATATCACATAAATGGCTCTTCAGGCAGCCATGGACCTGTATATACAAGGCCTGGACCACTGCCACAGCAGTCACGAAGCAGAGAGCCTTTTGGTTACAAGCTTCTGGGATCCCCAAAGAGCTGTGTGGAATATCTCCCTTTTGACAGTGCACACCTGTTCATCTCTAAAACTGATGCAGTCCTGTGGCTTTCTTCTTGGATAGGACTAAATCTGCAAAACCACAAGACTGTTCATCTGCATAGTAGAATGATCCAGTGGTATTGCAATCTCTTCCCAATAACTCTCCAAATGGATCTCCAACTGTATATACACATGCTACACAGTACGTGATAACCTCTCACAGGGAATGAGTGCAGTCCGCTTGAGCTGTAGTAGCTTCCTTAGCGTTCCTTAAGAATGTACTATTAAGAGAAATATGCCGAGCTGCAACTTGGTCTTTGTAACACAACTCTGCAAAACATTATGCCATCACAAGTGGTCCCATCCCTTCTACCGCAATTGTGCTTGCTGTACTCTCTACCATGTCCTCCAAAACCCACCAACTGTATGGAGGACATTGTTCTACAGAAACTTAGAATGGAGCACCCACAGAAACAGCACTTGAAGAAAAAGAAGTTTTTCATCTTGTGTAGTAATTATGGTTCTTTGAGATGTGTGACCTTGTGGGTGCTCACTACACACCTTTTCTCCACTTTGGAGTTCCATTTACTGTATTCTCTGGAGAAGGAACAGAGGGGGGGGTCTCATTATGCACATGAGCTCCACGAGACTACTACACAATCATAATGTGGCTAGACACTGCTAACAAATTGCCCAATTGCCAATGTGAGGATGCACCAACACCTAGGCTATGTCTAGACTAAATCCCTCTAGTGAGAGAGGGATGTAAATGAGCCCAATCGAAAGTGCAAATTTAAATATCCTGCACTTTTTTGAAACCACAGACACGAATATGCAAATAAAGGGTATTTTGAAAGTGAAACTGCAGTTTAGACACGGTTCTTTCAGGGGAATAAAAAAACCCTTTTTCGAAAGAAACCATACTCATTTTTTCAGAAGTACAGGTTCTTTCGAAAAGGGTTCCCCCCCCCCCAAAATGAACTGCATCTAGTTTGCGGTTTTGCTTTCAAAATACCCTTTTTTCAAAACAGTGATCAGATGTGAATATGCAAATCAAGTGCAGGATATTTAAATTTGCGCTTCATTTGCACTTTTGGGCTCATTTACATCCCTCTTTTGACATAGGGATGTAGTCTAGATGAGCCCCTGGAGTGGAACACCCATGGGGACGAACGTTTTGAAGAACCATTATTACCGCACAAGCTGAGTAACTTTTTTGTATTCTAGATCTTGCTGTGAAATTTTAGAGTAGCAACTCATGCAGGTGCTTCAAGAATCTTGGGGGAAGATTAGATCCAGATCTGCTTCTGGGAATCTCCCCCAGTTGCAGGCATCAGGTAGCTTCTTGGGTGCTGCCTTCAGAGCTGAACTCTGAAGCATTGCAGCTGTGGAGGTTTCTGCAACTGGAGGAGGTACCCAGAGGTGGGTCTGATCTCCCCCTGACAACAGCCATGCAGGGGAAGATGGGGAGAGGAATTCCTGTGCCTCCAAAGTTTGGGGAAGTCTGATTTCACAATCTTTGGTGAATGTTTCATGATCATAAATTTGGTAGGGCCCAAGTATTAGGAAAAATATTATTCATCTAAAATATTGTTGTTAATAATAATAATACCTAGCTCTCACATAGTACTTTTCACCTTTCTATTTCAAAGTCCTTTACAAAGGATTTCAGCATCATTTAGCTTTATTTTACAGATAAGGAGACTGAGCAATTCACTTCACTATTTTGTGCCACAAAGTCACCCAGCAGGCTAGGGCAGAGCCAGCACTAGAACTCAGGTCTCTGAAGTTCAAGTCCAGTAATCTATGTACTAAGGCACTCATTTTCCCTCCCTCTAGGTTGATCCTTTGCCTCATTTTCCCTTGTGGTGAAAATTATGGTGTCTTTTCATCACTAGGTTTTAGTGACATCAGAATAGCAAATGTGTGTTAGTTATTCCAGAGTAAAAACATGTCTTTTTTTTTAACAGTGAAGACAAAATCTATGACTGGATCATAGCAGTGAGTATTGAGGCCCAGGTGAGAGTGAGAGAATAGTGGTTCTTCGAGAGACGTCCCTGTGGGTGCTCAACAGCAAGTGTTGGTGCGTTCCAGCACCACAGACCAGATTCTTCTGAGCAGTGCCTGGGGTGGGGCACACGTGTGGCAAAAGGGGTGCATGAGCACTGCCTGGTGCAATTGCACATGTGCAGTCACCCTCCCCTCAGTTCCTTTTTACTGTCCCCAGCTCAAGACGGAGCTCAGCAGTGCTCTTCGCACAGCATTGTTCTTCATAGATAAGCAGTGTGTTTTCCCCAATTCTCATTGTTCTTCATCCAAGTTCATCTTCGTACTAACCCCCCCCAAAAAATCTGTTATTCAAGTTTTCTCCTTTGCTCCAGCCTTTCCTTAACTGGACAAGAAATGCCTGGATCCTCAGGTTTTAAATGCTGCTCCTCACTCCAAATGCGTTGGTGAAAACCATGTGCAGCAGGATTCCCACCATTGTGCTAAACTTAAGGCACATACACACAGGGATAGAGAACTCCGCCTTAAGACATTAAAGCTTGAAAAGAACCAACACCCTGCCTCTGATTTGGACACCCAGTGGCCTGAATAACAGATCTGATAATGAGAAGAAATCCCCAAAGAAGTGAGTCTCCTCCTTACCTCAGAAACCGCAGTTGTCTAAGTGGTATGCAACGAGAAGTTGGTACTGAGAGTTGAGGGAGCACCACGCCTCAGCACTTAAGATGTGCCAAGGATCTCTGGCACCTAATGAGGAACCATCAAGCAGAGTGCTCAAAAATTCTGCACTGAAGCCACAGGCCATATTATGCCTGTCTCGACAGCCTCAGCTCCCATTATGGCACTGGAAAAACAAGAGACAGTCTCATCGGTCCCAATAATACAGCACTGGACTCAAGTTCCGTCAATATAACTGCCATAACTATCACGGCATGGAAACAGCTTTCAGTTCCAATAGATGCTCAACTAACATCGGTACTGTCCACCACACCATCATTAATGGCACCGTCTACACCGGCACTGAGGTATCTTCAAAGCAAGGATCTCACTGTTTCTTCTACCTTTAAGTCCCCTTTTCTTGGCACCGATATAGCATCAGCTACTGCGACACCACGGCACGTTTCCTCTTCCATGCTACTATCTAGCAATGAGGATGAATGAGCAGAGTTACCTTTCTCATCCCAACTTTTGCCCGGCACTGAGGCTTCTGTACTGTGCTTGCATCCCAGTTTCAGATGCTCAATAGGGCCCACAATCCCCGCCCCCCGCTCTGGGGGCCACACCACTGAATGCCACCACCCATTGCATGTGGTGCACAGTGGCAGTACTGGAGCCCATGGGGATATGGTTTTAAGAGAATGCACTAAGATGACAAACATGCAATCCGTGCCATCCCCTCCACCCCATTCTCCATTCCTTCAGAGAACCCAGGAAGAATTATAGGGTCAGCAAAACCGTGAATCAGGACCAGATACCTCGCCTGACATTAACGCATTATCATTGCCAGATGAAGCAATAATGCCACCACCTCAAACAGTGGCTGATGACTTAACATCTTTTCAGGACCTTTTCAAAAGGGTAGCAGCAGATCTCAACATAGCCACGGAGGAGTTCTCTGAGACCCAATATGAGCTTACCAATAGACTTCAGGCCACACCTACTGCAAAGATCATACTCCCCATAAATACATATTGGCAGACCCATGCAACCTATCCACCCTCTTGTAAAAGTGCTAATAGAAAATATTATGTTGCCCCAGAGGGATCCAATTTTTTTTTACCCACGTAACTCTCTGGTAGTCAAAGCTGCGCACAAGAGAAATAAACACCACCAGGCGCTATCTACCGTAGCTGACCAAGACAAGAGACAAGACAAGCTAACCTCTTTGGTAGAAAGGCCTACTATCTCCCACCCTTCAGTTTAGAGTCGCCAATTACACCATACCCTTTAGCAAATATGACTTCAACTATTCACAACTCAGTACCTTTATTGACAATATAGCAGAGGCAAAGAAACAGCAATTTAAAGCAGTGATCACAGAGGGGTATGTGATTTCATGCACAGCCTAGCAAGCCACCCTTGATGCCTCTGACATGGCTACTAGGGCAACAGCCACAAAGGTTGTTATGAGGCAAGCCTCCTGGTTTAACTCCTCAGCATTTCCCCAGGGAAATACAGCCTGCCTTGGAGGACCTCCTCTTTGAGGTTGAGAAGCTTGTCTCAAAAAAAAAAACCCCAGTGAGGTCCTCCATTCCATGAAGGATTCACAGGCGACCTGCGTTCCTTGGGCATTCATATGCCTGCAACTAGGAGATGACAATTTAGGTACCAGCCATACGCAAGACCCAGATAGCCCTCGTATATCTATCATCAGCATAAACAGGGCCAGCAGTGTCAGCAACAACTTGGTCAGGGCAGGCAGCGCAGATGCAACCAGATCAACACTGCAAACTAGCCGCCCCAGCCAAACGAGCAAATTTGAGGCCTCCGTCGAGGGACCAAAAATCTCTCCCCCTGCTCCAGAGACTCTAACCTCTGAAAAAACATTTAACCATCATCTTGTGCCGTTTTACATAGCATGGTAGTCCATAACTGATAAATCGGTACTACAATACAATACTGGATATACTGTCCCTTTGTTAGGATCTTTAATTCGAACTACCGTTACTCCTCATTCCATGAGGATCTTTAATTTGAAATTAGGATCTTTAATTCGAACTACCTAGTCCGTGCCACGTGTAGCCACGGGCATGGAGTTCGGACTAAGGGGGATTTAAAAATGGCGGCTCCCGGGAACATGCAAATGAAGCCCAGGATATTTAAATCCCGGGCTTCATTTGCAACTTCAATTGCCCTCATTATCCTACCTAGCTCGAACTAACGAGTTAGTGTAGACATATACCCTAAGATCCTTGCTGTAGTCACTGTCTATGTAAGGAAACTCAATATCATTTTTCCTTTTCTCGACAAGTGCCTAATCAAGTCCAGATCAGAGGCACAGTCTGGCAACGACATCCACATGGTCATTACTTGCTTCTAGTCCTTTGAGCCAGTGGCCATTTGGATACTTCATCTTTCTACGAAGACACCATTTTTGGTTGCAATCACATCTGCCAGATGAGTGGGAAAGGTGACCGCTCTAATGGCGGATCTTCCATACACCATCTTTTTTAAAGATAAAGTCATGCTTTGTACCCACCCAAAATTCCTCCCCAGGATCCGCTCTTCCTTTCACATAAACCAGATCATCCACGTAACTGTTCTTTTCTCTAGGCCTCATGTTATTCTCTTGAGGCAAAGATGCATACACTAGGTGTCTGCAGAGCTCTTTCATTCTTTTTACATTCATAGAACTAGGCCCTTTAGGACTTCGCCCAGCTTTTTATATCCATTGTAAAATGCAATAAAGGACAAAAGATATCTTCCCAAAGACTGTCTCACTGGATTTCAGACTGCATACCCTTATGCTACCAGCACAATCATCTTACTCCACCTGTCTCCATCTGGGCCCATTCCACCTAGCTTACCTCCGCAAGATCCCTCTTGAGGACATATGCGCTACAGCCACCTCCGTCTCTGATTAAACTTTTTCAAAGCACTGCGCACTTTCTCATGAGCGTCTTTCTTCAGCTAAGGTTGCTAAAGTGGTGTTGTCCACTGCTTACCTGCCGAATCCGGAGTCCCTACCTCCTGAGGACATACTGCTTTGCAGTCACCTGCTGTGGAGCACCCACAGGGATGTGTCTCGAAGAACAGGTTACTCACTTTTAGCAGTAACTGACGTTCTTCGATGTGAATGTCCGTATGAGTGCTCTGCTACCTTCCTTTCCTCCCATCCTCTTTGGAGTCTTTCTCTCTCTTGTACATGCTGGGTTTCTGAGTAGAGAAGGAACTGAGGGGAGGGTGGCCGCACATGCTTGGTTGCACCATGTGGTGCTCGCGCACCCCTTTTGCCATGCATGTATAGCCCCCCTAGGCGCTGCTTTGAAGAGTCCAGTCTGTGGAGCACCCAGAGGGATACACATCTCGAAGAATGTCAAGTTACTACTAAAGGTGAGTAACCTTCTCTTCATCTGGGAAGGAGCCTGCTTTGTCAGACCTCTGAGGCACTCTGGTGCTGTCTTCTCTATGAAAAGTAGCAGCTGAGGGAACAGGAATGGCAAAACGAAAAAGGAAGGGGCTCAGGTACCTGTGCCAAATTAAGCATGACCTCCCTACTCAGTCTGCCCACTCCAGTTCACTTCTGGGTCCTTTCTGCCTTGGACTGGAGAAGTGTGCTTCAGGCTGGAGTCAGCGTAGTGGCCAGATGTTTGGCAGTCTCCTCCAGATCATGCTGGTCATAAGCCAGTAAGTTGAACTGATGAGTTAACTGGTATTCCTTGAGTATAACATGTACATGCATATATTTTTGCCTTTTATTTCGTGCAAGGTCGTTTTATATCTCATACTATGTGTTGGGGGAGTTGGATTAATGCTCTGTAGTCTAACTTCCTCTTCATGCAGGTGTGAGTATACAAGCTGTAACCTGGTACTCAGTGGGATTCATCCCTGTCATGATTTTTTTTGCTAGTGTTATCTTCCATTGCAGTATTTTCCGATTACATATAACAACATTGGTCTCCCAGATGTCCATAAATATAGGTACTGTCAGCAATAATAAATATGCCTCTTGCTTTTGTTTGTGAATTTTATTTCTGGTGCATTAATGTCCCCAGTGTAATAATCTGTAAAGAGGTATGTTTGGGCATTGCTAAAACTTGGAAAGGAGTTCCTTACAAGAGAGGGCCAATAGATTTGCCATAAATATCAGATGGGCATTTTTGCCAGCAATATACTTGATCTAAATGTGCTTTCTCATACCTAAGCCAAGGGCTTTACCCATTTTGTGAGCATAGACAGTTCCACCTACTTATGTTTATTAGACATGCCAGCAGATTGTCCCCAGAAGGCCACTACGTTAATAGTCTTGTTAAAGGTGCTGTTCCCAGAAAGAATGTTATGAATATTATTCCATTTGATTTAACAAACTTAAGGTTAAGAAAATACACTACCACATAACTATAAGTGTCAAGGTTAAAATCCAAATGATATTCATATGTGGTTTTTCCAGTTATCATATCCAAACACACTGATAAATGCTTGATTAGATTGTGCATTTTTTTCTTATTGAAAGTAGAGCCTAGCCTATCTGTAGTCTCATAGGAAGTTAAGTTTACTGCAGAAGTGATTTGGATTCCTTTTATACCTTTTCATTCCATTTTGATTTTCTGGGACTTTGATTGTAGGCCCGGATCAATGCCAGATTGCAACAGTATCGTGCCAAGGCAGAATTAGCTCGTACCACCAGGCCTCAGGCATGGGTACCCAGGGAGAAGCTGCCACGACCACTCACTAGCAGTGCTTCAGCCATACGTAAACTGATGCGCAAAGCTGAGTTAATGGGAATTAGTACAGATATCTTTCCAGTGGACACTTCAGATACAAATTCCAGTGTGGATGGAAGGAGAAAACATAAGCAACCGGCTCTCACTGCTGATTTTGTGAATTATTATCTTGGTAAGGATAAGACTATATTTAAGTTTCTTAAGCCATATAAACAATGCTTCATGCCTACAGACTTTGTGCTATATGATGTTTTGAAGAAAAAAATTGGATAATTATAGAAAGAAAGGAGAGGATTTGGTAATAGTAACACAATATGTTTGTGTGTGTGTGTGTGTGTGTGTGTATTAAAATCACTAGAGAAAAAAGCTAACTATCATTGCTCATTCACATGAATGCAAAGGTCACATAAATAGCATCTCAAAGTAAGTTAGTATGTGCCTTTTTGTAAATTAAATTTCTTCAAACATAAATAGCAGGGAGTATGTTTTTGATAGGTATAGAAGGGTAGATATTTGGCATCTTTTTTTCTTTTGTCCTCTTTGAATTCAGGTGGAAGACCATCCCTTTCCCCTCTGAACATCTTTAGCCTAATCTTGGGGGCTGTCCTCAATACTCAATTTCCATCTTAGAATGGCATACTCTTGTAATTGGTCACTCCAGGCTAAACTTCAATTAGTGCCCATCACTAAACAGTTACCTTAGCATTACTTTGCCCATGCAGCAAAATCATATGGCAGTAGTGCTGAGCGAATAACTGATTTTGTTCAATAGTAATAGAAATGTAGCTGTGTTAGTCTAGTCCAGCTGAAACACAAAACAGGACTATGTAGCACTTTAAAGACTAACAAGATGGTTTATTAGGTGATGAGCTTTCGTGGGCCAGACCCACTTCCTCAGATCAAATTGTGGAAGGAAATTGGCATGACCATATATACCAAAGGGATACAATTAAAAAAAAGTGAACACATATGAAAAGGACAAATCAAATTTCAGAACAGAGGGAGGATGAGGGTGGGAGGTAAATGTCTGTTTGTGTCATATTTTCAAACTTGTGTCATATTTCAAGAATAGTTTTGGAAAGTTGTAGGTTAATTAAAACTGCATTTTTTTCATATAAACCAGGGGTCGGCAACCTTTTCAAACCAAAGAGCCAAACTACATCAAAATTCAAAACAAGTTGTCAACTAATAGCTGCGTAAGACTGCCCATTTGCATGACTGAAAATATACAACATAATATTATTGATAATTGACATAATGATTAATAATAGCATAAATGAAATGTACTCATAGACTTTAATGTGACTTTTGCTGTTGCATCTTTTTGCACATTTCTTTGAAGTTTACATCAAACATAACTGGTGAAATCCAGCTTCATGCATGCATTCAGTCTATTGTCTGTCATTCTTGTGGCAGGGGGTTGGGGATGTGGGGGTGCAGGGATGTGGGTTGGGGTGTATGAGGGGCTCAGGACACAGGATTGGGGTATGTGTGGGGTACAGGAGTGTTGTGGCAGGGGTCTGGGGATGTGGGTGTATATAAGGAGCTCAGAGCAGGGAGCTGAGGTGTATGATGGGCTCAGGGTTGGTATGTGGGGGTGCAGGAGTGTTATGAAACTGAAGCCAGATGGAGGGCTGGGCCCCAATTGGGGACTTGTTGGCCAGGCTTCATTTTTAAATAAAGTAAAATATTATGTCCAATGCAGAAGGTTTCAACATTATTTGACATGCATCTGACGAAGTGGGACTTTGCCCACGAAAGCTTATGCTCCTATACTTCAGTTAGTCTATAAAGTGCCACAGGACTCCTCGCCGCTTTTGCAGATTCAGACTAACACGGCTACCCCTCTGATACTTAACATTATTTATGGCAGGGGTGGGGACCCTTTTCTGGGTTGAGGGGACCACTGAGCTTGGTGGAAGGAGGCGGTTGTGACTCAAGGCATGGGATTAGGGTGCAGGAGTTTAGATTATGACCTAGAGCAGGGGATTATAGTGCAGGGATTTGGGTTGTGACCTAGCGCAGGAGAGGATTTTGATCTGGGGTAGGAGATTGGGATGCAGGGTCTGGGAGAGGGGTATGGGCTCAGGAGGGCGGCACAGGATTTTGGTTGTGGGGGAGGGGACAGAGGTTTAGAGGGAGGGAGGGGCTGGTTTGCCAGAGGCAGGCTGTGGCTGGGGCTCTTACCAGTGCAACTTCAGGCCAGCAGCCCAGCACATTTCTCAGGAGCCTGTCCTGCCCCCACACAGGTTGCAGGGACATGTGCTCTGTGAATACGAACCTGAGGAGAGGTGGGGTTAGTGCCTGTCGTGCTGCCTGTTTTTTTAAATAGGCTGCTTCCATTTGCCAGAAACCAGACAATGGGATTGTGCTGGGGCGGGAACAGCCATGAAGCACCACTTCCCCTCCCCTCCTCGCTCACAGTTGGTGAAAAACAGCCCCTCAGCCACTTTTCTTAGTGTCATGCAGGGGTGTGGCAAGCAGAAGAGTCTGCCTGGATGCTCCCTGCTGTGTCCGTGGGCCGGATTGTTCTGCTGTAATGCCAGAGCAGGCTCTCTGCTGCAGGGAGGAGGGGGAGCAAGGGTGTGTGTGTGTGTGTGTGTGTGTGTGTGTGTGTGTGTGTGTGTGTGTGTGTGTGTGTGTGTGTGTGTGTGTGTGTGTGTGTGTGTGTGTCTCGAGCTTCAAAAGAGCTACATCTGGCTCTCTAGTGAGCCATATTTGTCTTATGAGCAAATATGGCTCACTAGGGGGTTGCCGACCCCTGATATAAACTATTTATCAAAAAAAGCTTTTCCCGGGTCTATATGGTGGGAGAATGCTTGTATTCCATCATTTCCATAATTTAACAAAATAGTGAACTGTATTTTGATAATTTCTCTGTGTGTGTGGTGGTATTGTTAATTTCACATGTTAAGGTTTTTTTGCTTAGCACTTAAATGTGTTGCACTTGTTTCATGTGTTAACAATGTGGGACACTTGCACTACTAAAGCTAGAAAGGCCTGGATTTTATTTAAACAGAGAGAAATATGCGCATGATTCAGATCCAAGAAAATATGGCTGAACAAAAGAACATTAAGGATAAACTAGAAAATGAACAAGAAAAGCTTCATGTGGAATATAACAAGGTAAGAAATGCTGTTAATACTGCTTTGCTAAGTATTTGTGCGTTGTTAACTGATAGAATTTAGCTTCTCAAAGGGCATTTCTTACCTATGTGGAAAACTTTTATTTAAAGATAGAGTACCAAGATAAAAATGCTACTTAAAATAATCTTAACTTTCCTATTTTAAATTTTCACAACTATAGTGAATTTCTAAAGTTTAATTTGTACCCTATCCTTCATACAAAGTCTGGTTTAAAAGGGGTCCACATGAGCACAGGGGCTCTTTTGCATGATTCATAGATGATTAGGTTTGGAAGAGACCTTATGAGGTTATCTGGTCCAACCCAGTGCTCCAAGCAGGACCAACCTCAGTTAAATTATGGAACTAATTTAAAGATTTGGGCCTACTTTTTACCGTTTTTATTGTTTGTATGCACTTAGTTCAGATTCTGACCCTTGACTTGTCCGTTTCACATTGTTTTGGGGTAATTTGATTTTCAGATTGTCTTCTAGTGGTAGTGTCTGGATTTCTATCAGTATAGAAGTTGTTTACATGAAATAGTGTAGAATACAAAACATGAAAATTGCTGCCCATTTTTTATCAATATCTAAATTTTGAGCCTTCCCCAGTTTTTAATGGGGAGTAACAGATGATAACATTGCCTCCAAAAATCTGTTATAATTAATGTGTATGAGCAAGTAATGGTATGTGGAGGGGTTAGTGTTGATTAAAAATTGCTTGATCACTTTTGGATTCTTTTGAAACAGAAATAATGTACATAATTTATCAAAATTATTATTTGTGCAGGCTGATACTGATGCTTGCTAAATTCATCAGATTAGAATTTATCAAAAGTGGTTTAAACAGATGTTTTAAATGAAAACACATTTTAACACCTGTTTGTTGAATAGTCTGAGAGAACGGGAGGGGACGATTAGCAAAATTACTAGGCTGTACATCTAATATTATAGCTGGCAATTACTTTTCAGAATGCTCTTCTGCTTTCGTGTTCTTTTAAAGTAACAGAGTAAGTGCTTGGCTTTTTTAAAGTATGTGTTTGCATTGGTTTTGGTTTTTGGTGGTGAAGGAACAAAACTTGATTTTTTTAAGTGTGGAAATATTAGCAATAACTTCAAAACTGGTAATAGTACAGTTGGTATAATGCATTTATGTGCTTGGATTTTGCTTTCTGATTGTGATTGTGGAACCTAATTGTCATGCTAAATTACTTCATATCCTCTTTTACAAAACAGATGGCTGTCCAACTTTTCTTCTTAGTGCTGTTATATGCCTGAATGACTACAAAGATCTCTGATGTATTGACTTGACTATTGAGTTCCTTTGTGTTTTTAATTATGTAATTTATAAAAGTTACAGGGTAAAGAGTTCTCAGATTATAGATGCTGAATAACTTCAGGAAATAAACTTTAAAATATTTTTTCAATTTTTTATTCTTCAGTTGTGTGAGTCTTTGGAAGAGCTTCAAAATATGAATGGAAAGCTACGGAATGAAGGACAAGGAATATGGACTCTCCTGGGTAGAATCATTGGACAGGTGGGCTTTTTCGTTTTTTCCACCTCTTTTGTACCACACAAGCGCGCACAATTTTAAAATAGGGTTTTCTTTTTATTTTGTACTCTAGGGTTAATGATTTCTGATTGAAATGTATCTAAAGCTCTGCAAGCAACCTACTGGGAACCTGTAGCTTAATTTTGTTTTTGTAATAGCTATCTTGTTTGCAAAATTCTTTCATTTGCTGTTACTGATTGACTTGTCATTTGTGATAAAGCTAAACCTGAAGCATGAGTTAATCCCACCATATTCCCCCCACTTTTTCTTTAGCAGTTGTAGATTTCAAATAGTATGGTTCCTTGGGTTTGTATTGACGGTTTATGACCATTTCATAAACTGTACATCCGTAAAACTACACATCACTTGCAACAGTGTTTTTTAAATTATGCAGATAAAATGATGTACTCTTTTTTTAGAAATAGAGAGTATATGGTGATATTGCAAAGTAAGATTATTTCTTGTTGCCACCAGTGACTCTGTTATCCATAGTCATGGGTATTTTTCATGCTTCGGTCTACTAAAAAATTAATTGAATGAAGAGAAAAGGTAAACAGATACATGGATTATGTTAATGATAATTCATTGAATCCCCATATATGTAAAATGGCAATGTGTCATTTATCCATCAAAGGAGAACATGAAACTATTTCCAGTCATGTGTTTAAAGAAGACGGAGAAACTTGTTCAGTACATATGTTCTTTTTCACACTGAATATTGTATCTATCAGTATGTAGATGGCTGTGTTTCTGAAACTGTGAGTCATTTCATTCGTCTTTTATATAATATCTCCCATATCCTCCTAAAGGGCTCAGACCTGGCATACAGGGAAACAGCAGTCTTTTTCAAGATGTAATGTATGGAGCACTGATGTACCACACTAATTATAAAGGTGCTTTTGGGAATTATACGGAATAAATATTGAGTCAGTATTTTAAGATGATCAGAATAAAAAGACATCACCTAATTAGGCCTTGTATCAGAGTCTTGTGATGGCCTTTGGTACTGCCTTGTTTGTATTATTGTACTTAAAATGAAATCTATCATTGATATCTACAGTAATGCTTGTGGCTTAACCATATTGGCTATGGCTGAATTATTTTGGCCTTCTTGTCTTTTACAAAAATCTCTTTGTTAGTAGGACTTGGTCTGTATGGAACAAGATTTTATCTTTTTAAAGTTGTTTGAAAAAAGTCCACAAATGTATTTTCCAGTGTAAACATTAATAAACCAGGGGAAAAAAAAGAAAGAAAGCAGAAATAGAAGTAAAATTCATTTGCACAGCTTGCATGACACTTTTTCCAGTTGGTTGAACAGATGCAGGCCCACAGGGCCGCCGAGAAATGACTTTGATAGATGGTTGCTGTCTGAGAAGCTTGCATACTGCAGATTAGTAGAAACCCGAAGAGAATCTGGTCTGCTTTGTGGAGAGTTTGGTCCAATAAGATAATTTTTCTAATTAACCTATGGAGCACCAGTATAACAGGGATGCTGAGGAAAATAAACTGCCTCAATATTCTTTTGTCAATTGTAGTGGATTCTTTCTCTCTCCCTCAAAGATTGGAGGGGAAAGTTAAAAGCCAAGACTTTAGTGTTTCCATGTTTTTTCTAACTTGGAAAATGTGTGTGTAATTCTGTGAAAAACAAAATTTGTTTTGAGACAAAATAAATATTGTAGTTGCTCATGCTACTGTAAAGTAGTTTAGGGCATGTCTTCACTAGGAAATTATTTCAAAATAACGTATTTTGAAATAATAACTTCTGAAATAAGTGTCAAAATATGCTTATTCCCCAAGGAAAGCAGGAGTTATTTCGAAATAACAGGCTTGGTAGTATGTACATTCTGCTTATTTCAAAATAAGGGGAGTTATTTTGAAATAACTCCCTAGTGTAGACCAGGGCTTAGAAAGCAGGTTTTCCCTAAGAAATCTAGTATCTTGAAGTTGACCAAATTTAACAGGCTGTGGAGTAGCAGACACGGGGGAGGGGGAAAGGGGGGACCTAAATTCTTCTTTAGAAACGTATATATACACTGAATTTGTTTAAATCCAATAGAAATTGAACATACCAACAATTTTGCGAGCACCCAAGGAGAGGAAACCAAGTAAAAAGGAAGGAGGAACACAAAAGATGTCTACTCTTCCAGCAGTACTTTATAGGCAAGTAATGCAGTCTTGGTAGAATAGGCTTGATACAATTAAGGAGAATTTTGATGAATCTTTATAACTGAAATGTTTATTATACAACAGTTGAAGAAAATGCTTCCCCCACATGTTTCTATTGTCTGCTTTTAGAGTTATGGTTATCTCTAAGCTTAGAAGCTGAGACATTTGTTTATTTTGGCACATAAAATGGCAGGGCTTCCTCTGTTAATAGACAGCAGCACTTTAAAGGAAAAAGGCTCTCTACATCTGAAAGGTCAGAATTGTTTGCAGCTATAATTTGGAAATTTTAAATCCGTGCTTTTGTTGTTTGAATTTAGTAATATATATCGCTGTACGGATTTGATATGAACGATATTATGTACTCAGCAGCATAGTGTTCAAAAAAATTGCCATTTTGAGGATATTTATTCTTCCAGTTGATGAATCAGCAAGCTGCTTTTGAACAGATTTGTTTTTACTTTTCCGTACTCACATTTTCTGTTTGTCTGTGTCTGTCGCTCTTTCTTTTTGTCTGTTTCTCTTTCTGTCTTTCTGTTAATAAAAAATCTTTTTGAGACTACTAAACTAGAATGCCATATAGGGACAGTAGCTCAATTTAAAAAGTGAAGTTTGATTTATTTTGTGTTTGTTCATTACCCAGCATGATGAGATTGAAGTGCTGTTTGGGGTTTTCAGTGTTGTTGAAATAAATAAATGATTGATAATATTCTGTTTAGCTACTTTGTCACAGCATGGTGATTCTTCCCTTCCTGCCATTATCTCCCCCACCACATACACACTCACACATATTGTGTTTTGCCCCAACATGGTGATTCTTCCCTCCCCCAATCTCCCTTCCTTTCACAATCTGTTTTTTGCGCTGGTTCTTGGTGATATCATCCTCATTCGAGCATCAGAGGGTAACTGCAGTTCTACAATACTTGAATATGAAATTTCAAGAAAATGTGAGACTTAAAGATGAGATATAACATAGTTTGAAAATATAACCTTAAAGGCACAGATGCTTACTCATAAACTTTTTAAGAAGTAATCATGTAGTTCGTTTACATGAACACTGAAAACTGTGATGTCATTAACCTATATTTGCATACTTGCACTTTTATTGTCAGTAAGAATACAGTACTGTACAATATGTGCTATACCATTTCAAATGTAATTTTAATGCTTTTTTGGCTGCATTTATTCAAAGTTGTGGAATTTGTAAGAAGAACCATGATCAACACCTCCTCTTACTGTGTGATACCTGTAAACTACATTACCATCTCGGCTGTCTGGACCCTCCTCTTACAAGAATGCCAAGAAAAACTAAAAACAGTTATTGGTAAGAATATTGTTAGTTATCTTTTGCATTGCAAATGAGAATTAAATGTGAAAAGCATTGTAAATGTTGAATCTTTAATAGGGATGTAAAAAACCGCTTACAATAGTTAACCAGTTAAATGAGTTGTTTAACCAGTTAACCACAGGCCACGGGCGGGCGACTGCTCTGGGATCCAGTTGGCCAGGTCTGCTGCAAGCGGGAAGTTGTTCTGGCCTGACCCTGCCTTGCTGAGGCTATGGGTGGCAGGAACTGCTTTGGTCCCTACATGGCTCACTACAGCTAAGGTCTGCCAGCCAGACCACCATGTTCAGGGGTGGGGTGCCTGCTTTGACTGGGCAGGCCCTCCCGTCAGCCAGTTACCCGGTGAGCATGCCGGTAAAGCTAATGCTTTCTAGGTAACCAGTTACCTGTTTAAACTTTTCTATCCCTAGTATTTAAGCATTACCAATTTGAAATGTGTATTTTAATCGATAATTCAAGATGAATAGTTAAGTCTCTATTAAAACACAAGTAAATGTGATTAGATTACAAACTTAATTTAATGTATTTGTATTGGGAAGTGTGCATTAGAAGATCTAGGTTGAGTTTGTGAGAAGTTATTTCTCAAATGAATAAATTTAATCTGACAGTGTTTTATCAACTGGTCATAATCTCTGGCATCTTTTCCAAATTATGAAGTATTCTATATTCAATATATACCGTGTTTGAGTTCAGTTTAATCTGAAATGTAGGAATATTTGAATGAATGAGGAAAAAGTAACAAATTCACACCTTTAGAAAAAGATATAGGGAACAATATTTTGAAAACTTAGGGTTGTAAAAATAACATCAAAAGATGCAAAATAGTGTTTTGATGAGAAAATGAATGGATTTCAATTTTCTCAGGTGATGTTGCATTCTAACTATGTATATGGATGTACATGGATGATATCTCCAGACACTCATCGCTAGCCTTAATGGATATGTCTGCAGGGGAAAATAAAACCCATGGTTCTAGAGTCTCAGAGCTCATGTCATTTGACTCAGTCTTGCTGGTTTTGGGCTTCATGGTTAGAAAATGTACCTCTGTTCAGGGTAGAGTCTGGGTTCTGAAACCCAGCAAGTGAGGTGGATCTTAGAGGCCAAACACCATGCTGTGCTGAAATGTATATGCTGTTATTTTTAGTTCTTTACTGCCAGACTTAATTACCCCAATATAAAATTAGTGTGTGGGTGTTTGTAAGCATTCTGCATGTTTGTAAAATGTTTTGAAAAATCTAATTATGCAGAAATAGTCTTTACTCATCTCTCTAGAAAAAAGGTTAATGTTACAACTTCCCCAAGAAAGGGCTTAGAACCTCCTAGCAGTGAGCCCTAATTTATCACATTGGAATAACCATTTCCAAAAGCAGGGTTTTTTTAACTAGTTCACTTAAAAATTGAGTTTCAACTTCCCCTTTGTATATAGTTCCTTTTGAATCGATGTCTAAAATAAACTCTGGGTCTGAAACTGTTTCTTTATTTGAGAATTACACAGGAAAATACTTAAGTATTTTTTCTGGGGATTTTAACAATACTTGTCACATTATGCTCAATGAGACATAAACAATTAAGTAACTTGGTGTTTCTTGTATGTGAGATCTTTATCCCTCAATTGACATCTCATTATGACCATATTAAATTAATTATTAGAGATTATCTTCAAAGATAAAAAATTCAAAGAGTCCCACCACTATTTGAAAATTTATTCTTTTGAGCTTTAGTCTAGGCCAGCCATTCTAAATTATTCCTGTGTAGTCCATTGTCTTTGACCTTAAGTGATTTCTTGTACCTTCATAAACTCTGGTTGAATTTGCAGAATGAATAATGTAAATGATTGTTTGACATTTTATTGCTGCCATAGCATGTGTACAGGAAGTCACTAGTTGTGATCTGCTTTATAACCAAGTTGAAAAGGCCATTAAAAGCCATCAGTTCAGAAGGACATTAACTATACTTCAATGGGTATTCAGGTTTAGTAGGTCAGGTAGATATCAATGCTTTTATTTCAAAGTGCTAGCTTGTCTTTGCTGTGAATTTCATGCTTCAGCTACACTGCTGATCACAAATTTAGCTTTCGCTTTTAATTAGCTCAGGCATAGTCAAGAGGATAAGATTATAGTAGAGAAATTGAGGTGTATTGATTGCATTCTTTTCATCTATGTCTTTGTCTTTGTATACTCTTTTTAAGATCACTAGAGACTGTGTAAAATAGACCCCTGTTCTAAGTGTTAAGTTCAGCAAAAGTTTTTCACTGCTGTTTTTAATACATCTTCTATTTAAACTATTTCATTAACACTTAAAATAGTTTGGTTTTATATAAATAAATATGTATAAACGATAACATATGTATAATTTTATTACACGAGGACAATGTACACCTCAGGTTTTTGCCTATTCATATGGAATTTAGTATAAAAACCATACAAAACAAAGTGAAGAACTATGAATTGCAAGACGTTCCCTGGAACGTGTGATCTTAGATAAATCAGGTCAGTGAATGAAATACTGTGACAGAATTTTAAAAGATTCAATACAATTATCAGTGTTCAGATAAAAACAATACTATGCTAATATGAGGGAACAGCATTTCTCCTACCCCCAATTGTCAAGAAGTGTTTCTGCTGACATTAAGGAGGTCCTAATGCCCCTAAATTAGGGGAGTATTGTGTCTGCTTTCTTCATTCGGAATGACAGGAGGGGCTCCATTTTCCCCTGTGTATTAACAAGTAACTTTAAAAAGTAGAGGACATTTGAAAAAAGTGGAATCTCACTAATTTATACCATAATGATTTTTTGGGAGGAGATGATGGAGAAATACATATGCTGAATAGGTCCCTCTCCTCTTAAATCTAAACTGGCTTTTTTGAGACATTTCTTTCCTGGCTGATTGACAAGTTTGCCCTGGCTTCCTACTATCTACTAAGGAAGGTGTTTAACCTTTTCTCGTATTGCAAAACCATTCAGTTTTAGAAATAATAAAATAAGTACTTTTGCATACAAAATGCAATTTTTAGTCTTTGGAACTCCGTGCTAGAGATACTATTGAGACCAAGATATTATTCTACTATCATAGAAAAAAAATACTAGTTATTTCATATAGATAAGAAGAGCATCTAGGGTAAAATAAATAGTCAGGATTAAAATGAAAGTCAGAAATTTAGGAAATATTATAAACTGACAGCATCAGTGTGTAAGCCAGACTCAAATTAGTGGGTGGTAGGAGGAAACTTTGAGAGGCTGGATTATTCCACAGCTTCCTACTTTGGGAATTTTTGTAATTTAACATTCATCTGCTACTAGTATTCATTGGAGTCTCTGTCCACAAACATCAGCGGAAGTGATTTTGTGGATTGGATGCAGCCATTAGATTACATTTCCACAAAGGTTAAAAATGGTAGTTTAAGTGTGTGTGTGTGTGTGTGTGTGTGTGTGTGTGTGTGCGCAATAATACAGCAAAAACACAATATGGGGGATCCCTCATCCCCTCTAATCAAAGGAATGTCTTAGGTGAATTTGTTCCTTGTAGCTTCCACACATGGTGCTGATGTTCTGTGTGTGGACATCTTTCTTTTGCCAGCTCTCTATGTAAGTGCCTTTAAGAGTGTCTTAGATATAAACATGGTCTTTTTGTAAGCCTTGAAAAATCTGACTAATTTTCCTTTATAGGCATTTTCGGGGGCTTGGAATACCAAATGAGAGAATTTATTAAAGCGGGATACTTTATATTCTAGTAAAGAGAATGGGATAAAAGTTGGTAAAGTACTGATAAGCACCGAAGAGAGACACTCAAATGAAAAATAATTTAGTTGTATTAAATTATATCATATGAAAGCAGACAACTAAATATTAACAAATTTTGTAAGTGCCTGTATACGAATGTGAACAGTATCATTCAATGTTCTCTTTTTAAAACACAATAGCACTGACATTTTTCAGTTGCTTACATTACTTAATGCCTGAATTGAAATACATGACAGCAAAGCTATTTCTGTTAAACTTATTTTAGGTTCAGTTTTGTAAACATTTCCTTTCCTCCTGATAAAGCATCCAGATCATTTATAGTAAATATGCCACAGTTAAATTTTGTTTTTAAAAATTAGCCTTTAATATAATTTTTAAAATAAAATTTCCTTTGACTTTTTGTAACCTGCATTGTATTGCAAAAATTCTGCGTTTATAGGCAGCAAATTAACTCACCTCCTTGTCTTCAAACCATGTAGTTAGAAATGAATAACAAAATACACATTTTTATTTCTTGCTGAAATAAGTTTTGCTGCTTCAGTTAAATTATCAATGTTTTTATGTTAATTTTAAATTGAAATTTTGTTTTTCAATAGTTGGCATGCTATTTCAGGCTATTTATAATAATTTCATTAACCAATGTTTAAAATACCATTTTTGGTAAAAGTAAAAATTGAGTGGTGGTAGGATTTTGGTAAGATTTGCAGTAAAAGGAACAATATTTTAGGATACTCAAAGAAGTACTTGAAAAGTAATTTGTCACAGATATTTGCAGACCAGAAATTTCAACCTCATATTTTAGGGTTAATATCTGCATTTTTGACCTAACATCTTGTTATGAGGTATACAAGGAGGCCCCTGACATTTGACCGCCCGAGTTCTGACCCCCCCACACTTACAACCATTTTTGTAAGTGCGGAAGGGACCGGAAACCACTGACTTACGTCCTTGGCCCACATTTACGATGGTGCACAACACCTGTCGTAAATGAGGGTTCGAGTTATGACGACCCCGACTTGCAACGCTTTCCGTGGAACCAATCGCATCGCAAGTCGGGGCCTCCTGTATTATTTTCTTGTTATGAGAACCTATGAAGATGACTTCACATCTTGTTAATTTTTGTTCATGGAGCTTGTTGGTAGTATACATTAGAGATTGCTCATTTTTGTAGTTCTGACCATGAATTTATAATTTTTTGAAATAGAACATGGAGTTTTTCCGTAGAATATAAAAAATTGCTAATATGCACTTCACATTCTATATATTTTCGTTTGTCTTTAAATTTTTTCTAGACTTCAAAAAATGAATCTAGTGTGAGTTGAATTGTCCATCGTCTTTAAAATGGTTCATTGATTTTCAGAGGAAACCTTTCTTGCGAGTCTTGTCAGTAAAAAACTGCCCACAGAGAGCAAATTCCGCACAGTATGTATGTAGTAGAGATTAGAGGCTGCAGCAGCTACAATAATGAATAGATGCAAGATCAATGGGGGTAGGATTAAAAAAAAAAGTGAAATAAGAGAAGGAATATTTTTTTTCTAAATATAAAAAAAGCACTTTCAGAAAGTCTTAGATACAAAGTGACGCGAATGATGTAAATAAATACCCTGTATATCTGGCAGTGGCAGCTACTTAAATAACTGTTGTTTTGAGAAAAATACACTAAATTTGTGTGGAATTGGGTTTTTGTGTTTTTTATCAAAAAACTTTTTTCTGCTTTTGTGGCTGCTATTGTCCATAAAAAAATCTTTCTGATCTTCCAGGCAGTGCTCAGAGTGTGACCAGGCAGGCAGCAGTGACATGGAAGCAGATATTGCCATGGAAACTTTACCAGATGGGACTAAGAGATCGAGAAGGCAGATTAAGGAACCAGTGAAATTTGTTCCACAGGATGTGCCACCAGAACCAAAGAAGATTCCAATCAGAAACACGGTAAATGACAGCTTAATTGTCATTATACAGGTCATATTCAAAATGATTTGACTTGGTACAGATTAGGGATGTTAAATATAGTTTAATCAACTAATTGACTAGTTGATGGATTTTCCATTGATTAGTCGATAAGCAAGGGAGCCGCAGTGGGGTTAGCTTCCAGTCCCAGCGGTTAACCCCACTGTGCCTCTGCCTTTTAACTGAATTAGAGCCGGCAGGACCCAATGCAAGCTGGAGATCAGCTGTCCTTCATGCCAGGTCACTCCCCTCCTTCCCCACCCCCCCATGATTCTAATTTTTAAATGTATTAGGAGCTGGCAGGCTCTTAATACATTTCAAAAGCAGAGTTGCAGCATCTGGGACTGGGTGTGAGTTGGGAATCAGCTGATTGCTGGCTCGCACCCAGTCCCCGGTACTCACCTACCCCCTGCAGAGATAGTGCTGGGGGAAACTAGCTTTTAAGATGGCTCCCCCCAGCACTGGCTCCTGCTCCCCCCAGCTGTTAAAGGCAGCTGGTGGTGGAGCCAGGCCAACAGCCAGTGATGGGCTGGATGTGGGTGGCAGAGCTCCAGGAAGCAGGCCAGGGGTATCATGCTATCTGGGGACAGGAGAGCATCTCCAGATATCCAGATATTTGCCTCCCTGGTCCATCAAACTCCCTTTTTTGAGACCACACAGGTCCTGAAGGTGCCTGATGAGGGAAGTCCAACATGTATATTTAAAATTGGGACCTTTAGGCTACAATGAATTAGTTCTATATTTAAATAATGAGCACCTATGACATTCTAATATAGTTGTAAAAACTATTTCATCTGATTATTAGATAACCTCATTTTTTGTCTCTAATATGTGATTTACTTGACTGCTAAGGAAACACCTAAACTAACAATGGTGGTAACTGCATACTTTATAAGAATAGTAGATCAAGCTTTATCTTTAAGCTATAGGTCACCAACTTAAATACTGTAAATTTAACCACAAGTAAGTAACAACCAGAAATCTTTATATTTTGACAGATATTCTCTGGCCTATGTGAATTTGTCACCTAATCCACCCAGTTGGTACCATTTGTCATTCTGGCTTGGCAGTTTCTATGAATAGCCATAAAGAATAAATGACATTTATCCCTCTTCCAGTGGTTTCTCTAAGATAGTATAGAAGAAGATTGCATCTGTTCTACTTCCTCTTCTGAGGGGGAGAGAGGTCTTCAGTGTCAAGGCCTATCGCTTATCACTTGTATAGAACTAATTTTTAGAGGTAATTTTTTTAAAGTGAAAAAGTAGTCAAAGTTGCATTGTACAGATTATTTTAATTTGGTTCTTCAGAGCTGATCTGGTGGCCAGCAGTCCATAGGGCCAGTGGCCTGGGGGTGGCGGAGTGTAGCCGACAGCTAGGGAATGGCAGAGCCCAGCCAGCAGTTAAGGGGGACCAGCTTACTTGGTAATAGAAATGAAATTTTGGTGCTCTAGATAAGTTCTAAAGGGTGCTTTGCAAAGGTAATCACTTTGATGATACCTATTATATTACTGCAAAGTGTAATCAATTGATTAATTTTATATGTGTGTATGTATGTTTATAAAAATGTTATTTTCACACTTAATGTAGTGGACTCCTCTAACACAACAGCAGAAGGGATAAAAACAATAGTTTAACTTCCAGTATGTCTCAAATACTATTATTAAACATAGATGTTTAAAAGATTAACTGATAAGCCTGGGTTTATTGGTTAATCCAAATGACTACATGCAACCTCCTCCCTCTCCGCTGCCTCTGTATTAAAGGCAGCAAGGGGGGGAAGGAGGCGGGATCTGGTGCCCATGGGGAGCCAGCTTTTAGAATGGCTCCCCATATGTGCCGCTTGCCAGGGAGCCACCTGTTCCACCGTGCTGCTTTCCACAGAAGCAGCAGTGTCGGGGACAGATGGGAGCTGGTGCTCAGAGAATTAAACAAATAAGCCAATGCTTATCAGTGCTCAGAGAGAGCAGGCTTAAAAGCCTGCTCCCCGTGAGTACAGGATTCCATGGAGCCACCCACCCCTTCACTTTTGCACTGTTGTCTCTGATAGAGAGGCAGCTGTGTGGATGGTGAGGGGGGGCAGGCGGGAGCTGGTAGATGCAGGAAGCTGGCTTTCAAGAGGCTGCAGCACAGGGGGAAGGGAGCAGATAGGAACCAGTATGTGCTGGTTCTGTGGCTTCACCTGTCTCCCCCCCCCAACCCTCCCCAGCTGCAGCAGTGGGGTTGGGCTTGCCACGGACAGAGGCTGCCACCGCCATGTGCTACTGCTACAGAGGGAGCAGTGCAGGGTGGCAGGGGGCTCCCTGGGAGTGGGGCAGTGAGCTAGGATTGCACTGGCTGCTAACCCTGCCCTGGGGGACCATTTTAGTAATTGTGTAATGATTAAAAATTGTTGAGGCTACCCTATTACTAAAAAACATGGTATCTAGCATCCCTAGTCATTATATAATTAAGTTATCATTTAGAATATTATCCTCTATATATTTCATTTTGTTATGAATGCTTTCACATGCTTTTAGACTGCTTTCTAATTGTTTTTCAGTGCTTCTGCTCTTTTATAAAAACAAATAAAAACACAAACATTATTGAATGCTTTTAAAGAACAGATTTTTTTTTTTTTTACTAGCAAAGAAAAAAGACCCCTGTAGGTCATTTCCATGAGAGAAGAGCTACTTTTAATCATTATAGTAATCATTAAGACAGAATATCTTATTGCCTCTATATAAATCCATTGTACGCTCACATCTTGAATACTGCATGCAGATGTGATCACCTCATCTCAAAAAAGATATATTGGCTTTGGATAAGGTTCAGAAAAGGGCAACCAAAATGATTAGGAGTTTGGAATGGGTGCCATCTCAAGAGAGAGTAAAAAGATTGTGACTTTTTAGCTTAGAAAAGAGGAGACTAAGGGGGGGGGGGGAGGTATGATAGAGGTCTATAAAATCATGACAGGCATGGAGAAAGTGAATAAGGAAAAGCTATTTACTCGTTCCTGTAACATAAGAACTAGGGGGTCACCAAATGAAATTAATAGGTAGCATATTTAAAAGAAACAAAAAAGTTTTTCTTCAGTCAGTGCAGAGTCAACCTGTGGAACCCTTTGCTAGAGCATGCTGTGAAGACCTGGACTTTAACAGGGTTCAAAAAAGAACTAGATAAATTAACGGAGGTTAGGTTAATCAATACTAATTAGTCTGAATAGGAAACAGTGGTGTTCCTAACATCTGTTTGCCATGGATGACAGGAGAGAGATCACATGATGATTACCTGTTCTGCTCACTTCCTCTGGGGCATCTGGCATTGGCCACTTTTGGTTTCACCTAGTATGGTCATTCATGTTCTTCTGTTCAGTATTCTCTTGTCATTCTCTACCATACTCCGATCCTTTGAGATTTGTTTTCCTATAAGTTTCTAACTAAAGGCTTTTATTGACATTTTCATTGTAATATAATACTGCATAATAGGGACATAAAAGGGTACCTGGTTAATTGGGGCCCAGCTGGGCCGGAGCAGCCCTCCACCCGTGGTGCAGCTGGCCTGGCCTAGCTGGAGCAGCCCTCTATCTGTGGTGCAGGCCCATCTCGTCCTGGGGAGGGGGGGGGGAAGAGAGAGGCTGGCTAATAAGGTAAACATATAGTTTAACCAGTTAACATTTTAAATGGGATTTTACATCCCTTCTGCAAAAGAAGATGGAGAGAACTTGAGAAAATATCCATAAATGCAATAAAAAGAATATTTTTTTCCTAGAAAACAGTACTTTTGTCACTCAATGTGGTTTGGGGTAGGGCTGTTAAGTAACATGTATTTGTGTAAATGTGTGACCACTGGATTTTTTAGCAGTTACAAATTTACATGTGAGGGGAGGGAAGCAGGTGGAAGCTGGTGCTCATGGGGAGCTGGCTTTTAATCATGGGGTGGGTGCTTTGACAGCCTTTCCTGTGTGTACTGGCTCCTGCCTTGCTCCCTCCCCACCATGCTGCTGCCCCTCTATCTAGAGGCAGCAGTGCAGTAGAGGGGCAGTCAGCTCACTGGGAGTTGGTACACACAAGGAAGCCAGCTTAAAAGCCGACTTTCAAGGCTTCTCGGTTAATTGTGTGAACGGCTACATGCTAACATCCCTAGTTTGGGGATGTGTGATGTCTGTGACCTTTTAGTTGTGTATGAACTATGATTCATTCCTAAAAGAGCTACCCAAAGTAAGTACCAATCCTTCTTGCCCTCTTATCTCACTATAGCCGTATCCATTGTTCATTGAATGGCGTCACTAGATTTTCTTAAAGGAATCTGCCTTTGAGCCCCATTATGCTTTGCTTACAAATACCCCCCATCTAGTCCAGCTAACATTTGATGGGGTTAAGCTGTGGATTCTTATGATTGCTAGAAGCTTTTGTCTGCAGCAGAATTTTTATACTGGGATTGGTTTTTTTTTCTATCTGTAGAACCTATTGCCAAAATGTCAAGCTTCAGTCAGAGGAATGCTTCCCTTCCTGTTCAAATAGCTAGGGAGAACTTTCAGAATCATTAAGAACAAAGCGGCTAATTCGATTCAGGCTGTAGACATGACAAAGCTAGGAAGTGAGGCTGCATGAATAAACCAAAGAGCCTCTTTGAACAGTAAGAGGGAAAGTTCAGCTTGAGGGAAAGTTCAGTTTCTGACCAATAGGCTCTTCAAATCATCTTAATGAAAGTACATCTTATAAGGCTTAAAGAATCAAGCAATAGAAGAACATAAGAGTAGTGACTCCTAATCTCAGGAATTAGAATCAGTTTTTCATTTTCCTTCCCCCATTTCCTCTGGTGACGATTACAGCTGTAAATACTGAACATGAGGATGAAAAAATTGATTCTGTGAGGGAAATGGGGGATTTGTGGCAAGGGCATAGAACTAAATTTGGGAGACTTGTTTTTGTTTCACACTGTTGAATGTTTTGTCGAATCACTTAATCTTCCTCTTCCTCAATTTCCTCATCCAAAAAATATGACTAGACTTCATCCCCATGAAGCATACGTTTGTTTAATGTTTGCAAAGCATTTTGAGATCCTTGGTTGTGTTGAAGTGTCCTAAAATATGATTCGGCTCCTTAGTACAACTCCTTAGTACTTTTTAGAAATCATACCCTTATATTGCATATTGTCACACTGTATAGACAAGCCCCTCAGAGTATAAAAGAAAACGGAACTTTGATCTGCCCTTTCCCCCCAACCAGTTGATGTAACCTTTGCCCTTCAAAGTGCAGAAATATGATCTTGCAACCTTTACAATTTAGGTAAAGTCCATGTCTGTGTGTCATTCCTTATTTCTCAGTTATTTCTCTTAGTGTAGAATCTAAGAAACTTGATCATTGTTGACCTTGAATCTTACTATTATGTATGTTTGAGACTGTGCTCTGTGATGTACTCAGTATCTCACACAGCACGACCAATTTCAGCATTCTTTAATCTCTTAGTTTCAAGACTTAATTATTTTCCTTTTCCCTTCCTTTTGGAGATGTTGGTAATTCAGTTGTTGTTGTTCCTTTTACTCTGATTTTGCTAATCTTCAACTTTATCTCTGAGCCCTTTCAGGTCTTTTGAGTACAGATTGTAATTGCTGATGCATGTCGACTCAATTCTTGGCCTCAGTGATTTGATCTTTAACTTCTATCCTGTTGAATAAAGCTTGAAGAGAATCTTGTGAGTGTCTTAAACTGAATTTGTGAACTTGTTGTGGCAAACAAATACAAACTATATTTCCTTCTCCTTCAAAAAATTAAATTGATCCAGCAGATGTTCTGCCCAGAACAGGCAGCGGAGTAGAGTGGTGGTTGGGGTTGAGTGGGGCTGGCCTAAGTCCCACTCTACCCCCAGCCCAGCTCTGCCTTGATTCCCTCTCTGTCCTCAGGCCAACTCTTACTCTAAACTTTAAGGTAGAGTTCCAGAGGATGGGGCGTAAAGGTAAAGAATGCTTAATAATAACTTCTTTTATCAGTTAGGAAATGTAGTTAGTTCAGAATGCATTCCAATCAACTCTTATGTCAGAGTGATGATGGTTAAGGTGGGAATAAAAATGTGCCAATACATACAACTGAATTTTAATCTCCCTTGTACAGTATGCTTTATTGGTTGCCCATTGGGTTGGTGCCATCTGTTCCAGTGCTGTTAAATGTGTGTGTTTTTTTATTTGATAGTGTACCTTTAAAGTACTGTCTGTAGATACTTAATCAGATATAAAGAATGTCCATTTGAAACCTCAATTCAGTGTTTCAATTTTCTAAATGTTTTGTAGAATATTTGAGTAAAAAAGTAGGAGTAAATTCTGCCATTTAGGTTGTTACTTTGCAGAGAGGGCAGCAGATTGTTTTAAAATAAGATTAAAATTGACTGCTACTTGAATTTTTTTAACCTACTACTGTTACAAAAAATAGCCAATATTGGCCATTTCTGTAACTAAAGCCAGAGTTTTTCTTCCATTTTTGTCAGTTAACATTGTACATTGTGACAGTTGTTTCACTATTCCTTTTGCATAATCAGACATTTTTGTCTGGCTGTCAGCATGAGTCTACCACACTGGAATGGGAATAGAAAAAAATCAGGAACATTTGATAGTAAAACTACAGATGATGATGGGGACCCAGGAGCAGATGTAGTGCTTGAAATTACCCGAAAGCCTTTTTGAAGCCTAGTCCTGCATGCACATGTATGAGTAACCACTGGGCTCAACAGAACTTTCCAGTATTTAGGAAAGTTGATTTAGGAAACCTTGATTTAGGAAAGCATCTGTATTTTTAAAAAGAGCACCTGAGTATACGCTTAATTGCCATTTGAATAAGGATAAATTTAAGCACCATGTTTCAGTTCTTTCCTGAATCAGGAGTAGAGTAAGTAAAGGAATGTAAGGACACGTTTACACCACGAGAGAAGGTTGAATCTACAATGGTTGATTTCTGGGCACCCGATTTGAGAAGTTGAACGTTTGTGTTTTCACAACGAGTAAGAGTCTAATGTAATATGAAGTAGTGCATCCCCATTAGGGAGCCTACTATCAATTCAGAGAGCAAGGCACTGTGGGTAGCTTTGCATTCTGAGCTATGCTTATGATGGTTGCTGGGTCCAAAATTTGGCAGCAGGTGCTTAAGGGCTTATGTTGCTAGCATCCCATAGTGCACTAATCTAGCCCCCCCCCCTCGTTTGAGATCAATGGGAGTGTAAGCCAAACTGGCTTAGTCCTGGGCCCAAGACCTGTGCTCAGGCCAGTAAGTAACAAGTTAGAGGCCCCCTTTTAAGCCTGGGCCTAGAGAATCGGGTGGGGCAGGCACACCACCACCAACTGTTCACTAGTTTGGGTAAGCCCAGGGCTGGGTAACAAACAGTTTATAGCCTCAGCCCTGGCTGCAGGCTAGGTAAGAGTTTATAAGGACCATGCCCTGGGGCAGAGCGGGGCAACAACAAACAATTTAAAGCCCAAGCCTGAGTGTAGACCGAGTCACAGTTTATAAGTCCAGGTCCTTATTCAGGCCGGACCAGCAACTAAACAAGCAAATAGCCATAAGTGGCTATATAGTTCAAACAGTTCAATGCTCAGGCCCGCCTGCAAGCTGAGATGGGGGTTGGATCTCCTTGCTAGTGGAGAGCCGACAAGTGCAGGGGGTTTTACCCAATAAGAGGGGAATCTGCCACCCCAGGGAAGGGATGGCAGGGGGGACACAGGCCCACCTGCTCCACTGCGTCCCGTCCCAGCCCAGCACCCTAATCCAGGCTGCCACTGGATTGGCGGGGATCCTGGCTGCAACATGACAACTAGGTCACAGGTCAGCAGGGATCTGGGCTGTAACACAGTGCCCGATTGACCTCCATTTCCTTCACTGGCCTTAGGTTGGCTACCCCTGAACTGCTTCGTGGTTCCCCTTGGGACCGTACTTGGCTCCACCTCAGCTCTTCAGGGTCCGCTGGGGATGAAGGTGCTGGCGGCATGTCTGTGGGCTCCGGGTCCAGCTTAGGCAGGGATCCAGACAGTTCAGGACCTGACAAGGGACCTGGGGATCTCATCGAATCCTTGGGCCCAGGAAGTGGTCTCAGCGGTCCTGACCAGTCCTTGGGGCCCAGCAGTGGCGGTGGCAGCCTGGATTAATTTTTGGGGCCTGGCAGTGGCTCTGGTGGCCCAACCCAGTCCTCCCTTCAAGGGCAGTGTGGCAGGGCCTTCCTCCTCTGGAGCTTGGGCAGAGTTTCTAACCTGCTCGGCACCCAGGTTCCACCTGAGCTCTGAGCTTCTCCTTTTATACTTCTGGCCCTGGCTTTCTTCTTCCTGAGGGTAGAATCGAGTTGATTAGGCAACGCCCACTAAGGGGGTCTCAGGGAGAGTTTCCTCTTCCATGCCTTTTTGTGCCCTGGTTGCCTGTGAAGATACCAGAGTAGCATGAGTATGGAGCCCAGTTTGTAACAAATCATTGTGATATTCATGTGTGTCGTGGTGCACCTAATGGCGCAGTACTTGGGGAGCATTCATGTTGCTTCTCCAGGAAAATCACAAGGATGAAGCTCGGTGTGGCATGTAGGTGCTGCTCATGCAAGGCCTGGTGCGGATGCTTGTTCAGCTGCTAGTCAATCCTGTGAACGTGATGCAATGTCAGTTCTGGCATCGTGAGACAAGTTCAGATTGGCAGGACTGTATTTGAGATACAGAGCGGGGACAGTCAGCTGTGGCTGCAGAACTTCTGAATGTGCAAGGCCACATTCATGGAACTTTGCAAATGGCTTTCTCCTGCACTGAGGAGCCAGAATACCTGAATGAGACTTGCTATGACAGAGGAGAAGCACATGGCTATTGCCCTCTGGAAGCTTGCAGTGCCAAACAACTACAGGTCAGTGTGGAATCAGTTCGGAATGGGGAAATCCATAATACAGGTTGCTGTTAGACACATTGCCTAGGCGATCAATAATATTCTGCTACGAGGGTCGTGACCCTTGGGAGCATGGATACCATGGTGGGTGGCTTTGCTGCGATGGGGTTCCCTAACTGCAGTGGGGCAATAAACAGAACTCATATCCCCATCTTGGCTCTTGACCACCTTGCCACAGAGTATATAAACCAGAAGGGGTACTTGGTGATGGTGCTGCAGGAGCTGGTGGATTACAAGGGCCATTTCACCAACATCAGTGTAGGATGGTCGGGAAAGGTTCATGATGCCTGCATCTTTAGGAACCCCTGCCTCTTCAGAATGATGTACAGTGGCACTTTTTTTCCCCAGACAGGAAAATTGGAGTTGGAGAGGTGGAAATGTTTATAGTGCTCCATGGCAACCCAGCCTACTCTTGCTCCCATAGCTCATGAAGCTGTACACAGGCAGCCTGGACCCCAGCCAGGAGGAGTTCAACAACAGGATAAGCAAGTGCCGAATGGTGGTTGAATGTACTTTTGGATGTTTAAAGGGTCTCCTGACGCATTTTGACCTTAGTGAGTGCAACATTCCCTTTGTGGTTGCAGCCTGTGGTGTGCTCCATAATCTGTACGAGAGCAAAGAGGAAACTTTGTCTGGCAGGGTGGGTGGGTGGGCTGAGGCAGAGTGCCTAGTCAGAGAGTGAGCAGCTAGACACCAGTGCGGTAAGGAGAGCACAGCAAGGAGCTGCACAAATCAGAGGCATTAAAGGGCAGTTTTATGTGTGGCCAATACATGTGGCTTCCCATGACGGTGCTGCTTTTCCTGCCAGGGCTGGAGCCTACATGTAGGGGGTGAGACAGGGCAGGGCAGCTTCCTGCTGTGTTCAGCACATGCCAAGTCTGATGCATGTGGCTTCCTGGGGAGAGGGCTAATAGGTCCCCTCCTCCTTCATTCAGGTTGCTGTGCAAGGTATCAGTCCTCTCCAAGTCACAGAGAGTGACTGGGAGCAGATTCTGACTGAATGTGACCAGAAGCCTGGGTCTTATGCTGTAGTGCTTTGTGGTTTGATGGCATCAGACCTCTTCCTGGTGGCTTGGCATGGGAAGATGTCTTACTGTAGAGGACAGAATAAGTCTGTCCTTCCAAAAAACCTTGAGAGAAGGATCAAAGAGTTCCTATCTGAGAGCTTCATGGAGACGAGCAGGCAAGATTCCCACTCCATTCGCAGACATATTAACAAGCTGTTCTGCATCTCCTGTGCTGTGTAGGCACAGAGCACATGGCACATCAAATCCCATTGCTTTAACCCACTTGTAATTAGAAAAAGTTTGAACTCACTGCAAGTGCCCTCCATGAAGTTGGTGCTAGAATGGGAGACTTCCTGGGAGGAGGGAACTAGCTCCAGTGTCATGAACAGGTCCTGGCTCTTGGGGATTGGCAGCTGTCCATGCTGCTCCTCCTCCCCATCCACCACGCTGGTGCCAGGCATGCCTTGATCAGACGCCACAGTTATGCTGGGGAAGCTACCACTATCCTCCCAAAATCACATCCAGCTGCTCGTAGAAGCATCATGTGTGAAGTGCTGCTCCAGAATGTCCACTTGCCTCCTGTACCTTGTGGTAGGACTGCCTCAGCTCCTTGATCTTGACTCGGCATTGCTGGGCTACCCTGGAATAGCCTTTAGCCACGAAGCAGCTTGCAGTCTTGCCACAAATGTCTGCATTCCTCTTGCTGGTTCAGAGCTCAGAGAGAAAGGATTCATCTCGCCACACCACAATGAAGTCCAAGAGCTCCTGGATAGTCCACACTGGTGCTCTTTTGTGCCCCTGGGAACTTGGGCTCTAGGGGTATGTCTAGACTACATGGCTCCGTCAACGGAGCCATGTAGATGAGTTTACTAGACATAGGAAAATGAAGCGACGATTTAAATAATCGCTGCTTCATTTACATCAAAATGGCCACCACGCTGTGCCGATCAGTTGTTTGGCGGCACAGCGGGGCAGTCTGGACACGCTGCGGTCGACAAGGGAAGTCTTTGTCGACCGCTGAGGTATGCCTCGTGAAATTAGGTTTACCTGAGCGGTCGACAAAGGCTTCCCTTGTCAACCATGACGCATCCAGACTGCCCCCCTGTGCCACCAAACAGCTGATCGGCACAGCGTGGTGGCCATTTTGATGTAAATGAAGCGGCAATTATTTAAATCGCCGCTTCATTTTCCTATGTCTAGTAAACTCATCTACATGGCTCTGTCGATGGAGCCATGTAGTCTGAATACTTCTGCTCCTAGGGTATGTCTAGAGTCATCACAGCATTACTGGAATTGTTCGAAGTCATGTCCATGTGTCACATGGTGTGTTGCTCACTCTGAGATGTTCTCGCAGTGCTGGCCTCACAGGAAATGCAATTCAACTTTTCTCAGGACTTTTTCTGCTCATATGGAGAACATTAGACATAGAAGCCCTGGTCAGGGTGGGTAGCTGCAGGAGGCCTCCCGGGGGCCAATAGCTTTGACTTTCACCCAATGCTGAATCTCTACTGTCAATTCAACCATGCAAGGTCAGAAATAGTGTTACTCTGTGTTAAAAGCAGGAATACCTAAATCTATTTCAGCGGCCTTTTTGGTCAATGCAACAGGCTTGGTAATGTGGATGCATCATTTAAAAAATCAACCATATGCAGCTACATTTTATATGAAATTCTAGTGTAGACCAGGCCTAACTGTTTAGCAGATCAGCCATCAGTTTGCAAACCGCTTGAAAAGGACTGTTACGTAAATAAATAATTTAACATATTCTTGATGCTACCACTAGTCACACAATTTTAAAACTTTCTTGACTTAAGATTTGTGACCTTTTAAATTAATGTTTAGAATTTTACATAATTGATTCAGTTTATAAAACTAGGAAATGGAAAATGTAATCTCCACAAACCACATTTGATCTCTACACTAAGTTGCACTGATCTCCATTAGAAAATAACAGTCTAAATTATGACTTGTAAATTATGGCTTGTATATTGCTGAATAATTTAAATGGAAAAAGTATGAGAATTGATTATGTATTTTCCCTAGCCATATTTAGTTATCTTTGTTCTTGTAACATGTATATATCTCAGAATTTTTGCACAGGAAACTTGCATATAAACTATTGATAATATTTACTAGTGGAAGATTTACCTAGTATTATTTGGGTCCTTCAGGGCAGGGAGTTGGCTCTTCCCTAGGGCCAGCCCCATGGCAGTGGGAGCTGGAAGCCACGCTGCATGGCTGCCGGCTGCTCTCCAAGGTTAGGTTGGGGTAGCGGAGGCTGCGCTGCCTGGCTGGTGCCTGCTTCCCAGAGCTGAGCAGCCCCCCGTGGTTATTCAGCAGTATAATTGCCCCTCTGCTTGCTTGCCGCCATGTGGTCATTCAGAACTGTAATTGTCACTTCTGTCACAGTCCTCCCTTTCCTTTTGATGAGAGAGTCACATTCCATGTACATCCCATTGTCCTGGCACAACCAAATCCTGACCTTGTTTTTTTAAGTTATGATAAGATGAAGCTGCATACCAAATTTGATGGTCCTAGCTCTTACCATTTAGGAGGAGTTCTTGAATAAACAGACTTACGGATGGATACGCAGACAGACAAACGCTCTCAAATATATAGTATACAGTTCTATGTATAGCTATAACGTATACAGTTCTATGTATTTTCTTTATAAAAATCTGTATGAAGTCATATGACTAGGGCGTCACAACAATTTTCATATATAAATTAAGTGGGCTGGATCCTAATATCTAGTTTAAATGCATATGCTCTTGTTTTTGAGAGAATTTATTAATGAGATGTCACCCAATTAAAAAAATAACAAGAAACTTTAAATGTCAAATCATTTTGTTCTCCTAAAAAAGGAGCAAATAAGGTAGGGGTGGTTTTTGTTTTTTGAGCCATTTGGTTTGTCTCACTAATGTAGGTGATTGCATTAAAATCTGGCCTCACTTTACTGGGAATAAACTAAGTATATTTTATTTGTTTGCATAATCTAAATAGCAATAAAATTTATTAGTGAATTTAAATTAGACTATAATAATCACTTTCCTTTAGAATATGACAAAATATTTGCTTTCCATATGTGATAATTCTCTCAAAGTGTATATGTTGGAAGGAAAAAAGATCTTTGTGTAATAATACCGTCTGCAGTCACATCTTTCAGAACAGTGACTTTACATGATGGGACTCAGAACTTTTGGAAACTTCTATAGAAAATACATACATATGAAGAGGCTTTCTTATCAGTCAGTATACCTATTAATATTGTTCAGGGATATTGTGTTGATGGACTTACTGTCCTCAATGGGCAGACCTCAGTTCCGGTTCAGAATATTAATCATGAACACATTTTCCAGCCAAGAACTGTTTTGACACATTAAGACAGAAGAAAACATCCATCCAGTATTATAATGGGGGGAAAAGTGTTATGTAATGTCATTTTGAGAAATGACTAATTCCATTATTTGAATAAAAGTATCTGATCTCTTACCATCAAAATTATATTGCCCTATCTACAAATTTATATGCAAATTATATGCCATTTTACAAAATCCCAGTGAGAATATTGTGTGTTTTTATAAAATGAATTATTTTTATTTGTTGGAGTGTTGCTGTGTGTATTGTTCAGATCATAGAGAAGGAAAGGTCCTTGCCACTAGAGGTCTTAGTCTAAATAAATGAATTTAAAAATTACATACACTGAGTACTTAGATTATAAGTGGTATTCAGCACAGGAAACTTTTGTGTATATTCTTTTTGGTTTACACATAAATATGGTTTCTTAGAGTGAATTAATATTCATTTTTGTTCAGTGTGTGGAAGAAAGATGATAGTGGAGGGAAGAATGATTTTCATTTAGGTTTACTAAGATAAATTTGATATCTTGACTCTAGTTATATTTAACAGAAGCATTTCTATGCAAATTCTTTCCGCTTACCTGTTGTGTGATTTTAATTATGAGATGTCATAGATATTATTTCTGAATAGATGATGACTAGAGAAGAGCCACTAAAATAAAGCTCTTTAGGAATATACACTTAAGTGTTCCTTGAAGCATGATAACAAATAATTATAATACATTTTAATATGTATTTGTCAATTACCAGGTGATAAAACAAAACATCTGGCCTTCTCAAACTATTCAGAATAATTGGTCATTTTATTACTTTTGAAAATTAGCATCTTAAAGCCTCTTAATTATGAATAGCTCTTCTTATTTTTTGGACATTTTTTGGACATTCTTCTTAATTTTTTGGACATTAAATCCAACATTTAATAGCACAACTCAGAGCAAAATAATCAGCAGTATTTCAAAACTCAAAGGCATAGAAAGAACTCTGTAAATTAAAATGTGCTTCTCAGCACTGAATGTAAAATTATTTAAATACTACAACATGTTGTTAATGAAAAGATAATTAAAGAATCATAGAAATGGAGGACTAGAAGGGACTTTGATAGGTCATCTAGACCAGGACTCTTGTGAGAGAGCACTAGGTCTTATCTAGGGACAATCTCTCATGTGTCTGCGTGACAGACATTCCACATCCCCCTTTGTAATTTATTCCAGTGCTTAAAACTATCCCTATAGTTGGTGAGTTTTTCCTAATGTCAAACTTAAATCTTTCTTGCTGAAATTTAAACCTATTACTTCTTGTCCTATTCTCAGTCAGTATCTTATTTAAAATAATCTTTTATGTACTTGAAGACTGATATGTCACCCCTCAGCCTTCTTTCCTCCAAACTAAAACACATTTTTTTCAGTCTTTGCTCAAAGGCCATTTTTTCTAGACCTTTAATCATTTTCTGTCATTCCCATTTGTCAGCAGCTTTCCCAAAGCATGATCCTCAGAACTGGAAACAGTGCTCCAGTTGGGGTCGTATTTATGCTGAGTAGCATGGAAGAATCCTGTTTTGTATTGCCTATACATCCCAGAATTATGTATGCTTTTTTGCAAATGTTACATTGTTCACTTATAGTTTGTGATTCTCAATCAGTTCCTTCAAATTTTGAACAGCCTGTCTCCTACTTGCTTTCTCTACCTTCAGTAATAAAAAGTTATCTTCAGTGCATGCCAAAAACTTGTCTGACAATCTGTACCCTTGTGTGTTATTTTCCCTTAGGCTGTCTAGGTCAGTAGTCACCAACCAGTAGATCAGGATCTACCAGTAGATCTTGGAGCCTCTGACAAGTGATCCTGACTGGTTTAATCAGGAAGCTCTCAAGCACTGGCACTTCAGTTGCCCCTCTACCCACTGTCATGCTGCTCCTTGGAGCTGCCCCTCCCTCCCCCCCCCCCCCCCCCCGGGAGCCTCCTGCTTGCTGTACAGGGTGTGGAGGAGAGAAGAGGGCGGTGCTGATGTCAGGGTGTCCCTTCCCCCCCCCCCCCCCCCCCAGCCTATTTCCACACAGAGAGAAGGGGGTAGAGAGAGCTTGGCAATGCAAATCTCTGTCACTCACACGTGGTGTGTGTCTGTCATTCTCACAAACACACCAACTGTCGTTCACTCTTGTGGAAGAAAACATTGGCCTCACTCTGAGTTTGTAAGCAACAAGTAGCCAGAGGCAGTTTTATTACGAGCTGCAGCAAGAGAAAAACTGGTTTGGACAGGGGGGAAGCCCCCCCTCCCCCGTTCCGAGGCAGATCTTCGAATACAAGCAATTATGAAGCAGTTTATATACTGTCTATTAGATATAATAACAATAACAATTAGTCTCCTTCCCATTACAAACACCAATGGCTAACAGTTATTTAGTTCCACCCAGATGCTCCTTATCTCAAGGTCCCTGCCAGAGTCAGCATTCTATCCTTATCTCCGTATAGAGGCGAGAGGCAAAGGCAGCGTCTAATTATAGATCTCGCGTTGTCAGGCCACAGACTTAGCCTGACTCTTGCTCTCTTGTTAACAAGACCAAGATGGCTGCACACAAATTCCCTTATTCCCTTTTCCTGCCTCCACACTCTCATCTCCCGAACCAACACGTGGGGAGGGTTTGTTACTACTAGTACTGCTTACAAAGTGAGTTATTTTTGACGTCTGTATTTCATTATTTTCATTTCTCGCTTACGCTTAAATTTAATTATTTGTGTAGTGAGTTCTAAAATGCCTAACCTCTGCCGTGGCTGGAGACATTATCCCTACGGTAATTGCTGCTCCTGGAAGTGACCCTGCAGCCCCAGAGAAGGGAAGAGCAGGGGGTCTCCACATGCTGTCCTTGCCTGCAGACACCACTCCTGCAGCTCCCATTGATCAATAAAAGGGAACCATGGCCAGTAGAAGCTGTGGTCTCAGTGCCTGTAGATGAGGGGCAGCATAGGGTGCCAGGGAGTCATACATGCCAGCTGCTTTCAGGAGTGGTGCAGGGCCAGGACAGGAGTAAGCTTGCTTTAACCCCACTGCTCCACCACCTGAAAGCTGTCTCAGTTAAATGGTGCTCAGCCAGAGCCTGCATCCTGAGCCACCCCAGCCTGGAACCTCTACCTGCATCCCCCAGACATGAGTTCCCCTGGACCCAAACTCCTTCCCAGAGCTTGCACCCTGAATCCCCTCCTGGACCCCAATCCTCCACCCTGGGATGAGCCCAGAACTCCTTCCACACTCTGAAACCTTTGGCCCAAGATCAGAGCCTGCATTCCAACTCCCGACCCTACCCTGGTGAGAGTGAGTGAAAATGGGAGAGGAAGGAGGATGGAGTGAGCAGGTGAGGTCTTAAAGAACGGCAGGAAGGAAGCAGGGGAAGGATATTTGGGTTCGAGGTAGATCTTATATTGCAGTTAAATTGAAAAAAGTGATCTTGTAGTTGAAGTCCCCAAACACCACCAAGTCCTCTACAGGCAGTCCCTGGGTTACGTACAAGATAGGGACTGTAGGTTTGTTCTTAAGTTGAATTTGTATGTAAGTCGGAACTGGCGTCCAGATTCAGCCGCTGCTGAAACTGACCAGTGGCTGACTACAGGAAACCCGAGGCAGAGTTGCTCTGCCCCGGGCTTCCTGTAGTCAGCCGCTGGTCAGTTTCAGCGGCGGTTGACTTGGGGACGCTTGGGGCAGAGCAGCTGGGGTGCTGCTGGGTTGGTCCAGTAGCACCACTCCTCGGCGCTACTGGAGCAACCGAGCAGCACCCCAGCTGCTCTGCCCCAGGAGTCCTGATTCAGCCGCTGCTGAAACTGACCAGCAGAGGCTGAATCAAGACGCCTGGGGCAGAGCAGCTGGGGTGCTGCCGGGTTGGTCCAGTAGCGCTGAGAGCGGCGCTGTAGGACCAACCGGCAGCGCCCCAGCTGCTCTGCCACAGGTGTCCTGAGAAAAGCCTGGTCTGCTGGGGGGGGGTGCACTAGCTGCGCGCCCCCCCCAGCAGACCAGGGAGGCGCGGGTGGTGGGACCGAGACGTGCCACGGTCCCGCCGCTCGGGTCCTCCGTGTCTCCCTGGTCTGCTGGGGGGCCCCCCCAGCAGACCAGGGAGATGCAGAGCAAAGCCGCGGAAAACCCCGCGGGACCGCGGTGCGTCTGGGCGGTCCCGCCGCCCGGGTCCTCCCTGGCTTTGCTCCTTGTGTCCCTGGTCTGCTGGGGGGGGGGGGAGACACAGAGCAGCTTTTCTTGCCCTGGAGGATGCGGAGGGCGGGACCGCGGCGCGTCTGGGTGGTCCTGTCGCTCGCATCCTACGGGGCGAGAAAAGCCCCATTCGTAAGTACGGATCCGACATAAGTCGGATCCGCGTAACCCGGGGACTGCCTGTACTTTGTATAATTTTCTTAGTTACTTAAAAAAAGGCTTCATCTTCCTTGCTAGATGGTGTGCTGTACACCCTGACAGCACTCTTGCGTTTTACCCTTACCCAGAGTCTTTCAGTGGGTCTTCCTGACATGTCAGCTAATCCAATAGCTGAATGAGCTTGTGCTGTTTTGTACATACCGTTTTGCTTGGGCTTTTGCTACACCAGGCTCAGATGGAGGACATGTTAAGATGAGGCGATATGGCTCTTTCACAGTGCTTTGTGGTAGTGGAATGTGTTTAAAAGGAATAAAATGATGGTCTTTAAGGTGTCATCTTTTCAGTTTCAAGACATGAAGACATCTAAGGGTATGTCTAGACTACAGACTTTTGTCGACAGAAGTTTTGTCGACAGATACTGTCGACAAAGCTTCTGTCGACAAAAAGCATCTAGACTACATCCAGTTCTGGCGACAAAGCAAGCCGCTTTGTCGACATGACAGTATAGATGCAATAATGCCTTTTGTCGACAGAACTCTTGTCGACAAAAGGCGTTATTCCTCGTAGAATGAGGTTTACAGCCGTCGACAAAACTGCCGAGTCCTGTTGACGTTATGTCGACAGAACTCAGCGGCAGTGTAGACGCAGATATAGTTTTGTCGACAAAAGTCCACTTTCCGACAAAACCCAGTAATCTAGACACACCTTAAGGGTGTGTCTAGACTACAGTTTGTTTTTTTAAAAGTGGACTTTTTCGAATAAACTTCCCCTGTGTCTAGACTGCCGCTGCGTTCTTTCGAAATTAAATCGAAAGAACACGGTGGTTTTTTGACCACAGTAAACCTCATTTTATGAGGAAGAACGCCTTTTTTCGGAAGTGCTCTTTTCAAAAAAGGCATTTTTGCATGCAAATGGCTTTTTTTGAAAAAGAGCATCCAGACTGTGGTTGCCTTTTTTGAAAGAGGCTTGTAGTCTAGACGTAGCGACAGTGTGCAAAAGAACAAAAACAGAGAACAGAGAAGTTGATCAAGCAGTGACATTTGTAAATACCTGTAAGTGTAAAGAGTAAATTGAATCATTAATCTGTTGGGGGCAGATTTCTATAACAAAGCTATCCATTTTTCTCTTGTATTTTAATTTTCCACTTTCTGCCTTTGTTTTTCTGGAAATTTTTGAGAGGATTTCTTGTTTCAAAATTTCTTGGTAGTCTTCAATAAGCAGGGCTTGACAAACTGCGGTGAAAGCAGCTCGCCAGCCCCGCACTGCGCACGCGCAAGAGCCGCATTGTGCATGCGCGCGCGGCCAGTAAACGGGGCGCCGGGCTAATATTTACTCGCCGTGGGCGAGTGATTCAATAGATTGTCGAGCCCTGTCAATAAGAAGGAAAAACTTGTTTTCTAAAAATTCATAGATGTTTATATGCAAGTATTTGTTACATTTAGATATTTACCGCAATCAAGAGTAACAGCTTAGGGCAAAGCGTTAATACTAAAAATTAATGAAATCTCATATAGACATTGGCGAAAAGTTGATGTCTTATACAGTGCACACTAATCAAGGAACTCCAATAAATGCCACTATCGCATCATAGATGACAAACCTGACGTATTACAATCCTCTGGTATAGTTTTACCAAGATACTAAAAATTATATAACAACATTTTGGCAAATAAAAACAGTTTGTAATTAACTCTTTAAATTGAATTTCTATGATAAATATGTTGTATGTTTACAGTTGTATTAGAAAGAGTAACGTGTAATATACTAATATCCTGATTATAAACAAATTCACACAGATAGTACTCCTTTGTAGAATCGAAGTGACAGAAGTATTGCAAAATTCACTTGTATATGAAGTCAAAATTCTCAAAAGACTGCCAACCAAACAAATCCTGGGAGTCTGTAATTTTCGGTAATTATGCTTTTTTCCCCCTCTCACATTTCCTGGCATTTCTGTTTTTGACATTTCCCTTTTTATCACTTCCTATTCTCTGGAAAAACATATATTGGGGTAGTTCTGAATGTACATTGTTGTATGTGCTTGGATCAGCAGTAGTAGACACTTTTATCTTTATTGCACAAGTCTGCCATCTACTGTCTGTTTTGGCATTTTTGCCTTCTCTTAACACTTTCATTCCTGTGTGATACCATGTGTAGGTTACCTATTTTCAATTTTTAAATAGAATTAATTCAAATATTTTTCCTAACTAGGGGGCTTTATGTTCGTCTCATGTTTATAATGATTTCCCACTGACACTTTGCAATTACAAAATTGAATACATATTAGGGAATCTCTGAAATTGAGTGAAGAATTGCCATATTATTGCTAAAATGTGACTCCACACATACCAGATTCAAGCTTCATCAGAAAAGGCATTCCACTTGTGTGTGTTGCACAGTGTCAACTCAACCAGATTGTTCTCAGCGTTCTGAAAATATCTAGTTCATTGTTGACAAGCTCAGAGATTTAACACAGGCATTAGTGTAGTCTAGGAATGTAAGGTGTGTGTGTGTGGGGGGGGCGGGGGGGCGGAAGCAGGAGGTGGTGGTGGGAGCTGCTTAAAATCTGATTCTCCCAGTACTGTCTCCGCTCCTCCCCCCACCTCCATGAGAGACAGCAAGGGGAGGGGGCCAGCAGGAAGTTGAGACCCCCCTTAGACAGGGGTGGCTTCGTGGCAGCAGCTCTTGTCTCTGGGGGCCCCAATTTCCCACTGGGACCCTCTGCAGACAGAAGCTGCTGCTGCAAAGCAGCCCCTGTCCACTGCCAGTCCCCCTTCTCCTACTGTGTTTTAAATTGCAGAGCCGCAGCAGGATTTGGTTCCCACTCTAGCCTGAGCAGGAACTGAGCTGGACTGTCTGCCTGCCCGGCTCCTACTAAATTTAGCCCGCTTCAGTCCCTGCTTGCGTCCAGTTGGGAACCAAACCTCTCTTTGGTTCTGCAATTTAAATCACAGTAGGAGCCAGGAGGCAGGTTTCCTGGCCTCTACTGCCTCTTAAATTGCAGAGTCACAGTGGGATTTGGTCCTGGCACAAGCTGGGACTGAGCAGGGCTGCCTTCCCCTATTAAGTAATAGAATATGTTATGGAAAGTACTGTATACCTCCTGCTTTATTCACTTTCTCTGCACCTGTCATGATTTTATAGACCTCAATAATATCCCTCAGTTGTTTCTTTTCTAAGCTGAGAAGTCCCCATTTAATTATTCTCTCCTCCTATGCCAGTCATTCTATATCCTTAATTTTTGTTGCCTTTTTCTGTACTTTTTCCAATGACAACACATCTGCACAGAGTATACAAGATGAGGGATACCATGGATTTATGTAGAGGCAATAAGATATTCTGTCTTATCTGTCCTTTTCTTAATTATTCCCAACATTTTGTTTGCTTATTTGACTGCTGTTGCACATTCAGTGCATGTTTCTCAGTAGGGATGTTAGATAGCATGTACTTGAAGAATGGCGTAACCGATTTAAATTTTTACAGTTTTACAACTATTCAATAGTCCCGAGAGACTGGCCAGCAGCCAGTGCTCTCCCAACCTCACTCACAAGTTGCCCCCTGCTGCCCCATGCAGTTGCCTTTCAGGGGCAGCAGTACAGGGTGGTAGGCAGGAGCCAGTCCGTGAGGGAAGCCTGTTTAAAAACCAGCTCCCTGCACAGACAGACTCTCACCTGCCAACCCCTACAGCAGCCACTGTAGAGATGTTAAGGACTAGTTGATTCTCTCTCCCCCACCCTCCACCCCGCCCAGCTGCTTCTATCAGATAGAGGCAGGAAAGTGTGTGTGTGTGGGGGGGGGTGTGTGTGTGGAAGGGTTAGAGGGGATCCCCGGCTGAGCTGTATGGCACTGTCCTTTTGAAACACCGCCTAAGTGTTTGAAAGGGGCAGCCCCGCACAACTGGACCCAGCGTTAGCTGGGAACTCCCAGCTGATCCAGGGCTCCAGCATGGCATTTCCACAGAACCTGGTATCAGCTGGGGAGTCCCCAGCTAACCCTGGCTCTGCATGGAATTTCAAATGAGCAGCGCAGCATGGAGCCTGGGGTCAGCGGGGGGATTCTGTGTCCCCTGCTGACTCTGGGCTTCATGCTATGTTGCCGCTTTGAAATGCACGAGAGCCCCCACTGGGGACTGTTGTACATTTCAAAGCTGGCACCCCACGTGCAGCCCAGAGTCAGTGGGACTACCCATTGGCCCTGGGCTGCAAACAGAGTTCTTCTTTGAGTGATTGCTCATGTGAATTTGAATGAGGGCCTGCAGGTCTCCCCCTGGAGTGGTGCTGCTATAGCGGAGCATAAATACCCCTGCCAGCACTCCCCCTCCTCAGTTCCTTCTTACCGCCTGTGACAGTTGTTGGAGCTTCGCTCTTATCACAACAGATCCTAGCGAGTGCTTTCTTTCTTTCATTGTTTTCAAGTAGTTAGTAGTGTTTGCAGTTCATTATCTCTCCCCTCCAGAGGAGGGGGATGCCAGGGCCGCACGGCTTCAAACCTTGTGCATCCTGCGCTAAACCAATGCCTAAAGGAGACCCCCATGAGTCTTGCCTAAAGTATCTGAAGGAATCTCATCTTATGGACTCCTGCAAGATCTGCAGGAATTTTAAGCCGTGTACTAAGCGAGACACAGATTCCTGCTTAAAACTCTTGCTTATGGAGTCGGCTCTCCAACTGGCACTTTCCTGGGACATTGTGGTGCGCAGTGCGCCAGCTTTGGTGTGGGAGGCTCAACTGGAACTTCCCCGTACCGCGGCACTGAAGACGACGGCAGCGAGGCACAGGTCGCAGTCTCCAGCACCAAAGAGGAGAATGGAAGGGAGAGGACGATCGCCGGGCCATAAGACCCATGGTGGCCAGCACTGTCCACATTCCCTGCACCCGGACTCCCCGAGGAGCAGTCGAGCGGGGGTGCAGATGAGGGGTGATGACCCACCACATGCTCAGAGCCCAGGGCCCATCCCCGTGTACCGCCCATCCACCCTGGAAACTTTTGAGGCACCTCATGAGCTCATTGAGCTAATGACCTCACCTCCATTGTGTCCACCCTGAGGGGTTCTTGCCTTCGGCACTGGGGACCATGTGGCACCAGTTGCAACGACCCAGCCGGTAGCCTGGTTAACACCGACACCATCAGTGGCACCGATGCTCACACCGGAACTGACCCCAGAGCAGTATTGGCACCGGCACCGATGGCACCCCAGCATGCAGGGGTGACCCGTGCGGCACCGGCCGTTGCCGCCTATCACCAGGACTCACGTCTGGTGCTGGCACCACATGCTTTGGCAACACTGACTACCTTGGCGCCGGTACTGTCCTCAGTTCCCGCTCACGGCCCGGGGCAGTAGTTGTCCGGTACCAGTGCTCCGACACCGCAATTAATGGCACCCTTAGGCAGGCCCATGTGGGGAAGCCGGAGTCCATGGACAGGTATAGGTTGAGCCATCGCTATAGGCAGTCCTCCACGGCACCACCCTGATCCACTTTAGACTATTCTTCGGAGTTGGAGCTGATGTTGGAGCCACAGTCCATGCATTCAGTGGGTTCATCGAGGGTTTCCTCCCGCCATCACCCCACCATCTGGGGACAGGTTGTCCCATTTTTTCCAAGCCTGGGCCCACATTACTTCTGACAAGTGGGTGCTGGGCTTGATAAGGATGGGTTACTCCATCCCCTTTCTCAGTTTGCCACCTTCCCTCCTTCCCTCCCAGTTGCTCTTCAGGGACCCTTCTCACGAGGTCCTACTCCATCAGGAGGTCTTCTCGCTCATTGAAAAAGGAGTGGTGGAGAAGGTTCCAACTCACTTGGAGGGCAGAGGGTTTTATTCCCATTATTTTATTATTCCGAAGCTGAAGGGTGGGCTCCAGCCTATCTTGGATCTCAGAAACCTCAACAGGTTGATAAGGAAAATGAGGTTCAGAATGGTGACTCTGGCCTCCATCATTCCATCCCTAGAATTAGGGGACTGGTATGCGGCTCTCGACTTAAAGGACGCCTATTTTCATGTGTCCATTTGGCCAAGTCACAGGAGATTCCTCTGGTTTGTAGTGGCACAGAATCACTTTTAGTTTACCGTGCTCCCCTTTGGGCTTTCCAGTGCCCCGAGAGTTTTAACAAAGTCTATGGCTGTGGTGGTGGCCTTTCTCAGAAGGCATGGGATAGAGGTTTTTCTGTACCTTGGTGACTGGCTCACTCGAGGCGGTCCAGGTACCAGTAGTAGCCCATATCGTTTACAAGGGCCCTTTTCGGGCTCATGATAAATGAGGAAAAGTCATTCTTAACCCCTTCTCAGGATATAGAGTTCATAGGGGCTTACATAGATGTCAGAAGGGGTTGGGCTTACCTCCCCAAGGCCAGATTCCAGCCATTGGCTGCCATGGTGCACGACCTGATGCTGTCCCCACTCACTACAGCTTGGACTTGTATGAAACTGCTTGGGCATATGGTGGCCTGCACGTATGTTTGGCGTGCCAGGTTGAGACTCCGACTGCTTTAGACCTGGCTGGCAAAGTCTTTCAACCAGGCTAAAGTGCATTGTGAGTCTGTACTGACGTTGCCTCAGGAGGTGGTCAGCTCCCTGCAGTCGTGGTCTTGAGAGGATGAGGTGTGCAAGGCAGTGCCCTTTCTGATGGAGGTCCCCTCGGTCACGCCAATAACTGACGCCTCCGACTAGGGTTGGGGTGCGCATATGGTGCACCACAGGACTCAAGGGCTGTGGGCTTCTCACAAGAGAGACCTACATATAAACGTCAGGGAGTTGAGAGTTGTCAAAAGGGCGTGCATGGTCTTCCTGGCCAAACTCTCGGGGAAATCAGCGTCGGTACTGCTGGACAACGCAGCAGCCGTGTTCTATATAAACAAATGGGGTGGCTCACTCCTTTCCCTTGTGCCAGGAGGCTGTTCTCCTTTGGGAGTTCTGCATGGCCCACAACATTCATCTCCAGGTGGCGTACCTGCCAGGTTGCCAGAACACACTGGTGGATGCATTGAGCAGGTCCTTCAGAGCCCACAAGTGGTGCTTGAAGGATGCTGTTCTTCTGCCTCTTTTCCTGAGGTGGGGTCATCCCCAGGTGGACCTGTTTGCCACGGTGGAGAACAAGAAGTGCCCCAGTTACTACTTGTTCCTGGGCATGAGAACAGGATGCAGAGGGGATGCCCTGGTCACTCTCTTGCCATGGGGCCTGCTGTATGTCTTTCCCCATTGTTCCCAGGGTGCTAGCCAAGATCAGGGATTCCAAGTCTCGGGTCATCCTGATAGCCCTGGACTGGGCCAGACAGTTCTGATATCCCATCCTGTTGGAAATGTTGCAGGACGCGCCTCTCGCCTGCTCTGGACTTAATCACAGAGACCTGGGAGGGCGGTCCCCTTTACCACCCAAACATCAGGTCCCTCCACCTGATGGCCTGGCTTATCCATGGCTGACAGAGCTGGAGCTCGCTTGCTCTGAAGGTGTGCAGGCGATTCTGCTGGGGAGCAGAAAACCGGCTACCAGGTTGTCCTATGCAGCTAAATGGGAAAGGTTTTCCCTGTGGGCAGCCAGGAGGTGAGTAGATCCTTGCTCAGCCCCGATGCCAGTTGTCCTTGACTACCTCTTTGAGTTGCGCCTAGCAGGCCTATCTACCTCGTCTTTCAGGGTCCATTTGGTGGCCTTGTCGGCCTTCCACCATGGGGTGGGCAACAGATCCCTGTTTACTAACCAAGTGGTTAAGAGGTTCCTCAAGGGTCTAGACAGGCTATTTCCGCACGTGCGAGCACCTGTGCCTCAGTGGGACCGTAACTTGGTACTCACTAAACTTATGTCTCCCCCATTTGAGGCACTAGCCATGTGCTCGCTTAAATACCCATCGCTCAAGGTGGCCTTTATAATAGCCATTACTTCGGTGTGCAGGTTGTCTGAGCTCAGGGCTCTGACCGTAGAACCTCCTTACCTGGTGTTCACCGCAGGTAGGGTCAGGCTACGTCCCCACCCAGCCTTCCTCTCCAAGGTTGTTTCCTCCTTCCACATGTCAGAGGACACATATTTACCAGTCGTCTTTCCGAAGCCCCACCGCTATCCTAAGGAGCAGGCCCTACGTTCTCTGGACATGAAAAGGGCATTAGCTTTTTACATAGACAGAATGAGGCATTTTCGCAAATCATCTCAGCTGTTTATTTCCTTTGCAGAAAGGCTGAAAGGATTGCCAGTATCGGTGCAGAGATTGTCCTGTTGGATCTCCTTGTGTATACGAGAGTATTTTATCTTGGCACAGAGGGAGCCGTCCCATGTTAGGGCACACTCCACCAGAGCGCAGGCATCCTCCACAGCCTTTGTAGCGCAGGAGCCAATAGTTGATATTTGTAGAGCGGCCATGTGGTCCTCCATTCACACGTTTGTGGCGTATTATGCCATTACCCAACAGGCCAGGGGTGACACCGCTCTGGGTTCTGTGGTTCTCAGTTCAGTTGTGTGTGTGTGTGTGTGTGTGTGTGTGTGTGTGTGTGTGTGTGTGTAAAAAAAAAAAGAGAGAGAGAGAAAAGGGAGAGTTAGTTACGTTACTTGTACTTATATTATCTCAGGGGAGTTGTAGTTTATGTTCAGTAAAGTTGTATGGTTGTGTTGGTTATGCCCGGTGAATGGTGTTTTTACAATAGTTTCTCCAAACCCGAATGCACATGAGTAATCACTAGAAGAAAAGACGGTTACTTACCTGTAATTGTTGTTCTTCGAGATGTGTTGCTCATGTCCATTTGATTTCCCCCACACACCTGCCCTTCGTCGGAGTCTCTGGCAAGAAGGAACTGAGGAGGGGGAGCGCCAGCAGGGATATTTATGCTCCGCTATAGCGGTGCCACTTTAGGGGGTGACCTGCTGGCCTGACGGGTACCGCTGGGGAAAAAATGCCTGGAAACTGTGCACGCACACCTCTCATTCGAATGGACATGAGCAACACATCTCGAACAACAGTTATAGGTACTGGGGTGTATGTGGGGAGGGCGGGGGGGGGGGGGGGAGAGAAGAAGGGGTAGGCAGATCCAGTGCTCATGAGAGTCAGGTTAAAGTAGGCTCCTCACATGCACCAGCTCCAGACTCCCATCCCCCTTGCTGCCTCTGATATAGAGGCAGCAAGGTGGGAGGGGAGAGGGAAATGCTATAGTCAACAGGATTAACCGATAAGCCCAGGCAGTCTACACATTAGCATCTTTAGTTTTCAGAGGACTATCCACAATGACTCCCAAGATCTCTGATTGGTAACAGATAATTTAGCCCCCTTCATTTTATATGTAGAATTGGAATTCTGTTTACCAATATGCATTACTTTGCATTTATCAGTATTGAATTTCATCTGCCATTTTTTTGCCCAGTCAACCTTGGGCATTTCTACACAGCAGGGCTAAAGCCTAAATAAGCTGTACAACTTGAGCTGTATCAGTTGCATAGCTTATGTTTGAAATAGCTTGTTTTGGCTTTTGGCACTGTCTGTACAGCAGGAATTCCAAGTTAGAGCTCTCTTCTTCCAACTTTCCTTACTCATAAAATGAAGGTTACAGGAGTCGGAGTAAGAAGTCCTCCAGATGGACATTATGTTGAAATAACTGCTTGCTGTGTAGATGTGGAATATGTTTTTTCAGAATAACGTTAGTTATTCCAAAATAACCCTGCTGTGTAGATGTGCCCTTTGTTTTATGAGCCCCCTTTGAGGCTCTTAACAGTTTGCATTGGACTCAACTGTCTTGAGCAGTTTTGTGGAATCTGTAAATTTTGACATCTCACTGTTTACCCCTTTTTCTAAATCTTTTCTAAATATGTTGAACGCTACATTTCCCAGTACGGACCTCTTGGGGACACCACTAGTTACCTTTCGATTCTGAAAACTGACCATTTATTCCTACGCTTTGGTAACTGCTTAAAAGATAGGAAACAATCCATGAGAGGCCCTTCCCTCTTCTCCCATGGCAGCTTAATTTAAAGAGTGTTTGGTGACTGACCTTGTCTGGAAATCTAAGTACACTATATCCACTGGATCCCCCTTGACCTTATGCTTGTTGACCCCCTCAGAATTCTAGTAGATTGGTGAGGCATGATTTCCCCTTGCAGAAACCACATTGACTCTTCCCCAACAAATTATGTTCATATGTGTTTGACGATTTTATTTTTTACTTGCGTCTGCTGACAAGGGTGGAAGCAACGGGGGGAGGGGAGAGGGAGTTGCTGTGAAGTTCTATGATTCAGAAGGGCCTGAGGCTCCTGGCCACCTCTGCACACTCTGGGCAGCATTAAGGCATGGCGGGGTAGAGAGGGCGCTCACAACCCTGCCTTTTCTGCCTGAAGCACTGCCGTTGGCCGCCCTGTCTTTTTACTATAGTTTGAACCAGTTTACCTGGTACTGAAGTCAGTCTTACTGGCCTGAAATTGCTGAAATAACTTAGGAGCCCTTTTTAAAAAATTGGTGTCCTCCATTCATTTGATACAGAAGCAGGTTTAAAGGATAGATTACAAACTACACTTAGTTCTGCAATTTCACATTTGAGTTCTTTCAGAACTCTTGGGTGAATACCATCTGGTCCTGTTGACTTATTACTGTTTAGTTTATCAGTTTGTTCCAAAATATCCTCTGACACCTCAATCATCGACAGTTCTTCAGATTTGTCACCTGAAAAGAATGGCTCAAGTTTTGGAATCTTTCTCACTTTCAGTTCTGAAAAAAGATGCAGAGAACTCATTTAGTTTTTCCACAATGGTCTTATTGTCTTTGAGTGCTGATCGAGTGCCCCATGAGTGCTAATCATCCAGTGGCCCCAGCAGGTTTCCTATTTCTGGTGTACTTAATTTTTTATGCTATTACTTTTGAGTTTTTGGCTTTGTGTTCTTCAGATTCTTTTTATAGTTCATTTGCTAGAGTTCATGATCTCTTCTATTTAACACATTAGGATTTAATTTCCACTTTTTCAACAATGCCTTTTTATCTTTAACTGCTTCTTTTACTTGTTTGGTGGAGCCATGGTAGCACTTTTTGGTTCTCTTATTATGATTTTGCTTTGTTTTTTAATTTGTGGTATACATTTTAAATTGAGCCTCTTTTATGGTGCTTTTAAAAAGTTTCCATGCAGTTTTCAGGAATTTCACTTTTTATACTGTACATTTCAATTTCTTTTGGCACCAGTAGGTCCATTATTCTAGATGCCACAAGTGGCTGTTTCTTGGAACAGCTAGTCTTGGAACTCACAATGGGAGAGGCCATTCTTGAAGTAATCCATAGCAAGGTATAGTATCTGATCCAGGAGGTAAATACAGCTGCTCCGCTCGATAATAGTGACCATAATATAATTAAATTTTATATTCCCGCAGAAAGGGAAATACCAAAGAAATGCACCGTGGTACCATTTAATTTCCAAAAGGTGTACTATAGAAAAATGAAGAAATGGAAATAGCTAAATGGAAGTTAAAAAGAACAGTTTAAAAAAAAAAAACAGTAAAATGTCTCCAAGCTACAAGAAACTCTTCAAAAACACCATAATAGAAGCTCAAACTAAAGGTATACACCAAAGTTTAAAAAAAACCACCCAAAACCCTGTAATAGGACCAAATAAATGCATCAGTGCTAAATGCCATAGTAAAGGAGATGGGCAGAGGCAAAAAGGCATTCTTAAAAAAAGGCAGTCAAATCTTCTTGAGGAGAATAGCATAAACTCTGGCAAGTTAAGAGTAAAAGTATAATTAAGTAGGCCAAAAAAGACTTTAAATCACAGCTAATGAAACACATACAAACAGCAAAAATATTAAGTACATCAAAACTAAGAAACCTTCCTAATAATCAGTACCATTGAACAATTGAGATGTTAAACACTGAAGAAAAAAAAAAAGGCCACTGCAGAATCACCTATGGATTAAAAAATTGGTGGTATAGCTATCTGCCTGTCATCTGGTAATACAAAGGCTGATTTAAGCACTAGGTTATAAACCACAGTTAGTAGTTCTGCAATTTCACATCTCAGTTGCTTCAGAAATCTTGGGTGAATACATATACAGTAAAGTAGCTGCAATTAGTTGAAAGAGATCTTGGAGTCCTCTTGGTTGCAATGACAGTCAAAAGAGTTAACCAAATGTTAGGAACCATTAGGAAAGGGGTAAATAGAACAACAGGAAATATTATAAGGTCACTATATAAATCTGTAGTATGCACATTCTTTGAATACTGCATGAAATTCTGGTCACCCAATCAGAAAAAAACAAAGGGAAAACTGGAAAAGGCATAGAGAATGACAAGAAAAATGATTAGGAGTATGGAACAGCGTCCATATGAGGAGAGATTTAAATGATTGGGACTGTTTCAGGTTAGAAAGAGATATGTACAGGGGGAGAAGGTACGATAGAAGTATATAAAATCATGAATAATGTGGAGAAAGTGAATCGGAAAGATTCATTTAGCCCCTTCAGATGGCACAATAACCAAGAGTTGTAGATGAGTTTAGTAAGCAACAGGTTTAAAACAAAAAGTATTTCTTCACCCAATGCTAAGTCAGCCTATGAAACTCATTGTCATGGGATGCTGTGAAGGCCAAATGTATAATGGGGTTTAAAAAAAAGGCCATGAATGTCTGTTAGAATGGTTAGGAGCACAGCCATGCTTTTGGAGTTCTTAAGTTCCTGACTCTGAGAGTGGACAACCGGGGATAATTCATTTGATAACTTCCCTGTTCTGTTCATTCCCTCTGGGTCCGAGCAAGAGATTTGCTTTTGGAATAAAAAAGGATGGATTCTGGAAATGCTGAAGAAGCAGGAGCAAGATTGGGAATGACCTGGATTTTTAGTTTACTGTATTGTATTGACTCATAATTTTTCTTGACTTTTTTTAATTTTAAACAGATGGAAAATTTTAACTAAACCAGATAATTAGATTGAATGTTGGTAGTGCATCCTTAATTAATTCCATTGTGTTAAGTTATAGTAAAGCAATGATACTCAGATCTCCAGTGGTACGGGAGCCACTTTAGTGACCAACATTACCTAAAAGTGCAACAGTGTGAATTCATTGTTTTGTTTACTATAGTACTGAGTATTCATATTTAAACAATTTGTAGGGGAAAGATGTAGTGGTTTTTTACGTTTATATTCTTCTCACAGCAAATAAGTTAATAACTTAGTGCAAGCTGATAACTTAATTGGTTAATAACACAGTAAAAGCATCCTTACTGGTTAATAGCTAAATCACATAGTGTTATAATATCATGTGCTGGAAAGAACAGCAAGAGACACATTAAAGAGCCACTTGTGGCTCACGAGTCCCAGTGTTAGTATCATTGTTGTAGTAAAGCATAAGGAACAGAAAATCACCTACTTAAGTATTGAAGCATAGCTATGATATTGCAGATTATAATAATAATCATAATCATAATTAATTAATAGAAAATGCTTCAGTGTTTATCTTTTCAAGACATTGTTCTTCCACAGCAATGGACCAGGCAATATTGTCTTAAAAATAATCTGAACGTTGTCAGTTTGTGTCCCTTTAATTACATCCAATTTTTGGTAGGAAAAAGATTCTTTCAGATGAAAGCTCAAAAAAACAAGGATCTGTTCTACATGGACACTTAAAGTTCAGTTTCATTTACTGTCACAATAATTAGGGAAATTCAAGTTTGCAACTCTTGTTGTCAAATGTGCTATGCTTGTTGAGAGACTAGCTCCATCCTCAATCTTGAACATGGCTTGTTTCAGGCCCAGATGTGATTCCTGTGTAATAGAGAAGATCTGTCTAAAAGTTTGCAAATAATTTTGAGAGGTTTTTTTATGATGAAAGGCATTATAGCAGTGTAAGATGCTGTTATTTACTCTCCATTTTCTTTGATATTAGGACTTTTTTTCTCTTTTAATATAGATTGTTGTTTGAATTTGCATGCTTTGATGTACTATGTTTGTACATACCATGTTTGTATGTATGTCCATAATTTCTAATTGTACTTAGAACAGACATTGTCCCTTATGCTAATTTAACATGCTGATGATATTCAAGCTGACATGCAGTCTCTTTTCGCTTATTTAAAACTCATCAGCATGATTTTTCTTCCACTATTTGGATGTTAGCCCTTGGGACAGTGTTTCAACACCTGGCACTTCTTAATAGAATATCTTTTTAATTAAAATAAAAATCATGCATTATATTTTAATTAAAATTTGCATCATAAAATGTTTATCTGCTGCCCTTTTAGTTCATCCTACGTTGCCTTTGGGATTATCTGCTAATGAAATAGGGCAATTTAAACACTTACATTTTTTTCTTAATTAAAAAAATAGTGTCTGGTACTATGACACCTCACATAAATGGAGATTGTTTCCCTATTTCAAAAAAATAGTTCTTTTGTTTTTAATAACTATATTTGTAAGAAAAAATACCATGATTAAGTAATATTTTATTTGTGAAACCAATATGAATGAAGTCATAAATATGTTTTGCTACAATCATATTACCTTGTGCTAAGATTCTGTGACATTTCCTGAGCCAGTCAAGATGGGTCACGGTCAGTGCTTGATTTGGACTAGAAGATTCTATTTGTAGCTGGTTATTGGAGGAGATTAGCATTGGGTGTTGGCTTTTATAGGTTTTCCAGTAAAGTTCATATTGGTGGAAATTCATTTGAAACAAAGTTGAATCTGATATAAAATGTCAGTGTTCTAAAGATATATGTACTGTAAAAAGCTCAATATTTCAGGTATAAATGCCCCAAAGGCTTATTTTAGTGTTAATTCTTAGTGTTTGCTCATGTCTATTCCACCATGTGCTTCATCTGCACTGATTAGGCCTCAATTGTGGAGTACTGTGTCCACTTCTGGGCACCACGTTTTAAGAAAGATTTGGAGAGGGTCCAGAGAAGAGCAACAAAAATGATTAAAGAACTAGAAGACAAGACCTGTGAGGGAAGACTGAAAGAATTAGGTTTGTTTAGTTTGGAAAAGAAAAAACTGAGAGAAGACATGATAGCAGTTTTCATGTACTTAAAATGATGTTACAAGGAGGAGGGAGGAAAAACTGTTCTCTTTGACCTCTGATAAGACAAGAAGCAATAGATTTAAATTGTAGAACAGGACTTTAGGAAAAATTTTATATGGGACTTTAGGAAAAATTTCCTGTCAGGGTGGTTAAACACTGGAATATATTGCCTAGAGAGGCTGTGGAATCTCCATCACTGAAGATATTTAAGAACAGGTTAGAGAGGCATCTATCAGGGAAGATCTAGATGGTACTTGGTCATCTCAGATACTGCAGACACAGCTGCTCAGACCATGGTCTCTGCGATCTCCATTAGCAGAGCATTGTGGATTCTTCTGTCTGGCCTCTCATCTGAGGCCCAGAGCTCACTGCAGAATCTTCCCTTTGATGGCAAGTTACAGTTTGTGGAGTAGACAGGTGTTAAACATCAAGGTCTGAAGGATTCTCAAGTGATTTTGAAGATGCTCCGCCATTATGTCCCAGTCCCTGCCCACACCAAATTTGAGCCCCAGCAGATCCCTAACCACGGGAGTCAACCCTGCCAGGGGCCAGTTCATAAATCATTCAAACGCTATAAGAAGCACTCCCCTGGCAACATCCATCAGCCCTTCATTTAGGCTTGTCCAAGAGCAAGGAGGCTCTAGCAAGTGCCCACTTTTATGGGACACTCGGGGATGAGCTACCAGTTTACATAGTTTCAGATCCCTTCCCATTCTCCAGACATTTTTCCTGTTTTTTCTCAGCATGCATGTCCATTTCCTCATACTGGAGATGACATTGAAAATCCAGCAGATGTTATATCCTCCAGTTATACTCTACCTCTCCAATCCCACTCCAGGTACCTTTCTCATGAGCATCTCCTCTAACAGGAGATGCCCCAAGTCCTTTCTCAGGGATAGTGGAGTTCAGAAACAAGGGTTTTTTACTCCCAGTACTTTCTGATGCCCAAAGAGAAAGGGGGTCTCAGACCCATCCTCAACTTTCAAGACCTCAACCAGTACCTAGTATGGCTGAAGTTCTGCATAGTTTCCCTTTCTTCGTTCATCCCCTCCGTAGTTCCCAGAGACTGGTATGCTGCCCTTGACCTTCAGGACATATACTCCCACATCTTCATTTTTGAGGGCCACAGATGCTTCCTCTGCATTGTGGTAGATCAGAAGCTCTGCCAGTTTGTGGTCCTCCTGTTTGGCCTTTGAACAGTTCTAAAGTTTTTCATCAAGTGCATGTTGGTAGTAATAGGTTTTCACAGGCATCAGGGCATCCAGATATTTCCATATCTTGAAGACTGGTTGGAGAAGGGCAATTCCAGGTCCCAGATATGGAGTCATGTCACACTCCTCTGTCCACATGCAGTGCACTAGGTCTACTGGTGAATGCAGAAGTCCACATTAATACGAGTACAGAGGATAGAGTTCATCAGGGATATACTGGATGTTGAGATTGCCAAGGCATCCCTCTCCAGAGACAGGTTCCAGGCTCTGCTGGATCTCATTGTGGGTGTCTCCCGGTTCCCAGTAACTGAAGCCAAAATGTGTCTGCACCTCTTGGGTCGCATGGTGATGTCATGACTTACGTCATCTGACATGCCAGACTTCACAAGTGTCCCTTGCAAATGTGGCTGGCATCAGCCAGAGATCATCTGGACAGGATTCTCACAATCCCTGATCCCATACTTATTTCTGTCTGGAGGTGGACTGTTCCAGGGAATGTACTTCATGGAGTCCTAGTCCAGAGTTGTCTTCCTACCATTGGACAGGTATTGGATGCATCAGACCAGGGCTGGGGAGCCCATCTTGGGGATGTCTGCACCAAAGACATGTGGTCCCCAGAAAAAGTGGGCCTGCACATCAATGTGAAAGAACTCAAGGCAGCACATCTCGTGTGCAAGGCCTTCCGCTTCTACCTAACAAGCAGAGTGGTCAGAGTCCTCCCAGACAACATGGCCTTGATATTGTATATCAACAGACAGAGAGGAGTCCTTTCTGCAGCCCTCTTCCAGGAAGCCCTCGTGCTATGGGATTTCTGTATTGCACATGGTACCGATCTGGAAGCTTATCACTTCCCAGGCTCCCTGAACTCTCTCGCAGACCTCTTGAGCCAAGATTTCTCACCACAAGTGAACACTGCATGTGGAGGTAACCCACCTGCTCTTCTGGAGGTGGGGCATCCCCTGTGTGGACCTTTTCACAATCAGGCAGAACCGCTGCTGTCCCTTGTTCTGTTACAAGTGGGGAATGAGTGCAAGTGCCCTCTAGGATGTCGTCTTGCTCCCATGGGTGGGAGATCTGCTCTATGTGTTTCTTCCATTTCCGCTCATCAGCAAGTTACTACAGAAAATCAAAAAAGACAAGACCACTATCATTATGGCATGGTCCAATCAACACTGGTTTGGGATCCTGTCGAGCCAGGTGTTGCTTCCCCTATGGCTGCTGCCATTCTGACCAGATTTCCTGTCCCAGGACTACGGCCATCTCCTTCATCTCAGTTTTGCATCTCTGCATTTCGTGGCATGAATGCTGTGTGGCTGAACCCAGAAGAACAAACCTTTCTCAGAGGGCATTCATTAGGTCCTACTCAAGAGCAGAAAACCCTTAACTCAACAAAACTATATGGCTAAATGGGCAAGGTTTGTGTATCAGACCGTGGCATTTCCATGACAAAGGACCAATCGATCTTAGATTACCTGTTTGTTTTATTTGAAGAACCAGGGCTTGGCACAGTCCTTCTTTAAGGTGTATCGGGCAGCGATTCCACTTTCCATCCCTTGGTGTAGGGCCATCTGGTCTTATTACATGACAGGCAGATTCCTTAAAGGTCTGGAATTTCTCTTTCCCCTGGTCAGAGCCTGGATCTCATCAGGGGAGTTTAACTTGGTCCTGCCTAGACCCACCCATGTGAACCACTGGCCACATGCTTTTGGTCTCATTTGTCATGGAAAGTAGCCTTCCCCATGGCAATAATGTCGACCAGATGAGTTTCTGAACTTTGAATCTTGACCTCAGAGCCACCACATATAGTCTTCCATAAGGACAAGGTTCAGCTCCATCTACATCCAGACTTGCTACCATAAGTGATGTCAGCTTTCTATTTTAGGTGAGGACATTTTCCTACTGGTTTTCTGTCCCAAACCTCTCTTTAAGTGAGGAGAGACACCTTCATTAACTTGATGTGCGGTGGGCCCTGGCCTTTTACCTAAAGAAAATTAGGCTGTTCCAGAAGTATACCTAGCTTGTTTATCTCCATGACTAAGGGAATAAGGGGTCAGGTGGCCTCTACCCAGAGAATTTCAAACTGGATCACTTGGTGCAACCTCACCTGCTACATCCTGGCTGATATTACCCCCCCCCCCCACCAGTTGTGTTGGCAAACTTGGCACAATCAACTATGGTGCACACTTCTTTTGTGAGTTCTTGGCTCTTGACACTATTCAGGACATTTGTTGGGTGGCTACGTTGTTAACGGTGCACACCTGCACTACACACTACACCATTGTCTCCCAGAATATGTATGACACTGGGTTCAGCAGGATGATCCTTCATCCTTTTCTTTCATGACTCCTACCCATCTCCATGTGGATACTGCTCTCTAATTGTAAAGTGGTCATGAACAAGCATTTGAAGAACAAAAGACAGCTACATGTTCAGTAACTGGTTTTCTTCAAGATATGTTAATCATGTCCATTCCATATTCCACTCTCCTTCACCAGTGTGGGAGCCTCTGGCAAGAAGGAACTGAAGGTGTGGAGACACAGTGCCCCTAATACTGTGCCAGAGAGCTGCCATTCCAAGGATCGATAGTGACGCTCCCTTATGGACATTCTAGAAGAACAATTTCTGACACTGGTGCAAGTAGCGAGCAAGCACATCTATTGTGGAACAGTCATGAGCAACACGTCTCGTAAAACATCAATTATCGGAAAAGGCAATTATCTTTTTTCCAAAGTAATTTATTCCCCCCCCCCCCCCCAAAGTGTGTTTGAAGATAGTGAAATCTAATAGGAAAACAATAATATAGGTGAACCTTTCTAGTCTGGCACCCTTGGAACCTGAGTGGTGCTGAACTGTGGGAGGTCAATATTTCTCCATTAGTCAATATTAGCACCATTACCAATACTTCCATAGTTTAACATCTTTATGGCTGACCTAGAACAACGTTTCCTCAACTCCCGTCCCCTTTCACCCCTTCTCTACCTACGGTACATCGATGACATCTTTATGATCTGGACGCATGGCCAAGAAACACTGGAGATATTCCACAGAGATTTCAACAACCTACACCCCATCATCAACCTCAGCCTGGACCATTCTACACGAGAAATCCACTTCCTGGACACCACAGTACAAATCAACAATGGAAAGTTAGACACCACTCTCTACAGAAAACCCACCGACTCATACAGCTACCTACATGCTTCCAGCTCCCATCCAAAACACACCACACGATCCATCGTCTATAGCCAAGCCCTTCGATACAACCGCATCTACTCTAATCCCACTGACAGAGACCAGAAGCTTCAGGATCTCTACCAAGCATTTATAAACCTCAACTACCCACCCAGAGAAATAAAAAAGCAAATTGAAAGAGCCAGACGAATACCTAGAAACCATCTACTTCAAGACAGACCCAAGAAAACCAACAATAGAACACCACTTGTCATCACCTACAACCCCCAACTTAAACCTGTCCAACACATTATCAATAAACTACAGCCTATACTGGAACAGGATACCATACTCCAAGAGGCTCTGGAAGACAGACCCATAGTCTCCTATAGACAACCACCTAACCTCAAGATGATTCTTACCAACAACCACAGGACATACCACACTAATACCAACCCTGGTACCTTCCCTTGCAACAAACCCCGTTGCCAGCTTTGTCCACATATTTATTCTGCTGATACCATTATTGGACCTAACCAAGTGAGTTATAAGATCAAGAACACATATTCCTGCGCATCCAGAAATATAATCTATGCTATCATGTGCCGAAAGTGTCCGTCTGCTATGTACATTGGACAAACATCTCAGACACTTCGCCAAAGGATTAATGCCCACAAAACAGATATCAGACAAGATCACAAAGAAAAAACAGTTTCTTGCCATTTTAACCAGAAAGGACACTCTCTCAATGACTTAACCACCTGCATTCTGCTATAAAGACCTTTTACATCTGCACTTGAAAGGGAATCCTCTGAACTGTCATTCATGTTAAAATTCGACACTCTCCAGAGAGGATTGAACAAACACTTGAACTATCTTACACGTTATCAAGATAGCTTTCCCAATTATCACCTCTAATACCATTAACTCTCAAACATCCCACTCTCCCCACCTCTAATATCATCAATTCACAGACACTTACCTTCCTTCCTTCCTCCTCCCCCCCCCTGCATCCCCCTCCTGTTCTGAAATGTGATTTGTCCTTTTCATATGTGTTCATTTTTTTTAATTGTATCCTTTGGTATATATGGTTGTGACTATTTTCTTCCACTATTTGATCTGAGGAAGTGGGTCTGGCCCACGAAAGCTCATCATCTAATAAACCATCTTGTTAGTCTTTAAAGTGCTACATTGTCCTGCATTTTGCATAGTTTACTGGGCTCTTAAAATACTTTTAGAGGTAAATTAGAGCTAAGTAAGAGCCCAGAACACTGAGAGCCGCAACTGGCAGCTGTAAAAAAACTTTATGGGATTCCAGGGAACGTGGCCACCCCCTCCATAAGTAGACATCCAGCTAACTAAAATCATGCTGGACCACGGATGTTGCTAGTGCAGAGAGTGCCAGACTATGTTCAGTCTTTACTATAATAGCTTCTTTAACACAGTTTTCTTAGTTGCCCCTATGTATTACATAACACATTTATTTAATTATAAGCAATTTATTGAGTTACCATTGCTATCAAGTAAACAATAAGGCTGTCTCTACACTGGCATGAATTTCCGGAAATGCTTAAAACGGAATACTATTCCGTTTTCAGTTTTTCCGGAAAAGGAGCGTCTACATTGGCAGGCTGCTTTTCCAGAAAATCCCTTTTTCCGGAAAAGCGTCTGTGGCCAATGTAGATGCACTTTTCCGGAAAAGAGCCCCGATCGCCATTTTCGCGATCGGGGCTTTTTTCCGGAAAAGACTACTGGGCTGTGTACACTGGCCCTTTTCCGGAACAGTGTTCTGGAATAAGGACTTATGCCTGAGCGGGAGCAGAATAGTTTTTCCGGAATAGCGGCTGATTTTGTACAGTAGAGCATCGTTGCTTTTCCGGAAATTCAAGGGCCAGTGTAGACAGCTCACAGCTCATTCTGGAAAAGCGGCTGATTTTCCGGAATAAGTGGCCCAGTGTAGACACAACCTAAAAGTATTGACCCACCTCTGCTCCTTTTCTGGTCAAGTTAATGTTATTTTAAAAGTTACTATCCACTTGAAATCTAGTCAGTTTAAACAAGTTAAATGTAGCTTCAGTACTACTATCACCTTTGAATCCTCTGCCATTTTCCCTATTTTATGTACATGTTTTTTCTCTCATGCCTTTTGAAAGACCCACACAATGGAAACTAAGAATCAAGCTCTGCAGTACTAACACACAGAAATAACTTTACACTGCTGAATAGTCTTGCATGAGATTTGGGATTATGTACCAGGCTAAAATTGCCAGACTACAGTAGGCATGTTAAAATTTGTTTATTTTTGTAAACATGTAACCACTGAAATGTTCAGTGTTTGAAAAAGCCAGGACCTGCCTGCCCCTCCCCCTTCCACGCTGCTGCCTCTGTATCTGAGGTAGCAACAGGGGGGAGGAGGTCCCCTCTGGGAGAGGCAGGAGGAGGGGAAAAGGGGGGCAGGTGGCTCCACAGGACCAAGTGCCCCTCCACCCCTATGCTGCTGCTTCTGTGGGAGAAAGCAGTGCACAGGGGGAGGAGGGGAAGTGGCTCCATGGGAGTTGGCACATGCATAGAGACGGCTTAAAAGCTGGCTCCCCATGGCACTGGCTCCCGCATCCCTCTCTTGCCTCTGATACGGGGGGGGGGGGGAGGAGGAGGAGGAGGGGGAGGGGACCTGCATGTAACTATGAGGGTTATCCAATGAACTCAGGCTTATCAGTTAACCGTGTATTTGTATATATGTTCACATCCCTAGACTACATATGTGTTAGCAAGATCAGGACTTAAGTGGAGATGAAAAGTAATTAAACTGGCTGTCAGAAGTGGCAAGTAAATAAAATGAATGAAGAAGTCTTTTCCTCTGATGTTTTTATTTACAACTTTAGATATTTTTTATAAAAATTTTAGGTGACAAATTCTGACAGACATTATTTTTAAGTGATCCATATGTTTTTAAATATTTGTTACTTTAAGACTTGTTCCTGTAAACACCTTAACAGTATGCTATTAAAATTAGGGCTAGCTGCTTAGTTGGCAAACTTTGGGGTAGGAGTTTTCCTATTGTATGTATTTTTGTTAATTTTGAAAATTGATGATGATAATTTTAAATGGCGAGAGTACCTCTTACAAACAAATGTTAAACTGAGTGTTTAATTGTATGTATTTAGGGCTTGAATGTTGTTTTTCAATATTATATAAAATGGTTTTAGATTTGTTGTAGTTATCTTCTTACTGTGTTAGAAATATATGAAAATTAAATAATAAAATTTTCATTTCAGTTTGATTTTATTTAATTACATTTGACTTTATATAGTCTGTGTTTTACTTGTAAGCATTTTATGATGAGTCTTTTTTTCTTTTTCTGGGAAGTGCTGAGTATTCTTGTGGCTAGATTTTTTTTATATGAAAATTAAAATTAAAAGATCATTATATAGGTTGATAGGTCAAGAGCTTGAAATTAGGAAATGCAAGATTTGAGGTTTCTCATGCAACCTTAATTTTGACCCATGTGTGTCCAGCTTCTATATTGAATGAAACAAAGGTTCAGGGGATGGGGGAGGGCAGAATGGTATGTGATCATTAAGTGAAAGACTTTTGTAAAGTATATCACAAGAAAGGAGAATTAAGGTTGCATTTCCTAGCTTTCAAATATTTTATTTCAGAAATGAAATAACTTACATAAATTTTGTTTTCCCAATATTTAAAAAAATGATTAAAACAAACTATTACATAGTGCTGTTACAGACCTCCCCAACTGTGTATCATAAGGAGGGACTGAACCTTAAATCTTCAGTACTGCAGCATAGACCTCTGCCACCTGAGCAATACGACTAAGTGCCTTAGGCCAGGTCTACACTAGGGGCAAAGGTATGTGACTATAGCTAAATAAATAGTGTAGCTGTAGTTGAGGTACCTTAGATCGAATTAGTATGGCATCCCCACTGTGGGTGGCTGCTGGAAAAAAGTCTTACTTACTTACTTTTTGCGCTCCAGTGGAGTCCTAGAGTTGACGGGAGTGTGATCAGTGGTCAATTTGGTGCTGTGGGTATTGATCCATTAATCTCCCAGTAACATAGACAAGGCAGTAACTAGCTGGCAGCAGCAGAAGTCTGTTATAAAGAGGGATATTAAAGAGTCACAGGAAGCGCAGGTACCTGTTCTTCCTATAACAGGTAAGCCTGCAGTCCTTTTATTGGTTCTACTTGGTCAGAACCCTGTACCACGCCAGAGCCCTCTTAAAATTAATTAGTACTTGGAGAATAGATCTGTCTGTCCAAAAGAGTTTGCAAGATCAAGTAGAAAAAGGAAATTACATTAAAGCACTGGAGTTGAAATTGTAAATGAAGTAATAAGCAAGATGTGAATTTTGGGATTTCATAAGAATTCTAAAGATGGATAACTAGAGGATTTACATGGCATTGCCTGGGTCCTTGTGCGGGCTCAGGGTAGAAGGTGCAGGGGGAGGGGATTTGCAGCAGTCAGAGCAAGTGTAGGAGGGCTCAGGGCAGGGTTTTTTGCAGGAATCAGGGCATAGGGGGACTAATGCCAGGGGGCTGGGAAGTGTGAGGGCTTATCGGGGCTGCCCATGATGGTGAGGGTGGTGCTGCTCAGCTGCAGCTCTTCCTGGAGGAAGCAGGGGGATGGGGCTACAGTACTCAGCCCCTGTCCCTGGCTGGCGGTTCTTCTACTTGCAGGAGGCAGGAGGGCTGGTCTCCCCAATGTCTACTCCTAGAAAGGATCAGGACCTGGCCATGATTTCTGGCCTCCTAGAGTCTCCTGACAAGTGGGGGCCAGAGTTTTGCTGTCTGGCCCCAGGTGTGGTCCCAGGGGGCCACAGTAGTGGGGCCAGTGGTAGGCAGGGCTCACTCCCTCGTCTGGCATTGTGGCTGAGAGTCTGGGAGTGGGGCTTAGGGCAGATGGGCCACTTATTTGGTCCGATGGCTGGCAAGATGGTGAGCCTCGCCCCCAACTGGCCGCTCTCTTGTTGGTGTGGTTTCCTCCCTCTTTCCCCTGCAATTGGTGCCCCAGTGGTCACTCTGAAGTATAGCTGTATCTCTGATCAGTCCCCTCCCTTTTCATGTGCTGGAAAACATTGGATTCCAGGCACATTCTGTTTTATTCGCACAACCAAACCCTGACCTTACTTTTAAGTTAGGATAAGAGGAAGCTGCATATCAGATTTGGTGGTCCTAGCTCTTACCATTTAAGAGGAGTTTTTGAATAAACAGATTCATGGAAGGATGGACGGACAGACACTCACATTTTCTAAATGTATAGATAATTTAGAAATTGACTATTTCTGTGCTCAGCTTTCTCAATGTTCTATACATATTTGACAGATTTTACTGGCTTGGTGTTGGCTCCTAATTCTGGGATTATGTGCACATATGTTGGGCTCAGGAATTGTTTTTAAATGGCTCGCATATTACTCAAATGTTAAATGTTATCTTCATTTTTCAAACTACTGCAGCAGGAATGAAGGGCTCTGTTTTGGAGCTTATCTGCTTTAGGCAATTGAAATGGAATCTGTCTTGTGATTCAGTTATCCACTGCTAATGAGCTCCAAAGAGAGAAAAATCTGCTCTTTTTCTGTAAGTGAAGGTTACCTCAGCAATATGAACTCATTGTCAAATTGATCTGCACAGTTGGGTTTGATTATTAATGAGGGATGTGACTTGTAACTAACTTTTATCCACTGCTTGTTGTTTTGCTAATTCTTCTAGTACATATTCTATATATCTTTATTTTAAAAAATAAATAGGTAACATGAAATGGCATGCAAAGGGTAAAGTCCCAGTGAAACATACTTCGAAAAATGCTATAATCCCATGTTTTTAACACAGTATAGGAACAAGATGCAAAATACAGTGCAATAAAGTAAAAAACCAAACTGACTTGATATTAATTTCCCTGTCTACAAGGTTTGCCTAACTCACTTCTTCAGATAACCGGTGTGTTGGATGTCCAGAACCAAGAATAAATGGGGGAAGGAGCGGTAGGGGAGAAAAGGAAAAAAATGGAGGCAATGGGTAGAGATAAGTTTCAAAGGGAAAGCCGAGCCAGTCTGTAACAGGAAAAACTGAAAAAGTGGGCTGAAGAAGTGGGCTGTGTCCATGAAAGCTCAGGATACCATCTACATGTTTTATTAGTCTTAAAGTGCTACTAGACCATTTGTTGTTTTTTTATGAAAAACAACATATAGTCTATTAGCACCTTAAAGACTAGATAGTTAAAAGAGGCTAAGAACCATTCATTTGCACTTGGAGAAGAAGAGTACTAACAGATTCTATACAGATATCAAGAACCATTGGCACATTCATTGTTCAACTTTAATAAATGTTAACTGATGCATATTGGAGGAGAGGGGGAGAAATGTGAAGTACTCATAGGCCTGGCAAGTTTCTAAGTTAACCAAAGAACTCTGAAAAGTGGCCTTGACATTATTGTAGACAATTTACTGTTTAGTGTACAGCTGTAGTGAAAATGGAAAATAGTACAGAAAATACTAGAAATATCAAATCATAGAAATGTAGTGCAGTATGCTCAAGACGTCATCTAATCCAGCTCCGTACACTGAGGCAGAGTGCGCCTAGGCCAGAGTTTCTCAAATATTTTATTAATGGACTCCTTTTTTTAAATGAAGTGATAATCACGGGTCCCTGTAGTGGTCTTATGTTGGGGTTTATTTCCTTCTAGGTCTGTGGAAGGGTATACCACCTCACTACACACCTGTATGTTGTTCACCATGGGGAATTAGCAGGATGACAAGTCTTGAGCTGGAGCCTGATTTCAGGGAGGTGAGCAAGAAGCACAGTTGAATAGCCCATACCCCCAATCAGAGCAGGTCAGCAAGAATCTATGGATCAGATCTGAATAGAAAAAGAAAGGAAACAAAACAGTAAGAGTATCAGGCATCCTAGCTTCATTAGAGTACTGACAAACACAGGCTTCTTGGCCCAGAGAGAGGGAGACTGCTACCCCAGTGTATGTGGTGACAAGAGGGGCTTCAGGCTCACTTACTCCACTCCACTGTGGCCCGGGCCCCTACCAGTGGCAAAATGGTCTGCCATTGAGTTAGACCTCAAATTACTTGAACATTGTAATCAGGTCCTTTAGTCTTGAGAGAGACAATTGAACATGTCCAGTTTTAAAAAACTTTTTTCTCATAGGTGAGGTTTTTTAAACCTTTTGTCATTTTTGTTTCTGAACACACTCCAGTTTATTCACATCTTTTCTAAATTGTGACAGCCAAAATTGAATACAGTATATAAATTAATGGTACAGCCTTATGTAGAATACTGTGTTCAGGAATGACCACTCTGTCTCTGAAAGGAGAGTGCAGAATTAGAGGGGATTCAGAAAAGGGTGAACAGTTATAAGGACTATAGACAAAGTGCAATATGAAAAGAGATTGTTTACTTTAGAAAGGAGGTAAATAAGAGGATGAGACAAAATAAAATAATGAATGGTACGAGGAAGTAGGTCAGGAACTTATGCTTTCCTAGCTTCCTAAAATAAGAAAAAAGGAATGTTAAATCTGTTTTGAAAGGTAGTGAATTCAAAATGATAGACTAAACTAGACCGTGCAACTCATTGCTAAAGGATGTCTTTGAGACATCCATGTGCAAGCATGGATTAGAATGATCAGTTCACCTAGCCATAGCAACATTTGATAATGCAGAGATCATACTTATTTTTTTAAAAGCACTAAAAGTTTTTTTTTTTCTTTTTTGAGTCCTGTCCCTGTGGGTGCTCAACTTCACTTGTGTCCCTTTGTTGCTGACTGGAGGACTTTGCTGTTGGGCTCACACAGATACTGTGTTTCCTTGTACCCTGGGCAACCCCCCCACCCCCACCCCCCCGCTCCTTCTCAACTCCCCCTAGCTAAGGATGGAGCTATTTATTAGTGGTCAGTTTGTGATGGCTAATTTCTTTAGCATTTCTAGGAGTTAGTCTCCCTAGTCTTGGAGTTTGTCTACAGTAGCACTTTTGTCAGCAAAACTTTTGTTGGTCAGGATGTACAGAATCAACCCCTTCCCCCGACTGACAAAAGTTTCACATACAGAATTGCTGATGTGGATGATGCTATCTGCAGGAGATGCTCTCCTGCCAACATCGCTACTGACACTCACTGGGAAATGGTTTCATTATGCCAGTAGGAGAGATCTCTCCTATTGACATAGAATGACTACAAAGGAGACCTTACGGTGGCACAGATATACAGTGGGCATATCCTTAGTGTAGTGTTTTCTTTATTCTTCTCTACCCCAATGAAAAAAAATACTTAATTTTTCTCCTTTTTCCCGCTTAAAAGGTTTGCCCAACTCACCAGGCTTCAAGAAGTACTTCTCCTGAAAGGAACCCATTCCTTAGGCAGACAAGCACTCTTGCTTCATATGTTCCCATGGAGCAAGCCACATTCCACAGAAGTGTGATTGCTGCCAGCAACTTAGACTCAGGTCTTGAGAAGACAGGGTCTACAGAAGATCATCTTCATGGAGACAACCCTCCAACCCTACCTAGTCTTACAGCAACAATCATTTGGCAGAGAAAAGTCTCTCCACACCCCTCAACACCCTGGGATTCTGGGTCAATGGAGTTAGCTGTGGATCTCTCTTATAAGTAATTGAAAAAGAGAGCAGGAAGTCCCCAGAATGAGCTCTGAGCTAGCTGCAAAAGATCTCCACTGAGACAATCCCAATCTGGTACCCCTGCATCACAGAGATCTGAAATGGCAGGTAATGTTGATGCACCTAAGGACCTGATGAGCACAGGCACTGAGTCACAGTGGTTGGTATGGGGGAGGTACTCAGCACTCTCTGTATTACCAGGGGCACTGGATCAGTCAGCTTACCCCAAATTCTGGCACTCAAGAGCCCTCCAACTATCTGATATACCGGAGTCTCATCTTCTCAGCACTGGGATCTTGACACCAAGGCTCCTCCTAGTGCAGGAGTTTTCTGCAGTCCAATGCTGTCCATATTCACCTTTGAGTGAGTAGTCTGCGAGTCAGATGAGATCATTTCCTGCTACTCCTCTCATGCTTCCTATGGTGCCCACTGTGAATTAGGGATGTAAGCAACTACTGGAGTGGTCAACTACTAGCTCCCCACTCCCACTGTATCAGTGAGGAAGAAGGAGTGGTACTGGGGGAGTTCCTGTTCCCCCCAGCACTGTCTCCATGGTGTGTGTGGGGTGGGGGGAGGGGGAGAAAGAGGGCGGAGGCGGAGAGGGTATGCAGAGGTGCAGCAGTCCGGGAGCCGTCGTGAGCAGGGACTGTTCAGTCCCAGCTCACGCAGGGTCCCGGACCTACCCCCTCTGAAGCTCTGCGTTTTAAATGTAGTAAGAGCCGGCTGGCTGCAGAGAGTTGGACAGCTCTTACTACATTTAAAATTCAGAGCTGCAGCGGTCCCCGAGCTGGCATGGCTCCGGGTGCTACCCCCGCTGTGGCTCTGTAAGTTGCCTCCCTTTATCGACTGATTGTGTAGTCAATACAAGTTGTATTGATAGCCAAATACCTAGCAGGCCCAGACTGCTGTGCCTCTGCATCCCCTCCCTCACTCCATACACCACAGAGACAGTGTTGGGGGAGGAACTCTGGCTTCCCCCAGCACCATTACTGCTCCCCCATCCCCGCTTACCTCCTTAACATCCTTACCATGAATAGGCTCCTTGAATACGTCTTCAGGCAGCCCCACCACCTTGGTTAGGCCACCCATGAACACCAAGATCGAGCTCTGTTCCATGACCCCGGTATCCATACTAGGACCTGTGAGCTGCATATCTCCCCCATGCTTTTCATAAGAACAGCCATACGAGGTCAGACCAAAGGTCCATCTAGCCCAATAGAGAATGGCTAATGCCAGGTGCCTCAGGTAGTCGTCATGTGGTCCATCCCAATGCCCATTCCTAGCTTCTGACAAACTCAGGCTAGGGACGCCATTCTTTCCCATCCTGGCTAATAGTTATTGATGGACTTACCTTCCATGAATTTTATCTCTTTTTTTGGTACCCTTTTAAAGTCCTGGCCTTCACAACATATTCTGGCAAGGAGTTCCACAAGTTGACACTGCATTGTGTGAAGAAATACTTCCTTTTGTTTGTTTTAAACCAGCTACCCATTAATTTCATTTGGTGACCCCCTAGTTCTTGAGCTCCCAGTCTTTCTCTTGAGCTCCTAAGAAGTTTGTTTTCTGATACCATGTCCAGAACCTTGTAGCCCCCCACAGGAAATTGCTAAGGAGCAGGAGAATGGAATCAAGGAAGAGCTGATTCCAAGGACAAGCATATTCTCCTCTTGCCACAGTATACAGCCAGTGACTTTCATCTTTTCCCAGATTTGGCAAAAAAGTTTGCTAATATTCTGCAGGTACATTACAAGTCTAGGACACCCATTACAAACTCTTTGCTATATTACACACTTCCTCAACCTCTAAAATAGTGTTCCCCATCAATGAGGTTCTCCTAGATTTCCCCCCCCCCCCACACACACATACTCACTCATACAATACCATATGGCAGACCTCAGAATTGATGATCGCTGTTGAAAGTGGGCAAATAAAAAATATTGTGTTCAAGGTAGGAAAGTGGAATTTATTTTTTCCCATCTTCCCTCCAAATTCATAGTTGTGGACCAAGTGTGATTGACCCTCTGATAGGGAGTGCAAGCACTTGGCCTTCTTTGGAAAGAGAGCCTATATCGCAGCCATCCTTCAGTTTCGAAACGCTACTTATCAAGCCTTACAGGTAAAGTGCAACTACATCAACTATTTGAAACTTGACAATTTTATTGATCAGCTCCTACAGTCACAATGTGATAAGTTCATTGCTGTCATATAGGAAAGACAACTGGTAGCCAAAACAGTGCTACATTCTGCCCTTGATGCAACTGACATTGTGGTCTGGTTCATTTCTTCAGTGGTGGTTACGCGACTTGCATCGTGGATACATCTTTCTGTCTGAATACACATCCAGTTCTGAATACACCCATGGCTCAGATATATTGAGTATGAGCTGGTATTTTTACTTACACTTTTTTTCAGAACAGAACTATTTTACATGTGCAGAACTTAAAAATACAGAACTTTATATTTAAAACTTAAATTATTTTTCCTTCTTAAGATAGGCAGGGGCAGATGACCGTTTTGCGGGGCTCCCCCTTTGCCACGGTGCATGCGCAGTGATGCTAAGCGCATGCGCAGGGCTTTTTGAAGAGTGGGGCCCGGGGCAGCCGCCCCGTTCACCCTGCCCTATATCTGCCCCTGAAGATAGGATACTAAGACAAGAGAGGATTGAAATTTCTAGCTTTCTCTGATTTTAAGCAACAGTACAGGAACGTAACTGCCATATCAATCAAACCAACAGTCAGAATGGTCCCAAGTCTTTTTCTCTAACAATGGCCAATTCTAGATGCTTCAGTAAAAGGTGCAAGAAACCACTGTGGGAATTACATAATAAAATGTGCATTAAACAGTGTTTCTTCCTTAAACAGTGTTGGCTTATTCCCTGAAGTTTGAGGATTTATATCTTTTTTCCATTTATATCTTTTGCTCATGTCCATTCCAAGATTCGCTCATCTCCTCTCTAACAGAGTATCTGTCAAGAAGGAACTGAATAGGTGACTGGTCCGCAGGGACCTATGTTCACCTACGTACGGGCACCACTCCATGGGGACTGCAGTGCTTACCCAACGGCTATCTTTAGAATTTAAGCCTTCTCACATTCATATAGTCTGCGCGCACACACCTCCTTGGAATGGACATGATCAACAGATTTTCAAGAACAATTATATAAGATAAATAACCTTTTTTTTGTTTCTGATATTCTTACTGCCTCTTGATTCCCTGCTCTTTAACCATAAACTTATTCTTGTTTTCACTATATCTGTATATCTCTATAATAATAATAATAATAATAATAATCTTGCTGTTAAGCAATGTGGTGATCCTGAGTTGACTCTTACAAACTTGTGTGTCCTGTTACTTTGGTAACAGTGTCTGTAAGAGTTCTGTTAGTGTTCAGTGGAATAGGAGCTGAGCATTCTAAATGGATTGGAGAACTCGGGGATTGGTGCATGTCTGTTGCTAACCTGTACAGAGAGAGTGAGGCCTGTGGAGGCCTGGAACATATTGCCTATGTTGCCTGAGGCTGTTGATTTCAGGGAACTGATCCACAGCAGGCACAGGCAAGACTCATTCATGCTAAAGCCCAGTGGTAGTGAGGCTCTTCACAACCCTGGGTACCTCAGGAAGCATCAAGATAGGACTTGTCTACACTCGTGGCAGCATATAGGATGCTTGAAGCTACGGTCTTCAGTAAAAGACAGGCTGTGTCCACACTGTTGAATGTAGCTACACATGGCAATGAAAGACTGGCAGAAGGGAGGCAGCAGGTAAAGGTTTCAGCAGAGAGTAGCTGTTAGATCCTTTCCTGCTCTTGGAGTCTTTCACTGCAGAGGGGAAAAACTTTGACAGTGGGAGATATTGAGTCACTATAGACATGGGAAGCCCGGCTTGAGCATGTATAGATCTGTATAGACTATATTCCCTAAGGTTCCTGTGTATCTGTAGTTTACTCCCTTAACCTGTGCCTCACTTTCTACACTGCTATCCCTGTGCTAGCTGCGTGTGCATTGTCTGTACTCTTCTGTATGCTCCCATAAGCGTAGACCTACTTATACGGCCTTGCATTTTAACCTCCTTTCCTGCAGTTCTGTAATACAGCTGCATCAGCTAGCTATAACTAGCTAACCAGCAGTATGTCAAGACATTCTTTTTAACGCTTGCAGTATCAAAGGGTGATTATTGGAATGATCCCTGAATTTCTTAGCTTCATTTTCTCTCATTTTCTAAAAAGGGTTTCCAGGGGCAATGAGGGGAAGGTGGTGTACAGCTTATACCAGTTATTTAGCACATGAAGGTTACAGTTAATATTGTGGTTTAAGAGAGAGAAATGTTGTGACTCTCCCAAGGTGGACTTCTGTGTGTGACTTGCTTACTTGATTGGAAACCTTAACATTTGTTGCTGTGGAGATCACTGAAACCTTTTATGTTCCATTAGAGTTATTTTTTTTCCTTTGCGCTATTAGTATAAACTAAATTAAATAAATTATATTTTACGGTCAATTGGCAATGCTGGAATAGTTTTCACTTTTGGTGATAACCATTCCATCTGTTATATGCTAGTAGCCAATGAAAACAGATGGTATTAAATTCACACTGTTTAAATATGTTGCATTTTTAAATATATTCTGAGTGCTTTAATCTATGGTTTGTTTTCAGTACTTGTTTCATAATTTAAAAAAGATATCTGCTCAGTCTTTCCATATGTATTTGTAAATGTTGATATATAGTTAATGCTCCCACTTTAGGAACATCTGCCTGATGGCTTTTGGCATCACTTTCTCCATGCACATCAGTGCACGTACATCTAAAGCTTTGTAATTTGACAAAAGGTTTTGGGGAGCTGATTTAGTTGTCCTAGTTAACATTGAACATTTTTAATTTCCCCAGTACAGAAACATTTCCTTTATTTAAATATGAATTGGATTTGGAAAGATGCAACTAATAGCATAGAACTTGTCGATTAATTTTTGGCATGTATTAGTTTAAATGTTAATTTGTTCTGAGTAAGCTAAGCTAAGAGAAAATGAACATGCATAGTATTATCAATAGAATTTATATTTCCTATTAATTGCAGCCTGTGATAGTATTGTAATATATTTGGAGTATAAAGAAAATATAGAATAAAATGCTGTGTATAATATACTTCTACATACAGTCAATGCTGTTTTATGTATTTTTATGTATATAGAAAAAAAACAAAAGTTTAGGATGGTTATGGAATATGAACCATTATTTGTCACACACAAAAAACTAGTATAAATGCGTGTTTTGTGTGTATTAGAAGAATCAGGTCAAAAATTTTCAAAAATAGAGGCCTGAAGTTAGGCTTCTAAATTCATATTCAGGACTACGAATACTTTTGTTTTTCTCACTATTGAGTTCTAGCAAAATTCATTCACCTCACTGATTCCTCTGAACTTTTGAACATTGGAAAGATACCTAGATGCAGATTTTGAGTTTAACTTTAGCCCCCTCAATACTTTAAAAAATGTGTGTGTGTGGGGGGGGGGAATGAAATGCTTATAGAATACAAAATTTGGCCCAAATTTTTAATCAGATTGTCAGAGTGGAAGGTAAGGAAATGATTTTAACAAAACAGTGATTAATATTTATTGATGTCATGTTTAAAGCGGGTACACATTAGGGATGTAAACGACTAGTCAACTATCCGATAAGCATAGTGCTAGTGCTGAGGGGAGCTGTTTCCCCCAGCACTGTCTCCATGAGGGGGTGCCAAGGGTGCAGCAGAGAACTGGCAGTGCTTCTGCCTTTGAAATGTAGCAAGAGCTGAGCTCTTGTACATTTCAAAAGCAGAAGTGCTGCGGGGAGCACGGGGTGAGTGGGAGACCTTAACAGTCCTCTGCTGGCCCCATGCTCCCTGTCCGCTTTGCTTTTGAAATGTACAAGAGCCCCCTGCAGCTCTTACTACATTTCAAAGGTGGAGGCACCCTAATCGACTAATTGACTAGTCTATGCAAATTCCATCAACTATTTGATTAGTTGATTAATCTAAATTTAATATTCCTAGTACACATCTTTATTAAATTGTGTAATGGTTTATTTTTTAAATCCTCAAAATGTCTCCCTTTTTCCTTTTCCTTTTCTAAAATTGTTTACCACAGTGGCTGTTCTTGTCATGGCAATGCATATCTATTGTAGGCTTTTCCACTGTAGCTCTGTGCTAGCGCAACACTTTACTATTTTTATAATTGTAGAAGAAATAATTATTACTGATTTATTTTTTAACCTTTTATACATAAGCAATCCTTCCCCTGTTCCTTCAGGAACAAAATGCTTAAAATTTCTTAGCAAGTCAAGATCTGGACATTTTAAAATTTTCCATTGTTACAAGATGATAGCTACGTTATCAAAATTCTGATAACTTCTAATACACACTGCAGTTTAATTAGTTAAATCTCAAAAGCTTACATTTTTGTGTGTTTGGCTCTCTTCTCCTGAAGTATGGGTGAGTTAGATAAGTGAATGTGTTGAACTAGGCTCTGCCTATAAAAGATATTGGATACAATCATAATGTATGAATGTCTCTGTTCAAGTGAAGCAAAAACAGAACTGAAATATTCTTCTAAAGGGATCAAATACTCAAGGTTAGGTTTCAAATAACAGTACAGTCTCTTTACTAGAGCTAGAAGATCTAGCATAGTATTTGCTTATGTGTTTGAGGAATTGGACTCTTAGAAGTAGTTTGTCCCCACATATCTGTAAATTATGTATTTGTTAGGTTGCAGTAGTCTATAAATGGTTTGTGTATTTTTCTAGAATATGTCTGAGAAGAAAACCATTGAAATTTCTTTTTCTGGAACAAGAATCCACACTTGCAAATCCAATACGTTGCATAAAACTCTTTTGCTGTTGCTGTATTTCCAAAAGACTAAGGAAAGTGCTCTAACATCTACAATTGTAGTTACGTTTGCACTCTTTCAATAGTTCATGTTCTAACAAATTCCTGCAGGTGTTTCCCTTGTGAACATTTAATTGTAAAAATGTTTTGTGTTGAATTACATTAATTTTTAAATATATTTTCTTGTAGAGAACTAGAGGACGAAAACGAAGCTTTGTGCCTGAAGAAGAAAAGCCTGAGGTTGGGATAATCGAGTATTTTTTTAACTTAGATTAAAAAATATTAAACTTCAGGTGTGTAATATTGCCTTCAGTACTATAATTGAAAATATTTGCTCTCCCCCCCCCTTTTTTTTTCCTGTGATAGGAACGTATTCCTAGAGAAAGACGGCAAAGACAGTCTGTTCTACAAAAGAAGCCCAAGTCAGAGGATTTAAGAACAGAATGTGCTACATGCAAGGGGACTGGAGACAATGAAAATCTAGTCAGGTAGGCTTAATGCTGTGACCTTTTCTACAGGGGATTAACGTTCCATCTTCATCACTTTCTCATCATGACCATAATGAAGAAAATCACACTATAGAACACTTCAAAAAAATCTGATGTAGGGGAAATGTTACTTTGGAAACATTGATTTGACCCACTTTTGACCTGCCACACACATTTACACTCAAGATTTAGATGTAAATAAGCAACGTGATCTGATTTTTCTAACACAAGAGAATTAGTTTTCTTTTGTCAGGGTGAATTGCCTGTGCTCTATAACAAGCCACAAAATTAAGCAGACTCACGATTTGGTTATTCCAATACTAGAGTTATGGCATTTATCTTACGTAAAAACTTTTGATCAATTAGCTATGGTAACATTCTGAGGTGAAGCATGTTTTGGTAAGGTGTATATATACGTGTTCAAAAATTTTATTGATAGTCTCCTGTTGTTCTATGACATAATGAATGCTTAGCATATGGAAGAAAGGTGAAAAGCTGTGTTCCGTGCAAATTTTAGAAAGCAGAACATTATAATCAGGGGTCTAAGCCAAGAGGGAAGTAATCAGCCATTCTTTGAGTGTTTGCTCATATCTCTTCCAAAGTAGGTGTATACATGCCACATACACTGCCCTAGAAAAAGTTTTTTCCTTCAGTGGCATCTGTTGGGATTGGCTCTGGTGCCCTCTGGAGTTGCTCTGGCTTATAGTAGAGATGGAAAAATTTGCTTAGAAGTCGCTGGAATACATGCTTTGTTTGGATGGGTCACTTGTCCTTTTGGGCTCATTTCATAGCAAAGATGCTTCAGAAGTGATAAGCTGGAGTGAAGACAGGAATGAAGACAAAGATGGAGGAACCCCCAGGGGCCTCTTTATTCCTTTGTACATTCAATGGGAATTTCATAGTTCTCTTTGTGTGAAAGTACCTCCAAAAATGGAGCATGTCACATGAACTCACCTATCCATGCATGATTCAGTCCTTTTTTCGGCAGCAGCCATTGCCAATATGCTGGCCTTAACATTCAGATTCCTTTCAATGTGCGTTGGCCCTACTTGAGGTGCATTGTCAGTGAAGTGCTGCTATTCACTTGACTAGCAATAGCCAATTCTCATAAAATCAGATATAGCAATAATACATGCATATGAATAGCATAAATAAAATCAGCAAATCATAAATTTTCTATAGATATCTCACTTGGCTCACGTTGCAGAAGATTTGGTGCACATATGACAGTAGTTGCAACAGTATTTTTTATGTTCACATCAGAGTCCATTGATGTCATAGGTTGCTCTAGGGGGCTGCTAACCCACCACATCCTTAAGTCCATTTTTTCCTGTATCAAGCTTATATAGCTTTCTATATTCATAGTTTGTTGTTATAGCTTTAGTGTTAGTTGTAATAGAATTGGAACCTACTTATTGGCATTTCCCATTTCCTCGCACCATGGCATGCCTTGGTCTCTAAGGTTTGAGGTTATAGCTCTCAGTGGAAATGCCAGTCACCCTATGTCTGTTTCTGGATTTCATCTCTGGGATCATGGATGCCTACATCATCTGAAACTTGAGTCCCTTAGTCTCATGACCTGGCAGCTACATTGGGGAACCCCAAGCAAGAGTTAACATGCTCAGGTGCAGTTCAAGAAGCTCTTATAGGGTATAGAAAGACAACCATTAGGACCACAACCTGGGAAAATGGAAGAGTTTCACAATTTGGTCAGTGCGGAAAGGAGTATTACCCACCCTAGCATCAGTGCAGGGTATTCTGGACTTTTTGCCACAGCTTAAGTAACAACAGCTATCAGTGTATTCAATTAGAGTATGTCTTGAGACTATTTCAGTCCCTTTCTTCCTCCTCCCCCCTGGTGTAAGAAAACAGCAGGTCCATGGTTTCTTGTGTTGTAACTGCTTCTTTCAGGGTCTGGACAGCTATACCCACAAGGCCCTCAGAGCCTAACTTGGTACTATCAAGGCTCATAGGTCCCCACTTCAAACCCTAGGCAATGTGCTCTGTACTCAATTTTTCCTGGAGGATGGCCTTTCTGGTGGCCTTCTCCTTGACCAGAAGGGTTGTGGAAATTAGAACTCTTACTTCAGTGGCCCATATATTGTTTTCTTTAAGGACAAGATCAAGCTGTTCACTCCCACAGCACAATAACCAGGACATCTTTCTTCCAGTTTTCCACCCAGAGCTGCATGCATATAGCCAGAAACAGAGCTACAGTCACTAGACACCAAGCAAGTGCTAACATTCTACATAGAAAGGACAAAATTGTTTAGGAAAACTACTGAGGTTTTCATGGCTATGGCAGACATCATGAAAGGTCTCCCAGTCTCGGCCAAGAGGATATAATCATGCATCACTTCTTGTATCTGCACATGCTGTGATCAGGTGAAAGTCCATGCTCAGGCCCTGATGGCAAGTTCCACAAGGATGCAAGCTTCTTCAGCCATATTTGTGGCACAGGTTCCCATCCGGAGCAATTGTAGAGAGGCAATATGGTCATAGGCCCCCATCTTCGCATCTCACTATTTCATCACTAAACAGGCAAGAGATAATGCTGGATTTGGCATCATCACTCTGTTGGATTTGGCATTACTACACTCTGCTTGTCATTGAACTCTGAACTCACCTCCTTCATCTGCTTGGATGTCATCTCTATGGGAATGGACGTGAGCAAGCACTCGAAGAACAAATGTTTACTAGCCTTCTGTAACTGTTATTGCTTGAGATCTGTTGCTCATGTCAAAACCCACTCTCCTACCTCTTTTGGACTTGGCCAGCAAGAAGGATCTGAAGAGATGGCAGGGCAGCAGGCCCCTATATGCTAGTGCTATAGGGTGTGACTTCAGGATGCACAATAGCTGACCGTGTGAATAGCACTGCAGGAAAAATTTCCTGGTGGTGGTGCATGTGGTGAGCACACACCTACACTGGACGGGATATGAGCAACACATCTTGAACAACTATTTCAGAAGATTAGTATTAGTATTTTCACTGATTACCCACAGGGATGTGGGTTTGACATCGGAGTCAGCACTTTGTGTACTTGACCAAGCTAAAGAGACTTTACAGTTATTGTCTTCAGAGAGAATTAAAGGAACTCGGCAACCAAAAAGCACTTTAGTTAAATCAAAAGAAATCCCATTATAAGATCTCTTGGTTAACAGCAATAAAAATAAGAGAGGCTTGCTCTTTTTCTTATATATCTCCTCTTCAACCAGATGTTTCTATGGCAGTATCATCAGCTCAGGCACAACTGTTTAATTTTGGGGGGAATAAGGGAATTAAATTATATAATGAGTAACTTAAAAGATAAGGAACTAAAGCTATTGTAGAACTCTGGAATCAATAATACATGCACGGTAAATATTTTTAGTGCCTTATATGATCTTGGAAACAGGATTTATTTAAGATATATTTACATCATATCATTTACTTTGAATTTTGGTACCTGAAATAGAGTAAATCATTGAACATATTGGTGCATTAGTGTTTATGAATGCCATTTTAGCTATTGATTTAATATTTCTGCAAGTTAGAGAAGCTGTGTAGAAATGTGATATAACAGATAAGATGATGGCAATGATCCAAAAATACCCAACAATATTCAAGAAGAATAAATGGATCTAGGAAAGTTGTTTTACAGGTAGTTTGGGAGTGTTACTTAGCATACCATGCTTTTATTTAATGGGGGAGAGGGGAAGGTTCACATTTTCTTCAGGATTTGAAGTAAAAGCATGGAGAAGAGCCAAATGATTTTCATTAAATGAAATTTAAATCCTGGGTTCCAAGGACACAAACTAAAAGATAGGGAAATGGGCAAAGTGTAAATACATTTGGGAGTACTACCAAACAGGCTTTCTGCTGTATAGTGAATCTACTGGGAAAGGAGCTGCAGAAACCTTCCTCACATGAAAGGAGCTTAGTTCATTCAGATCACAAGAAATTGTGAGTTCTCTGACTCTCTGCCTTTCAGCGGGGGCTCCTCTCTTTTTCTCCCCTCCCCACAGCAGTGAGCCATAGGCTTTATTGATTGGATTAATTCCAGCTGCTCAGGCAGAGTGTACTTAACAGGATGTACCTGATCAGTGTGTTTTGCTGTAAGGTCGTCCTAGTCCTTAGGGATTTAAAATCTTGTTTACTTGGTTAACCGTTTAAACAAGATGTTTAACTCGTGGGCTGGAGCAGCCCCACAGTCCACCATGGGTGGGCTGAAGCAGCCCCCACCCCACCCCACCCCACCCCACCCCAGTTGGGGCTGGTCCAGACGGCCGAAGCAGTCCCTGTCTGCAACGTGCCTAGGCCCATAGCTGGCATCCCTACTAGTCTTAGCTAAGACCATCACAACATTATTGAAACTAACTCCTGATTTCTCCCTTTTAGGAGTTCTATGTTTATTGAGTGTTAATTCTGCTGCTCTTCACAGTTGTCCAGAAGCTGGTTTACAACATTTGGGTAGCCCCAGATTCTCTTTACGCTCTCCCATTGAGTTCTTCTAGTTATTTAAAGGTTATAGGTTTAATCTGCATTCTTGGATTCAAGCAGTTCCCTTTGGTGACATGTTGCCTAGTCTTAGTGCATGTGGTTGTACTGGAAATTTTTATCCTTTGTATAAAATATATCCCTTCTTGCTCTCCAGATGGGAAATTAAGATCATTGTACCTGCTTTCATGGCCAACATTCCCTCTACCAAACTGAATTTAAGCAAGTTCTGAATTTACAGGGTAGTACATGATGTATTGTTGAACACTAAATAATTGTTAATTCATCAACTCAGTCTTTCTGGTACCAAAATTGAACACTTATATTATAAACGACAAAACAGATTACTATATTTCTGTATACATAGAAAGTAATTTTAATATCAGATAATAAAGAATAAACCCTTAGACTTTATAAGCTGCAGCCCAGAAATTACATCAGAGTGTTGAGAATTAGGTTCATTTTTATTTTTTTCTGATTGTGCAACATTGGACATTACTGAAGAGTCATCTGCCTATCTTTTTTTAAGTGTTTTTTCCTCCACCACCACAAATGAATTTTAGTATTTGAATAATAGATTGCAAAAATAACTTGAGATCCTCTGATTAAAAAGGTGACATAGAAGTGTAAATATATTTTATTATAGTAGCTAAAAGAAATTTTATGATAGAAAATTATGATAGCCAAAAAGAATGTCTAAAGTAACTATACCTGTGTATCAAAACTGTGATAAAACAGATCTACCATAAATTATTAGCTTTGCTTTAAGCCGCAATTTGATGAAGGAAGTTTCTCTATTTAAATAGCGCCACTAGTATTGTCTATGTATAACATGCACGTACCAAGACCCTATTTCCCTTTATTTATTACTCTTGTAAAATTCTATACATAGATGGTCTTATTGTTGTATGTTCCATTATCATTGAGAGATCTCTCTGTCTTTGTTGTCCTCCTTTTTAGTTTCTGTTTTTTGTCCATTCATGTATTATCCTATATTTCAGTGCGTTTAAAGAAAATTAGTAGAAGAATAAGAACAGTTTTCAATAACATAAAGGAAAAAATATACATTTGATTAATTAAAAGGCTGGCCTATAACATATAATTGTTGCAAGTCAAGAAAGTAAATCTGGGATTAGAACAAAGAAATGTTTTACAATTGTCTTTCTCTTGGGATTGAGTGCTACTGAGCAATAACTAAATTTTAAGTGTAATCTTAAAATGTTTGGACAGTTGGCCTACTTATTTTTTTCAGAAATTAATGTTAAGCTTTTAATGCAAAAAGTTTTGGTGTGGGTCTCTGAGACAATCCAGTACTTTCTGTGAAAGGATTAATTATTCAGATGAAAGAGTTGCATATTTGCAAGTTTGAATTGTTAGTAGCATATTGAATCCACCTAAAACATTGAACAGCTCAGTAAGTTAATAAAAATTCACCATTAATGTAAATTTAGAAGACAATGGATTATTTTTAATTTCGGGAATTCTCATATCTTGATATCAAAAGTAGACATGTTTTTAGAGCGGTCTTTGATGTGTTTCATATACCGTATTTTCCGGCGTATAAGGCGACTGAGTGTATAAGACGCCCCCCTAATTTTTTAGTTAAAAGATAGGGTTTCGTCTTATACCCCAGCGCCCCTCCGCCTCCTTTGCTCCCGGTGTCCCTGGTCTGCTGGAGACGGTCCCCAGCAGACCAGAGGCACCGGGAGCAAAGCCACAGCAGCAGCGGGGTCCCGCGCCTCTGAGGCTTTGCCAGAGCAAAGCCTCAGAAGCGCGGCACCCCGCCGCCGATTCGGCTTTGCTCCCGGTGCCTCTGGTCTGCTGGGGACCGTCTCCAACAGACCAGGGACACCGGGAGCAAAGCCTCAGGGGAAGCCGGCGGCGGGGCATCCCAGGCGTGCCTGGGCTGCCCCGCCGCCTGTATAACCGGCGTATAAGACGACCCCCAATTTTTGGGGGATGTTTTTTAACATCAAAAGTCGTCTTGTACGCCAGTATATACGGTAAGTAGCAAACTTTCAACAACAACTTGTTGCATACTAATTGGTTTAAGGTTATGAATAGTGTTCTTAATTTTAAAATATGTATGCTAGTATGTATAAAGTTAATTTGTTCCAAGAAACTTTTTGCAGTCTGGTAATGCTTCATTCTGATCTTATATGAGTCATTTATGAGGTCATTACACACTAATGCACATATTTAAAGTGTTCATGTCATCATGCTGCATAACAGTTATCTTGGGAATTTAACCATATTCTGTAGAAATGTGGCTAAATTGAAATATCTTCAAGTGGCTGAATAAGTATTAAATTATATAACTTTAGTTTTGAACTCTTGAACAAAACTAATTATCACTGGTCTGTTGGAATGTTCCAAGACACACACACACAAAGTGCCTTTATGCAACACCAAATTACTATCTATTCTTTTCTGATTTAAAAACAAAGATCTCAGTTGAACTATGTATATTGTACTTGAATACACAGTAGGAAGACCTTTTGAGGCAAAATACCCAAATACTCAAAGTTAAATCCCTAAAGTTAGGGTTTCTAAAGGAGTGTCCCTAAGTAAGCCAACTGATTTTCAGAGGTGCTGATTATCCAGTTGCTCTCAATCAACACTTTTAAAATGATATAGGAGAGGGCAGTTGTCATTTGCAGTTTTTAAGCCACTATGAACTGCCAATATTTGGAGAGAGAATATTAGATGAAATACATGTTAGAGTGTTAGTGTGTGTCAGAAGACACAAACAGGATGTTTTACTGTGGCCTTTAAGAAGACAGTTATTATTAAGTGGGATAAACCACAAAATTGTTATTGAGGTCATTCCAACCAAACGCAGTAAAATCTTTTTACCATATCAAAACACATTTTCTGTATTGCGCATATTTTAAAGCAAATCTTTTATGTACAATGGTTAACTTTTGTAAACTTTATTGGATTTTTTTATATCTTCTTATAAGCCTAGTGATTCATAATAACTCAACTGATGCACGTTATGTTTTCCAGTTAAGCATTTGGTCTCTACTTACTAGGGAATTGGCAGTCCCTTAGTCCAACTGTGGTGTGACAGCACAACTGCCAACTGTTAAGCAACCCAACTAGGGATTTTCATGGTTGTTTTTGGATAGACACCTCAACAGCATTCACACATTTTTAAATAGATTGTTAAAGCCAAAGTGACTTTTAGTTTTTACAAATAACACTGAGCTTTTAACATAGTAGGTGCTAAGTAGGTTTCTAGAAGAGTAACTGTAGGTCATTTCAGCCACTATTTGCAAGAAGCTGATGTGTTTCATATTACACCTGGATATTTTATTGGTGTGTGCAAATTAAATATTTAAAACTTCCTTTTGTAATGCTCAATAATATAATCTGTTTTCTGTGTATAGTTTTCAAAGATACATGCAGTATCTTTCAACAGGCTCTTGACAGGCAGAGGTTACGGGATATTGTGTTTTGCTGTAATTTTACTTGTTTTACAATGCTGTTAATTTTTTATTGAAAAAGCAAGCCTTTTCTTTTACGCTAGATTTCATCTAAAGTATATTCAGTTTTTTGTTCGTAATTAGTATTTTCTGTAGATATCAGTTGTCTATTCTGCATAACTAATGGGTAACTGGACAATATTAATTGCTTGTCAGTGATGAAATTTGATGATGCAATGAATTTGTGCCCTAGCTGTTTTGCTCTGGAAACCAGACACAAAAATTTGGCATAGAGCCTAACTGATACTGCTTTCGGAGTCAATTGATTGACGTTTATGGGAGTGTTGCCTTTGTAAGAAATGTGGGATCAGGCCTTGAGGTGACAAGAGTAGAATTTTTATTTTTAAACTATTTCTTTCTTGGTGTAAAGAGATTTGAAGAAATAATGCCACATTTGGCTCTCTGCTTTAGACAGACTCAATATGGGAATATTGAGGCTATTGCTAGTCAGAACTGGAAAGCTATTTCGCACAAGTCAATCTCATTCTGGCTGAAAACCATGCTTATGCATTTTGAAAAGCAAGTTGTACAATAATCATGGGTCTAGCCACCTATGCCTTCTAGTCAGATCTAGGTATTGCAAAAAGAGAGAGATCAGTTTTGTCTTACTGTGAGTCGGGAATGAGTTTTCTTGATTTCTCATATTTTATTTGTTGAAAATACTTAGCTGAAAAGGTAGCTTTTAACATATGTAGAACAAGAAGAAAAGGTGCACATATGTTTGTGCTGTATTCTGTAATCATAACATGATGCTGGTTTCTGACAAGTTTGTTTTGGAGCCCATTAGCAAGAGATTTGCTGTTTTTCACCAAATTATACAAGTTGATGTAGACAGAGCATGGCGCTTAGCAGAGCTCAATCAACCTGAGCTGCTTAAAAGCTGATTCCCTCCAGCACCATCTCCACAAGGGGCAGGGGAGTAGTGAGGACCCAGGTGCCTCCAGTCCCAGAAGCTGTGACTCTTGCTTTTTAAATATATTAAGAGCCTGCCGGCTCTTTATATACATTTAAAGGGCTGGTGTGCAGGGAGAGAGGGAAGGGGAAGAGACCCTGCATGGGCCCAGCCAAACGAGCCTGGCCACAGTATCTTCATAAAACAAATGTCAAGTTATGTATTCATTCAAAATGCAGGACAATGTAGCACTTTAAAGACTAACAAGATGGTTTATTAGATGATGAGCTTTCGTGGGCCAGACCCACTTCCTCAGATCAAATAGTGGAAGAAAGTAGTCACAACCATATATACCAAAGGATACAATTTAAAAAAATGAACAAATATGAAATGCACAAATCACATTGCAGAATAGGAGGGGGATGCGGGGGGGGGGAGGGGGAGGATGTTTTGCTTCATTAAGCTAAGCCACTCTAGAGAACATGACCTATGAAGGAAGGCTGAAAGAATTGGGTTTGTTTAGTTTACAAAAGAGAAGATTGAGGGGGGACATGATAGCAGTTTTCAGATATAAAAAAGGGTGTCATGAGGAGGAAGGAGAAAACTTGTTCATCTTGGCCTCTGAGGATAGGACAAGAAGCAATGGGCTTAAACTGCAGCAAGGGAGGTTTAGGTTGAACATTAGGAAAAAGTTCCTACCTGTCAGGGTAGTCAAACACTGGAATAAATTGCCCACGGAGGTTGTGGAATCCCCATCTCTGGAGATATTTAAGAGTAGGTTAGATACATGTCTATAAGGGATGGTCTAGTCAGTACTTGGTCCTGCCATGAGGGCAGGGGACTGGATTCGATGACCTTTCGAGGTCCCTTCCAGTCCTAGTATTCTATGATTCCCCTGCAGTAGGTCCTTCCTGCTGTGCTTTAGCTCTTAATACATTTAAAGGGCTGGTGCCCAGTGGCAGGGAGGGAGAAAACCCAAGCCAGCAGGCTCTTAATACATTTAAAGGCCTAAAGCACAACAGGGGAGAAGCCAGGAATCAGCTGGCCTGGCTCATGCTGGGTTCCCCCCTCTGCACACCAGTCCTTTAAATGTATTTAAACGTCTGTAGGCTCTTAATACATTTAAAAATCAGAAGCTCAGCAGGAGGACCCAGCATGAGGCAGCAATCATCATGTCAGCTCTTAATACGTTTAAAAGGCAGAGCCAGGACCGGGAGCTAACCCTGCTGCAGCTCCCCTGGTTAACGACTAGTTGATGGAAAATCCATTGATTAGTCGATAAGTTGATTAAGCTATATTTAACATGCCTATTAGACCCTATAGTAATATATAATTCTCACTCATGAAATTTAAAAAGCTCTCTCTAAGGAGATATTTAAGCATTTTTTTCTGGCAAGATTGCATCTTTTCCTAGTAGTACTATCAAAGAAAATTTTAACAACTATTTTTAAAGGGTGAATTTATTTATTTTATTTCTAGTTTTGTTTTATTATTTTTGGGGTGTTTTTTTTCTTGCTTGCCAAAGTCTGTGCTGCCATCCATACATTTATGCCTTATGGCCTGTCACTATATTTGACAGTTGTCATCCATTTCCAAAATGGCTGTGTACTTCAGGGCTCTAGGTTGCTTTATCAGATACCCCTGGGAATATATGCGTCATTGGCCTATTTGTAATTTTTAAAGTCCTGACATCCAAAAGACTTTCTGAAATGCAAAATGTAATGTCATAGCTCCTGTAATTACTGTCTTTAATTGAAAATAAGAATGCGTATTGAGAGAAGGTCATTGAGTGGGTCATTGCCTTAGTGTAGAGGTCATTTGTACATTGGTGATACAGAACAAAATGTAGAGAGCAAAAGTGCAATAAAAACATTATAACCCCAGAGGACTGATAAAACTGAATTTATTTCCTGGTCCAGCTACCAGTAGTAGATCAGGATTACAAGAGGTTACTGTACTTGTCACAAGTCAGTATCTTCTGATTCCAGTGGCTACCATTAAAGATTAATTCTTTAAACAGTCATGTTGGTATGAAATAACCAAATTCACTTGGCATTTAAATTAATCAGACAATGCATGATTATAGGCAAATGTCTTCAGTTGTATGAAATTCAGTAAGCTTATCAAATATGAGTAGAACAGTATCTTCATAAAACAAATGTCAAGTTATTTATTAATTCAGATGTTTTGCTTCATTAAGCTAAGCCACTCTTACAGACCTGAAAGTTATACTCCAGAAATACATACCCACAGAATATTCTTGTTCAGATATTAAAATACAGCAATTTTTAAAAAGGCCATAGGAATATAAGACTTGAAAAGCAGTGGCTATTGTGATTTTTAATACAGTAAATGTGTTATTGCCTGCGCCTGCACTTTTTAATTGGGCGACTGTGTAGGCAGTTTTCTCAATTAAATGCCTGTCTGCAGCATCATGTCAACATTAGCTGACTATTGCAATAAGCAATCTTAATGTGCAAAGCAGTGATTTCTTACAGTTCACCAAATCTTTTCCATTTTATTTCTTCCTCATGCCCAGACTGTTATGTAGTTAATCTGTAATTGGTTGATCTTTGAGCTTTTTTGGTGGTAGGAAGCCTAAGTCTTCTATATAGCGTGTTGCACCGTTCTTTGTTCCAAAACACCTTTGCCCTCATCTTAATGTAAATAGGGTGTCATGTATTTACACTTTGAGGAAAAAGACACAACATGAAGGAGGCACGAATAATAACTGTATAGGAAGCTTCTCATACTGTTGAGACATTTTTGTAGTCTGTCATGATTAAGTGTATCTGATGGCACTATTTACAGTAATAAAAGTGCGAGCAACAAACTTATGTGCGACTAGAACTTAATTTGAATCTAAAATGAGCAATATACACTATGACTGCCACTACAGCTCCTTGTTTCTGAATAGAAAAATGCATTCTTCTCTGATCTTTGAGTGTGCATTAGCTGACAGGGAAAGTATTGAGGAAAACCACTATATATTCTTTTCATATGCCTATCATCTTTGATTTCACATAGTTGCTTTTTAACATGAGGATCAAGAATCTTAATATTGACTTAAAAATGAGCTAGTCTTACATACTGTACTGTCATTCCACATGGATGACTAACATCAACCTTTAATTCCTTTAGCCTTGGCTACTGTAGAGCTAACTCTCAAATACAGTTGTGATTCATCAGTATATTTCTTTCCATCACAGTGCCTCTTAGTTGATCCAAATGAACTACTTGAGTGAAGGTGGATGTTAATATTAGTAAGACCTTGTGTACGCTTCCCGCTGTAGGAATTGATCTCCCATTAAAGACCCACTAAATCAAACACTGATCTCACTCCTCCGGTACTCCACCACAGCAAGAAAAGTAAGGGAAGTTGACAAGAGAGTTTATCCCATCATCTACTCCCTCGCTCCACGATGGGGGCACTGCTTGTTTTGCATGTCTCGCCTGATCCCAGGTTCACGCTGTTGTTGAGTTTATCATTAATGAAAACCAATATTTGCTCGACCCAAGGAAGAACTGTGGATCTTATAAGTGCATATTTTAGTTGAAAAGAAATTTTTTTGAAGTGTATTTTTATTACACTGTGTAATTCTTCTAGATTGTCATATTAGTAAAAGGATATTTTACATATCTGATATACACCATATTGCACCAAAAAAAATTTGTGGCCAACTTTTTTACACGATAAAGGAAAAGAGACAAGAAATCACAATCTTTACACCAATCAGAGGCCAGATAACGGTACTAATACTGTGTCCTTATATGTTTGTAGAGTGTCATGCACAATGGGATCCTCGTCTTGTTTGGAATGTCTTTGTGTGTTCTGTAATATAAATAATAGTATTGTGTGAAAGAAATCAGAAAAAGTTATTTTCCTCCTTTTCCATTTAACCATTTTATGCATTAGGCAGCAAGTTTCTATATATTCATTTTAACTTTTCCCATGTAGTATGTCTGTATCTGTGCTTTTGAGTGTTTTCTGACACTGTAAGAGGTGGGACAAGGACATTTAAAAATGAAAATTGCAATTGTTAAATCACAAAAATTGGTATTTAAAATAATTTAAACTGATTTTTGAAGTTGATATTTCAGATTCATGGTGTCCCTTTAAAGTGTACCCGGTTTTAGCAAATTGTGTGTGTGTGTGTGTGTGTGTGTGTGTGTGTGTGTGTGTATTACATTTCTATTGGCCCTTGAATTGTGATAAACATGTCAGAAGTGTTAGCTAAATTCAATGCAACTGCATCATTTTATGAAGCTGAAATGCTTTTTGTGGTGAAGCAGGGGCAAGAACAGGGGCAATTCCAGCTGACATTCAGATCTGAAATTATGCCATATTAAGGAAATATAGAATAAAAAACTAAGTTGACAATGCAAGATGGTGTAGCAATTGACTTATACCATTGCATATAAACAGAGCAGTTACTGTAAATCATAGCATCACTTTCAGCCAGATAACAACTAAAATCACTGCACTGTGGTTTTCTGAAAATGCCGTAATCTTTCAAGTGCCACATTAAGCCCAGGGAGAACAACCATCAGTAGTGCCTGCATAGTATATTGAGGGACAAGCCCGGAAACAAGTGAGAAGATGTTCTGGAAGAACAGTAACCTTTCTCATGATGTGTGCATTTTCCATTATATTTCCGACAAAAAATGCTGTGAAATGATTTAATGGTGACATTTTATTTTGCTGACTTTCCTTTTTCTCATTAAAGAGAAACAAAAGTTAGGTAGCAAAGCAGAGTGAAAGTGACCAAGCATTTGAATTCTATTACAAGAATTTGTTTTCATAAAAAAAAGAACAAAGGCTTTTTAGAGCTCCACTGCTCATTCTTGGGTTTTAGTGATTTTGTTTTTAATATATACTTACTTCTAGGGACAATATTGAACACCTACTTCTTAAAGTTAATTTATGTTGTTCCTTAGCAGTAATTGCACACAAAGAAGTATGATAAATCAGGAAAGCATTCTTTCTAATTAGCAGCCACAGAGACCTTACACATCAGATATATGACAGAGCGCACACACTATCCCATTTCTGCTTGTCATTTCTGATGTATATTACTAGAAATGATTGTGAAATGGAGCAAAGTATGAGTAGGCATAGTATCCTGAAAGGTCAGTGCCTGTCACTTGTAAGAGGATAAATTTTTATGGAGAGAGAAGACATAAAGCCACTGCACATTAATATACTACAGAAGCTTGTCTGCATCTAAAGTAATGCATTTAAAAGTGGTTGGACAGAAAAATTACTTAGCTAAAATGCGGTGCGTGCATTCCATGGCAGCATTAGGTTTTCTGTTTTAGAACAGATGAAGAACCGTAGTGCTTATAACACACTTTACAAGTTTATCCTTGAAAAATGTAGTCAGTCCTTTCAGAGGATATATGGAGTTTTCTTGTTACCCCATTTCATCACCCCTCCCCCACCCCCTTTCCTTTTCTTTAATGGGTTGGATGATGATTGTTGTTTCTGGAAAGCATTAAGTTTGTTCGAGGAGGACATGGAAGTATTAATAAATACCATATGCTCGACTCACCGCAAGTTACCTTAGGGGTTCAGTTATCACATAATTTCTTGACAACATCAGAATCCTTTGTAGTGATGGTATTCCTTTAGAGATGAGTTTGATACAATATCAGTGCTCCCTACCCTTGTCAAGGAGCTTGGAACACAGTTGATCCCTTAGACCAACAGCCAATCCTTGGAGTGCTTCTCAAAACATTAAAAAAAAATTTTTTTGAAGAACCGAAATAAAAACAAGTTGGTAAAAAGTATATAATTTAAGACTTTAGTGATTCATTTTGATAGTTAAAAGGAGAGAAAACAAACCCACAATTACTAATACTCTTTCTTGCTCTCGCTGTTCCTCCCATCTCTTTTACACCTCTCCCCTTGTTCTCCCAGCACCTTTCCTAAGGATTATTGTTGCAAATGGTTTTCATTATTTCAAAGTCTAACCCTGTTCCACACCCATAAAATCAATGTGGTATGCTGTAAATTTAATTAATGTTGCAGTATGTGTGTTACATTTAGATATTAAAAGCCATGCAAAAATGTTGTTCAAGTATTTCATTTATATCTTTTTTTTTGGGGGGGGGGGGATTGACAGTGAATGATTATATCTTCATCAGCGATTTAGTTATTGGCAAAAAGAATATGCTTATTAAGTTGCAGATGATACGAAGCTGGGAGGGACTGCAACTGCTTTGGAGGGTAGGGTCATAATTCAAAATGATCTGGACAAACTGGAGAAATGGTCTGAGGTAAACAGGATGAAGTTTAATAAGGACAAATGCAAAGTACTCCACTTAGGAAGGAACAATCAGGCTCAAGCATACAGAATGGAAAATGACTGTCTAGGACGGAGTACGGCAGAAAGGGATCTAAGGGTTATAGTGGACCACAAGCTAAATATGAGTCAACAGTATGACTTGCAAAAAAATGCTAACATGATTCTGGGATGCATTAACAGGTGTGTTGTGAGCAAGACATGACAAGTCATTCTTACTCTTTATTCTGTGCTGATTAGGCCTCAGTTGGAGTATTGTGTCCAGTTCTGGGCACCACATTTCAAGAAAGATGTGGAGAAATTGGAGAGGGTCCAGAGAAGAGCAACAAGAATGATTAAAGGTCTAGAGAACATGACTCATGAAGGAAGACTGAAAGAATTGGGCTTCTTTAGTTTGGAAAGGAGAAGTCTGAGAGGGAACATGATAGCTGTTTTCAAGGATCTAAAAGGGTGTCACAAGGAGGAGGGAGAAAAATTGTTCTCCTTATCCTCTGAGGATAGGACAAGAAGCAATGGGCGTAAATTGCAGCAAGGGAGGTTTAGGTTGGACCTTAGGAAAAACTTCCTGTCAGGGTGGTTAAACACTGGAATAAGTTGCCTAAGAAGGTTTTGGAATCTTCATCTCTAGAGATATTTAAGATCAGGTTAGATAGACATCTATCAGGGATGGTCTAGAGAGTTCTGGGTCCTGCCATGAGGGCAGGGGACTGGACTCGATGACCTCTTGAGGTCCCTTCCAGTTCTAGTGTTCTATGATTCTATGGAGTTCAGTATGGCACATTGGTGATATTTTAGTGATTTTATCGCTTTTATAAAAGTGCAAATAAAATGTAAATCAGTTTTAGCTTGTTAGATGTAAATAACTATAAGTACTATAAAGAGAGTGGCGTGATAGTGAACATAGTAAATTGTTGAAAAATGGTGCTTTCTTTCTCTACTTCCTCTCCCCTGCACACTCTGCTTCCAAATGGAGCAAGAGAGGAGCAGAGAAAGAGAGCAGCATCTTGATCAGTATCAGTTGAGAAGAGTAAGGCTAGTGGGGTGTGGGCATGTGGCAGGGAACAGAGTTGAAGAATATTTTGTCAGTGGGAATCGAAAGGAATGGATGGATCTTGAAAATATTCAGAAGGTGTAACGAGCAGGAGTCAGTATCAGCAGCATGAGAAATTGTGACAGGGTCAGGTTTGTTTCAATATTCAATATGATTTTGTCTGTAAACGAAGAGAAAATGCAACAGATAACTGGAGTTCATGAAGAGTTAGGTAAAAACATTTAAAATGAAATGCTTATTTTTCTAGATCACTATTTAAAAAATTTTGTTTCCTTGAATATATAACGATTGATTAAAACTTTAAATACAGTCTGATACTGTACAAATATATAAGGTCCTGCACATGTATGTTTATATTAAGATTTTCAGATTTACATTAGTAAAATGAATTGTGCTTCTGATGATTGCTTCAGAAATTGTGTTTCTGATAATCCAGTTTTATGACAAGAATCAAATTTAATTAAGCTTTTAAATATATGTCTGGAGAGGCTATACCAGTACTGTTGTATAAGAAGTGACAAAGCAGCTGGGAATCCTCTAGTCTGAAGGCCAGATCCGGCCAGACACTTACTTTCATCTGGCCCATAGCATATCTCCATGAATTGAGCCACTGCTTCCCACAGCTCCCATTGGCTGGGAATGGTGAACCACAGCTAACTAGAGCTGTGAGCATCTGTATCTGCAGAAGCTCGGGTACATAAAGTGTTTAGTGGCTCACAAGGGGCTAATCTTGGTGTATTGCATCCACCCTGCAGGTCTCTTATTGCCCAAACCTGGGTTAGGGACACCATTCCTGCCCATTCTTGCTAATAGCCATTGATGGACCTAACTTCCATGAATTTGCGTAAAGGTTTTTTTAACTAGATCTAATAAGTACATAGTTGTTTAAAGTTGTGCATAGGCTTTGAACCGAATTATTTTTTTAATCTGTCAGCTCTGTCTAGTTTTTATAAAGGACGCATTTTTTAAATGTCCCTGCCCTAAATTTTGTGACAGTAGTTAAGTGTTTATATAGTTGTTTCTGTTCAGGCACCTTATAGTTCAGTTCAGGCAGTGCACTCAAAAATTAGATAGAAAGTTCATCATCTACTATATAATTGAGAGAGTCTGTCAGTCTGCCTGCCTGCTTGCTGGTTTATTCAATAACTCCTCCTAAATCAGTGTTTCTCAAAGTAGTCCATGAAACCACTTTGAAAAATCTGCTAACTGGCCATGCCATTGTGTTTACTTATCAGTGCCATGGCCATGGAGCCTCACAGCTCCCATTCATTCTGGTTTTCTGTTTGCAGCCAAGGGGAGCCGTGAGAAGCCTCCATCTCCAGAACTGCCCGAGCCTCCCACTCTAACCCCCTTTAAAGAGGAAAGGGCCTGAAACTCCCCTCCATCCTGGATTCTTACAGGAGCATTGCTGGTTGTTCCTCTTCATCAGGGAGCGAGGGGAAAGTGCAGCTTCCTGCATTCCTCATCCTGGTTGGGAGGTGCAGGAGGCAGATGAACCTGGACCTGCCCCAGTTGAGGGACATGTACCTCTCCCCTGCCTGTTCCCACAGGAGCTGCAGCAGCCATGGAGAGGCACTTGTCACCTGACTCCAAGCTGCTGCGGCGAGTGAGGGCTGAGGTAGTCCTCTCTCCCCAGGGCAGTCTGCATATTGAACCCCCCACTCCAACCCCACCCCAGAGCAATGATTTAAATGAAGCACGCACATTTTCATTTGATTTTCCAAAAAGCAAAAGTTAATTGAGTAAAGGATCCGAGCAATGGCAGGTAAATCTTCTAGTTAAAATTATGTTCAGTGTGTTGTGAAATTCCTCTGCAAAAAGCCCACTCTCCCTTATTCTGAATTTAAACTGCATTTTCAGTCACACCCATAATCTTAACAATGCAGTATTTATAGTTAATACTGATAAAATAATGAATGCAGGCTGCATAGTTATCTTCAATATAGATAAATCTTGGTTAAACTATTTTAATATACATTTTCTAGCTCCAGTTTATTTGTAAAAGATTGCTCCGAAGCCAGTACTTTATAAGCTAATATTTCATAGACAAGTGATGAGATTTGAAGTATCATTTTTACCTTACCTAATTAAGGTAAAACCATCAATTTAGAATGCATTTAATGTATAAACTTAATATGTTGCTTGAAGAGAATGAATAGCAGTTCTATTACTAGATGCTTGTATTAATTGTTTGCATTACAATAGTCACTAGAAGACTTAGTTGGGGACAGGAAGTTCTTTATTTTTTGCAAGGGTGGGCAATAATTTTTAATGGGTGGTAAATCAAGAATTTGATAAGTGCTCAAGAGCCGCATTTTTCTACAAATGTAATGGAATGGGCTTTGGGTCTGGGACAGACTTTGGATACAGAAGGGAGCTCTGAGTAGGGGGTGGTGTTCTGGGAGAGAGTTTAGGTGTAGGAGGGGGTTCTGACTTGGGACAATGGTGCAGGAGGGAGGGGGCAGGGTAGGGAGGGCCTTTGGATGCAGGAGGGGGTTGTGACAGGACTAGGGGTTGGGTGCAGGAAGGGATGGTGTGCTAGATGCAGTCTCTGGCCAGAAGCACTCCCTGGCTGCTGTTCAAAGTGGCTAGCTGCTGAGGCCAGTGTATGTGTTTCTGCATGTGTGCCCCCTGGCAGGAGGCAAGCAGCCAGGTCTTTGTGTGCTACATGCACCTGCAAGGACTGCTGGGGCCAGGGCACTGAGATTTCCCTCCCATCAATGGGCATGCACCATGCAGAGACACACATCAGCCAGCCTCTTTGAGCAGTACGTATGGCTATGGCAGCCACAGAACATGCTTAAAGCTCCCTCTGATCCTGATCCAAATGTTGGCAGGCCACATCTCGCCAATATCTGATCTAATCCTTACATTGATGGTTACAACAAAAATAAAGATCTGATATTCACTAGAGGAAATGATGCTGCTAAAGATGCAGAATGTTAATATGTTTGATTAAACATAGTTCTGAAGCATGTTTTAAAAATATGTTTTCATTTTTGAAGGGGGAAAATTTCCACATTCTGTTTCTTCAAGAATCATGAGTGATACAGAAGTACTCATACTTCCTTTAATATATTTACATAACACACTAAATGGAAACACACTAAATGGAAACATGTAAAAATGAACTCTTTTTCTGAAAGTATATGTCTGTCTGTCTGGCAGTGGTTAGGCATTATAGGTAGGGTGGGTAATAGTGCCCATTGTTAAGGTTGCCAGGTACTTTGCATTATAAACCCCTGTTTCAGTGACTTATAATTTTGCCATGTTTTAACCACTTGTCCTGAAACTCTATTTCTGGTGTCTGACACAGGCTGAATTGTGGGGGGAAATTTCTTGTGAAAAAAGTATAGTTTTTCGAGAGATGTGCCTGTGTGTGCTCCATATGTAGGTCCGTGCACCACCACTGAGCCATTCATCGGAAATTTTAGAGCAGTGTCCCTGGGACCACGCATGTGCACAGTTGCAGCTGCAGTTCCTTCTCTACCGCCTCCAGTCAGAGACGGAGTTCAACAATGCTCCCTATCTCGTTTTGCATTTAGATAGGTCCTATTAGAGCAATGGTCTCCAACCTTTTTACACCCAAGATCACTTTTTAAATGACAGACCAAGCCAAGATCTACCGCCCCGCCACTTTCTCGAAGACCAGCCCTCTCTATTCTCCTCCTCTCCATCACTTGCTATCCCCAATCCTTATACTGCTGCTTTTTTAATTCTTCTGTAGGAAGAGGTTTTTCCAACATTTGGCCTGTCTAGACTGGACCAAATGTCAGGAAAAAAAATCCTTCTCTTGGAAGCCGCCTTATTCCTTGTGGAAAGAGGAATATAGGGGTGACCAAAAGAGCCTGTTTGCTCTTCCACTAAAAAGCGGAAGAACAAACGCAACCCTGGATGCAGAAGAGTTTTTCTGGGATATCTCCAGAATCCTGAAAAACTCCTGCAGTCTAGCTGGACCCTTGCTGTGTTGAGACAGGATGTGTAGTCTCTGGGGTAGGAATGAGGGATTTGGGTGTGGGAAGGGGTGAGAGGTGCAAGCTCTGGGAGGAAATCTGGATGCAGGAGGAGGTGGAGAAGGGGACGCTGGCTCGGGGAGGGGGCTCCAGGCTGGGCAGTGTTGGGATACTAAGCAAGCCACAGGCTTGTGGATGTGAGGGTGCAGGAATTTGGGTTGGAGTATGTGAGGGGCTGAGGGCAGGAGGTTCCAGTGTTTGACAGGCTCAGATCTAGGGTCGGGGGAAAGGGGAATGCAGGAGTGGTTGTGGCCAGATGGGGGCTTGGCCCCAATTGGGGGTTTGTTGGCCAGGCTTCATTTTTAAATAAAATACTATGTTAAACACAAAAAGTTTCTGCATTGTCTTTATTTATGAGAATGGCAGGAAACCTGCCTTGAGTCAGGGGTCACTGACTCATAGAAAAGTCATTTGGGAGCAGGGGACACAGTACTGGGGAGGGGTGCTAGTGGGTTCTGGGGCAGGGAACAGGGTGCCAGTGGAGGCAGGGGAGAGGGGGCATGGTGCCAGGACAGGTTTCTGCAGCAGGGGACAGGGTGCTAGGGGGACAAGTTTCTGCGGGGGAGGAGGGGCAGGTTTCTGCAGCGGGGTGGGGGGGTAAGAGAGAGGGAATAGGGGGCCAGGAGGGCGGGGGACAAGTTTGGGGCAGAGGAGACGGGAACAAGGTTGGGGGCAGGGAATCCCCTACACCAGCCACGGAGGGAAGCCTCCGACCCGTGCTCCCTCCGGACTGACCGCAGGGCAGCCAGGCTGGAGCGAAGAAAAGCGGCTGCCCGGCCAGCTGGCTATGGTGCTCAGCCAGGGTGCCACCAAGCTCCATGTGGGCAGGTGCAGAGGGGAAGCCGCCCGATCAGCTGGAGCACGGTTCAGCCTCCTCTGGGCTGAACGCCACAGCCAGCTGGACAGGCAGCTTCTCCTCTGCACCAGCCCATGTGAAGCGTGGTGCACCCTGGCTGAGCGCCATGGCCAGCTGGCCGGGCAGCTGCTTCTCTTCCCTCCATCCCAGCTGCTCTGCGCTCAGCCCAGGGAGGCTGCGCCTAGCTCCAGCTGTGAAAGCCACAGTCAGCTGGCTGGGGTGTTTCAGCCCTCCCGACCTCCCAGCTCCCACCATTCCTCGCAGCTACTCACCTGTGTTGTTGCTTGGTGAGTAGCTGCTCCTCAAATGAGGAAATCTAATGTAAATGTACTGCATAGCCGCGCAGTTCAGAGAGGGCTCAAGAGCTACTCTTAGAGCCCCTGAGATCTACCGGTAGCTCGCGATCTACTGGTTGGTGACCACGGTTTTAGAGCCTAGTTTTTTTTCTTCCCAGTTTCTCAGTTTTTGGTATTTTAGTCTAGCTTAACCACCTCACCCCCCTGACTAGTATAAGTTTTTCTCACAGTTTATTCCTTTCCTGTAGTTAGACAATTATTCAGTGCCATGCCTGACTCACTGGATTTTAAGTGCTGTTCCACCTGCATAGATCCTATTCCCGTTTCTGACTGGCATGCACAATGTGTCCGTTGCCTTGGAGAGACATCTGTTTCTCAAAAATATCCACATTGTGCAAATTGAAATTGAGGGCACAATGGGACAGAGATCTGCACCTCAAGCTATTTTTCCTTGAAAACTCATTAAGGCCTGCATCAGACCCGGGTCAACAGCATAGTGAACAGAAATAACATGGAGGTAAAAAGCCTGTCAAAGTGAGTCTCATCTTTACCTCAGAAGATGCTAGCACTGAAGTGGCCATCTCCTTCATGGCTGGTGCCGTGAGCTGCAGTGATACTGTGTTTAAGCACCAACAACACGCTGTGTATCTCTGGAGCTGCTACCACAGCTAGCAAAGCGGGACGCTCAAAACCCCACTCCGAGGCATCAGGCTTGAAGTTGCTTGCCTCATCAGCTGCGATAACATCCAGCATTCAAATTACCTCGCTGACACAGCATGAGAGTATGGTGCCTGCCATAACTTCTGGTGCTGATGCCTCTGCCACAGAGGCACCTAGCGTGTCTTCACTCTGATCAGCACCAAGGCATAATCCAACACCTCAAATACCATCAGTGCCATCTACTATAGCACCATCAATGCCAGCTCAGCAATACATACAACATAGAGACTTATTGGTCTCCTCCACGTTTAGTTCACCATTTCTCTGTACCAGTCATTCTCCTGTTATGTTAACATCACAAATAACATTGTCTCACGAAAGATTTTCATCTGAGTCTGAAGATGACCTTGATGTGGGGCTTTCTCCAGAAAACTCTCCCCACACAGATAAGTCTATTTACTCTTCCAGATGATACTCTGAATATGGGAACATGCCTCCATGCTATGGCAATCCCTGGGTAGCTCCTTCTATGCCATACCCACACTGGCAATATTTGAACAACTGGCAACCTTTGCCAGAAACACCAGTATGGCTGGAAACAACATTCAGTACAATATTTTCCTTCACCACAGGCCCCACCTACAAAGCGAGCATAGGAATGGGACCCACCCAACCAAATTGCAGATGTACCCCTCGAGCCAAATAACCTGCCCTAACAGAGGATGTGCCTGTGCTTCCAATTCCAACTACCTCAGGAGACTTTGCACATTTTCAAGACCTTTTTAAATGTGACTGCTGAATCAAACAGGTTGTCAAAAATCAACATGAATTAATGGACAAATTGCACTCAGTAAGATCTTCTAAACTAGCACTGACGATTAATCTAGCAATAATGGAACCTGCAAAGATGATGTGGCAAATCCCTGTATCCAACCACTCCTACCTCTAAGAGAACAGACAAAAAGCATTACATTCCACCCCAGAGGTCTGAGTTTCTTTTCACTCACCCAGTACCTGACTCTTTGGTGGTGGAAACTGCACACCAGAAAAGCAAGCAGCAGCAATTCTGGTCCACCCTATTGGACCATGATGGCAAGAGATTTGATTTATTTGTGTGTAAAATTTACACATCTTCCACCTTACAATTTTGTATTTCCAATTATGCTGCTCTGTTGAGTAAATATGACTACAGAAACTACATCAAACTCAATGATTTTATTGCAGACATTCCTGAGGCAAAAATACAACAGTTCAAAGCCTTGATAACGGGGTCACAGGATTGCCAGAACACCCTTGCAGTTACATTAGATGCTGCTGATAGGGCTGCATGATCTACAGTAACAGCAATATTGATGAAAAGGGCTTCATGGTTTAACTCTGCTCCTTTTTCTAGAGAAATCTAAGCTACAGTGAAAGATCTTCCATGTAATGGCCAGAAACTGTTTGCAACTGATACCAATGAAATTCTTCACTCAGTGAAAGATTCCAGAGTAATGCTCTGCTCTCTAAGATTCCACAATGTGGCATCTAGAAGGAGACAATACCAGGTATGAGCCCTGTCCTAGGCCCTGATACCCTCTGTATACTCAACATTACAACAGACAAGACCAACATCAACAGAACAGAGGTAGAGGCAGAAACCAGTGACAACGCCCTCCCTCTACCAACTTGGAACAGTCACAACAATCCAATAAGCAAAGTTTAACATCCAGTCGAGGGTCAGGAAAGCCTCTCACCTATTCTAGCACTATCTTCGCAAGCTAAATTCTTTCACCATGTTCTGCTACCATTCTTTAAAAACTGACAGCGTATAACTTCTGACAGATGGGTGCTCCAGATAATTGAAGGCTGTCTTATTCCCTTTGTGTGTCTACCCCCATTTCATCGTCCATCACAGTCCCTCTTCAGGGATCACTCTCACAAAAATGTGCTTCGACAAGAAGTAGAACACCTTTTGCACATGGTGATTGAATCAGTCCCTGCACAGTATAGGGGGAGAGGTTTTTACTCGCATTACTTCCTGACGGAAAAACGAGTGGGAGGTTGTAGACCTATCTTAGACCTGCGAGCACTCAACAAATTCATTCAGAAACAGAAATTCAAGATGGTGACATTTGCACCTATTATATTGGCATTGGAACAGGATGGATTGATTGGCTCTTGTCCCTTGACTTGCAAGATGCATTTTTTCGCATCTCCATCCATCCAGCTTATAGAAGTTTTCTCTGATTTTGTTGTAGGTTCACAACACTACCAATACAAAGTTACTCCCCTTTGGACTTTCTACAGCCCCGAGAGTCTTCTCAAAGGTTCAGGTGGTCATCACAGCATATCCGAAGAAGCAAAGCTTCATATTCCCTTACCTGTATGGCTGCCTTTCTGAACGTGCACTCTCACAACTCCTCCTGCCACTTGCAGTCAATCTCAAGACACCTATTCCAACACCTCTGCTTGCAAATAAACTAAGCCAAATCAACGCTATCTCCCATGCAAAAGATTCAATTTATAAGAGCATATCTCGACTCAACAAGGGCCACTATGTCCCTTCCTACGGACAGTTTCCAAAAAATTTTGGCCTTGGTAAACACCTTACAGTCCAGTTCCTGAGCAACAGCACACAAATACCTTCAGTTCCTTGGGCACATGGTAGCATGCAGTTTTGTTGTTAGCAACACTCTCCTCCACATGAGATGTTTACAGAGATGCCTGGGACAGGTCTACAAGGCCAATACCTGCCCACTATGCTCATTCTCCCACCTCAGTCAGACAATACAGCTTCCTACCTTTTTTCCCAAACCGCACGCCAACTCCTTTGAGATGAAAATGCAAACCCTTGACCTGCGCAGAGCACTCTCTTTCTACCTGCAACAAACTAGACCTTTTCAAACATCTGAGACGGTTCGTGTCAATAGCAAACCACAGTAAGGGCCAAGCCTTCATAAGAAAGACTCTCCCACTAGACTTCAGACGGTATTAAGCTTTGTTACTCCCAATCAGAAGTGGTTCCTCCAGACAATATAAGGGCACATTGCACCAGAGCAATGTCTACCTCCATAGCATTCCTCCGCAAACTACCCATGAGAGACATTTGTGCAGGTGCTGTATGGTCGTCAGACCACACATTTGCAAAGTACTATGCACTTATGCTGGGACCTCTCTCCAACCTGAAACTCTGCTGAGTTCATCCTTTCCTCCACATTTCTGCCAGATCAGAAATCCCTACCTCCTTAATCTGAAATAGCTTTTGTAGTCACCTAATGTAGAGCAGCTACGGGGACATCTCTCTCTCTCGAAGAGATTACTCTCATCGGCAGTAACTGATGTTCTTTGAGATGAGTGTCCCTTTGGGTGCTCCTCTTCCTTCCCTTTCCTCTCCTCTACTTTGGAAGTCTGGCCTCCTCAGTGTCATTGTTCTGGGGTAGAGAATGAACTGGGGAAGGAGGGGGAAAGGGGCTCATGCATGTGCAATGCCTGCCACCTAGGAAAACACAGCTGCAGACACGTGCTTGCATGGCCCCAAGGACACTGCTCTAAAATCTCCGATAGATGGCTTGGTGGCAGCTCACTAACCTGATATGGAGCACCCACAGGGACACTTATCTCAAAGAATGTCAGTTACTGCTGAGATGAGTCACCTCCTCTTTTTTCCATGTTCACACATTTTTTTGTCTATATTCCTTTGAGAAGCTCTACCATCTCTATATTTTGGAGCAGGGTTTTAAAATTTGGCAGGTGGCTGATCTTGATGTCATGGATATGCTATTTTTCATTCTCCTCCTCAGAATCTGTCAATTTTACTAAGTAGTAAGCCTCTGAAGAAATCTCAATATGCCCATATACAGTGGAGACTGCTAGAGTTTACCAGTGAAATTCCTGGAGTCCACCTATGCTGAGTATGCCTCAGTCCAGGGTTGAGCAGTACTTTCTCTGCAATTGTAGCACTTGGCTGTATTGAGGCATGTTAGGACTAAGGCTGAGCATGTAGTCTGAAAGAAGGGAGCCTGTTTCTCCTGTGCTCTTAAGCAGCTTGAAGCTGCCTAATTTGAAAGCAGGAAATGAGAAGAACTGGATTTGGGGAGAGGAGATAGATTGAGACCAGGAACTTGGGTTGAGGAGATGTAATAGGAGCGGAGTGAGTGGTTGACTGTAACTTGGTGGGTGGGTTTAGTAGCCCAGAAGGGGAATGAGGAAGAGGAGGTAACTGTAAGTCATCCGGTTGAGGGAGACTAAGATTGCATGTTCCACTCCCAACTCTTCAGTCAATGACTGGAAAAGGAGACTGAATCAGGAGAAGGAGGTAAATAAGGTGAGTGAACTTATCTGACAAGAAGCTAAGGTGTAGGGGCATTGGGGGGATGAAGACCGACTGAACAAGGAACTGGAGTGTGGGGAAGATACTAAGATTGAGTAGGAAACCTACGGAGGGAGATTGATTCCAAATATCAATGGGGAATATAGGCAAGAGGAGGGGAACAACTGGAGTCTCAGACTGGGGAAAGAGACGGATTGCATAAGGAACAAGGTAAAAGGAATTTGAACTGACTAGGATTGGGAATTTGGGAGAGTCTGTGGGTGAAGTCAAGACTGTCTGGGTAAGAAGTCTGGGGAATGGGATGAGAACACAATGAAGTAGAGATTGGGCAGGCTATCTAAGGAGACTGGAACTACAATAGGGAGCCAAGGGTGGTAAGAGCAGCATTGAGATAGACAGATTGAAAGGGACAAAGCAGAAGTGGTCGTCCTTTTGGGGAAATAGGCACAAGAGTCTGCGCTCACTAGAGCGCTCTCTATTCCAGAGCATGGATTAGAACCCAAGGTTCCTGAGTCTCCCCATCAATCTGCTGTCATATGTCTGTGAAACCACCTGGTCTCATCCCCCTGTAGTTAGGGATATAAAAGGCTAACCGGTTACCCAGTAAGCATTAGTCTTACCAAAATGCTTAACTAGAGGGAGAGTTAGAGACCCTGGAGGGCAGGGATAGGGTCCAGAGTGACCTAGACAAATTGGAGGATTGGGCCAAAAGAAATCTGATGAGGTTCAACAAGGACAAGTGCAGAATCCTGTACTTGAGACAGAAGAATCCCAAGATTTCTATAGGCTGGGGACTGACTGACTAAGCAGAGTTCAGCAGAAAAGAACCTGGGGATTACAGTGGATGGGAAGCTGGATATGAATCAACAGTGTGCCCTCATAGCCAAGAAGACTAACAGCATATTGACAGCAGGAGCATTAGTTTTAGTATTAGTAGGAGCAGTGACAGCAGATCTAGGCAGTGATTATTCACCTTTATTCAGCACTGATGAGTCCACGTCTGGAAAATTGTGTCTGATTCTGGAACCCCAATATGGAAAGGATGTGAACACATTGGAAAAGGTCAAGTGGAGGGCAACAAAAATGATTAGGGGGCTGGAGAACGTGTCTTATGAGGAGAGGCTGAGGAATTTGAGCTTATTTAGTCTACAGAAGAGAAGAGTGAGGAAAGTTAGCAGCCTTCAACTACCTGAAGGGTTTCAGAGAAGTGAGGCTGTTCTCTATGGTGACAGATGATAGAACAAGGAACAATGTTCTCAGGTTGAGTGGGGGAGGTCTAAGTTGGATATTATAATAAATTATTTCACTAGGGGGATGGTGAAGCACTGGAATGGGTTACATAGGGAGGTGGTGGATTCTCCATCCCTACAGATTTTTAAGTACTGGCTTGACAAAGCCCTGGGTGGGATGATTTAGTTAGGGTTGGTCTTGCTTTTAGCAGAGAGTTGGATTCAGTGACCTCCTGAGGTCTCTTCCAACCCTATGAGTCTATAATTCTAATTCTTACAAGTTAACTGGACTTCCAGCCATGCCAAGCCATAGCAGCCACAGCTGCGTTGGGATGGCCAGCAGGACCCCAGCCATATCAGCATGGCAGCTGGGGCCATGTAACAGACAAGTGGGTCACCAGTCAGCTGCCGTGGAGCACCCCAGTGGGCAGGCAGGAACCCAACTGCACAGGAATGGCCCCAATGGGCCGGCGGAAACCCATCTGCGCTAGACTGGGGAGGTAGGTTCTGGCCATTTTGGATTGGCCCCTGCAGGCAGGTGGGACCATGGCTTCACAGGTGGGACCCCTGTCGTGGCTGCACTGGAGTGACCCAGCAACACCCGGCTGTGCCAGAAGAGCTCCAATGGGGAGGCCAGGCCAGGCCAGTGTAGATACGTATGACCCTAGCCCCACCAGAGTGGCCCTAACGGGCAAGCAGGACCCTGGTTGTGGCCACATTGGAGTAGTTATGGTTAGCAGGCTGTCCTGTAGCAGCCCCCTCCATGCCTGCCTCCACAGACCCAGTGGGACCACAGACCTGGTAAGTCCCCCTACTTTGCCTGCCCTGCACTGGCCCATCAATGTTTAAATGTAATAATTTAACTGATTAATTCTTTTGATTAATGTTTACATATCTGTAGTGCTGATCTATATAGAAGATGGCCATCTGATACTGCTGTTGGTTATTTCATTAGTTCAAGTGGGAGAGACCTGGGTGATGGATCTAAAAGTTCCAACTCTGCTAATGACCCATATTGGTATGAGTGAGGTGCCACATACTGGAATTTGGTTTTGCTTTAAAAAAAAAACTAAGAAATTCACACAAAAGAATATTGTAAATTTGCAAGTCAAGTATTCATGTTAGAAATTGCCAGAATTAAAGTTGACTGTGCAACAATAGTTTAGCCTCTTTATTTATATGCATCATGATAGTCTTTAATTACATGAATTAAGTGTGAGCTTGTATTATGTTAAAATGCAAATTTAAACTACTGAGGTGAATCTGTTTGAATGTTAGTTTGTGTAAACATTATACTGGTGAATGCTTAATTCATGTGAGAACTGTTGAAGTCAATGGAACTGCTCATATAAATTAAGTTTGTGGTCCCCAAACAGAGAGGTGCAGAAGAATGTCCAGGTGGCATGGAGAGGCTGGGCCAGTCCCTACGCTGTGGGGCCAGGGATGGAGTGCCACCCAGTCCTGCTGTGTCCCTAGCTCTGCTCCAATCCTAAATGCAGCTCTCTCCCCAGCCTCAGCGTAGGATTGGCATGTTACCCACAGCAATTGTCCTCCACCATTTGAGGGTGGGAAGGGTTGCTGCCAGAGCCTAGAGGATCACTCAGCAATGGCTCCAGCAGAGAGAGGTACCAGCAGCTCTCCTGTGCTGCCCCACTCACCATTCTACTCCCCCCCCAAACACTGTTCCCCTTCCTTGTCCTGTCCCACTCACCCTCCACCCCCAGAGGGCAGCTTCCTCTTCCCCTTCTTCATTGCCTTTTTCATGCACTAAAATTTTATTGTTTCCTGTCTGTAATGTTCCATAGTTGAAATTATTCTGTAATGTTTAGCGGTTTTTAAATGGCATAAAAGCATATAAGACATCAGACTCATTAGATTTAGAACTAGAGGACACCAAATGAAATTAATGGGTAGCAGGTTTAAAACTAATAAAAGGAAGTTCTTCACACAGCGTGTTGTCAATCTGTGGAACTCCTTGCCAGAGGAGGCTGTGAAGGCTAGGACTATAATAGAGTTTAAAGAGAAGCTGGATAAATTCATGGACGTTAGGTCCATAAAAGGCTATTAGCCAGGGGATAAAATGGTGTCCTTGGCCTCTGTTTGTCAGAGGCTGGAGAGGGATGGCAGGAGACAAATCGCTTGATCATTGTCTTCGGTCCACCCTCTCTGGGGCACCTGGTGCTGGCCACTGTCGGTAGACAGGATACTGGGCTAGATGGACCTTTGGTCTGACCCAGTACGGCCGTTCTTATGTTCTTATTTTGAATTCCATCTTAAAACTTATTCTTTGGAGTTAGCTTTCCTAAGTGCTGTTTTATGGCAAAAATGTGTATTGTTGCACTGGGAAATGTGAAATTTGCACTGTATGATTATTGAATTGTAATAATTTTGATTTCAGTCTCTATTATGGACATGCTGGACAATTTGACTAATGTTCTATGTAAAAGAAGAGTGCCTTAAATACTTTTATCAAACTATGCTACACACTTCATTTACAGTGTGCCTTAAATACCACCAGTTAAAATTAACTTACTGTTTTATAATAATCCTAAAATCCTCTTTTTAGCATTGATGTAATTCCATGCAGCTCTTATTGGATAATGTATTTGCATAGAAAGTCGTGGTGTAGTATATATGTATATTCTATGACAGTGTTTCTCAACCTTTTTTTATAAAGTACCCCCTTAAAAAATTATAAATACCCCTAGTACCTACAGTTTCAGACACACAATTTTTTTTCCTACCATTGCAACACGTTTGTTTAAACAACTTAATCATAGTCAGGTGGGCGATGACATTTTTTAGTGTAAAAAGTACAAAAATAATAAAGCGCTGTAAAAGTTAAATCAAAAATTATTTTTCTCCACATTTCAGTTGTGTTGATGTACCCCCTGTCCCCCGACTTCTCTCGAGTACCCCAGAGTGTACTTGTACTACTGGTTGAGATACACTGTTCCTTGACATTTTTTAAAATAAAGAATGTCATATAAGTTTGTTTTTCAGTGTTTTGAAATACAAATGCTGAAGAAATAATTACTATTTAGCCAGGTTCTAATTGTGTTCAGTGAACTGCTGTGTTGATTTAGGTAATTTGCTACTAACACTTCAGAAGTTTTCTATTGTCAGACTTATAAATTAGAAATAACACTTTTTCAGAAATTGTTGAAAGAAAGGTTTTTTTAATGTATAATGGAAATTTGAAATGTGATGCTTAAATACTAAAATATTATCTTTTATAAGTGTAAAGATTTTGTTTCATAACCATCATTTATTGGTCTCAGAGGAGTAGCTGTGTTAGTCTATAACTGAAAAAAACTTAAACAACAAATAGTTCTGCAGCACCTTAGAGACTAACAAAAATGTAGATGGTATCATGAGCTTTCATGGGCACAACTCACTTCAGCTGAATGGAGTAAGTGGTCTAGGGTACAAATAAATGGCACAAAGAGAGGGAATGGGGAGAGGGAAAGAGAAGGGAAAAATAGTGGGGAGGAGGGAGGGAGTCAATTAGAGTGTATGTGTGAAATGAAGCTAATAAAGTGGGCTTGTAAGTACCTGGTGCTTAGCTTTTTTGTCATTATAGGGTATGAAATGTAGCCGTCCATCCAGGTCAGGTCTTTGTTCAATCCTTGATTACAGGTGTCAAACTTATCATTTGTTTTCCATAATCTTAGGAGGGCTTAGCTTGGTATCTTGTTTAGTACATTTTCTAAGTATGTTTTGTGTTTCATACAGCTAATGTTCCTGTTTCATACTGAAGACAATTGGCTTTTTTTTAATTCAGAAAGGGAAATGGTGTGAATTATAAACATTTCAGAAAAAAATATACTTGAAGTTTTTATATTTCAAGTTAAGTAAATGTATTTTAAGAGAGCTCTTCTAGCCTTAAAATTATGAATTAATCTGGACTTACTGAAAAAGCATTTCTAGTAATGAAATTTTCAGCGATTACATGTTTACTTGAATAAATGTATTTTAACATCCCTAGCCCTTAGTGGCATTTGTTTCCAATGTTCCCTGTAAGCTGGGCGCTTATGCAGTTACTCAGGAGAGATTCTCATGCCGTCCAGCTGATTAGCAGAGAACTCACAGCTAGATTTTGGTTTCTGTTGACCCCACACATGCATCGGTGCACATAAAAAATTTATTCTGTACATGGATGGAGAAAATCTGTCCATGGATGGAAAAGATTAGAGGGAACATTGATTGTGTTCATCATTGCTATGACAGTGAATAATAATTGTGTATTTATTCAGGGGGTAGCTGAGTTAGTCTGTTACAGAAAAAAACAACAAATGGTCTGGTAGCACTTTATAGACTAACAAAACATGTAAATGATATCATGAGCTTTCATGGGCACAGCCCACTTCTCCAGACCATTTGTTGTTTTTTTATGTATTTATAGTTGGCGCTTGATTTACACAGTAGTTACATTCTTGAAAAAACACCTTGCAAATAAAAATTGCATAAAAAGATATCAAAGGTTTTGGGGGACAGGGGAGAGGGGATGGAATTAGATTCCAGACTCACAAGATGACTTCTCTAATTTTTGCAGAAAAGGTTTATTTAAAAAAATGAAATTTAAATTTGCTTTACTGATGTTGAGGATGAACTTGATATGCTGGTAATGCTCATCTGGAATTCAGAACTTTAAGGATTATAAGGGGGAGAGAAACTGACTAGATTGTTTGTCTCAACGAGTAGTGAGCCATCAACTCATTTAGTTGGCAGTCAGTATCAGCAGAATACCCCAAAGGTCAGTTCTGCGCCCAGTTTTGTTCAGCATCTTCATTAATGATCTGGATGATGCTTTGGTTTGTGTCCTCAGGAAGTTCATGGATGATATCTTGGGGGGAAGAGGTAGATCTGATGAAAGGTAGGGATAGGTTTCAAGTGACCTAGACAAATTGGGCCAAAAGAAATTGATGATGATTTAGTTGGGTTTTGTTCTGCTTTGAGCATGGGGATGGACTAGATGATCTCTTGAGGTCTCTTCCAACCCTTGTCCTCTGTGATTCTATGATTGTGCTTTATAGCTTTCATGGGCACAACCCACTTCAGCTGAATGGAGTAAGTGATCCAGGGTACAAATAAATAGCACAGAAAGAGAGGGAACGGGGGGAGGGAAAGAGAAGGGAAAAATAGGGTGGGGACACTAGTGTTGTAAACAAATAAATTACATATGTTGTTGCTGGTTATTTTTAACTTTATCAGAATGTGATGTGAACACCTGCTTTGAACTATACCTATAGACGTATCATTGCTTTAATGGTAAATACATGCTAAATACTGTAATTAAAAATGATAGTCCTCTAGTCCCTGATAATAGTATATCTAGCAGCGGTTAGATTATATTAATTGTACTTTATTCTCAGACTGAATATAAATCACCACTGCTCCAAGTATTAATATTTTTTGTTTTATTTTTCTGAGAGGGTTAATCTTTAAGTGTCTTGGGGCAGAAATTATACCTTTTTAAATGTTCCCTTTTAGTGATCTAAATACCCTGTCTGGCCCCACTGTGTCATGCCACAGACAGGTGGGGAGCTGCTTTGGCTCCAGTTGTACTGCTTATGGGCAGACAGGGACATCTCCATCCCTTGCGGGCCCTTCAACTGTCAGGGTCATACTGGCCAGGCCTGTTCTGGGTGAGGGACTGCTCCCACCAGCCCAGCTCTCCGGTTAACCGGTCACTCTGGTAAGCATGCCAATAATGCTAATACTTACCAGATAACCAGTTGACCTTTTACATCTCTAGTTAGTTTTTCCACCCTTTTATTAGATTATGAATCTGCAATTTACAGTGAGTGAGCAGAAAATAGTACACATGCAGAGCCATATTAACGGGAAAATTCATACAACGGGAAAATTCAGTCTTAATGTTAAATACTTTGTTGAACTTGGGGTCAAAGTTACTGCTTTAGCTCAGTTGTTAGCATTTTCATTCTGGATTATTTTATTTTATTTACAAAACTATTATACATTACACCGTACATTTTGTATTATTCCCACAGCTCACTTTTCTCTGTTGAATAATCTATTTAATGAGATATGTGTAGATGGTTACATATGCATGTGTGCACTGAAAACTAACTTTTAGGAAAGTTTTCTAGAATAATATATTTTCCATTTCCAAAGAATTTAATAACATTTGTCACCCAAGTTCTTGACTAAGGGCTTGTCTACATAAACATAGTTGGTTCCTGAAAAGCTGGAGTGTGAAGTTACCCTTCTGCTTGTGTGCAAACTTCTGCTGCACGTTAACAGTTTGTTAATTTAGTGTCTGTTTTTCTCATAGCTAATTCAACGTGTTAATTAAAATATTTTCTGCATTTTATAAATAAAATATAATAATAAAAATAATGATGAATCCAAGCTAATCATTTATTTGAGAGAAAATAAATTGTGATTGTGATTGTCAATAGCAAAAAGGGGCTGTATGTTCCCATTATTATTTGTTTATGGCAAAATTTTAGCTATGACTCTAGAGCAAGGATAGGGAACCTCCGGTCTGGGGGCTGTGTGCAGCCCTGGCTTGCCTGGATATCCCGCTCCTGAGGCTCAGGGCTCCGCCCCTGTATTGGGGAGCCCACTGCCCCACCATGGGGCTGGAGCATACAACATCTATTAGCTTGGGTCCCCCTAGGCTCTGGTGTCCAAGGGAATTGTGGGGAGTGTCTTTCTCCTCAGTTAGGGACCACATCAGTGAGGGAGTTTGGATTTTTTTTCTAACTTGTGTGCAGCACCTGACTGATTTTTCTGTGGGTCAGCAGCCACCAACCCAAAAAAGGCTCTCCACCCCGCCCTAGAGAGTATTAATGTTAAAATAGTCGTAATAAAAGAAAAATCTTCTGAGATGCTGAAATTTTAACCTATCTATTGAGCTTCTGCAGTGTCTTCAACCATTTTAATGTACACGTATTTATCGTGTCTTATTTATACGCTATTTCTGTAAGTTGTTAATAATTAGGGTATGTCTTCATTGCAATGTTAATTCAGTTGATCAGCAGCTATGTGTGGATATCCAGTTTGGAGTCCTGAAATTGACAAGAATGACAGCCAACAGCCTACGTATACAAGCAGTGTCTACATGGACACTGTCACTCTTAACTACATCAATATAAAACCTATGCCTCTTGTGGATGTAGTAAGGCACTTACACCACTACAAGGATGTAGTATGTACACTGACATAGTTAGATGATGTAAGCTGCCTTAATTAGACCTAACTCTTATGTGCATTGCTAGAATTTTTGTGGGCCTAGCTCTGGGTAATGAATTGAGCAGTACGATGAACTGCTGTAGGATTTTTTCCCAAAAGAATTGTCATTTCTGTTCTTCTGAGCACTTGAACAGAATGGGAGGAAATCCACTAGTGGACTATGAGAATTCAAGTGATTTTGCCTGTGTCCTCACTGTAAGTGGACAGATTACCAGACCGAGTGAAAGCCTCACTTGGATTTTAGCCCGTAACCATAGAAGAAACCGCGACAGCGCTGTAACTGTGGTGGCAAGATTTTGTGTGTGGATAGGAGGGTGGTTGGGGGGAGTAAGATCCAGAGTTGATTCTGCAGTGCAGATAATGTTTAGACTGTTCTACCTCAGCCTCTCATAAGAAAACAAACAAACAAAAAAAGTCAATTTACAGTGATCAGATAATTTTGAAGGAACTATTTCAGTCTTTAAACATTTACTATTAAAAATCAATAATAGAAACTTTTTTAAAGTTTACTTGAAAATTTTCAAAACTCATGAAATTCAGAATTAAGACGCTCTATCCTTAATTCAAGCTGTAGTTTTAGTATGAGTTAACATCTACTTCTGTAGCCTAGCTCACAGAGCATTTCCCTGGGTAAGATGATAATTGAGTTTCTGGTGCCTACATATTAATTCTTGTCCAGTGTTATTGGATGTATTGTTCATGTGCTTGTTTTTTAAACTATTTGTATCCACTAATATATATGTGGGTAAAAAGATTAGTGTTATAGATATATGATCTAGGTCTTCTCAAGTTGAAACCCTCTTTGAAAAGCATATATTAATTTCCTGGACAGCTCATTGTTTATAAATACAAGAGAGTACAGAAAATGAGAAAAATTGCATGTTAGACTCAGTATCTTGTGGAGATTCCTTAAATTGCTAAATTCCACTGCTTCATATTAATTTATAGGTGAATTTTATCTTGTAGACTTTATCACATGGTTACCCATAGCTTGATTATTCATTTTTTCTAGTAAAAAATCTATAATTATCACAGTCGTTTAAGAGAAAATCACTAGTGTGGATTAAAATTAGAGATTAGAAATAATGTATTAACAAAATATGGATAATATTTTTTGAAAATTCTGTTTAGTCTAATAAGAAAATAAAAATTTTATATCAGCTGGATTTAAACTATAAAACCAAAACTTAAGTATGTTCATGTGCATACATGTTAGGTATTAAAGGAATATACTTCCTGAAAAGATGCATTTATTATGCACACAAGTCCCAAACTCTGATTCAGTGGAATTGTGTAAATAGAAATATCGGGTACCTGATGAAATTCTATAAATCACAGATTTTTGTGATAACACTGTGACATGTTTTAAGAATGCTATTCAAGGTACTTAATTTATAATTTCTATAGCTACTAGTGTAGTTCTTTTTAATTCAAGTTTCATTGAATTGTGTGAACACATTGTGTTTGACATTTTACCTGAGTGCATAGACATGCCTTTGTGTATTTTATATTAGTTTTTAGGAATAATGTAAGATATCAGAGTTGCAGAAAAACATTAGTAGTCATTAGAAATACTTTAATAAATAAATAAAGACTTATAATGTGTGCTTCCATACAATTGCTTTGTCTGTCATGGACAGTGACATAAGTTCTTTTAAAAGAAATTGTCACTTAACACAAGTCATCTGGTGTGAATTTAATAGATTATAACTGTTTTTGATAAAGTTATCCTACTTCATTAAAACAATTCATATATATTCTGCTTGCTAGCAGGTTATAGATATATATTTTAATCACACTGGTGACATTACTATTAGTAATGTTCTTATAGGTTGGTTAATTTCTGTTTTGAGCATGAGAAATGTATTAGAAGAGAGAGATTGGCAGGATAGGGATAGGCGATTTCTACTCTCCCTCCTGTGATATGTGAAGAGGTAAACAACCTCTAGCAAGCACTTAGAATCTACAGAAGCTCTTTTTTTCTCGTAAGCTTGTAGATACTAGCAGGTCATGGAACTATTTATTTTTCCAGGTAACCATATACCAGCATGAATATAGAGTTTGTTACATATACAACCTGTTTAAAGCAGAAATTAGACCTAGTCTTCATGGTCTGTATTGTAGTTAATAATTCAGTGTCATCAGAAACTACTGTCAGAACAATTTGCTTTCTGTGCTCTTAACACTAGCTGCCACTATTCTAGGTTTGTCTTAGTGGATCTAATATAAGAATTCCATTAAGGTGCTAAAAGAAACTTTGAGGCAACAAAACAAGAGTTACTTGTTTCAACACATCCATCACCCATTGTCTTGGAAGGTCATGGGTTCAGCTGTCAGCAATAGGCAGATATTTCACAGCTCTGTTATTTGTAAGTTACAATGACATTGTTGTCACCCAGCTATCTCAGTATATGGAGAAGATCAGCCATGGGTGAGAAGAAAATGGGTGAAGTTAAACCCTAGTAAAATAAAGATTGTGCTTGTAGGCAGAGGAAAACCACATGAAGACGTTGCTATCATTGCGTTCTGCCTCTAGAAGTGGAAGACTTCTGTACAGATTATCACACTACATTACAGGTCTTTGATTGTGTGGTGATAATTCTTGTTCAGTTGCATTCCAAAGTAATGGTTCTCCTTTAAAGGGTGTCTCTGTGGGTGCTCCACTCAGATGTTGGTGCGTCCTCGCACCAGCAATCGGAGATTTTTAGCCTAGCAGTGCCTTCCTGTGTCACACAGGCGCAGTCGCCATCTCATGCTGTTTTCGTCCCTTAGTTGCACACACAATACCGGTCGTCTTGGTTCCTTTTCTACTGTTCTCGGCAGAAGGTGGAGTTTTGAGCAGTGCTTTCCTCATGAGAAGAAGATTGAAAAATTAGTTTTTGACAGTTTTTAGTATTGTTAGTTGTTTTAGTTCTAGTTGCTTTTTTTCTTACAAAAAACAAAAAAGTTGCTCCCCCAGTTTGTTTCCTTTCTCCAAGTTCTTTGGAAACGCTTCATGTATAAAATGCCTTGACAAAAGTCATGTGGCGCAGTATGCCCAGAAAAGACCACAAGATGAGGATTAAAAAATTTGCTATGGGATTAATCCCTCCAGCCACCAGAGGCAAAGACAACTGCACCTTCAGAACCTCTAACTCTGAGGAAAAGTGTCAGTTCATCACCTGTGCGGGACTCCTGTTAGGCCCTAGTCTCTCTGGCATGGTCTTTATCAACTGTGCCATCAGCATCCTGTGCCACACACTCCCCAGTGCCATCTACCTCCAGCACAATGCAGAAGTGGAAAACAGCACTGACAAAAGCCTGAGTTGAAACCTAAGAGGAAGGCCACTTCTACACTGTTGCCACCGGCACTAACAAAAGGCAGACAACCATTGGTGCCGCCTTCACTTGTCCCAGCAGGTAACACACCCCTGCATTCTTGTAAACTCGAGGGCTATGTCTAGACTACATCCCTTTTTCGTAAAAGGGAGGTAAATTAGATGTATAGCAATTGCTAATGAAGCGGGGATTTAAATCTCCTCCGCTTCATTAGCATAAAAATGGCTGCCGCTTTTTTTTGGCACGGCACAATGGTGGTGCTGACATCTCTGTGATGGAGGACTTGCTCTCACAATCTTCTTTCTGGAGTGCCTTTCCATTGCCCAGACCCCTCACGGGTAATAACTACAGATGCATCCCTTCTGGACTAGGGGTACCCACTGCGGATATCACATGGTCCAGAGATCTCAACCTTGTACTGGTCTCTCTAACAAGATGGCCCTTTGAACTATTAGTGACAGCCTCACTACAACACATGGCCACGAAAGTGTCCTTTCTCATAGAGATCTCATCTGCATGACGCATAGGTAAAATTGCAGCTCTTACGGCGGATCCATCTTATTTACTCTTCACCAATGGCAGGATCATTCTCAGACCCTATCCTAAGTTTTGCCAAAAGTTATTTCCAATTTTCACGTAAGTGAGCCCATTTACCTACCCACTTATTACCGTAAACCACATGATTCCCTGAGAGAAGTGATATCACACACTCTCGATACAAGACAGGTGCTCGCATTTTACATATACAGCCAGTCCCAGACTCTACGAACGAGTTACGTACCAAACACAAGGTCATAACTCGATCTGTTCGTAAGTCGGATTACATTCACTTATGTACAGCCATGCTGTTTGTAAGTGCACATTTCGTTCGTAACTCGGGTTCCAGCTGTATAGGAGGTTGGTCGTAAATACGAACGGTTGTAAGTCGATGCGTTCATAACTTGGGGACTGGCTGTACAGGGTTAAGCATCTTAGAAAATCCAGTAGACTTTTTATTTCTGCGACCGGTCCCCACAAGGGAACAGCTGCCTCCGCACAATGCATATCCAAGTGGATATCAAACTGTATAAATACCTGTTACAGGCTCTGTAACAAAGTTCCTCTAAAGACAGACACTGCACATTCCATGCAATAAATAGCTACATCAATTCCTTTCTACATAATTTTCCCCTGACCAACATCTGCAGGGTGCCTACATGGTCTTCATCCAATACCTTCGCACAGCACTATGCATTACAACAAGGGCCATTATCTAACACCTCCGTGGGCAACATCGTCCTTGCATCTTTTTGTGGATGACTCCAAAGACCCATCTCTGCACATCATGGGTACTGTTTTTTAGTCACCTGAGTAGAGTACCCACATGGAGATCACTTGAAGGAGAAGAGGAAGTTACCTTCTGCAGTAACAATGGTTCTTTGAGGTGTGTGTCCATGTGGATGCTCCACTACCCTCCCTTCCGCCCCTCTACTTTGGAGTCCGTTAAAGGATTTCTGGTAGCAAAGAAACAGAAGGGACCTTCGTTGTGTGCAGCTAACATACGAAAACAGTGTGAGACTGCAATTGTGCATACACTACATAGGAAGGCACTGCTAGGCTAAAAATCTCTGAGCACCAGTGCAAGGAAACACTGACACTTGAGTGGAACACCCACAGGGGGACATACCATAAAAAATTATCATTACTGCACAAGGTGAGTAACTTCCTCATTCCACCATTTTTGGCTAGCAGCTAGGACACCTACTGTGCTGCTAATGGTCATTATCATTATCAGGGTTCGCCAAGTGGCGGCGAGCCCCGCTCACCAGCTGCGCGGTTCTGCACTCTGCACATGCTCAGACTGTTCTGCACATGCGCAGATCACTCTGCGCCGGCTCTTCCGGGTTGTAATCTACTCGCCACGGGTGAGTAGATTACATTATTTGTCGAGTCCTGATAATTATTATGGCTTTTGATTTGACATGCCTCTGTTACATGTCAAATAGATTATTACAATGGAATTTATTTAGACTTGAAGGCATCAGCCCTGAAGTAATTGCAACTGGTACAAAAATGTGTTTGCTAAGCAGTATGTGTTACTGAGAGAATATTGTAAGTTTTGTTCCATATTTAAAGGTTCTAAATGGTTTGGGCCCAAGGTACCTGAATACCCACCCTCACTCTGTGAGACCAGAGATAAACTAGCTGTTCAAAGTTAGTTTATCTCTGGTTCTGCTACCACTGTAGAAAGCCAGAATCAGGGGGTATCTTGTACCTCACTTCTATCTTGTATTGCCATAAAAATCTGGCCATGATTTTCTCCTAAAATATGAGAGGGATTTTATCTTCCTGTACCACAACCTTAACTATTGAGCCTCTGTAAAAACTTACGTAATCATTTGAAGCTATTATGTGTCAAAACAGGGCTTGTCAGGGTATATTCTATTTCATACTTTGATATTTTATTTTTGTCCAAAAAAGTATTTGGTAACTTACTACCCTCCACCTCCTGTTTTTGTGATTTTGTTTTTATTTTAATGTATTCAAAGTATTCATCTATGGTTATGCATGGCCATGTTCAGTATTTGATATTGTGCAAGCAGGGTTGATAATTAATTCTTATGTCATCATACTATATGAACCCTAACTTGGTGTCTTGATGATTTACTAGTGAAAAATTGCTTATGCTCCTGTTGTTTATTATTTTAACTACCTTATATAATAAATACACTGACAGTAACCAAATTTGGTTAGATTCATAGGCAAGTATTCAGCTGAACATACTTTTCTTTATAGCTAATATAGGAAGATTAAACTTGAAGATGCTCTCATAGTGTACTCATTCTAAATAATAGCAGATGGAAGGAGGGATCTTGCTTTCAGTGAAAATGGATAGACACTCCCTGCAATTGCACATTGAATCAGATAGAGACAGACAGCTGCAGAGGGGAGATATGCATAGAGAAAACCAAATCAATTGGATTCAGTCACATCCAAATGAAATTACATCAGTCAATAACCTTTTCAAGTGACTGAAATCTTTATGGCCCAAATTTCTCTTGTCAGGTTACTCAGTTTTGCCAGTGATTAAAGTATCTTAAAATTGCTTCGATAACATCAAGGACCTTTTTGTGACAAATTCTGTAAATGCAGCCTCTTAAAAAAGAAAGCTGGATTTCATGCAGAGTATTGAGTGTATTGACTGAATTTCTTTCCATTGGTCCTCAGAAGCTTTTGTTCACAAAGATATTGCAGAATGAAGGAAACTACACTTCTTACATTGAAGGAATTCATTTCCTTGGTTTGATATCTATATTTTATTTTATTCTTATATGTGGTTCAGTGACTTTTTTAAATTTTAAAATAGTTCTGGAAGTACAGTGTATTTATTCTAAAATGGAATAGTATAGCGTTTGAAACACATAATCCTAAAAATCGATAGATGGTTATATTTGTTTACCTCGGTCAGCATATTTATTAAATTTGGGGACACATTGACTACCCATTGCCACCCAAAAGCAGCTAAGATTTCATTTTCCATCTGTACCTGAAATATTATGATGTGTATTTGTTGGTACTGCGAATATTGATTTTTGTTGTTTTATTTTCATTTTGTGTTTTCTTCAGAGTGATCACTATATATGTATTTTGTAGCCTTTCTGGGGATATTTGTAATTGGTTCCCAAAATTAATCTTTAATGAGAAAACTCTCCTTAATTAACACTAAGCCTAGAAGACACATGGCATATAATTGATTTAAAAAAAATAATTAGTAAGATTCTTGATTTTTAGGAAGGCTGAGCTCTGGCAATATCTACAGACTTAAGTGGGATGTGGGTACTCATCTCTCACCACTTTGTCTAGAGTTAGGAAAAAGGTGAGTCTTAAAACATATTTGCTCACAAGTTTCAAGACCATTTACTGTCTTGTACCTTACTAAATATTAAAATATCAGCTATTGCCCAAAAATGTCCTTTCTACACCTTTTAAAAACAAGAGGTTCTCACTGTCCTCTGAGTCCTGCATCAGTTTTTCTTACCCCACTCAGTTTGCACTCACCCTTCCTTTTGCCCATAAATGCTATTAGAAAAAGAACTAATCCAACTGGTGTGGGGTGCTTTCCCTAGAAAAATCTCAAAATATTCCAGTAAATTCAAGATGTGAGAAGATTTAAGGAGATTTTTCAAAAGAGATTTTTCACAAAAACTACATATTTTTTTTATCTGGCATAGGGAAGAGAGAGCTGCTATGGACAGGTGTATGTAGCAGGTGGTTTCTTTCTTCTGGCTTGCTGTTGCTGCATCCATTAACTGGAGAATCTGGGAAACTCAGCTCTCCCTGATATTTCCATTTCAGATTCTCCTGCCTGGCAAATCCTCATTTCTCCAGCCACAGATAGAAATGTGAGTTCTGTGGCTAAATCCACCTGCCAGCTTTGATAATCTCAAGAAGGAGGTGCTAAGGGCTTGTCTTCACTTCCCAGAAGATCAGTGCAGGGGCAGTCGATCTTCTAGAGTTCAGTTTAGCAGGTCTTGGTACCCCCATAGATGCCAGAACTCCTACTCCTTGCTAGGAGTAAGGGAAGTTGAGAGGAGCATTTCTCCCATCGACCTCCTGCTGTGAGGACGGCGCCAAAGCTTGGCTTAAGATACGTTGACTCCAGCTACGTGTTTTACGTGGTTGGAATAGCGTAGCTTAAGGCTGTCTTCTGGATCTGATCTAAGAGTGGAAATGTACAGCATGGCTAGATTAAGTAGACAATTTAATAAATTGTTATAGTAAGTGAGAGGAAGCCAGTGAGGGGAAAAGAGAAAAGGGCTGGTTGTTTGGATCAGTAATGATTGGGAATAGATGAGAAGTGAAAAGGGGATAGGCAAAGGGAAGAGTCATCACATTACTCAGTATTAGAGTTGATTTAATCATGATTTAAATCAGCAAGCACGAAATTTGGATTTAAATAATCTATTTTAATTATCTTTTGCATTTTTGAGTTATTTTCCTAAAAAAGTATGATTATCATTGACTAGTGACCATTAAAACAGGTTGATTTGCTGCTAAATATAGCTTTTACACTTAATCTAGTTCCTCTCTTTGCTATCTATACATATTTACTGAAGCCGTGATAAACCGTAGCTTTCAATACTGAGATTAATACTCATATTTTTTCTTGTTAGCAAATGGTGAATGATTCATTTATTATTAATAGATTTTTGTTTGTGATTTGTGTCATCCTCTAGCTGGCTGTACATTCAGATGCAATTTAAAATGGACAAAACCAGATTTTTTAAATATTTTTAATGTTAAATCTTAAATGTGTTTAATAAGAAAACATATTTATCAAATGATCTTTAAAGCTAACTGATATATTAAAGGAAACATTATCTATAATTAATGTATTGAACTGATTATTTCTGGTAAATGTGTCCTTCTAGATTTTAGAACTAGTAGAGGTTATTCTTTCACACAAAGGCCAGGTCTATACAAAACCCGGAAAGTCAGCGTGTAGGGTACACAACTCCAGCTATGTAAATACCATACAGCGGAAGGTCGACAGAAGCGTTTGGTCTTGTCGGCTTCCCTTACTACTTACAACTGCCTCTAGTACCAGCGCCTACAGGGGCCACCCTCAGTGTTTGATTAAGCAGGTATTTAATAGACCAGTTAAATGAAATTCCAGAAGATAGATTTCCAGTGCAGTAAGTATAGATGTGGCCATAGTGTTTTTTATCTCAGAGACTGTAAGAGGGAAAAACAAACTTTCTGTTTTTTCAACTTCAAATTGATTTCTTAGCTTTGAATGAATTAGCCACTAATCTAAACTAGTCGAATGAACTGAAATGAATAAAATATTCTCTCTGCACCAGCATAAGATGCTATTGCTGTCAGAATCTGGATTTCCACTCCACAAACTCTAGTACTTCCACCAAATCAGTGATCTGATTTTCTTTAAACTTTGCAACAAGAATGTACTGCTTAATATTATATTATTTTTATATATATCAAATTTAAATTTTAAATAGATTAATTTAAAAAATTCATTTGTATTTAACTTATGCAGTTAAAGAAGTCTTGTTTTTATTATGTGTTTATAATTATTGGTTTTTATCAGTCCTGTTTTTTATAAGAAGGTGATAGACAAGAGGTTTAATAGTGATGACTCAGAAGAAATGTTTTGAAAGTTTCCACAAATCAGTAAATTCGATAATAAGTTAGTGTTTGTGGATTACATGAGTTCTCATTAGTTTTTTTTGCCTTCCATTTATATTAGCCAGTTGTTGCTTGAACTGCTTAGATGTATAAAAAGCCATTGTTTTCTTAAATCGCCAGTAGTAAATTAGGTGAAGGCTTTTTAATGTGAAAGAATGTTGATATAGCCCAATTTTGCAAATACTGTAAATATGAAATTAGAGGGTAGGCAGTAAAAAGCTTGTTTTTAAATGGAATTCTTTTCTTTGTTAATGTAACAAATGTTCATTAACAAAAAATGCAATGTAAAGGTAAATTACTACAGAATTATTGTCTTGCTAGTCCTAGGTATTCATTGTTTAGATCTTTCATACAGTGCCTTTCAACAGTGTACATGGATTTTTTTTTCATCTTATTACAATATACTCTCTTCGTTGGTTTCCTGGACCTGCTCTTCAGGTCCTTTAGAGGCCTAGATTTGGCTGTATAAGCACTATATGACATACACACTTATTATCAAAATAAAATATAATTTATTAAATAGTAACAACATTGTGGTTCAGTACAGCTAGTTTAAGAATCTAACCATGTCTCAGTTTATCAAGAAGAAATGAGAAGTTAAGTATATTTACATAAGTTACTTACCTGCTCTTCAGAGGAATGGACTCTAAATCCAACATTGCATGAACATTGGTGCTAGAAGATTGCAACACCAGTCCTGTCATGTTTTTTTAAATGGTAATTTTTCTTTGAAACAATCTCATTTTTACTCTCCATTTAATTACTTGTAAATCATTTTTAAAAAGATACTAAAAGTATTTTAAGTACTCAAATATTGAATAGAAAGCTATTATTTTAAAGAAAAGGTTTGTTCTATCTTGAAGATGGATGTTTAGTTAAAAAAAAAGTAAATAAGTTTATTTTCTGGTTCTTTTTCTATAAAAGAAACACTCTTCCACAACTGCAACAGTGCACCCAAGAAGTGTAGTCATTTGACATTTTTGAGCACTGTTCATGTCTGCCTGTCTTGACTAAGCCATCGCTTTTATGATAAAAAACCTATGCAGTGTTCTCTTTACACTTGGATGGCTTCTTTTTGAACTGCACTGAGTAAAGAATCAAAAAGGATGCTACGCTTAACCCAAGCAGACTGAAGTTTAGACTCGACAAAAAGAAAAAGGCTTCTTTCACATTACTCTGAAATAATCTATTTGAGTCTGATCATACATATTATTTACATCTACTGTGCTGTAAAATATTTCATAAGACACAGAGCAGAGCTGTTATGATCTTAAATTTTAATATTCTTTTCTTATCACTTTACTGTGTAGATACCCTTCATGAGACACAACTCTGCCACAGCTCATCCTCGGAGGCAATCCTGGAAACCTCTTTTATAAATGTGATTTTAAAATGTGGATAAATCTCTCAATAGAACACATAAAGGAGAATAGCTATCGTGTCTTTTTCATAAGCTTATCATGACAAAAAGTAGAGTTTGCTTGTCAGATTTGGCTTGAATGTAATTGATTGGTTTGTTACGTGGACTGACAAGGCAGTTAATTTGCCTGCATTTTTTGCACTAATCAGGAACATTAGCTATGTCAATTGTTGGAAAATACCAGATAAATGTTGTCAGAATTGTCCTGTTAAATAATGTCTTTTTCCCCTGTGCTTCTTTGACAAATGATGGTGGACAGTATTTGAACTCACCGAAGAGTGACAAAAACCTATGGAACTTTAATATTTTTGTATTTCTCTGTGGTGGTATTAATTTCCTTTAAAAACATAATGCTTTGCCATCAGTTGGCTGCTTTATTCATATACACCTTAAGAATATTCCTATATAAATACTGTATTGTGGAATACAATAGAAGTTTATGTAAAAGGATTGTTTCAGTACAGTGGCAATAACAGACTTGTAAAACACTTAGCACTTTCTTATTTTGAAGTAATAGCCTTGTTGCAGAAGAATTGATTTTGTTCTTATTAGCATGAACTAATTGTTGCTGATTTCAAATGTACAAGTGACCGGAAATATCTCCATATCCATGTTTTCTGGATCACTGTAGAGATAACAGGAAAATTTGAACATTTTCTTATTTGGGTTACTTTTGCTGTTACATTCAGGTCAAGGTATGTTTTGGTTTTGGTATTTCAAATTTAAATATAAAACTGCGCTATAAACTGATGGATGAATGAAGAATTGATCACACAGCATACCATCTGAAAGCTCTTCATCTACGCCCCTGTACCTCGAGATAGATACAGACATAATATTTTGATCTACAAACTATACTGATCAAGTTCTTAAATCTACAGCAGCATTATATAGATCTCTCCATCGTTTCATCTTGAACTTGATTGGGAAAAAACTCTGTTCAAGTGCAGTCATACTTGCAACTTTGCAACATATCATCCTGGAACTTCTTGATCTATAGTGGGAGGTATTGTCATCTATCAGGGTATATTTCTAGTTGAAAATAAATTTTAAACATAAAGATATATGCTGTATTAAGTGATAGGGAAAATACGTATTTGTGTATACTAATTTAAAAGTCATCTTATTAGGCTATCTCATGTTTGGATACTATATTCAATAAAATTAACTTGATGTGTCTAACATGTTGTATTGTTTTGGGAAAAAAGTCAAAAGATGATTTTCTTTATATGTTTTATAAATGTTCTTTAGCCATAAAGCACACACAAGCTTGTACTATGTGAAGAAATGTGTATTTTGGGATAGTCCAGTTTTAAAGTCTGAAGGCCATTTGAGATGAGAGAAGACAGACTTTAAATGCAACTCTTGCAGAATTCAGAAACACAGCTGACTAAAGAAAATTACATCCAGCCATTATGCTACTAGGAAAAAAATCATCGTATACAATGGAGGCCCATACTTAATGTTTGGCTAGGAATTACTAATGACTTATTTTTAAAGATTATCTTACTAGAAAACCAAATGTACCGTGACATATGATCAATAATTAACCTAACGTGTTATCAGCTCCAGTTCCTAGTACAGCATTATTTTATTCTCTCTCCTATATTTCTGAGGACATAATGTGAGGAAGTGTGTGCCACTTCCTGGTTTTATTTTTTGCTACCTTAAATTTTAATTTGTTTAGTGGTAGATTAATTAAACGTCATATTCTCAGACAGCAAATTTTGTGAAATTGTGTTTTTCTATTGATGCCCATCCTCCCCAAACTCTGTATTCTGTACTTTATTAAATGAATCTTTCTACACTGGTCCAGCATTAGATGTTTATGAAATGCATTTCCTGTTAAGCATTATTTACTTCCACCATTTTATAGCTAGCAAACACTGAACTTAACTATATGTGCTACATTCTCACATGGAATGAGTAAAATGTATTTGTGATTAGTAAGCACAAAAATATTGGAAGGTAGAATAATGACTTTTTTTGTCGGATATGTTATGTGGAAGCTTTTTTTTTTTTGTGTTAAGGTGGTAAATCAGTGTACAAATCTCTCTCATGTAATGAGTTATTTCATTTGTCTGTCCTCTCTGATAACCAGGTAAAATATTGATGACTTCATATCCTGAAAAGTTCAGTAATTATCTTCTAATCCTTAGTGGACATTTAGGCTACATCTACAATGCACTGTAGTTCAAAATAAGATGAGCAATTTGAGCAATGCAAATTGTGTATCTTATTTTGATCTTATTTCAAAATAGCTTATTTCATAATTTGGTGCTATCTACACAGCATCAAATTTCGAAGTAACCCGCTATTCCGAAACGTCTCTTACTTCTTGTGAAATGAGGTTTACAGGGACATCGGAATAGTGAGCCTGAAATAAGGGACTTGCTGTTAAGATATTTCCAGTATCCCGAAATAGCATTGCAATGTAGACATAGCCTTACAGTAGTTCACAACCAGCATACAGCTGAATACATAGTTGGAAATCATGAACTGCCCAAACTTTTGTAATAGTGTAGATGTTCCAGGTTAGAGCTGGGAGAATAAATGAAGTTTATTGCCCACTCATAGTTTGTATGTGACAAGAGTTTCCAGAATCCAATTTTAGTGGCTAAAAAACACACAAAAATACAACCACTCTTTCCTCTGTCTCCCAGAAGGAAAATATGTAATATGTACCTTTCTGTCGCTCTGTCTTCATAGATCTATTTAGTCTAGGTTAACAGTAATATAAAGCAGATCATATATACCAGGTCTACATCATACACTATTTATAACCCACAGTATATTTGAAGCATGAACATTTTGTAAAAGGACACATATATATTGTATCTATGTATTTAATTCCCTTTGTGTGTATGTACTTATGAAATTTCTCTACATAATTTGTTTTGGGAAACAATAGTATGTTGCACAGTTTATGATGTGCCACAGCTGACTCATGACAAAAGAGAACACATACTTCTGCCATAGAAGGATGCTGTTAATTTGCATGTATATTGAAGGAGGTGTCCTGCTAATATTTATACATTTTAACTTGTAAATGCTTTTAATAGTTTCTTTGGGTTCATTTGTTTCATAAAGCAGATAAGAGATGTTTCTGTCCCTGATCATTTAGGGAGTCTTACATTATAAATATACAAAATATAGCTTTCCCAAATTATGGTAAGGTAGTCAAAGCATGATCTTCTTTTGCCTTTGGATATTTAATTTTAAAATACATGGTTATAACCACAACTTTTTAAAAATTGCAATGGACTGACAGATGTGTGCTTGTTTTCTTTTTATTCAATTTTGTATCAATAATTGTACAGCACTTAGACACCATTGTGATAAGTACCTTAAAAAGACCCAAGATAGATACCTTAAGTGTGCTATGATACGTTTGAAATACTTTGTAGACAGAAAGATATGTGTACCTTATTCTTAAATTGAAGTTACTGCCAAAAACCAGAGCCTTTAGCAACCCATGGTGATACATTGAGGGTATAGGGAGTAGGGTGGGCTACTCTCCCAATGCAAGGCATTTTGAACAGCACTTTTCCCTTATACTGGAATTGTAAAAGTAGAGGAGCAGGTGATATAAAGCTAGGTGTGCTAGTTCTACACCATTCAGGGATTACCCGGAGATATTTAAGAGTAGGTTAGATAAATGTCTATCAGGGATGGTCTTGACAGTACTGGCTCCTGCCATGAGGGCAGGGGACTGGACTCGATGACCTCTTGAGGTCCCTTCCAGTCCTAGTAGTCTATGATTCTACCCTAAACCAGCAGAATATCCAGCTGTCTAACTGGGGGAGATTCTGCAAGATCACTACAAAGGAGCCCAAAGTATGCTGAGGACATAGCCTGTATATTTTCAATTTGCTCGTAGGTTCAACTTCAGCTTTAGATAAAAGAAGTAAGTTTTAGGTTAGGGATGGTCTCTGAGTACATCATAGATGTAATATATTTGTTCACATTTGATTGCTAAGGAGAGGTCCAGCAGTATTAGGCAGGCATGGGTTGTCAGAAAATGGGAAAGCCTAATGTGTGAGGAAGGTTTGTCTTTCATAGGATGTGCAAAATTCGGAATGCCTGATCAGGAGATGGGGAGCACAGACAATATGCTGTGACAGTTAAATACACTCTTGGGCTACGTCTACACTGGCCCCATAAAACGGAAGAGGCATGCAAAGCAGGTAAGTCAGAATAGGGAAATCCGCGGGGGATTTAAATATCCCCCGCGGATTTAAATCAACATGTCCGCCGCTTTTTTTCCGGCTTGGGGAAAAGCCGGAAAAAAGCGTCTAGACTGGCACGATCCTCCGGAATAAAGCCCTTTTCTGGAGGATCTCTTATTCCTACTTTCAAGGCAGGAATAAGAGATCCTCCGGAAAAGGGCTTTATTCCGGAGGATCGCGCCAGTCTAGACGCTTTTTTCTGGCTTTTCCCCAAGCCGGAAAAAAAGTGGCGGACATGTTTATTTAAATCCGCGGGGATATTTAAATCCCCCGCGGATTTCCCTATTCTGACTTACCTGCTTTGCATGCCTCTTCCGTTTTATGGGGCCAGTGTAGATGTAGCCTTGGTGTTGGAATAGCTGGAGTGTTGTAGTTCTGAACTAATGGGAGGGGGAATGAACATATAGCTCAGGCTTGACCGTTTATTTGTAAAATTCTAGACTGAAATTTTGCCTGAGGAATGATTGCATGATAGACCCTCTCTAACAGAAATGATTTTGTCAAGCTCTAGCAATGTCGTATATCCTCTTCCAATAAAACATGTTTATCCTGAGATATAGATATATAAATATTAATATATTAAAGTTAATTGCAATTTGTTATCATGTCACCTTTTTGCATGCTGTTGTAGACAATGTACAGTGGTGTGTGTATTTAAGTGAGAGATTTTCTGTGGTCTCTGAAGCATATATGTGAAGTTGAATTTAAAGATTAGCTTATTAATGTGATGTTTCAGGGACTTATAGATAATTACTTTTACAGCTGTAGATGGTCACTGCTGACTTATGAATGCAAAATATGTTTTCTCACTCTGCCTAAGTCAGCTTTTTGTAAATTTTATATAATATTAACTGTGGTAATTTACAAATATGCCTGCAATAGGAATGTGAGGCATCCACTGTTCATTTACAAAAGTATGAGTCTTTTTCCCCATTGCTCACTCTAAGACTTCTGCAGGCTAGCTGATAAGATTCCCTCCTGTGCAGGTAGATGCAATGTAATGAAATTGGATGTGCGTGCTGAGCTTTGTAAATAAAATGAGATTGACCCCCAGCCATTATCTCATTTATCTGATTTACATTGTAAAATCAGGATCTACACTATTGATTAGGGCATAATTAGTTAATTATAAACAGGAAAAATACAGAGTTATGTTGAGTTTGAACACAGCAGGCTATACTGCTAAAAAAAATTCCAAGGGCATGAGCAGATGGAGATCACTTTAATAAAGAACAGAGAATATATGTTTCAGGTATGGAACTGTCTAATCAACCTCTTGCTGTGAGGAGATTTTTGACCCCCATTATTTACTTTTTTACACATGAACAATATTTCCTTTCAGTTGTTACCATTTCCTTTATTATTCAATTTCTTAATCTAACTGCTACACATTTTCACTTTCCTCTTTCAGTTTATCTACCTTATTTTCTCCATGTAAAACTGGAAAATTAATTACCTGCCTTCCTTTTTGGAATGGAAAACAAAACACTTCCTAATTTTGTTACGTAACATGATTAAATCAAACACATTAACAATAATATATAACACCATATCATCTCATCTAGTTTAACAAACATCAGGAACTTGCTTTTTTTTAAGCCTACCCTTAAAGAATCTCCATTTTTTGCTTTCACAATGTTCTGAGTACAACTTCTGCACCATTGAGATGCCTTTATCCTTAATTACACTCACAGATCATGTACTTTAGCATATAATGGCCAGTAAATTATCCACAAATAGTGAGAGATGAAAATTTGAATGCCCCTTTTGGACAATCTGACCCTTGATACATATGGTTAAGATTTGAGGTAAATTTGTAGGACTAAATATGGGAGGAATGAGATTTCTTTTTATGGTTAAATCTCTTATGTAGCACAATTGCTTATTTGTATTATCAAACGCTCTTTTGTGGGGGGCACTGAATGTCTCTAGGAATTGATAACATAGTGTATGAAGCCTTTTATGTGTGTCTGATTCAAATCAACTTGGATCTCTTTGCTTTCCTATGAAAAATACCAGCTTATAGTTACAAAAGGAATACTGAATTCCAGATAGACATATGGTCTAAACCAGTGGTGTCCAACCTTATGACACAGGAGGGCCATATAAACATAAGCACAAGCTTGTATGAAAGAAATAGATACTATATATTTTAATAAGGTTTAGTCACCTGTAATGATTTATATTTTAAGTTCAGCTTATTTTGTGTTGTGTTGTCTATTTACACACTTGGTAAACTAAAGTGATGTAAAGATAATGACAAAACACTACTGAGCATGTTGTTTGAAGAAGGCCACAATCCTTATGAAATGCTCTCCAAGGGCATAGGTTGGGCATCTTTTTCTGAACTAGGGAGGCTATACATTGCTAAGCTTGTATAGAAAGCCGCCCAGTATGTACTAGTCAGCTTGTTAATAACTCTAGCAGAGAAGCCAAAAACATACCTTTCTATTCCCTCCAAAGAGGAGTTCCTAAAGATCATGTCAGAGGCACATGTCTCCAGTGTAGGGAAGCATGCGCTATTCTTATTTATTCTGCACTTGTTCTGGGAACAAGACTACTGCAAGTTTTCGGGGCTACTAACTTGGCATCTTTCACAAGCAACAAATTCACGTAATTTAAGTTTTAAAGTCATCTTATACAGGCTGGATCTTGCTGGTCCAGCACCCTTGGTAGCTGACTGATCCAGAACAAGAGGATTTGCCCCTGCTGGTGCCTCAGCCTCTTGGGCTGGAGTGCCACAGCCAGAGCTGTGCAGCCAAGACAGAGCTGTGCAGCTGCCTGGCTCCGTGGTTGAGACTAGAGCTCTGCATCCGAGGCGGAGGAACGGGACCAGAGGTCCACAGTGAGGACCAGATCTTCCTGACTGCTGCTGGGACTGGACTTTCCTGGCTGCTGGAGCCAGAACATGACCAGAGCTCTGGGAACAGTGCCAGAGCTCCCTGGCTACCACTGGGGTTAGAGCTCCCTGGCCAGGTCTGGAGGTCCACAGCCATGGCCAGACTAGAGCTCCTTGGCCTGCTGGAGCTAAACTCCCCACCATGCTGTCCGTCCTCCCCAGATGCACACACTCTGGACTCCCAGCTGAGTTGCCAGTGCCCCTTATGGTGCTCCTGCCCCGCCTCCAGACATTCCTCTTCCTGGGCTCTGTGGTCCAGAAAAATCCATAGTCCATGCTGGACCATGGATATTGCTGGACCAGGGAGTCCCAGTTAAGGGAGGTTCAACCTGTAGTTTGTTTAGGTTCTGTTTCTGGATCTGGCAGTATATTTTCTAAGATCCTAGACCATAGTAGATTGTTCATATTGAAGACTTTAATATTCATTTTACCTGTTGTCTTTGTAACTTGATGTAACTTAACTAACCAGGTTTCCTCCAGTTCTGGTGCCAGTGCTAAACTATAATTCATCAAGGAGAAGCAACTGTTTTCTTTACGTAACAGAAGTGTATGTAAGCTGTACCTTTTCCCCAACATTTTGAAGCTCAATTATCCAAAAGATATCGCACAACCGTGCTGCAAGGCAGATGTGCAACAGTAAAATATTCTAATAAGTAGACCATTTTATCAAGTCTGATTCAAGCAAAATGTATTCTGTATCCTACTATCTTACCATATTAAGATTGGTAGAGTCTGAACATTCTGCTATAGAAGTCAATGACCAAATCTGATTGGAATCAATGAAGAGGTTATTGGGCCGACAATCATAGTTTTGTGGCTGGAAGATGAACTTTTTTTGAACAGCATCATTTTTTAATTTCAGTATGCAGTACATTTATCATTTTGTCTTGTTTTTTTCCTCTAAAGGGAGCTTTTTTATATTCATATTTTAAAAGATTGAATTTTGATTATTTTGTACAAGAATATATTTTTGTAAAAGCAGCATTTCACAATTTATGGTTATAATTTTTAAATATGTATCACTTGATACTTTCCCATCTGAAGAGTACGTCATATGAGGATGATTTTACCATTGACATGCTCTCACCAGTTGTGTACATATATTTAAATTTTTAAAAATGAACATTTACCAGTGTTTCAACTTTTTATATTTAAGTTTTGAATATTCAAGAAGCATATGAGAATATTATTCATTAGATACAAAATAATTTTCTTTTCAAATCAGGTTTTGTTGAACATAAGAACAAAACTTGGCTTTAGGATCCTGAAACCTTTTTCTCTCATCATGTTATGGTTATTTAAACCCAACTTACACATATTTACTGGATGACATTTGAAATGTGATTTAAAGTAAAATCAGAATATTGGGCATTCTGGATCAGAGATGTTCCTCTGCCCTCCACATTAAAGATTTTAAAGCATGATTTTGAAGAGGAAAGATTGTTCTCTTTTAAATAGAACATTTCTGTTACAACTGTTTTCCTGTACTGCTGTGTCATTACTAAGCAGACTGCCAATAGAATCTTTATAGGTTGTGTTGAAATGTCTAGTATTCTAAAGTTTGGCATAGGTTTTAGAATCTAGTATTGTTCTTTGGAAATGAATTTTACATATATTTGATAAAATATTATTTACATATTGGAAGCTCTCTAAATGTTTGATAGAAAGGAGGAGTTCAGTTAGAATACTTGTGTGGAGGCACTGCTCAGAAGTGTAAGGGTCTCCAAGTTAAACTTCATTTCTGTTAAATAGATTAGGAATATTGCACCTCTTTTTTTCAGATGCAGAAACCAAGGTGCAAGGAGGTTAAGCAACTTACTGAAGGTCTCTCACAAGTAATTTGCAAAGCCAGGAAAAGGATTCAGGCTCTTCTATTCCCTACTTTCATAATTAACTATGCTGTTTCCCTCTGACTTATTTCCTTATTTGGTAATATGCCTTTGCAATATTTTAATTACTTGCATATCTGGTTACACCAATAAAAATTATTCAGAGACTAAGCAAAAATGTTTACAGTTTGGTTACAATTATATTGCTCTTATTATTATAGAATAGATTTTAAAAACCCTATTCAGTTTATTTTCTTTTGTAGTCATAGGCAGGGCTCGACAAACCGTAGCGAGTAGATACACAGATTTGTCGAGCTCTGGTCATAGGACAGATACTACAATCAGGCAAAATTACAGTTTAACATAGTAAGTGCTATGCAGGGTACTGGTTTCATTATGGTTTTTGCCAATGTAAAAATACTGTATGGGCCCAGTCTTGCATTCCTTAAGAAGGCAAATATCTTGTTAATCCCCAGGGTGTCCATATGGAAGTAGACACTAACATAAAAAGGCATTGCTACTGAAGGGTCTTGGAGGAACTGAGATTTCACCTGTACCAAAGACCATGTTCTATATGACTACATAGAAAAAGAAGACAATTCTGGAATATGCACCCACTACAGTAATGCTAGAAAAATATTTGTTTAGTTTAAACAAATACTATCCCAAAATGGTTGTTTTCATATGGAATTTTAGTGGATTCCTTTTATTTAATCCTCTTTCTGCTTTGTGTTCTATGTTCTGGTAATAATTTATTAAAATATATTAGTATTCTTGGTCTGATAAGTGGCACACTGTGCATTTTATGTTTTAAAAAATAATTCTGCATTCTGCACCTTGCTACAGATTGGGGGTTTTTAAATTGGTTTTGCTAGCTTCTTATTTGTGGATTTTCTAGATTATGAGGCTTTAATTCAAACAGCTGAGATACTGAAGTGGAATAAATAAAAAGAATCTGACAAAATTAGTTTTCAGAAAACTTTCCCTTTTGAACAAAACATCCTAGGGTGTATGCAAAAAAAGTGATGAAGACAACCACTTCAATAAGATGTATGAATCTCTATTACTTGCTGTTCAAACGTTTTTTTCATCTTGAGCATATTTTTGTACTGTTTGATGTAAGACTCCTTTTCTTAAACACTGCAGTATAGCAAATGCTTCTTCAGTGGCAGTAGACTAAGAATGTCTGAATAAAGAACAATTATGATACATGTTTCAGGCTATTTGCTGTGGAATGAATACGGCACAAAACACTATCAAAATGTTTGTTGATAAACCCAGAATTATGAATGTGTAGACTGGACTTTTTGTGAGTTATAAGTGAAAGGTTTGCAATAAAATGTTTTAACTGAATACCTTTTCCAAATCTTATAGACGAAATCTCACGTTATTGACTATTTTGTGCAGATTTTATTTGTTAGTACAAAGTCATTATTTTAAAAAAACATTCATGGAATTGTAAACGTATTTGAATTACTTGATATGTGGGCAGACGTTATGGAAGATGCATAATGTAGAAAGTTCTGTTATCTGAAAAGTGTACTAAATCCTACAGATGGTAGTTATTTATACCAGCCATGGTCTCTGAAAAATGACAACACAGTTTTGTACAAATCTTGAAAAAATCTGCAATAATGCTGCAGATTCTCAAAAATTGATTTGTTGGTCATCCAGTGTTTTTTTAGTTAGTAAGATATAAAATTTTGTAATTCCAAGCATCTTTATGGATGAATAGTAAATATACAGAGCATACAAACCTCCCACCAGCATTACTGCATCAGAATATTCCATATTAAATAGAAACATACTACAGATGTGTGAATGTGTGCATGTAAATCACCCTTCCTGAAAATGTTTTAAATCAAACTAATGATTTGGGGATACCCTAAAGTGCTTTGAATGACTTGATTGAATTAATCAAAAAACATAATTTATCTGTTTCTCTTGCAGGTGTGATGAATGCAGGCTCTGCTACCATTTTGGTTGTCTCGACCCTCCTTTGAAAAAATCTCCAAAACAGACAGGCTATGGATGGATTTGTCAAGAGTGTGATTCTACTTCCTCTAAAGTAAGTTAACTCAATCTGTGAAAATTCAGAGGAGTTCTGTTTCTGCATAGCCTTTTTGAGCACATTGTTGTGCAGTTTCTCATCCTGAGTTTGTGTTTGACAACTTTGAATAGATCTGCAATGGGAAATAGACATTTAATTCTACACAGTTAAAGGTCAAACTGCAAGGATTTCATGTTGTCTTTAACTGAAGAAGAGAACAATGAAAAATGGAAATTGTGTTAATTGGATCAGTAAAAGGGGAGTTAACAGTTCCTCTTAACTTTTCTTCTTATATGATAGTGGTGACCCCCCAAATACATAAACCCAAAGTATTTAATGAATAAATATCATAGTATTCTTTGCTCAATTAAAAGCAGTCAGATATTTTAATAATGTAAATCATAATCTGTGAAGACATATTTAATACTAAATTAATTTAAAATGTATTTATGAAAGATTTAGAAGTCTATCTTTCTTTTTCCAACGTAAATCAATTGTGCATTACATTATTAGGTTAGCAAGAGGGACATTTGTAAGGTAAAATATTGTAAAATTGTTTGATTTTAAAAATCTCAGTATTGAAACTTTAGAGGGGTAACTGTGTTAGTCTGTAACTTTAAAAACAATTAGTCTTGTTCTATATATTTTCAATCTCTTATTGTTTTTCCCTGTTAGTAAATGAAGTGGGTTGTGCCCACGAAAGCTCATGATACCATCTACATTTTTTGTTAGTCCTTAAGATGCTACTAGACTATATGTTGTTTTTTAAGTTTTTCTAGTTACAGATTAACTCGGCTACCCCTCTCAAGCTATATATTTTTGTTATTCTTTAAGGGGTCATCAGGGCTCATCTAGACAATGCTAGAGTTTCGAAAGAGGATATGCAAATTCAGCAGGAATTTACATATCTTCTTCCGATCTCAAGTGAAAGTAGTTTAGATGTGGCTTTTTCGATGAAACCCCTCTTCTCCCCCCCCCCCCAGTTGAAAAGCCACGTAAACCTCATTTTTTGAGGAAGAGCTGCTTTTCGATGGAGAGAAGGAGGGGGTTGCCAAAAAAGCCGCATCTAAACTACTTTCACTTTTGAAAGTGAGATCAGAAGAGTGGACACGCTAAAGAGACAGTGTCAACTTGATTTTTTTTTTTTTTTTGGTAAGTGACTAATTTAAAAAATATCCAGTTTTTGATAGGGTGTTGTTAAAATAAGAGAGTTTTTAAAATCAGTAACAATTCAGACATTTTCTACTGCTCTGTTATTGCTTATCTGGGTCTTTTCAGGGAGATATAAAGTGACTGAATTTCTGATTGCACAGGAAATGGACTATAAAGAAAGTGCTATCAAACATATAAAGTTAAACAGAAAAAATAAAATCTTTTTTTCTGCTAACTTCTTTAGCTTCTAATAATCTTTCTTAGGTATACAGCTATTTGTAACTTAAGGAGATACAAAATTTTCAGGCAGAAGAGGCATTTTCGAGTTGCTGATGTCCTTTTGACAATTGGGAAAAATAAAATATGCTGCTTTGTTGTCCATTAATCAAATCATTCTTCCTTAAGATACAAAAGATGGGCATTGGAAATTAGCTATCAACTACATTTTGGACATCAAGCAGTCTTTCTTGAATTCCACTTAAAATGGTCACTCCTGAAGTGAATTTTAATTGATATTGAATTCCTGTCACCTCTTAAATCAAAAGGGTTTTTTTTTTTATTGTTCGTTAAAATGTTGTGCCTGCTACTTTAAAAAAAATTTTTTGGGGGGGGGGGGGGTGGGTTGCCAAAAGGGCACTTTTTGAAACTCCAGATATGTATTTGGCATTGCTAGCCAAACAACACAGATAAAATGCTATCCTTGCTGAATAACTTACTCTGAAAATTTAATTCAACATTTATATAATTTTCTGCAAAGTGTGTTAATTTTTAAATAGTTTGATATAAAATGAAATGTTTTGAAAAAGTATTATTGAATTTACAAGCTTCTATGACCACAGATTTTTACTGTACGTATATTAAGGATGACTGACATTTAAAAATATATCAAACCATGTTTATCAATTAGACTGATTTTCATTTTCAATTCATAAAGACTCATTCTGAAAAACAATATTTAATACTTCAGACTGATTTATTTCACTATTTTAAACAAGTCAATTTTAATTGTATTTGAAAAATGATGACTCTGATAAGTATTGAGAATGTTGTCTTATGGGGACTCCTTGTGGCTTTGATGAGTTACTTAAAGATTTTTTTCTTTCAAAGCACCATAAAGGGACTTTAAAAAAGCTATATTGCTGTCCATATTAAGAGGTATCTTTATCTTTAGCATACCATATTTTTCTCTCCTCTACTATGCCTCATGGTGTTTAACAAGATCGTGTTAGGTGAATTAAACTTTTTGTACAGTCCTTTCTTTATATGAAAATAATTTAAAAAGCTTACTGTTTTCTTTCTTTTCCAATTTCAATCTGTTGTCTTATTTTATAATATAAATAATATATTATTAATAAAATAATATATATTTTACACATAGTGCCCTCCATGTATTTCAATAGCCAATATATGCTTATAAATTCTAGAGCTTTTTTACCAACTGTAAAGAGGTGGTCCTTTTGGTCTGAATGTAAGTCTGTTAGGCAGGAACTGTGTAAGGAATCTGACATTGTTTGCTGCACTCTATTTGACCTATGGATGAATAGCAGACTTTAGCCACAAGCACTTTCAATCTCTCACACAAATACTAAATCCAATTTTTGATATGTCACAACAAAGTTTCCTGTAAGGATTACAACAGTGAAATAGGATTGGATAGTGCAGCTTTTGCCAAGAAGAAACTAATGTAGTCTCATTCCCTTCAAGTGGAGACATAAGACTTTATAAAGTAACATTTCCAAATAGAAAGTAATAAAGGAATTTTAATTTATTCCCTTTGCTATTCATCTGCTTAAATCCATTTTAAATAATCACTATAGTATGAATATTAATTCAGATACACAAATTTTAACTTCCTAACCAGCAAGTGTTTAGGTATATTGTCCTAAAAAAACAGATTGCGATTCATTTCGGTTTAATAAAAAGTTAAGTTATAATATACAAGTGGATAAACCACAAAAGATTCTGTATAACGATTTAATTGTCCCAATGAAGGTGATTATATTATGTACATATCTAATTAGTTTTCAATTTTAGAAACTAGGTAATGATGACATTGTGTTGATCTAACAAGTAAAGTAGTTTTTTAGGTATTAGTGAATGTTTGCAGGTCGAAGCAATACAAAGGTGCAGTGTGGTAGTAATAAACATATGCTTTAAATTGCTCTCTATCTCAAGCATTTTGTAGACTACTTCTGTTTTGCTTATAATGTGTCACAATACTCTGCTGCAATCTTGTCAGTTATTTTCCCACCAATGTAACATATTCCCATATTACCCTGTCTGTCAAATAACAGACAGACAGTGACTTTGCTGCAGGGCATGAGGGCAACATCTTCTTTGCCGGTAATACTGCATGTCACTTTTATGGGTGATGCTCACCACTAAGGTCTGACAAGATTTCTCATCTCAGAAACATTGTAGTTTTTGTTACTTCACATGAAAGCTGAAATAAATCTATTAGCTAGGTATTTTAACATCACCAAACTGCCTTGAAAAAAAGATTACAATGTGCTTCCAATACTGCCAAATATTAGTATACTAAAATTTCCGATTTTGTAGAATCATGATATAGGGAAAGACTTTCAGAAGTTTCCTTTAAACAGCAAATTCATTTGCATTCTAGAATAGCATTTGACTGGTCTAAACCCCTATTCTTTAAGGTACAAGATCTCTTTGTAAAAATTAGATGAAGACACTGGGAGTTACATAATGTACGTTTCCTTACATTTCTTTTTCAGTACCTCCTCCAAGTTTAAAGTTTTATAAAAGATCAGGATGGCAAAAGATGTATATGTACATCATTATAGTTATAATGACTGCTAGTTACTTTTCCATCATTTTATCCTTGTTTAAGATACATTTTGTGAAAAGTTGAAGAGTAGATATGACAGACAGTTCATTAGCTGACTGCTGTAAGTTGAGCCGCATTAGCCAGGAGACTTCAATTTAGTTCATTTTCATTTCAACTTTTTACTGTACTGCATTGTTTTCAATGGAAGTATATTGTGAATTCATATGCATAGAATTCTCATTTAAATCATTTCTGGAGTATTTTCTGAAACTTACAAATCCATGACATACCCTAACCAGAGCAAATGGTATTTTCTGCTTATCTGTTGTGTTGGAAAGCAGTCATGTAGGATTTTTCTTGTGCCCTAATACTGAGCAAAGTGATTTCTCAAAGATGTTACTTGCTTTAGAACATTGAGCAAGCAAGCTTAACTGCATACAGTAACATCAGAAATGTGAATGTCTGTTCTTCTTCCATTATGAAGATTTATTAAAAATATAAAAAATGAAATGAATTGTTTTAAAATTACTTTTATTTCTAACTTTCAGCTTGCTCATCCAAAGAGTTTTCGGGTGATTGATATGTGGTTAACCTATGGAATTTTAACCTAATTACAATGGAAAATGGAGAGTTAAACTTGGGTAACAAGTACACCTTTTGCTATGAAAACTTACATATAAAATGAACTCACTACCCAGTAGATCATCATATGTCACGATTTTGTGTCAGCGGACTGTGTTAATGAACCTGTTTAGAATCCTCCAAAATGCTAGCCTCTCTATCGTGATAGAAAATTCCAAATCAAAACAAGTACTATTTAAAATATTTACAATATGGGAAGTGCACCACAGAAAAAAAATCTATATTATGTGTATTTTAAAAACTAGCAGATTTACCTAGCATTGTTTGTATCCTTAACTCAAATAGGGTTTGTTGTTTTCGTTTTTTTTCTTCTTTTTCTTCCCTCCCCCCCACCCCCCATTTAAATCATTGTTCTGTGGTGGGGCTAGGGATGAGAGGTTCAGTATGCAGGCTGCCCTCGGGAGAGAGGACAACCCCAGCCCCCTGTCACTGCAGCAGCGCCTCTCCATGCATGTCCGCCAGCTGAAGGATAGACAGACACATAGACACACAAATAGACAAACTCTGAAATATATAGCAGATAAATGTCACTTTCTCTGCTCCTGCCCCCTTCTGGCTCAATGGGATTATAGCTGTCACGGTCCCCATCTCTGGCCTTTTGCTTCCTACCCTGTGGTCATTCTACAATAAATGACCCTCCTACTAGACACTTCTCTTTCCATTTTATGAGAAACTATGGAATTTCAGGTATATCCCATTGTCCTAGCACAACTAAACCTTTACCTTGCTTTTAAGTTACGATAAAAGGAAGCCACATACCAAATTTGGTGGTCCTAGCTCTTAAAGTTTAGAAGGAGTTCTTGAACAAATGAACTAACAGATGGACAGACGTACAGATTCACAAACTCTCAGATGCATAGTAGAAGATAATGAAGTTTTCAAGAGGAAAACAAACTGACATCAACAATTTGTATAAATTAGAAAAAATTGACTTAGTAATGGTCATAAATAAGATCTGTAATGTAATTAATTCTGCATGAACAGAAATACCTTTTTTATAGCTGGGGTGTGTAATAATGCCTGTTATTGAAGTTATTTGACACATCCCATTATAAGACTCTGTTTTCAGTTGCTTACAACTTTGTCAACTTTTAACTATTTGGGTATTTGCCTCAGGTTGATCTTTTTTTTGAAAATTTCACCCAAAACAAGACTACCTTTTGTGAGAGTGATTCTAGGGAAAAATAAGTTGTTTATGTTAAATTAACAGCTAGCTTTTCTTTGAAAATATCTAAAACATCCATGCTTTTTAAATGAGCTTTTAAATTTGGAATGGGAGTGGTCTTTTGCCAGGTGTGTGCTTTTTGCTCCTCCTGTAAAAATTCACCAAAATTTAAACAATACGTCTGTGAAAAACCACTATTCAGATGCTTCTTAGAGACAACTTACATGTTTGTAGCTAAATTCCTTGAAGATGCCATCATGGGAAAACAGCGTTTACCCTGTCATTGAAATTCCTGGCTGCTCTATGCCAGGCTGGGTTCAGGACGAGGCTCTGGGACTAGAATGCAGAGAACCCATCTCTCTTGCCTTCTTAGTGACTCTCTCTTTTGGACCCCAGGAGCATAGAGGAGTAAACTACCTGAACTGAAGACAAAGGGGAAAAAAGCCAGATGTAGGAGAGAGTGAGTGCGGGGGAGTATATTGAGAGGAGGAGTCTGGAGGGAAGACTAGGATGACTTGGGGATGGAGGAAGAGGGAATCTGGTCGTGGGAGCTGGGGTTGGAGAATGGAACATACAGTGCAAGGATATTAGGAATGGGAAAACTGGTGTATATGTTGGGGGAGGGAGGCAGAAGCACAGGGTGAGACTAAAAATGTCTGGGAAGGAGACTGAGACTGTGGTGAGTGAGGTTGGAGGTATGAAGAGAAATAGTTCTTTTAGAGCCATAGTGTGAGGAGATAAGTTGTACTGGTTGGGTAAAGAGAGAAGGCAAAGAGATTGGTGGGGTGGGTGTGGGGGGAGATGACTCTGAAATTGTAGAAGGAACCAACTGTGAGAGAGTGGGTCTGGGAGCCTGTATGGATGGTGAACATGGCCACGCAAGTGACTGATGGCCAGGAGAGTGGGGAATGAAAGAAATCAGATGTGGAGCCAAGAGAGGATAGCTGGGTCTGATTGGACAAGAAGACTAGGAGTGTGATCAGAAGCCTGAGGAGTCTAGACTGGGCTTTCTGTTTGAGGTCAGTGGGATTGGAACAAGGAGCTAGAGATGGGAAAAAGAGAGAGGCTTGGACCAGAAACAGGGAAAGAAGCAAATGGGGTCTCAGCATTCCTCTGCTGTTAGCAAATACCTGTAAAAGTGTGGATCTTAGCCCCATCTAGTGTTAGTCCACATAGATGTTGACAGTTTTCTTCTACTATTAGTTATTACATTCCATGTGATGGAATTTCTAAAGTGGGAGGGGGTTCAGCTGGACTTAAAAGCTGTTATACACAAACACCAATGTTAAAAGACTATCATTAATAATTATTAGTGGAATAAGTTACAAAGAGATGTTGTAAAATCCCCATCATTGGAGATTTTTAAGACAAATATTTATCAGGAATATCTAAGCATATTTCATCCTGCCTTAGTGCAAGATACTGCCATAAATTATTTTAAAAACCCTAGATTTCTATGATTATGTAGGTTGCAAAGCCATGCACTTAAAAATGAGAAAATACCAAAATTATGTTTGTGCAATCTGTAATGCTAAGTAGTTTTGAAAAATCAGGTTCTAGACATCTCAAATTTGGCATCAGAATTAGAGGATATTTTTTAACCTTAATTTTTGCCTGTTTTCTGTATGTGTCGAATGCAGATGATAATACATCCTCATCTCACAGGGGTGTTTTAAAATAAATTAATATCTGTGAAGCTCTCTGCTACAATAGTGATGAGTACCCACGAGGAAATGAATAATTCTGTCTTCAGAGCAGGGTTTGGATAATGTGCAATAATTAAGGTACAGGACCAACACTGAATAATGAGGAAAAAACAAACTAATAGATTGAATAGCTGCTCATTAACTGAGCACCATCTATCCTGGTCACTGAATGAGACTATAGACCTGTAGAAAAACTAGTATGTGATCATGTAATTAAAGACTGTCAGAAGGCATGCAGACAAGCTTATGCAGACAACCTTCATTTTGTCATTGCCTATCTTGTCAATGTTTGTCTTTTCAAGCTAAATGTTTTTAACATATATGTGGGGTTTGGATGTGTAACGTGATGGTGGTGGATTTTTTAATATTGTAGTTTGTACAACAGCACATGTACATAGCACACTATAAAAATGTATACATTGTAATAGCATAAATCATAATTTGGTAATGCTTACTCTTGCCCTATATTACATAGGTTTAGTACAGTGTCATTTTAATCAATTATGTATAACTGTATTTAAAATGCACCTTAAAATTATGATAAAATGACCATATCATTCAGTCTCACCCATCCTGGTTTTATGGTATATCAAAACTGATTTGAGCAAGAGTGTCCATAATAGATTAATATTTTATTGTAACCTTGCCAAATTTCGGAGTGCACTCATCTTATAAAAACCTTTGGAATCAAATATTTTGAGTGTAATGAGAAGCATAAATACAGTGTTTTTAAAGAAGTTGTGACCCTAGGTATTGTAATATTACATCAGAGGGTATCGGTCATCAGACCCTCTTCTTTTGAGGATGCAGCATACAGTCAAATACATTGTTTCCCATTTTGTCAATGTATCAGCTCAAATTTGATAAAAGCTCAGCAGATAACTCTTGCTGATACAACAGACAATAACAAAACAGCAGAGAATAAGATTTTGTATTGCACTGTTTGGACTCTAGATTCTGGTAATTCAAATCACTTTACAAAATAATGAGTTGGATACAATATTGCAGTTTGTGCATTTGCAAAAGGCTGTAGTAGTTCACAAGCAGTCTTGGCTACTCTAACCTCTTATTGTATGCTGGCTAGGGACAATCGAATTAGCCTTACATTTAACCCTCTTGACTAAAGTAGGGGTTAAGTACTGCATAAATCAGCGTGGGAGCATGAATGTGAGTGCAAAATGTTGCTGAAGAAAGTTTCTCGGAAATTGGGGGAAAATGTTAGATTTTAGGAAGTTTTAGAACCACCCCTGTATTATGAGGGTATCCAGATTTTTCAAAAGTTTCCTCTTCAAGTGAGAACTACTTAAGGAAGGGGAAGTGCCAACCTGATTACAGGACCATTGCATCTTGACTATTTTCCAAATAACAATCTATCACACCAATTGTAAATCCAATTTACAATATTAAGCAAATATATCCTAATTTATAAACTTCCATTGTTTATTCAGGTGGAGCTCTTGTATGTCAGCAAAGCATAGACAGATGCAGGTGATATATCCACATCATTTTATTTTTTGATATTGTGAATAGATGTGCATATGTAACTACCACCAGGCAGATTTGAACCTGGGATCTCTGGAGCTTAGTATAGGGGCTGCTAGCCTTTGAGCTAAAAGCAAGCTGGCTTTTAGGCCCTGCTGTAGACACCATACCTTTATGTGGTTTTCAATGTAATAATACCCATTTAAGTACTAGTTAGTAGTAGCACCTAATTAAGATACATGATTTACAAATTTACTAAAATTTGTTAACAGTAATTACCACAAATCAGATCTCTATGCATTGTTCAGAATGCAAAATATAGCCCTTCTGCTGACTGGTAGGAAATATCAGGGCTCAGCAGGTCAGCTACCCAGTGGAAGAGAAATCACCGTCACAGAATGTGGAAATAGTCTTACTCTAAATTTGTTGAAAATGGGTAATCAGAAACAACACACATAGCAAACCCCTCTTAAGGGATCTCAACCTCATCAGTGTTTCATTTCAGAGTGCAACTCTCTTCCCAGTAGTTGATTACAGAAAGTTTAAGGAAGGTTAAGAGCCATAGCTTCTCCCACATAAAAGCCTGCATCAGAAAACCAACAAAATTTTTTTCCCAGGGCCTAAAAATTTGCTCACATTCCAAGACAAATAATTTATAAGACTGTGTGCAACAACACATCTGATGATTTCTTCCATAACACTATGTTTAACTACAAAAATAAAAAAGGCTTAGTACATCTCTAAAAGGAGTTGATGTGTTTCCTTGTCATCAAAGACTTGTGCTAAAATGGAGCAAATGATAAGTCTCTTGCTTTAATGAACTGCTTTATTTTTAAGGTCTCAATCTTTTCCCCTGTATTGTAAGATGACTTGCCAAAAATATATATCTGAGGGTAAACCCAAGGATGCCTGAGTTTGGAAAGAATTTGTCAGTAATATATTTTGAAAGCAATTAAAAATTATAATCATTCCATAAACTCTTTTCATTATTGTTCAGGACATCTAAAAGATACCAGATTTAAATGTGTGATTGGCACTTATGCATTTATACCCTATTTAATGTAACCAGGCATGTTCTTTTATTGATTTTAAATAGCTTAATTTTTTGAATCCCGCTTTGCTATTGACCTAATTCCTACTTTGTGCCAGACAGTGCAGGAAAAAAGACAATACACACACAATGGGGTTCAGCTGGGCTGTAGATTTATTAGATGACACATCTGAGAACCATCACACAATAACTTGCGCAGTATAGGTCATCCTTCCTTTGTATTCCATACCACTTGGTGGAGGGCTACCATTTCCCTGCCACTTTTTCCCCTGGAAGAGGACTGCCGCCACACCCCTAATTGAGTCACATTAGAGTTATTACAACCTCACAGCCTTTCCTCACATGAGGGTATACTGGAGCAGGTTCTCCTTACTCTTCCAGTCAGCCACAAGAGCATTTCTCGCCTTCTTTAGGAGATGCATTTTCCTAATCTGCTTTTAATTCCAGTTTATCAGGGAATGAAAACCCTCTATTGGTACCAGCCAAGTTGTGACATGATTTTGCAATCTAACTTACCGATGGTGTTCCTAGGCTACTAAGAAAAAGGTGAGAAAATGGCCACAGTGAGAGAAAATTGGGCAGTGAGAGAAAATTCCTTCCCAGCTCCCCGAAGGCAATTAGCATATTTTCCACAGTGTAGCCCCAAACCCCCAGACTAAATGAGGGAAGGGACAAAGCTTTTCTTCCAAAGGCAGAATGGTATCCCAGGCACAAGGAAGGATTTATATAACCTTTCCTTTTGAGAGTGTGGGAGCCAACAGATTTATACACTGCACTTTTATGTCAAGCCAATTAGCTTTCTACCTCCCATCCTCATCCTCCAGTGCCTGGGAGAGAGAAAGCAGGATGTAATCCTTAAACAGGACCAAGGTTTTATTTTCCCTGCTGGTTCAGACAACCTGCTCGCCACCTGCTTGTGCCTCTGAGGCTTCAGGGGGTGTATTGTGGCACTGAATTTCACAGAATCACAGCAAATTGTATAAAATGTACAGAATTTGGTTATAGTTATCTTAAAATAGATCTTCTCAGTTATGCAACTATATACTCATTTTTAAGTAAAAACTTAAAAAGGAAAATGTAAATGATCAAAATGTAGCTGTGAATGCAGTATAAATGGTCTCTAAAACATCAAATGCACTTCATCAATCCTGTTGACTCCTGCTTGTGGAGTTCCTTAAGAATAATGTGCCTTTATATTAGTGTGCTAATAATTAAGGGCTTCATGCTGGCAACAGAGTGATAAACAAATTTACCAATAAATTGTAATTGACCATTACCACTTTCTATTAGCAACCCGTGATTACAAACTTTGATTGTTATTTACTTAATTAGTAGAACACATATTGACTCTTGATATGCAAATAGATGATACTACTGAAAAATGTGAATGAAAAGCTTACAACTGAGTTGTGAGGCTTTTACTTTTATGAGCCTTGATTAACTTTTTCGATTAGAAAACACTAAGCTAGCATGAAGGCGGTATTGAAAAACATAGCGTTACATGATCTTTTCTGTTCGAAGATCTGGGCAGAGAGCATCGGGAAAAGCATTTGGAGATTTTATAAAATCATAAATGACCAGATCCGAGAAGATTCAAAGATGTACGGCTACATCTGCATTGCGCAAAAGGTTTTGTGCAAGAGTGTGTCCACACTGCCATGTACTTTTGCTCAAGAGATGTGCTTTTGCGCAAGAATGTCCATGGCAGTGTGGCTGCTCTCTTGCGAAAGCTCTGATGGCTGTTTTAGCCATAGGGGTTTCTTGTGCAAGAAACACCTGTTGCCCATCCACACTGCCGCCTTGCACAAAAAGCCCTCCTTTTTAATGCTTTACTGTAAGGCTATGTCTAGACTGGCATGATTTTCCGCAAATGCTTTTAACGGAAAAGTTTTCCGTTAAAAGCATTTGCGGAAAAGAACATCTAGATTGGCATGGATGCTTTTCCGCAAAAGCACTTTTTGCGGAAAAGCGTCCATGCCAATCTAGATGCGCTTTTGTGCAAAAAAGCCCCAATCGCCATTTTTGCGATCGGGACTTTTTTACGCAAAACAAATCTGAGCTGTCTACACTGGCCCTTTTGCACAAAAGCTTTGCGCAAAAGGGACTTTTGCCCGAATGGGAGCAGCATAGTATTTCTGCAAGCAGCACTGATTTCAGACAGTATGCAGTCTGTGTTCTTGCAGAAATTCAAGAGGCCAGTGTAGACAGCTGGCAAGTTTTTCCACAAAAGCAGATGATTTTGTGAAAAAACTTGCCAGTCTAGACACAGCCTAAATGTCTTTGTACAAGAACAGCCGTTCTTGCGCAAAAAGCATGCAGTGTAGATGTAGCCTACGTGTTTTTAGTTGGGTGGCATCACAGTCTATTCTAGCTCTGCACTCGTGTGTTCTGTTGTTACCAGATCCTGTGATTAATTCATTGTCTTGCAACTCTATTGCTTGTAATTTATTTATTTATAAATAGAAATTGTATAATAAAAGCAGAATTGTAGATTGGAAGTTAATCCCATTGCAGGTCCAGATTTTTTAACCTGAAAATTCTTAAAATTAGCACAAGCATAGTTCTTCATTTAACTAAAGAGCGACCGTTAATCCTTTTGCTTTCAGTCCCTGGATGGGGTCTGTATACCTTGTCATAGTAATCTAATATGCCATTTATGTTTGTTCTTAATGTTGATTTTGTTGTAAAGGCTTTCTGAGCGCTGCAATCACTGCTAAACGATCTTCCGCTCACCAATATGAATTATTAATGCTTCCCAGGCACAAACTAATCTTATTGAACCAGAGAGGGGAGAGGAAATAGGAAGTGATCCGAAAGAGTGTTCTTTTATAAAGCACTAAAAAAGTCATGAATTTTAGCTGAGTCAAATTTTGCTTTTCAGTTTAAAGTAATCTAGTGGTGGTGAAGTTTAAGAGCAGCTCTGTTTAAAACTGGAGACTAAAATCAGCTACATTTAATCTCTTCTTACAAAAGACAGCTGGGGACTGGTGATTTGTGCTGCATCAACCACTTTGTATGTGAGAATGGGAAGAGTGTCTCATCTCTTTAATTTTAGCATTCTTTAGCAGAAAAGTTCCTGTCGTTTAAAAAATGGCTCAGCAAATGGTTTCTCTGTGACTATAATTGTAAGTGCATTATAATTAGTTCTACAAAGAGAGTGCACAAATATTATGTGGAATTTTCAGGGTTTTATTTAAAGATCTCCAAGAAACCTTGAAGATGTACCTTCAGTTGTTAAGTTCATGCAGTAATTACGTTTATCTCTGGCTTTTCATTAAATGTATTTTTGGTAAAGGTTGAAAATTATCTGGTTCAGTGGTTTGTAAACTCTTTTGGGTATGTTTGGAAAGTCTCAAGTATTTTATAGCTGCTTTGAAAAGTTCAAAGTACCAGGCATATATCAGAATATTGCATTCACTGGGAAGTCCTAACCAGTAACTAGAGCACTAGCAGATTCATACAGGTTACACAGACTCTTATGGGATGCTGTAATCAGTGGTTTGAAGCCTTGGTATAATTTGTGGGCCCTCCAAAATTTCAAATGGAAATTTGGACCCCTTTGGAAATATTAGGGTGTGTCTAGACTACATGGCTCTATCAATGGAGTCATGTAGATGAGGCAGGACGACAAAGGGAAATGAAGAGGCGATTTAAATAATCGCCGCTTTATTTCAATCAAAATGGCCACCGCGCTGTGCCGATCAGCTGTTTGTCGGCACAGCACAGCAGTCTAGACGGGGATCTGCCGACCCCAGAATCCTTTGTCTGGAAATGAGGCTTCCAGGATCTGCCGACAAAGGGTTCTGGGGTCGGTTAGGAGTATACTGGGAGGTCATGGTCATTGACAGCAAGATTATGCCAATGGCCAACCTCTGAGAGTAAAGGGGTTCCAGGAGTTGGAGTTACTGTCCTGGATGAGCTGCAGAACTGTCTATGATCCGCTAATTGGCATGTAGCAGATTGTTTTTTCCAATACCTCTGTAGTTCTCCTGCACAAAACTTGTTTTTTTCAAGAGCATTTGTGTATGCATGTAGCTGGACTCGGGATGAAATACTCTTAAAAAGAAAGTATATACTTCATAATGATATGAGCTAACATCAAAGGAGAAATGCATAGGCAGGTATCTATCTATCTATCTATCTATCTCTTATATTATTCTTAAGTATGCTGTTTAAGACCAGAGAGGTATTTTGTGGTTTTGTTTCACTAGCTACAGAAGAAATGTCATTCCTGTTTTGGTACAAGAGGTTTTATGGAATCACATATCAGAACAATTGCAGCAAAAGCTTTGAAAATAAACTCATAACTTCAAACTGTTAGGAATCTAAATTTTATAATATGTATTTTTTAAAAAAATTCCATAATCCTTATTTTCATTCGTCTCTGAAACTATCAAACCTTCTAAAATCTGAAGAGGTAATAGACTCTTGCATCATGTACCCTCACCTACTCAATGGTGTTTGTAGTATAGACTCCTAGAAAGATGTAAAATGTATCTATAAAAGAAGCAGATTAAATAATCCATCATAAATTTAGCATATTCATTGGTTCTTAGTTTTAAACCAGTCCATTAAAGTCAATTGGAAGGCTCTTGTTGATGTCAGTGGGTGTTGGATCAGGATCTTTATAATTAAATACATTTGAATCTATTGTACAACTGTTTATCAGGTGTGGTAGTAAATATTTCTTTTATAGTAGGGCCCAATGACTCCAATGCTGGGCATTGAATGAGCATAGAAGAGAACCAGTCTCTGTCCTGATTACAATGTGACCTAATATAGTGGCTAGGTTACCTCACGTTTGCCTCCTCTGAGATTCCTGTTCCATGCTTCTGAAGCCCATACTGCTGGTCAACATCAGACACAGGATACTGGATTATGTGGGTCTTGTCATAGTTCAAGGCAACTACACCTGTATTCCCCTTCATGATCTACTAAGGGCACCCGCTCTTAGCCCTTAGGCTTCCTAGCCATCCTCACTTGGGTGGATCCCCGCATCTCTTTCACTCCTAAATGGGATTTTTCCAGGCTGCACAATTTCTTGCCTACATTGTGTTATTCCCGCATGGCCTAAATCGCTAGCATCTATGCTTTGCTTACTCTGCACTGGCTATAAACAATATAATTGTTAGCAGTTATAAGTTACTATAAAGCCAAGTAAGCACATTTATTCTTAAAGTGAAAGTATTAGAGCAAAAATATTTAAAACAATAAAAGCATCAACATGTATGCTAATATACTTGCCAAAGATCATCCAACATGACTATGGTAAATGATGAGCCCTTCAAACCAGACCAAAGTTTTTTTCCTGTAGTTACAAGTTCATAACAGCTCAGAAGCAAAATGAATATCAATCTCTCCTTCATTCAACTTGAGTTTTTGATCTTCAATTTCTGTGAAAGGTAATCAGCGATCATTGGCTCTCTCCCGAGTACTTCAAAAAGTTGGGTTCAGAGCGGGAACATGGATTCACATCCTCCTGCCCTTTTGGTGTTTCCTAGAAAGCTCACTTCACTTTGTGTGCAAAGTTCCCTTTTGCCTTGTACTTTGTTTAAAATAGTCGGTTGAAGCTGGTGATACTTTCCCCCTCAGAGAAGTTGCAATAAATCTCATAGTAATCCATAAACTTTTCAATATAATGAACACAAAAATATTTAAACTTAATTCCATATTTAAAGATACTGTAGGAAAGGGCCTTGTATGTCCCAGACTTAAGGTCTAATCCACTATGCCCATATCTGCGTTCCTACAATAGAGTACTGACCGAGATTTTACCGCAAGAGAGCAGATTGAGAGCAACTATCTAGTAACCATAGTTATAACATATCTTTAAAAAAAACACAAATAGGATTGTATACATTTTGTTACAATATTCCAAAAGCTTCATTTTTAGCATTAAGTAGTAGCTCAAATTATGTAATGTTTTAGGAAGTAGAGCTTAGCAAATGCATCAAAACAGACAAAACAAAAATCAGCAACACTGCACGCACGTGCGCACACACAAATTATAGACTTTGACATAAAGTATTCGTTACGTCTTATGCAAACAGTGTATATTTAATCGAAGAAATTTTAGAAATGTCATCTGGTCAAGTACCCTTCACTGTTGTTGAATTAAGTATTATCTAGACGACCCCTATCAGATGTTTGTCTAACTTGTTCTTTTAAAACCTCCAGTAACAGAGATCCACAACCTCCCTTGGTAACCTATTACACGCTTAACTACCCTTACAGTTAGAAAGCTTTTCCTAACGTCTAACCTTAATCTATCCTGTTGTAATTTAGGCCCATTACTTTTTTTGTCTTTTCCTTTATGGATAAGAACAGTTTATCAACCTCCTCTTTATATCAACCTTATATGTGCTTAAAGACTGTTATGTCCCCCATCTAGTCCCACCCTCTTCTCTAGACTAAACAAACTCAGTTTTTACAGTCTTCCTTGTAGGTTATGTCTTCTACACTTTTAATCATTTTTGTTGATTAAGCTTTTCTGAACTTTCTCCAATTTATCATATCTTTACTGAAGTTTGTTGCCCAGAAAACTTTAATTAACATGTTGTCAGTGCTGAGTAGAGTGAAATAATTATTTCTTGTGTTGTGAGCAAGACTCCTGCTAATAAATCTCAAAATGATGTGCACTTTTTTGCAACAGTATTATATTGCTGATTCATATTTAGTTTGTGATCTATTATAACCCCATCCTTCTGTTCTGCAGTACTCCTTCCTATGCACTTGTTTTCCATTTCGTATATGTGTAATTGATTATTCCTTCCTAAGTGTACTACTTTTCATCTGTCTATATTGAATTTCATCCTAGTTATTTCAGACCATTTCTTCAGTTTGTCAAAATAATTTTGAATTCTAATCTTGTCCCCCAAAACACTTGAAACCCTTCCGAGCTTATTACTTCCCTTAAACTTTATAAGTGTACTCTCTGTGGCGTAGTTTATGAAAATATTGAATAGACCCAAACCTAGGACAGATTTCTGTGGAACCCCTTTCAATATGCCCCTGACAGTGAACCATTAATAATTGCTCTCTGAATACAGTTTTCCAACCAGTTTTACACCCTTCTTGTATAATATAGCTTTCTCTGGGCTATATTTTTGTAATTTGCTTATAGCAAGATGCTGTGAGGCAGTATCAGAACTTACTGAAGTCGAGAAATATATCTACTCCTTCCCTCCATCCACAAAGTTTGTTACCCTGTCAATGAAGGGTATTTGGTTGGTTTAATAATAGTATTTGTATTAAGAGTTTAATGCATTTTAAAAATTGTTTAAACATTGTGCTGACTATCACTAAAGTGTGAATCAGAGGTCTCCCCAGTATTTGCTATATCAGGACCTCTATGTGTGTTTGAAAGTTATCACAGTATGCCTAAGACACACCTCTCCGCCTGACAGATTCAGATGTTATGCAACAACACAGAAAGGACACACGAATTTTTTTTTGCAGGATATTTTTCATGTTTTACGATTCATTTCTTTACCATAGTTTCGATAAACTTAGTTTAATGATTCTGTATTCCTAATACCATAATTCACAGAGATCAGCAGTCAGTGAAAGATCTGCGTGGAATGGCAATGTATTTGACACTGGAGTGAGGGGCTCTCCCACATCCTGGGGTGCTGCCCTGCAGCATACCCTTTTGTGGCTCTGCAGGTATGTTGAGCTCAGCACTCATACCAGTAGTTCTTAGAAATGTAAAACCCCAGGTAAGAATTGTATACAACACTTAATATAGAATTTACATTAAAATTGCACAGTTTAACTGAAGGCTGTCTTTCTGTCATTCTGTAGCTACACAATCTGTTCCTGTGCAGACAAGACTTTTCCAAGAAATCTAATGCATCAATGTCAGGATTTGCAATACATCAAATAGTCATTGGGTGTAGAATAATCCATAACAAATTATTCCTGCTTAGCAGCAATTGTCACCCACTACAGTCAGTATCACCCTGTTTTAATGAATTATTTTTGTTTTAGAGTTCAAACTCAAATATAGGATGTCTGTCACTTCATCATATAATTGAGAGGAATCAGAACAGTGGACATTGGGACATGTTTTCTAACGGAGTGAAGATTTAGTGTGTGGGGGGGGGGGGGGGCTATTCCTGAAAAAGAATTGCTGACTTGCATCACATAGGAAAAGATGGAAACCATTATTCGTATGATTGATACCCTTTAGCAATTTAATGCTGCTTTTGGCAATTTCCCATTTTAGTACCACTTTGTTTCGCATTATGTAGGGAAAATCTGGATTTCCAGTACTTGAAGAGCTAAAATGATTGCTAATGAGGATGCAAGAAACTAAATAAATATTGCTTAAAGGATGTCTCAAGTAATAAAAAAAATCTTAGCTTGCTGACCCTGCCTGAAGAATAAAGTTGGATGGTGTAATTTGAAGCTTTGTTCCAACATCTGACAGACACATTTTGCATAATGATGGAGTATATCTGAAAATTGTGCACTTGAAGAGAATGGCTTTTCCAAGCTACTTATCTTTTGTAGCAGAATAAAGCAGCTGATAGTTAGACCAGAAATATCTCCAGGGTTCAATCCTACAGCACAATTAAGCATTTGCAAAGTATTGTGAGCACAGTATGCACCTATTCCCAAACCATAAAACTGGAGTAAACTAGATTGCTCAAGAGTTGTGTGGATTTGCAGTTTAACAGTGATAAGCGGCAAGAAGTTTGCTTCATGGAGTCAAATACTGTTGCTCTAAGCTGTATGCACACACATTTAATAGTTCTTTACTCATAAATGCAGTCCCTTTTGGATCAACTGTCCAAGTGCTTCCGAGCAACACAGTTGAATTTTTTGAGCCGTTTGCATGTGGTTTGCAAGGTAATATAAATTGGGGAACCTTCTATTCCTAGGAGACGTTTTCATAGTCAGTCTCTGGTTATTGATGAAGGAGAGAGAGACAACCTCAGAATCATGAAAAAAGACACATGCAAACATACATGCAGCCTTAGACTCTCACTTAGCTAAGAAAATGATTACAGCTGTAACTCTCACTTTGATTCTTCATAGCTTGCTGGTTGCTTTGTGCATTTGCTGTTTAGAAAAAAAGTATTTTAAAATCTTAAGTGAGATGGGACAAATGTTGTTCTATAGGAAGACAGAGATGACTGCATCCTAGGCAGATGCACCACAGCAAGCACCATCCTTGCTGTGTTTTGTTGAAGAAACTTATGGCCTACGTCTACACTGGCATGATTTTCCGAAAATGCTTTTAACGGAAAAGTACGTCTAGATTGGCAGGATGCTTTTCCGCAAAAGCACTTTTTGCGGAAAAGTGTCCGTGGCCAATCTAGACGTGGTTTTCCGCAAAAAAGCCCCGATGGCCATTTTCACGATCGGGGCTTTTTTTTGCAGAAAACACTACTGTGCTGTTTACACTGGCCCTTTTGCGCAAAAGTCTTTCGGAAAAAGACTTTTGCCCAAACGGGAGCAGCATAGTATTTCCGGAAAATCACTGACGATCTTACATGAGATCGTCAGTGCTTTTGCGGAAATTCAAGCGGCCAGTGTAGACAGCTGTCAAGTTTTTCCGCAAAAGCAGCTGATTTTGCAGAAAAACTTGCCAGTCTAGACACAGCCATGATGTATTCTAGAGCTTGTTTCGCAATATTTAACCTTCAGAAGAGAAGGGATTGATGGGCAAAGCCATACAAAATGGGATGGAGAAAATTCAGCCTCCCCAATAGCAGATGTGAATAATGTGCATAGTGTCTTAAATGTATTGAAACCACATAGTTAAATGTATTATCTAAGATTTTTTTACAATACAATAGCATAATCTCACTGTCAATTCGCAAGAATTTCTCCTCACAGCAGGTATGTAAAAAGGGAAAGAAGTAAAAACCAACATGCTCAGTAATATATTGGAAGAGGGAACAAACTGTATTTTGAGTAACACTTGTGTTTTATGGTGTAGCATGCTCTCATAGGGTACTTCTACACAGCAGGGTAAAACTCGAATTAAGCTACGCAACTTCAGCTAGGTCAATTGCATCGCTTAAGTCAAAATAGCTTAATTTGGCTTTCAGTACTGTCCATGTAGCAGGAAGTCAAAGGAAGAACACTCTTCTTTCGATTTCCCTTACTCCTCATGAAATGAGGGTTACAGGATTCGGAGTAAGAAGTTCTCCATCTCGCCATTATTTCAAAATAATGGCTTATGTAGACATACCTGTAGTGTACACCTCATCACCATGCAGAGATATCCCCATTGCTGTATGTAATGGAACTGTCACAGATAACTGCCAGAGGAAAGGACAGCAAGATGCTTGCTGAGCATACAGGCAGCCATCTCCCTTTTTCCTGTTGAATAAAGAATACTCCATTTCTCCTCCAAAGTCTTGGGAGTGAAAGAGGAGAGTTCATTTGCACAAAACTCTCAGGCTTATAAAAAGAGAGCCTCTGCAATTGTGGGCAAAGGGAAAATGAAAATCATAGCCTTAACTTTTTTTCTCTTCCAAGATTTTCCCATACAACTTGTGATGCTGTTGAGAAAAATAGTAATCTTTTGCATCATTCATATACTGAATGGTATTTGCCCGGTTACAAAGCAGTAAATAATGTGCCAAACATGATTTTACTCCTTCATTTACTTCCTCCTGCAAACAACATTACTGCAGGCAATGCAGCACTGTGCTTCCATAGCTGTGACATGAAAGTCAGGTTGATAAATGGAAAAACTTCATTTACACTCTGTTAAAAATGCCTAACTCAGTGACAGAGTACAAGCAGTGTGTTGCCTTACTCTCTTGACCATTAATGCCAACCCTTCCTTCTGTTGAGCACCATGCAGTTTAAACAAATACAGTTACAACATGCTATCAATAAATATCAATCTGTTTTGATTCACCATCCTCCTCACCCACTGCAAATTACATCAATGATTAAGTAACCTGAAGTCTTTTAAAACTACCACCTATTCCAAAGGTCAAATAATGACAACACCTTGACTATGGTTTTTAATAAGTCTTCTGCTACTTTGCTAGTACCGGTATTTTACTAAGCATGTTTGTGCTACAGTATCAAAGGATCTTATGTTTTTTCTGGATGTGCTCCTCAAATGGAGAAATAATTTTTTTTAGGTACAGAGAGAGAGGTCCTTAATGATTGCAGATGGATTAGATTTTTATCTGTAAATATTGGTAAACGTGAACTTCATTATACATATACACATACTGGCAAAAAATATTTCCATAAAAAATAATCAAAATTTACCGATAATCAAAGTAAGAAAAATGTGCCTTGTCGTCTTTATGATTTTATTTAGTATTAGTTACCACATGGTAGCTAATAGGTAAGAATACCGCAGGCAAAGCAGCACCTTTTTTTCTAGTGAAAATACAATTTTTGAGGGAGAGGATAGCCAGTCAGCAAAAGGGAGAGAATGTTTGGCAGCAAAATGGGTAAAAAACAACCATAGTTACAAATAGCAACAAAATAGTATGTAAAAAATTTAGAAGTGTCTTGCATATATATTTCTAACTGAAATGTAATTAATTCCCCTATATTCTTCAGACTTAAGAAACTGGCTTCATGTTTTATAAAAGGACTTTTCTTTGCATAACTCTGAATAGAAACAGCTTGTTTTCTACTTTGCTAACATTAAAAGTCATTATTAGTAAGTTTAGCTCCCCATTCATTACTGTAGTCATGTTTTCAGAGCCTGGTGTAGGAGATAAACTCTTTGCAAATGAAGACAGCATCCATTTTCTTTGTACCTCAGGCCATACAGAATTGATTGGAGTAATAAAATGACAGTACCTTGTAATGTACTGACGGCTCTTTAATTTGAAAACCGTTCCAACCTGATTCAAAGCTTGTTTAGGGCAGTTTATGACTTGCATAATTTTCAACTGGACCAGAATAGAGGATGGTGTATGAAAATTGATACAGCGTTAATATAACATATTCAAACCTGTCATGTTGAAGTCAACTTTGTGGGGAGCTTTTAGGAGTTTTTGTTTAGTTGGTTGGATTGTTTAAAGTAGCAATGGCAGAAAAATAATTATTAAAGTTCTGCTTGCCATAAATATAATTGTAAAGTACAGTTTACATTTATCTTGTTTCAAATATAGCTTTGTAATGTTTCTGTATGTCTAAACAATGTACAAAAAACAGGACTATGTAACACAGTGTGAGCATTTATATACAGGCAGTCCCCGACTTACGCGGATCCGACTTATGTCGGATCCGCAGTTACGAACGGGGCTGCCCCAGAGTACACGGACTGCGGGACCTCGCGGTCCTGCCGCCCGTGTACTCTGGGGCTTTGCTCTGCGTCTCCCTGGTCTGCAGACCAGAAAGACGCAGAGCAAAGCCGCGGAGGGGCTCGGGCAGCGGGGTAGCCCCGCTGCCCGAGCCCCCCCCCCCCCCACCCGCGCGGCTTTGCAAAGCGCGGGGAAGCCGGCGGCGGGGCAGCCCAGGCGCGCCTGGACTGCCCCGCCGGCTTCCCCGCGCTTTGCAAAGCCGCGGGGGGGGGGGGGGGGCTCGGGCAGCGAGGCACCCCAGGCGCGCCTGGACTGCCCCGCCGCCGGCTTCCCCGCGCTTTGCAAAGCCGCGGGGGGGCTCGGGCAGCGGGGCACCCCAGGCGCGCCTGGGCTGCTCCGCTGCCGGCGTCCTCAGAGGCGCTCCCCATCTCCCTGATCTGCTGGTCTCCAGCAGACCAGGGAGACGGGGAGCAAAGCCGCGGAGGACCCAGGCGGCAGGACCGCGGTGCATCTCGGTCCACCGCCCGAGTCTTCCTGGTCTGCTGGGGTGGGGGGGGGGCGCAGCTAGTACGCCCCCCCCCCCCCCCAGCAGACTAGGCTTTTCTCCGGACGCCTGTGGCAGAGCAGCTGGGGTGGTGCCGGTTGGTCCTGCAGCGCCGCTCTGGGCGCTACTGGTGCAACCCAGCAGCACCCCAGCTGCTCTGGTCCTGATTCAGCCGCTGCTGGTCAGTTTCAGCAGCGGATGAATCAGGACACCTGGGGCAGAGCAGATGGGGTGCTGCTGGGTTGCTCCAGTAGTGCCGAGGAGCGGCGCTACTGGAGCAACCCAGCAGCACCCCAGCTGCTCTGCCCCAGGCGTCCCCAAGTCAGCTTCTGCTGAAACTGACCAGCGCTGACTACAGGAAGCCTGAGGCAGAGTTGCTCTGCCCCAGGCTTCCTGGAATCAGCTGCTGATCAGTTTCAGCAGCAGCTGACTTGGGGACCCTTGGGGTTCTTAAGTTGATTCTGTATGTAAGTCAGAACTGGCGGTCAGTTTCTGCAGCAGCTGAATCTGGACGCCAGTTCCGACTTACATACAGATTCAACTTAAGAACAAACCTACAGTCCCTATCTTGTACGTAACCCGGGGACTGCCTGTATATCATGCTTTAAAGAGTCAGTTCTTTTTCTTCTGAATGAAAGGATATCTAGGGCTTTTGTTTGGTACAGTTAACAGCTGCTATGACTTTAGTAGAGACCTGAGGGATAATTATTATATGTTTTTATCATACATCTCCTTCTACCCTGTATATTTGCATGCTGTATTTAAATGTCACCACTTTCAATATAAATCCTACATAGGTACAATGATTCAATTTTGCACTGAGCTAAAACTTAGCCCCTTATTTAATATTCATGAGTCTGTGTGTGTGTGAGAGATGAGTTTTCTGAGCCTCATGAGACATCCCAGAGCCTGAATGTTCTGAGCCTGAAGAGAATTTGAGATAATTACCTGTGAATCCCAGTCCACAAGCAAGCATATAACTGGGGGTATGTCTACACTACCACCCTAGTTCGAACTAGGGTGGTTAATGTAGGCAACCGGAGTTGCAAATGAAGCCCGGGATTTGAATTTCCCGGGCTTCATGTGCATATTGCCGGGTGCCGCCATTTTTAAATGTCCGCTAGTTCGGACTCCGTGCCCGCGGCTACACGCGGCACGAACTAGGTAGTTCGGATTAGGCTTCCCATTCCGAACTACCGTTGCTCCTCGTGGAACGAGGTGTACCGGTAGTTCGGAATAGGAAGCCTAATCCGAACTACCTAGTTCGTGCCACGTGTAGCCGCGGGCACGGAGTCCGAACTAGCGGACATTTAAAAATGGCGGCACCCGGCAATATGCACATGAAGCCCGGGAAATTCAAATCCCGGGCTTCATTTGCAACTCCGGTTGCCTACATTAACCACCCTAGTTTGAACTAGGGTGTTAGTGTAGACATACTCTGGGTGACTCTCCCCACCCCTACAGGTATGTAGGTTCCTAAAGAAAGCAGCCACTCCAGTCTGCTCAGTGTTATTTGCTGAGTGAGAGGGTCGCTAACAGGGATTTACTATTTGGTAGTGCTGATAGACTACCCATGCCAGGAGTGGTAGAAACTTCCTAAAAGTGTGTGAGAGCCACTGGTGCCGAAACCATAGCCCCACCCTCATGGTACCCCTCCCTTTGAGACCTTGCCTTCACGCCATGCCGACATTTCCCTGTAGCTCCCTCCCCCCAGCACTGCCCCTTCCTCTGAGGCTGCACCCCCATGCTGCCTCTTCCCCCAGATGCCTCCTCCCATCACTCATTCTTACAGCTTGTCAAAAGTGGGCAGGACTGTGGCTCCCTGACCAGCACCCTCCCCATTCCCCTCTTCCAAACTATCCCTACTCCATCTCAAACTAAGCTTTTAAAATTGTCTTAACACCTAGAGTTAAATCAGCAATGCTTTTGTGTCTGTCTCTCCCCTTCTCCCTGCAAAATTGTAATATTACCAAGGATTGGATCACTGGGTCATCTCCCCACTAGAGATCTAGAGTCAAATCTTGCCTACATAACAAGTGAAAATGACTTGGAGATTTTATTCAAATACCTAGTAAATATGTCAACATGCCAATAAAAGCCCATAATTTCCCTCGAACTATTTATTTTTATTTTTCTAGGACTGGAATATCATAATTTTACTGATTAGAATATGTATTGACTGTTTACAGAAATGTGCATAATATTTCTACAAACTGCTTGATTTAAGCCAATATCATCCTACTTTTCATATTTCATGAGCACTAATGCCAAAAGAGTCACTGTTAAAATAGGAACATCTTTGTATATACATATAGAATGGCCACCTGTTTATCAAAAACTTCCTCTTCTCAATTAAATGCCAACCCAGTGGGAGTTCAAACAGTGTTCAGTTCTGAGCTAATATCTAGATCGGAATTTTGCAACAGTTTGGTTTTAACATAGATACGGTTGATTTTAATAATAGCTTGTTCAATAAAAGTATGGGACATTCTCCATGTGTGCATATATAATGAACCTCTCCTGTAAAATCACCATTTTGCCAGTAAACTGACCGCTCTAATTTTTTTTAACAGTTTACTTTTCCCCATAATTTATTCATTTTTCATGGATACAGTGGTCCAGTAAGTAAGTGTGTGTGTGTGTGTGTGTGTGTGTGTGTCTTCGTAATATGTGTGTGCATACACACATGTACACAAAAAAGCTTCAGGATGAAGATAAGTAGCTCTCCATATGTTGGTGAGAAAATATAATGGTATTCTAATGAACCAAGATGGGCATAAACAACAAAATGTGTATCAGATAATTCAGATGATTTAAGGCTTGCAAGTAGTCATACAGTTAATTTGTTTCTTCTTACTAGGAAAACAAACACATGAAAAGTCCTAACAAACACTTAAATTAGGAGTGTTTATCTTGGAGGTCACATGAATTGGCTAAAGAATAGATGTATTTAAAATGCTCACTACTGACCTCTACAGTCCTCTTTGGCAAGTTTCAGACAGTCTTCTCTGTAGTTCTTCATGATGCAAGACTTTGTGGAAGAAGAAAAGGCCAGTGATTCTATAGATTGGGGCATAATGCTCTAGGTTATCCATAAGAAAAGTGGGGAGGCAAAACAATAACTCAGTAGAAGTACTATTTAGACTAAAACACTTTTTTCAATTTACCATTGTTTTAAATAAAGTTTTTGTCATAGGTCAGGTCTGAAGGTTTCGTATACATTTTAGAACTGTCAGTTGCTTATGATGCTGATATAGTGTAAGGTTGTCAATTAATCACAGTTAATGCATGCAATTAACTCAGAACAAATTAATGCTTTTTTTTAATTAGAATTAATTGCACACCAGGGCACCATGCTCAGGGAGGCAATGCTGCATGTCTCCAGGCAGGGATGCCCCTCCTCCTATTGGCCTGCTTCATTACTGCATCTGTCTTCTCCCCCTCAACAGAGTTGCCTCTGGCCAAGGTCTGCTGTTCAGGCTGGAGGGGCTGATGTCAAGGTGTCCCCCCTCCTGGCCATCTGTGCACTGCTCGCTGCTGAGTGGAGGGCAGGGAGAAGGGCGTCTACTGCTGCTACTGGCTCAGGAGTTAGTGCTGCTGATAGCAGCTGATGCTGGCTCAAAAAGCATCAGGCTCCTGTGTGCTTTGCTTAAAGACGCAATCCTTCCCCAACACGTGTACGTTTTCCCTCAGGCATACACTCTCTTCCCCCAACACACATTCTCTTATACAGGTTGGACCTCCCTGGCATGGCACCCTTGGGACCTGACTGGTCCCAGAGGAGGGATTTTGCCAGGTCAGGGAAGGTCATTTTTGGACCCCAGCCATTGGCCCTCTTGGCCCAGCTGCTGGCCTCCCAGCTGTCTCCCCACCTCTTGTTAGCTCCGCTGCTCTCCCAACTTCCTAGGCAGCCATCGCTGCCATGGCTCTGCCAGGCAGCCCAGAGCTGGGGATCCAGGCAACCTCACATGTTGTGCACCGTGCACCAGGGCTCTCTAAGCAGCTCTGCGCACCAGGGTTCCCCAGTCCAGACCCCCACATGCTGTGTGCCAGGACTTTAAGCCCCACTGGGCAGCCATACCCTGGGTCTCCCAATCCTGCTAGGCAGCCTTATTGACACACGTTATGCAGCCCTGCTGTCAGCTCCCTGCAGGCAGCACACTGCCCTGCTCGCCCTGTGGGGTCCTTGTTGTTGGCCCTCCACTGAGACTCTCTGGTCCTGCAACATCCATGCCGACCATAGATGTTGCCAGACCAGAGAATCCCAGTTAAGAGAGTGTCAACCTGTAGCTTAACAATGAGATTAAAACTAATATTAATCACTGTTATTTTTTAAGTTTGTGATTAATCACAAATAATTTTTAAATTGTTTGACGTCTCTAATAAAATCCTTTCAGGTTATTGGCACCTAAGTGTTCCATCTAAAGTTCCCACTAATTAGTACTATCATTCAGTGACTTATTTTATTGTTAGTATGGTTGGGAGCCATAGTGTAGACAAGACGTATTCATCTTCTGGGATTTTTACCACTTTGGCAGTTATGTGCACAGGAGCAGTTTGTTTCCTCACATGGCTGGTTTGCAATATATCTTAACTCCCTGTAAAATTTGAAAGCTGTGCTTCATCTGGCACTTGTCTAGTTCAGGCTGGCTTTGATCAACCCTTAGGTCTTCACACCATTTTCTTCAAATTCCATGTTGTTAAGAGCTAACTGTATTGACAGTTATGTCACCTTTAGCAATTCAGAACAAAAGGACCATGAGAAGTGTTTCTCAGTTCCATTCCTGCAGGGTGATGGTCATCTGCCTGCTCCACCCTTCTTTCCATAAAAAAAGTCATTGGGCAAGCTAATTTCTCCTGTAGCAGAGTTTAATATATAGAAGAGTGGCCCAGACCTGCTTTTGAGTTCTTTGCATTTCTCAAGAGGAGAGCTGCACCATCCTAGCTAGGAGAGGGAAATCTGTGGAATCTGAGCCCTATTGGTAAAGGAGTTCATAGCTGATACTCAGATTTGGTTGGTGTATGGGAGTCAACATTGTTTCAACTATAGGAGTCTGAAATTTTAATATTACCCATATATGTTATAATTTTAACTTGTTCAGTGCTATAGGACACTGTTTTTAAATCATATTCTTTATTATTTTTACCTCACCTTCCTTAGTAATAATCTCATAATTATTTTGCATAATAATTGCTAACCTGGCCACACTTGGTGGAACCTAATTAAATAATATGTTTGGATGAAAATGACAGGCAAAAATCTAGGAACCTGAAGCAAGCAGCCTGCCCAGAAGAGCATCTTTCTCCAACAGATGCTGCTTGTCACCTTTCTCCTTCATAGCATAGATCTTTCTGCTGCAAACAGTCACTGATCCTCCAAAGACACAGCTCTGAAAAGAACACCAACACTTCTCTCCCAAAATGGAGAAGAGGAAACTCCTTGACTAGCAATTACACTGATTAGCTTTCTGGTGTTCAAAGAGGAGACGAGCAAGAGCAGCACTTCAAGGCATTCTCTTGCCAGTACAATCAAGAGTTTGGCATAGTCTGGTCACCTGAGACACAGCCACTGGGAGAGAATTAGCCAGTAGCCAGGTTGAGCAGAACCAAAGTCATCAGTAGGCATAAGCAGACTAAATTGCTTAGGGCCCCGAGCAGCTCAAGGGAGCATCCTATTTGGGGTTTTTTTGGGGGTTTTTTTTGGGGGGGGGAGGGGAAGATTCCTGCTTAGGGTCCCTAATAGCTAGCACTGTCTCTGAGCAGAATGAATGGAGAAGCAGATTCTATTGAACCAGGCTGGGGCTAAAAAGATCAAGTGGAGGTTATGGGGTCATCCCAACCACTGGTGGCCGAGAGGAATGTTTGATAGAAAGCAGGTCTCCAGCATTAGCAGAATGAGGGGAAAGGAAGGAGCATTCTTGGAGCAAAGTCCTAAAGACATCTCTTATGCTCTGTAATCTTGGGGTTGGGGGTGGGGAGGAGGTAGGAAGAGTAAAACAATACACAACCTCCTGCTATTCATTCGTTCACCTCTGAGATTCCATGATCCAAATTCTGGAATGGGCAGATCTTGTTTCTCAAACTAGGGAACTGAAAATGAGTTTTAAATGGGCTACCACAGATTTATAGAAATACTCAATGTAATTTTCTTTTATGTTCTATTTTCTAGTTATAAGGAAGGGTCTGAATAATGTTGCTCTCTGGTTTTTTAAAAAAATCAGAGAACAATATTGAAAGCAATCCTTAGGGTAGTTACGACACATAAATAGCCTTTCCAAAAGTATAACAAAGGATCTGGTTATGAGCAAAAATGTGAATGGGGTATTTGTCTCAGACTGTTCATGTCTTGCCTTTAGAATATATATTTAGGGAGTTTAAACAGATATATTGGGCTGAATTGCAAATGCTGTGTCAACATAAAATTTTAATTTATTTTTTCTAGAGGTCATTATCTTGGAGAAAGACAGTAATGAGCATCTCTGCTTGCAATTTCCAAGAGTGCATTGTTTGATATCCTTGCTTTAGAGCAGTGGTCACCAGCCAATAGTTTGGGATCTACTGGTAGATCTTGGAGCCTTTGACAAGTGATCCTGACTGGTTTGGCCAGGAAGCTATCAAGCACTGGCACTTCAATTGCCCCTCCACCCACTCTTGTGCTGCTCCTACTTTCTACCTTAGAGCTTCCCCTGGGAGCCTCCTGCTTGCTATGCAGGGTATGGGAGGGAGAAGGGTGTGTGTGCTGATGTCAGGGTATTGCTGAAATCAAAATCAGGAATCCCCCCCACACCACTTTTGTACCCTATCTCCATACTAAAATTCAAACAGTCAATCAGACTCACTCATGCCAAAAGCTAGTACGGTCACCTGGTGGCCCATCTCTTCCTAGCAGACCTTCTTCCTGGAATACCATCCCACAGTTAAGGAAGCTGAAGAACTCAGGAAAACAGACTCATTCAGAGATATGTTCTTTCTCTGATTTTTTTTCCCCAATATATTTATGAATTGTCTGCCTCCAACAATTTCAAGGCCTTTCAAGTATACAAATATCATATACAGTAAGCTTCCGATAATCCGGCACCTTTAGGACCCAGGGGGTGATGGACTATCAGAAGGGGGGGCTATGAGGGGTCTGGGGTGGGGTGGGGGGATGCTACCCCAGACCCCCTCATAGCCCTCCCTTCTGATAGTCCGGCTCTGCCCCAGGAGTCCCCGATTCAGCCGCTGCTGGTCAGTTTCAGCAGCGGCTGAATCGGGAGCGCCTGCAGCAGAGCAGCTGGGGTGCTGCTGGGTTGGTCCGGTAGTACCGACCCTTGGTGCAGCAAGACCAACCCGTCAGCACCCCAGCTGCTCTGTCCCAGGTGTACCCAAGTCAGCTGCTGCTGAAACTGACCAGCGGCTGATTCCAGGAAGCTGGGGCTGAGCAGCTCTGTCTCGGGCTTCCTGGAGTCAGCCGCTGGTCAATTTCAGCAGCGGCTGAATCCGGGACAGCTGGGGTGCTGCTGGGTTGGTCCCGCAGCCCCGAGGGGCAGCGCTACTGGACCTACCCGGCAGCACTCCAGCTGTTCTGCCCCCTGCTTCCCGGATTCAGCGCTGGTCAGTTTTAGCAGCGGCTGAATTGGGGAAGCTGGGGGCAGAGCAGCTCCAATGGTCCGGCTGCCCGGAGCACTTCCGGGTTCCTGATGGGGCCGGACCATCAGGAGTGCCGGACCGTCAGAGGCCGGACCATCGGAGTTTTACTGTACTTTGTTTCAAGACACGTGCCATTTTCCTGGTACAACCAAACCCTTACCTTATCTTATGATAAGAGGAAGCTGTATACTGGATTTGGTGGTCCTAGCTCTTACTGTTAGGAGGAGTTCATGAACAGAGACAGACAAACTCTCTCAAATGTGTAGTAGATGACCCGCTTCAGCAACTTCAAGGCCTTTCAAGTTTGCAGATTGCATATAACTTGCTTCAAGAGAAAGATATTTTAAAAAGTTTGAGGACATTCTGAAGCAAAATATGGCAACAACCAGTAGCTAATGTAAGAATTGGAGACCTAAGTCCAATGAATCAAATACAATGTTGTCAGGCTTCCATCTCAACCACGCCAAGACACTGAGAGCTCATTATTTTCTTGAATGGAGAATGACAGACACATAACCCAAAGCCTATACATGTAGGAATAACTCTATTTGGTATTCTCACCCACGAGGACCATTTCATCAAGATTAATCAGAAGACTACATCAAGAAACATCCTCTTAAATAAGCATGGGATGGGTCTTAACTGAGGAGACTATTGTGCAAACACTGTGTAATTCAGTGCTAGATCATTGCTCAGATGAAGAGTACTGTGGTCCCATGTGGTTAAGTTCCCCACATAGAATTAGTTGACATATAATTGAATCAAACAATGAGAATAACAATATGGCTATTAGCATACACACAAAAAAGGTTCATTGACTACCAGTCCTCTCTGATATCCTGACTCCTAACATCCAGGGTTGTATTGCAGCAAAAAAAACTCCTTGCCAAAATCCAGAAAATACCACAACTTTCACTTTTTAGATATATATATAGGAAATGTCTTGCCACTGACACATCAGAGAAAGGCCTATATAGACTACAATACTAAGTTTATGGGCGATGCTGCTGTATTGTGGAAAACAGAATGGGAATAAGCTGCTTGGTCTGTAAAAATCTCTATTCGGATGCAGGCTTAACTGTTTCAGATGTGGGTCGATGAGATATGTGGCAGATGACCACTCAAGAACAGCCCTTTATAGCAGCAATTGAGTATCCGGTACATCTACTAAAATGACTGCTCACCTCAGGTTATGTGCTGATTATCCTGAGACTGTTGAATGGATAAAATGTGATACTCACATCGTTTTGACACGTTTGAAATTTTTGTATTTTAACATGTTTTATCTTTCTATTTTATATTTTCAAAATCTTTCTGTTTTTAATGTGCCACTTATGGATTCACTAATAATAATTCAGTATTGTTAAAGCAGCTGATGGACAGATTCAATAAGATCATTGCATAGTTTTATGTTCTACATCAGTGTTCAGTGAGACAAAAAACAGATTTGCTTATGGGTTGGATGACATGTACTATACAGTAAGTGATATGTTTATTGAATCTGGTGCTAGATTTGGGAGTATTCATTGAAAACAAAGGAAAAAATGAAATGGATCAGATTTTCTTTTCCGGTACACCTGTCATATTCTACTAGGCAAAATTCCAACTTCACATACATGAACCACAGCTCCCATGTAATTTTTGCATCAAACTTAGTAGTGACATAAAAGTGGTATAAATTACACTGTAGTTAAAAGTGATAAAGTAGTGTAACTTACTCTGATTTGGGGTGTAGTTGATGTGCAATTTTTAACCTGCACACTGATGAGTAACAGGAAAAGCACACAAAAGGGAGTATGGTGCATACATGGCAATCACAGAATCATAAGAAAGGACTTTGAGATGTCGTCCTGTCCAAGCCCCTGCACTGAGACATGACCAAAGATACCTAGAACATCTCTGATGGATGTTAGGTCCTCTTCTTAAAGGCCTCCTATGATAAGAATTCCACAACTTCCGTTGGTAATCTATTTCAGTACTTAACTATCCTTATAGTTAGAAAGTATTCCAGTATCTAATTTGTTAAGCAGTGTCTCATTTTCCATTTCTTGTTCTATCTCGTTTGCATTTGATTGCAGAATCAAGGCTCAGATGATTCAAGTCAGAAAAAAAAAATTTCTTTCCACGTGAAAGGAATGGAAGGGAAGGAGGAAGAGTAGATAAAACAATAGTAGTAGTAATATGGAATTGTATATCTTCAAATATTGTACAAACATTTACTAATTCTCACAATTAGTGGAAGTTATGTGATACCCCCATTTTACAGATGAAAAAACTGACTTGTCCAGGTTCGAAAGTTAAGATTTAGAAGTTCCTGGCTTCCATGCCTGTATGCAGACCAAAGTACCACTAAAACACCCTCTCTTTTGTGGAGTACCACTTCAATACACTTCTGAGGGGTCTATTTGTCTCTGTTGCTCTCAGGACTCCGAACCATCAATTGAAGTAGTCTCAGAGGCCCCAGGTAATGTGGCACCCTCTTCCTCAAGAAGCAGCTCTGAAGAGCAGGTAGCGGTGGCACAGAAACATCCAGAAGAGGTAGGATGTTCTGTCTCTATTCTATTCTTCAATTTATGTTGAGTATGTAGGTTTACTGCAATTTTTCATGCCTGGTCTTATTTTACTTCTAAAGCCTTTGTTAAAGCTACAGCTCAGAGGTATCCTTCCACACTGTGTCTTTGGCACCTAAGACCTAATGCCTGCTGCAGTGCGTAGGGCTTCAACCAGTGCTGTCCACGAGCTAATCCCATTCTGTCTACTGTTAATTGACACTCTCATAATGAATGACTGGACATTCTAGGAACGTGTGAAAATATTTTGTTCATTCCTTATTTCTCAGGACAGCAAGAATTTCTTTAAACTCTGGGGAAATTAAAAGAAGTAGATTCTGATTATTAGAGGTTTTTTTTTTAATGTAAAGCTATTGCCAAACTTCTCAAAAGTAAACTTCACTAGCTTATGTTGGCCATTATCTAAAGGGAATTTCCTCCTCATTTGTAAGGAAGGGAGTTTTGACAATGAATTTCACTGTGACTGTCTATTTTAGCCCTCATTAAGAACACCTTGCTAGCACTAGATATCATGTGCATGGTCTAGTCATATGCCCAGGATCCCCAGCGCTAAGATAAAATCTTGGTCCTCAGTCCCTGAAGTCTACTTAGCAGTAGCTCCCCTGGGTTAGCAAACCCTCCCTACCTATTGAATTCTGTTATTTGATTTTACCTAGAAAAGAATGTAGAATAGATTGATTTCTTTAAAATGTTCTTTATGTGGCTGATGTTATGTGGCATTTCTGTTCTATGAGATTTGAATAAATTATAGAAATGATAAATTATAGAAATGTTGCCAAAATGTTATAAAAACAGCAGTTTAGTGAACCCTTAGCACCCCTAAGAGGACAGCATCAAAGTCCACACTGCAGGTGCCAACTTGTGACTTTATTCCATAATGTGACTTAAGACTCATTCTGTCTCTGAACCTACATTACAGATACCCATCCATAGCAAGGGAGATGGGTTTTCTGCAAAATTGAAAGTCCTGATCCTCTCCTACTGTGAAAAACATCTTTAGGGGATAACTATTTCCAATTTCAAAATGTCTTATTGAAAATAGGATTAACACCTGAGCCTATGAAAAGCCCTAATTTTCCATTTCCCCAGAGTCCCTATCAGATTTAGATATTCCTTTTCTGTCAGGAAACATTATCAGATGAAGTGGTCTTTATGTTGAAACCAGTCCTACTCCTTTCTCAGTGTTCTAGCTAGAGTCCACCTCATAAAGAAGGACATAGAATTTTTGTCATTCAATAGCAGTGGAAATATGGCTTGACTAACGTTGGGCTCTTTCTTTAGGCAGCTCCTGCTATTTTTAGAACTATCTAAATATCTTCTGGAACTTCCTGTTCTTCCTGGTAGTCATATCTCTTAAGTCCAGCAAAGAAGAATAGAGTCATTCAATTATTATTATTTTTCCACCTGGCAGGAGATCATCAGCTTACATCATTTATTTTGTGGCAATACCATTACTTTTAGATTTGGAAGTGACTGTCAGTTTATTCCACCTAAGTGGTCTTATCCCAGATCTCAGGAAAAAATAATATGGAGCATTACTAATAATTCTGTACTATACCTTGAGTAGCAGAGAGAGCTTGGATTGTTAATATTCATAAATTCCAGCTCCTGATTCCTGGCTTTATCAATTTACTCCAGTGATAGGCACTGATTCTGTCTCTGTTTTTGGATGTTTCTCTGTTATTGACCAACAATTGAGAGATCACACTTAAGATCACATATCATGAGACTAGTGGTGGACAGCTAGAAAGAATAGGTTTCAGAGAAAGGCGTGAATTATGATAAATAGAGGAAGGAAGGAAAAGAAAGGAAGATGGATAATTATATTATTTTGTCCCTGAAACTCTGAACTTTTGGGTGGAAAGGAGGCCATAGCAAGTTCAAGGAAGGGGATGGAATACAGAAGCAATGTTAAGACTTTAGGACTAAGTGAGGGTTGTCTTGTTTAGCCAGCTGAACATAGGAAGGACAAATGTATAGGTAGTCTGTGAAAGAACAAGATTGTCTTCAGCAATGCTCACTATAGTGTAAGCAGGACTAGAGCTGGTGAGACAGGGAGAGAGTTAGGATTACGGAGGACTTTGAGAGGCAGAGAAGAGGAACAATGGTATCTTGCCAAATTCAGAGCCCATGCCAGGCTATAATTGGTGTAAATTGCACATTGGTAACTGGTAGTGAATGCAAATTACGTATACACATAGAAGACATTATTTCTTACTGGAAACATGTCTGAGAGGCTCTGCTTTATCTTACACCTTCATTTAACTCTCATTTCTTAATGCAACACCGTCAATGTGTAGATTACACCACCTAACACTTATCAAGGAATAATTTATACCATAATTTGTGCGCCATCTGACCTTGGCCCAGGAAGTGCTGATGGAGAGACAGTTGTTAGGTTAATCAGAATGTAATTACACAAAGAAGAAATGGAAGTTGTAGAGAAGTCAGAATGTTTAATAGACTGAAAGCTTTGTAAGCGTGGCATTAACAGTTGGCTGAGAGCAAATGAGAAATAATGTAGATGGTGATCAGAAAGAGGGATCTCAGAGTTGGGGTGGGGACAGGAGGAAAACAGCTCATGGTGAATACAAACTGAAACATCCCAGTCTGAGAGTTCCAAATTAGTTTCTATAAACTAGAATTGTCATCTGCCAGTGACGTTCCTTTGTCTCAGATACACCAATCTTTAGTTTGTTGCTAATTTTAATATTGTTCATAGTGTATGCGGCTTCAGTTGAACTATCGGAGTAGTTTGGGTGTGTTTTTTTTATTTTGTTTTATTCTTGTTAATAGAACTAAAATAAAATTCCTAGCTTCCCTTTTTTCTCTGAGTGCTCAAAAAGATTCATCCTGGGGGAAAAGAAGGAAAAGGTGAGATCTGCTGCTGTCCTATCTTTGTGATCTTATTACACTTGTGTCTTGTTTCAAATTAGATTGTAATCTCTTTCTGGTAGTGACCATGTCCACACACATGTTTACAATACATAGATAGTAGAGACATCTGGGACACTGCTACAACACAAATAATCATACAAGGTTAATAGCATCTTTACAGTTTGGTGCTTTGCCTTTTATTTGTATGACATGTGGGACTAAGACAATTACTGTAGACTAAAGTACATGGCATGCAGAAACATTGTCATTAGAAAAAACTGTTTTACAATATCATGCTTTAAGTTAGAAGGAAATGTTGTTTCTGTAGTTTCAAGATTTATACGCTTTTTAATAAAATCTAAAATTTTTAATACGGTTATACTATTGTTTTACTAACAACATCCATATCTCTCACAAAATCCAGAAGTTTTCTGCTTTATTATAGTGAAAAGCTGCTGGAGTTAAGGTTATGCAACAGTTTCCATTCTAATACTAAACTGTTTTCACTCACATGTAACGTACTGAACATGCTTGTGCTTATTTTATGCATGACAGTTTTTTTTGTTTTTTGTTTTAAGTTAGAGCAGTTATAGTTCCACTGCTTTTATATACGAGGAAAGTGGGGAAATGACACTTCTCATTTCATGTATGAGACTGGCCTACAGTCCACATGATTGAGATTTAAAAGATGAAATTTTGGATGGAAATGGCTGTTTGTTTGTGGAGCATTGCCTTTCATTGTTCCAAGGGAAACCAATGTGGATTCAAGAGGTCCTGCAATCTGATCTACGTGAATGGATCTTTGCACCTATATGGAGCTGAGCTAGATGCTATACAAGCAGATCAAGCTGCAAAATTAGGCCCTATTTTTGTAATTCATGTAGTAAGCATGAACAGTAGAATTTTTTAGTAAACCCTCAAAATGCACACCTTAGGACAGTTTTATTATGCATGCAAGTGTGCTAGGCTTGCCAGCTTCCTAATTGCATAAAACCAAACACCCTTGCCCCACCACTGCCCCAAGGCCCTACCCTGCACCGTCTCTGAGCCTCTGCCCTACTTACTCCAGGCCCCTCCTTCTGTTGCTAACTCTCCCCCACTCTCATTTATTTTGACTGGTCTGGGGCAGATGGTAGGGTTGTGGGAGGAGGGTGGGTGCTCCAGCAGGAAGAGTGGGCTCCCGGGGGAGACCAAAAAGGAAAGGTTCAAGGTATAGGAGAGGGCTTGGGTGCAGAAGGGGGTGTGGGTTCTACCTTGGGCATGTGGACTCCAGCATGAGACTGGGGATATGTGGTTTGGTGTTTAGAAGGGGCCTCCATGTTGGGGCCAAGGCGTATGGCGTGAGGAACTAGACTCAGTGCTGCAGCAGGGGGTTGACATGCAAGCTTTGAAAAGGAATTAGGATGCAGGAGAGGATACTAACCTATGGCAGGGGATTGGAATGCAATTGGAAGTTTGGACTCCAGCGGGTGGCATTTGCCTCAGGGTATGTCTACACAGCAAAGTTATTTCAAATAACAGCCCTTATTTCGAAATCACTTTCCTAGTATCTACACAGCCAAACCGCTATTTCAAAATAAATTCGAAATAGCGGCGCGCTTATTTCGAATTTGTAAACCTCATTCTACGAGGAATAACACCAAATTCGTAATAACTATTTTGAAAGAAATGCTGTGTAGACACTTATTTCAAAATAGGGGGCTTCCAGCCTTCCCAGGGTGCCCTGGTGGCTACTCCAGTCTCAACCAAGAACACTCTACTCCCTTCCCCCCTCCCCATAGCCCTTAAAGGGATAGACTCTGGCCACAGTGCCTGTGCCAGCTCCAAGCTTGCTAGCCCAGAGCCAGCAGTCACTGTCCCTGACCAAGTGGCCCCAAAACATGAGCCAGAAAGCCACTGGCAGCCAGCCCTTCACTACTCCCCAGGAGCAGTCTGCCAGCTCCCAGGAGCCTGCCAGAGCCTGGAGAAGGCGGGCGCCTTCCTGGTTCAGGGAGGAGATCATGGACCTTATTCAGGTTTGGGGGGATACCCCCAACATCCATGATCTCCGCACTAGATGGAGGAACGTGGCCGTCTATGGCAGGATAGCTGCCAGCCTGGCCACCAAAGGCCACATGTGAACCCAGGACCAAGTTCTCATGACAATCAAGTTGGCCCAGCGAGACCCCCCAACCGTGAGCTTCCCCTCCCCGTCCTTCTCCTTGCTTCTCCCTTCCAGCTCCCTCCTCCCAGGTTTCCCCCTCCCCTCTCCCGCCTCCTTTCCCCAGTCTCACCATAGTTTCATAGTCCTATCCCGCATTTTGTTAAATAAAGACAGTTTGTGTTAATGAAAATACGTGTATTTAGTTGACATCAGGAAGGGGGGGGTTAGGGAGAGGTAAGTGGAAGGATGTGAGGGAGGAATGAGGCACAAGCCCCCATTGGGGCAGAGCAGGGAGGCTCTTAGTGCTCCTCAGGGTGGAAGCTCTCCCACAGGGCCTCCTGGATACTGATAGCTCCCTGATGGACCTCCCAGATGGCAGCCTGCAGAAAGTGCAGCCAGGCTTGCAGCAACACGTCCAAGAGAAGCACCAGAGTGCCCAGGGGCATCTCTGGCTCCATGTTGCAGAGTGCTGTGGTGTCCCGAGTGAAGGCAATCAGAGCACACAGACAAAATGCTTTGCTGCCCCTCGTCGAGGTAGACAAGCAAGTAGGGAAACCTGAAAACTGGCTATCTGGGGGGGAGGGTCCCTTTAAGCACGGACCTCAGATAGCCTCAGGCAGCAGCCCCGCACAGCAAGTCCTGACCTGGTGTCCTGCTGAAACTGGTTCTGGCCAGCCTTAAATGCGATTCAGAGTGCACTCAGTGTGGACGCGTTATTTCGACATAGCAAAATGCTATTTCAAAATGCATGTTGTGTGTAGACGCATTATTTCAAAATAAGTTATTTCGAAATAACACTGTAGTGTAGACATACCCTCAGGCGACTCCAGGTCGGGGTGCAGCAGGGATAAGCAGGCTCTCTGATTCTCCTAGAAGCATCCAACATGTCTGGCTTATAGGTTAGGGTGGGCAATAATTTTTTATTGGTGGAGGGAGATTCCAATATTTTGATAAGTGATCAAGGGCCACATTTTTCTAAGTGTGTGTGTGCAGGGACTGGCATGGAGGTTAGGTGCAGAAGGGAGCTTGGGTATGTGACGGGGGTGCAGGAGAGAGTGTGGGGTCTGAGGGGGATTTTGGATAAAGGAGGGTGTTGTGACCTGGGACAAAAGATTGGGGTGCAGGGTTCAAAAGGGAGTATGAGTGCAGGACAGGTTTCTAGCCTGGGGAAGGGGCATAGGAAGGAGTTCAGAGTCTGGGAGGGAGTTGGGTGCAAAAGGGAGTAGGATGCCAGAGGCAGGCTCTTGCCAGAAGATGCTTACCTAAGAAGTTCCTATCCAGCAACATTTTCATGCAGGCTTCTCTGCCTGCCAGCAACCCCCAGCTCGCGGTTCCTTGTGGCTCTCTGCACTGCAGGAGGAGGGAGGCTTTATGTGATGCCCCCACTCCCAGGAAAATCTCTCAGCTTCTACTGGTCAGAAGTCAACCAATAGAAACGGAGAAATTGTGCTGCACTGTCCCTTCCCCCAGCAAAAATGTCTCCGCGCCCATTGGCTGGTTTCCAGCCAGCTGGTGCTGAGGGATTTTGCTGGGGGTGAGAGCAGCAATCAAAGCTTCTCCTCATAGTGCAGAGTCACAGGGAGCAGTTAACGGCTTTGAGCAGCACTGCTCTGTGCTGCAGGAGTGGGTGGGAGGGCCAGATTAAAAGGCTTGGCAGTCCAGATGTGGCCTGTGGGCCAGATCTTACCCACACCTGCCATAGGTAGAAACACACGTAGGCATCTCTATGCGTCATTGCCTGTGCCTACAGGTGCCACCCCCACAGCTCCCATTGGCTGTGATTTACACTTGGAAGTATGGTAGCTGCAAAGCCGGAGCTCGATACAGGGACCGTCCACAAAGCTTCCCTGATGGCTCCTGGGCCTCAGGGCTGCAGGGATTTGCCAGCTTCTTCCTGGAGCTGCACAGAGCCAGAATAGACAGGGAACCTCCCTTTATCCTGCTGCACTGCTAGCCAGACCTTTAACAGCCCAAACAGCAGTGTTGACCAGAGTTTCTAGGGTCCCTTTTCGACTGGGCATTCTGGTTGAAAATGACACGTGGCAACCCTAAAATATCTATAAACTTGCTGCACGCTAAAATCAGTAGTCCACTGGATTACTCCTAACTGGAGCAGTGCTGTTTTCCAAATGTTTAACAGAAATACAGGCTAAAATATACTTTCCTCATAAAAAAGAATTCTAGCATCATGATTTTGAATAGCCCTTGAACTGATATACCTGAGATTTTAAAGTTTGGTTGACATGAAAATAGCCCCAATCTTAGACCAAAAGAAATTGGTTTTGATTTTGCTGTCTTGAGTTTGAGAATCAGTATATGCTCAGTAGATTTTTAGCAAAATTCATTAGGATGGCAGTAGTTACATCTGTAGCTAAATTAACTTCAAAAGAAATTGACTGGTCTCTTACGGCTGAGGAATTTAGGTAATGTTTGATTGTGTTCTGTTGTTTGAGAAACAGCATGTATTAATTAATTAAAGATAGTATTTTAATGTGTAAACAAAAGGGGGAAGAATTTATGTGTGTAACTCTCATTCCATCATCACTCTCCTAGAGAATTGAGAATACATTTGCTTTCATAAAATTTTATTCTGGGGTGTGTTATCTTTCATGGAGTTCTTGCAATGAAGGTTCTTCATAGAGGAATTTTTACTGACCTAATCACTTGGTACAAACTTCACTTGGTATATTTTTGGGTATGTCTACACAGCAGGATTAAAGTTGAATTAAGCTACACAACTTCAGCTAAATCAGTTGCGTAGCTGAAGTTGAAATAGCTTAACTCTTCTTTTGGCGATGTCTACACAGCAGGAAGTCAAAGGAAGAACACTTCCTTTGACTTCCTTTGCTCCTTGTGAAATGAGGGTTACCAAGAGTTGGAGTAAGAAGTCCTCCAGCTCAACATTATTTTGAAATAAAGACTTGTAGTGTAGACGTGCACCATGTTATTTCAAAATAATGTCAGTTATTCTGAAATTACACTGCTGTGTAGACATACCCTCTGTTTTTAATAAGCTGCTAAATAAGAAGAAAAGCCTGTCTTTGTTGGTTCGTTCCTTTAGACCTTGGCCCCAGAATATTATATTAAAACGTGTCATATTTAATTGAAAGTAAAATAGAAACAAATGAGGACAGTTTGGCTATGTCTGCACAGCAATATTATTTCAAAATAACTAGCATAGTTCAATTTGCATATCTTATTTCAAGTTAAGCCCTATGTAGATGCACCCTTTAATAGCTTCTTTTGACAGTCCTGAAACAAATTAGATTATCACATTGTACTATAGGTTGAATCTCTCTAGTCCAGTTGTCTCTAATCCTGCAACATCCATGGTCAGACATGGATTTAGTTAGCAAAAGTTTCTTGCAATCTTATGACGCTTGAGCACAGCCACCAGTCTTGGCTCTCAGTATTCTATGTTGTTATTTAGCGCTAATTTACCCCTAAATATCTTCTAAAAGCCCTGTAAGTAGTGTAAGTGTTGGCAATGCTGCTAGCCAGTATTGACCTCCTGTGGTTTGGCAAATTCTCTGGTTTGGCACCTGTTTAATTTGGCACCCTTGGAACCTGAGAAGTTCAACCCGTAGTATGGGCCCAGAGGCATACAGAGCTTTAATTCCTGCATGTATGTTTTAGGAAAGCAATACTGATTCAGATAAAGTGCCATGTTAAGCTTTTCCTTTTATTCAAACACCAGAATATTATGAGTTCATGGCATTTAGCTTTGATGCAAAAAGTATATTTTTGAACCTCTAAGGTAAAATATAGAATGATGATATTTTAGCATGCATGCATGCATATCCTTTATATCTGATTTGCTTTCTGACTTCTAAAACTACCAACACTATACAAAGCATCAAGATACTGAGCTAAGAAAAGATTAAAATAGGTGTCCATTAATCTGTTTCTGAACTATTAGGCATTCATTGCTCATGGCATATCTGGATAGAGTGCAGTCTTTTCCCATCAGTAATTCACTGCTGTCGTATAGTGCTCTGTTTTATGGGAAAGATGTGTTTTGTACTTAAGTCAACTGCTATTAGTCATAGTACTCTACAGGTAGTTTAAAAGGATTATGGATGTTGGCAGGAGTTTTGGCAGCCATTAAAATATTTCCATTTTTCTTCTAAAGGCTAGAGTAGCTTTCTACATTATTTCAAATAAGAGCAATGGGAATGTCTCTTATTTTTATGATCACAAATGGCAGCTGACATTTTCGTTTGTTTTTCACTACTCTCCACCCCTTGATCTTTAAATAAAACATTACTTTCCAAGTTCCATTGCGTCTTGGATCTTCAGTAGGTTCTAATGCTTGCATTAAAAGAGCTTTAAATAACCCAAACTTAATCAGCAGAACCTCAAATCCATTTTTATTTTATTGTAAAGATCTTTTGCCTTTAAACAAAGTGAAATGTGACATGTTCCTGTTCACATTTAAAATGCTTTGGAAAAACATGTAGCAATGCTTGTCTGATGCATTCTCCATCCTCTAATCTCCATTAATACAAGAAAGACACTAAATAATGGAATTATTTTGATAAATATCTGTCATATGATGATCAGAAAATAATTCAAGGACAATCAGTAGCAGCATATGCAGTACAATACCTTGACTCCTGCTCTTGTAAATAGACAAGATGCTTTCATTTTTCTGACTTCAAAGGTAGTGCAATATTTTCTTTCTCCCCGATGCAGCTGTCAACTCAAACAGCTGCTAAGAGAAGAATTACAATACACTGTTACTGGTAATTCAACTATAAATATTTTGTTGTCTTGTTGATGAAGTTAATTGAAAACAAAATAGAGTTATCCACATAGCAAGGCTTGAACACTTGGTTTTGTTGTTCTTTTATTTAAAGAGTTATCCTACTCTGAAGAGTGAATGTTAGGTTATGTGGTAATTGTGATTGAGCCTCTCCATATCAAATTTTTCAGTTAACAAATAGAGATGATTCCTTCATAAACTGCCAACTCAATTAAACTAAACTTGGGGTCTGAAAGTCTAGTTAGGTTCTTTTCTTCTTAATTTTCATCACTAGTAATAAAACTTTCGCGGGCCAGATTGTGTCCTTAGTTGTATCTATCTAAATACATTGTTTTCTAAAGAGATCCTTAGCCACACGTATACAAATTCATTTCTGTACAGAGAGCCTGGACAAAACCTGTGAACCACTTGTACTGAAGTGGTGAGTGTCCCTTGTATGTGGCATAGGAAGAACAGTGTTTTGTAGCAGCATAGAATTTAGAGCTGGAAAAAACATATTAGATTATCCAGATCATCTCATAGGTAATGCAGGCTTGTTCTCTGAAGTGGTTTTTCTAAGGTTTTATCTAGTTTAGTTTTAAAAGATTTGAGTGATGGCTCTTCTGCCACTTTCCTTTAGAGTCTTCTCTACATCATATATACTCCTATGCAAATCATGACCCACAGAATGCTGCTGTTATCTTTTCATTTTCTCCTCACTTACGGTCAATATATTTTAAAGTTGCAATAAATTGCCAAACCATGATTGCTGTGCACACATACAACTTTCCCAAGTTTATACAAAAGTCAGATAATTCTAATGAGGCTTATACCTGAAGCTTTGCTGTCAATTATCTGTGGTCTGGCCATTCAGGTCAGGATACAGGCTCCTACCAGCAAGTCTGTTTTCCAAAGGTTATAGATCTATCCAGATTACATGGTATTCAAAAGGTGAAAATAAGCCTTGAGTCTTGTTTCTTTATTATAGGTGTTTGTGATAGTCTAATGACTTGGCTTCCCATTAATACTTTTCCAGTTTCATAACAGCAATAGTGGTGTTTTAAATATAAGTGACAGCATAAACTTTATATCTGTTTACTTGGGTTCTTGATTATTTTAAGGAAAGGTTGGTTTTCTTCAGTAAATGGGAGAGAGGGTTGCCTTTTGTGTGATGAAGTGATTGCTTGTATCAGAATAAACAGGAATGCACAGCAACATGGCACATGCATTTCTGGAAAACTACCTAATGCTTAAATGTTGATTCCACTGTTTGGATAATCTAAAATACAGTTTTTTAATTTTTTCTGACCTCCTCAAAGGGCTATGTTTTATATAATCTTTTAAATAGCAAAAACATTAAGGTCACAAGATGGCTGATGAAATGTTGCCAGGTAATGTATTATGTAGTTTTAAGGTGTAAATGGCCCTATAGAATTATAAAAGTAAGCCTCTTGAAAGAACATTAATTTAAAAAATGAATTACTTCTGTTTAAAATTTTCACAAATCCAAGGCATTTGTCTTTATTTAACCTTTTCACAGTCTATGCCCATCTTTAAAAATACACTCAGTCCTATTTCGTCTGTTACTTGGGAAGGCATTTAATACATGACTTGGCATCATTTGCATTATACAAGAAGATTAACTTTACAAGCTCGGCTATTAATCTGAGTAGCTCTACATATTGACCTATGAAAGAACATAATTAAGTTAGCTTAATTAAGTTAATTAATTGTCACACTCTGATGAACTTACTATTGAGAGGAAATTAAAGGCAAATAGAAATCAGCATTCACCGGTTTGAAATCATATTTTAAAGCATTTTACAAAGATACATTATATTTATATGATGAAAGTATCTATTGTATAATAACCAAACTACAGGCAATTAAAAAATGTTAAATGCTAAGAATCCCTGGAGTATTCACACTCACTTCCAAAAGCAGACAAAAATAGATCTTGAAAAATGAATGCTAGACATTCAGAAAATAAGCTATTTTTCTATATTCAATTGTATTTAGAAATTAATTCTACCATTTATATATTGAGTACACTGTGAAGGATACCATATAAACTAGATGACAAATGTTAGAGCCTGATTCCAGATTTAGTTTCGTTTGGTCAAGCAAGATAGAAAGAGGGTAAGCATAACCTAACTCAAAAATACAAAGGAACATTTTTTTCTAATGAATAGAGGAAGGAAGAAGCAGACTCCTGGTAAATACCCCTTTAAATACATGTCTGTAAAGAGCAAAAGCTGCAGGTACACTTGAAGATAATATAAAAATTTATAGCATAATTCAATGTAAATATTCTTCATGAAGAACAATTAAAAGCATATTCCACGAATCTTTGTACATTGTACGTTGGTGTCTCTTAAATTAGCTTTCTATTCTCTCAGAAAAAAATGAAAAAATTAGAAATGTATGCTATATATTTATTGAGATGTGTTCTGTGAAAGTGATTGTTTTTACCAATTCTTAATTAGTGCATGTGTAATTAGTACTTTTATTTTATATACTTGTTATGTGTATAAGCAGGCCGGATGAAGTCCATAAAGGATCCAGGATTTCATCCCATATATCTGTTGTTAAAATAATAATTTTTTCCCAAGCAAAGCAAATATTTTCCTGGAGCTTTTTGGTTGCCAACAGTTTTAGATGATATGGAGGTGTCAGATATCTGTAATTATTGCACTATGCAAATGTGGCATGATTGAAAACCAATTAAACTACAATCTGAAACTAGATTTATTTTAGAAAGTAGCTATGCACCACTTTCATATGCACAATATGCCTACGAATAAGGAGCGAATTCACTCCTTCAAAGAAGAAAAATATTTTTTTCTTCCTAAATATTATTATTCCTGTTTAACTTGCAAATTCAACCTGATGTATCCTGAAAACTAGGTGGGGTCAAGAAGAAACTGAGTTATTCCTCACTTGGATAATCAGACTTAGCATATAGTAGTTGATAAGACTCCCATTTTATTTGCTCCCCCCCCCCCCAGACTATTTTCACAAAAGTTTTGTACTGTAACACATTTTGATTTTAAATAAAAGTCCTAGTATGCTTGTTGGTTCTTTTAAAAAGACCTAGAACATTTGGCTTCTAGTAATACTGCAACAAGAAAGCACTTTTTTATTTTCAGATTAAATCCCTTTAAAAATCACTAGAAGCAAAATAAAGGTGGGTGGGTTGGTTGAAGAAGAGAATGGAAAATGTAATAGAAAATTAGAACTATTTAAACTCTCGAGTTGGAAAATGACAGGAATGTCTATACCCTGGGGGTAAATTCTCAACTGCAGTAAATTGTCATACGTACCTTGATTTGAGTGGCATTATGATAGTTTGCACCAGTTGAGGATCTGCCCCTTACCATTTTAAGAATAATATCACTATTGTCATTAGCAATTTGCACTCCTATGTGAAGTATATATTGTACTTAGGATTTCTGTCTGGAGTCAATTTTATCTGGTTCCTGTCTTCAACAACAATTACTCTAGTTTTGTAAGTGTTTTCTTGTTTCTCCTATTAGCTGGCATATTTACATGAAAAGGTAAATAACTAAATTGTTTGTTTATAATATTACAGTGTGACTAGTTAACTTGCTATTATATGGTGTGAATAAATCCATAATCCTTTTTGTAGACAAAGTATAATCTCAATGTTAATTTTTGTTTTTAATGTCGCAGGTTGAAAATACAATTTGAATACAAATACAATGCCTTTAATGTCAAACAATGAAGTTCAAGAATTATTGAAAGTTTCAATGTCATCTTTAAGTTAGTGGAGATAAGAAGAGGTTAGTCTGTAGTCATTAATAATGTAGGATATATAGATTTCCCTCCCTTCTCGTCTTCACCAGTTGTTCAGGGTTATCTCAAAAACTGAAACATTGCCCCTCACCACAGTGTGGATCATCAACACACAACATGCATTTTAAAGTACTGTAACTTTCAAAGAGATAGAGAATGGTTTATAATACCAAAACATAGTAACAGACTAGGAACACTGATATCTGTACGGTTTTGTTTTGTTTAATAACTATATTTTCTGGCGCTTATCTTTTTGATATTCAAAAATATTTAAAGTGTAAATAATTTAGCCTCAAAATTATATTATCTGAGGGCTCTCAGATCCATTTCCACATATTTCCATTTTCCCTCTTCTGCTCCCTCTTTTTATCTACTTTGGGTATTTTAAGAGTATTTTCTTTTGTTTTAAGTTATTACTCAACTGGGTAGTCTCTCAAAATTCCCCCCCCCCCCCCCGTAATAGTAAGGAATCGCATGTTTTTAATTTTATTTTGAAGTTTAGAACATCGTTGTAACTGAGTACAAGGAGACTTAGGAGGAATATAGTGTGACAGCAGTGACGGCCCGTCAATACAGGCGACCTAGGCGGTCACCTAGGACACCAAGATAAACTGCCGTTGAGGGCTTTGGAGACGGGGGCACCGATCACGCGTTTCGCCTAGGGCGTCAGTTTCCGGCAGCTCGTCTAGGGCCGCTCCTGTGTGACAGACCCAGTGCAGCTAGCTAGAATAGTTTGGTGGGGAGTAGGCATACTAGATGAATGCTTTTCTGTTCCCTAAATAAATGCCAGCGACTGCTGCCACCTAAACAAGGCAGGCAGGCACCTGAGGCTAATTAAAAGCTTGTCTGAAGCAGCATGCTAATCAGGCATCTGTAGCCGGTTAAGGCCTGCTGGGTTACTTTAAAAGGTTTCCCCTCAGCTAAGTGAAGGGGAATGAAAAGAGTGAAGGACTAAGAGGAGGAAGTGTGTTACTGAAGCAGGAAAGGTTCACTCAGGTACCATGGAGGAGATTCTAGGGAAGTCGTCCAGGGGAAAGGCTTCTGTATTTTGGGGATAGAGGAGAAACCCCATCAGTTAATGCTACCTAGGATCTCTGGGCTGGAACCCGGAGAAGTGGGAGGGCCACCCAGCTCTCCCCATACCACTAAAAAGTCTGCTCCTGAAAATGGAGGCCAGGAATATGAAGGGGTTCTACCCTAATCCTTTAATGGGGAATGACTCAGTAAGCTGTGACTCTGGCTTCTAGAAAAGGTAAGAGACGCGTGGAGAGTCACATCGAGCCTCTGAGGTATATCGCAACTGCTTAGAAGCGTAGGACCCATGGTGCATAGCCAGAGCTCTGCCACAATTGTAAACAGTAATATTTTCATTTACCAAATGTCCAATCCTGAGTTTATTATTCAAGCAAAATCTTTGCTAAAACTAGTAGAAGCCACCACACTGTATGATAGATAATGGACAGCATGAATAAAACATGTACAATTAGGATACCACACTAATTTGATATGACTTCCTGCTCTTCCATGTCCCCTTCGTTTGGACTCCTTTGCTGATTTTATTTGAAAAGCCCATCTTCCTAACCAATAAATCTTAAACTGTGCATTGTCTTCAATACATAAGGTGCTTTTCTAGCCAGTATCTCTGGAGGTAATAAATTGGCTAGCTGATTGTTAATGTAAAATACCTCATGCAGTGTGAGTGATCATCTCTCCCTAATTTCCATCTTTTTCCAAATCCCATCAATGCTTTTGCCTCTCCCTCAGTGATATCCATGAGTATTTGGGTTGTTTGTTCAGATTAGGCTGAAAAACAAGCGTAAGAGTTACCTATTATGAGCTGACTTTCCTTGCTTATGGTAATATTTATTGATACTTTTCCAGGGGAGCCAACAGCCTCTGCAGGTCTTGGGAAAGATGTGTGTGGGGGGGGAGGCTGGAGCGACCAGCCCTGAGCACTACCCGGAGTGCAGCACACTGTCCCCTCAGCCCTTAAAGCTGCCTGAAGTGCACAGTGTGGCACTCTGGCTGCGACTTAAAGGACCCAGAGCACCAGCTGCCTCCCTTGCTAAACTGAGGCCATGCTTTGGGATCAAGGCTAAATCAGAGCTAAGTAGACAGTGCTCTGTTCTTACAATTTGTTCCTGTGAAATTTTTTCTATACCTATTGAAAATCTTGTCAGAGTAGCTGTGCATGCAGAATTCTCCCATCCTTATGCTGAAATGATTTTCAATTATATTTAAACCTCACCCTGAAAATGGACATCTTGCAACTTTGAATTCCACCACAACAATGTAGATGGGTTCAAATCTAGATCCTCTCCTCAAAAAAATGGATTGCATTTAGGAAATGGGTTCTAATCTTAGTCCATACCTAGATTTAATTTATAGATAGGACTATTTAAAATTTTGCCAGCACCACAGAAAATTTCCTTTAATCTGCAGATTAAGGATTCCATTAATTGTACTTGCTAATACAAAGTTAGCCTTTGTGACACTTGATTCCTGTCCCCTTGATGCTACTGTAGATTGATTGTTATAGATTCATAGATGTTAAGGCCAGAATTAACCACTGTGATCATTTAATCTGACTTCCTGAATAATACAAGCCATAGGACTTCCCTCATTTAATTCTTGTTTGAAGCACAGTATGTCTTTTTACAAAAACAATCAATCTTTATTTAAAATAATTCAGTGAAGGAGAATCTATCAAAAGCCTTCAGTGGTTAATTGCCCTCATTGATGATTATTTGTGCTTTATTCCTTGTTTAAAGTCGTCTAGCTTCAATTTCCTGCCATTCAGGGTATGTCTACACTGCAGCTGTTTTTCTGGAAAAACTATACTTACATCTACACTGCTGTTGCGTTCTTTCAACAGAAAGTTGAAAGAACAGAGGGGGTTTTCTGACAGCGATAAACCTCTTTCTATGAGGAAGAAGCTTTTTTCCAAAAAAGCTTTTTCGGAAAAAGGCTTGTGTGGATGCAGAAGAGGTAGTTCTTTTGAAAGAAGAGGCCTCCAGGAAATAACACAGGTGCTCTGGTGGTCACTCCATCCATACTAATCACAACTTAAATGCGAGATGGCTTCCAGTCAGTGTGGATGCTAACTTTTGAAAAAGCACATCGCTTTTTCCTTGTGCTTTTGCTATGTGGATGCTCTCTTTCGAAATAAGCTGTTCTGGAAGATATCTTCAATTTTTCAACATTGTCCTTGAACTGTGGACACCAGATCCTTGGCTACAGGATACCAGATAAATTTGAAAGGTTGTTGCATGCGGCCACTGATGGCACAAAGGTACATGCCAGGTTTTTTTTTCCAAGAGTCAATCACATTTGCAATTTGCAGCTAAACTGCCGTCTCTAATGTGTGTGACCACAGAAAGTGGCATCTCCACAACATATGAGAGAGAGAGAATGAGAGAGCATAGCATCTAAAGAACTAGACACAGAGCCAAGATTTTTATTCTGATCCAGGTGCAATATAAATTGCTTAAGATTTTTGCCTTACCTTGTCTGTCTGTACTTACCCACATTTTACAGATGTTGTGGAATTTGATTGTTTGGTATGGTTAGAGAGATGAAGAGTTAGGAGCAACAGAGGCAGAGATGAAAAGGGGGGAAACAAAAGGAAAGAGAAAATGGAACATGAGAGAGAGAATGGAGTGGTGAAGTTTTACTTTTATTTTATTTAATTTAAAGATGGTCTTTTACTTTATTGTACTTTCCTGGCCACCTTGTTTAGTATCTGTAGACTTAGGGGAAAGATTTTTATAAAGCTGGGGCTTGAAAGCTTTCCCTGATGTATTCAGGAACCTAAGATACCAATCTCTGCAAAATTTAGGTTTTGTTAAAAAAAGTTACCTTATGGTTATGGGAGAAAGCTCTCCAAACAGGAACAGAGCATAAACTGATACTGTTTGCCAAGAGCTTGCAGATGACTCCAGAGTCTCTTTTGTTTGTAATTTAGCCAGGTAGCAACAAAGGGGAAATATCCAGACTGTGTAAAGCATGAGCAACAGCAAACACAATGAGTTACTCACAGGAGAAAAATGTGTTTAAAATAACTGGGGTATGGTATGCTGGGTATGGAGTACTGAAGACCTCCTCTTATACACATACTTCCTTGCTCCTGCCACCAAACCTTCCCCGAGCTCCCCCAATGAGGTTTAGGAGGCTATAAGATAAAGACAGTTCCTAGCAATCTCTCCACCATCTAAGAGTACACGAAAATGTCCTGCTGATGGAATAGTTACCAGTCTGTTGCTTGACCCAATAGATTGGCCAGATAGGTCGAGTATGAGGGGGAGCCGGATTCTTGTCAGTCCATACTGATGCTCCATAATCTTAGCAGGACAGAACCCGAAGAACCATACAAGATATCCCATCCTTTATAGGATTTTCCTTCCATGCAAGGCTATGCATTTTGCCTTGTCAGGCCTTAATCAGTCATTCAGCATCACAATCAGTTTTTCTGCGGCATATGTTTATTTGGAGGTTGTTCTTGCAGTCCTCTGATATCAGTATGCTAATAACCCTCCTGGGTGTTGTCTTCTGGTGAAACTTGTTATTGGTTATCAAGGGGTGCTTGCCACTAACGTCAGGGTTCATCAATCTGCCCCGGTAGTCTGTGTCTTCAGTGTGCTTTCACTTAGTTGATATTTATTTGGTGCTTCTGAGTCTCCGGCCCCTCCTCTGACCATTTGAGCATGCAGTGGCCTTCACACTTCTTTCTCCTAAAACATTCTATCATTCACACAAACAATACATTTACACAATTGCAGTGTGGGACAAAAGGGTACTTCTAGTCACTTTAACAAAGTTACGAAGTTTTTCAACATTAAACTTCTATCTATTACAAGGCCTTGCCTAATATTAACATCACTATGTATTACAATATTCCATCTCTTTGCTTTAACATCAGAACATGCTAACATCAAACATCTGGAGCTAAGTTAACAAAGCTTTCTGGCCTGCCTGAGGCCTACATCTTGTGTTTAAGTTTAATCCGAACCCTTTGCTACGAGATACATTCATTATAACTAACTAATTTATTACTTATAGTATTACAAGGCTACAAACATCTGGAAGATAATAAGGTGATAGGTAACAGCCAGCATGGATTTGTAAAGAACACATCACGTCAAACGAATCTGATAACTTTCTTTGATAAGATAACAAGTCTTGTGGAGAAAGGAGAAGGGGTGAACATGGAATACCTTAGGGATGTTAAATATCGGATAAATTAATAGTCGAGTAACCTCACAAATTCTTATCCATTAGTTGACTATTTCTATAGTCCCTGAAGGTGTGGCCAGCAGCCAGTACACTACAGCCCCACTCCAAAGGAGCCCCCTGCCACTCAACGCTGCTGTTTCTGTATCAGAGGCAGCAGAACAGGGTGCCAGGCGGGAGCTGGTCAGCGAGGGGAGCCAGTTTAAAAACCAGCTTCCCTCATGGGACCCAGCGCGAGCTGGAACTGAGCTGGGTTGCCTGCCTGCCCAACTCCTAATACACTTTAAATGCAGAGCCATAGCAGGGGTAGGTCCCAGACGCGGCATGAACCAGGACTGATCTGGGCTGCCTGCCCGCCTGGCTCCTAATACACTTTAAATACTGAGATGCAGCAGGTGTAGGTCCCAGACCCCATCACATGCCAGGGCTGATCTGGGCTGTTGGCAAGCCTGCTAAAAGATTTACTGACAACAGAGTGAGGAAAATGCATTAGTCTATAGCATTAACCAATAAGCTTTTCTTATCGGTTAATCGACTACACTATTACATCCCTAGTATACCTAGACTTCAGTAAGGCATTTGATACAGTCTCGCATGACATTTTTGTCAATAAACTAAGGAAATACAACCTAGATGGTGCTACTGTAAGGTGGGTGCGTAACTGGCTGTGTAATCATTCTGAGAGAGTAGTTATCATGTTCATAATCGTGCTGGGAATGCATAACAAATGGGGTTCCACAGGGGTCTATGTTGGGACTGATTCTGTTTAATACTTTCATCAACGATTTAGATATTGTCATAGAGAGTACGCTTATTAAGTTTGCAGGTGATGCCAAGCTGGAAGGGGTTGAAAGTGCTTTGGATGATAGAGTCATAATTCAAAATCATCAGGACAAACTGGAGAAATGGTCTGAGGTAAATAGGATGAAGTTTAATAAGGACAAATGTAAATTACTCCACTTAGGAAGGAACAATCAGTTTCACACGTACAGAATGGGAAGCGACTGTCTAGGACTAAGAATGCTGCAAAAAGGATTTAAGGGTCATAGTGGACCATAAGATAAATATGAGTCAACAGTGTGACACTTGCAAAAAAAGCAAACATAATTCTAGGATGAATTAACTCATGTGTTGTGGGCAAGACATGAGAAGTCATTCTTCCGCTCTATCCTGCATTGATTAGGCCTCAGTTGGAGTACTATGTGCAGTTCTGGGCACCACATTTCAAGAAAGGTGTGGAAGAAATAGGAGAAGGTCCAGAGAAGAGCAACAAAAATGATTAAAGATCTAAAAAACATGACCTATGAGGGAAGATTGAAAGAATTGGGCTTGTTTAGTTTAGAAGAGAAGACTGAGAGGGAGCATGTTAGCTGTTTTCAGAAATTGTTCTCCTTGGCCTCTGATGATAGAACAAGAAGCAATGGGGTTAAACTGCAGCAAGAGATGTTTAGGTTGGGCATTAGAAAAAAATTCCTGTCAGGGCAGTTAACCATTGGAATAAATTGCCTAGGGAGATTCGAGATATTCAAGAGCAGGTTAGAGAGGCATCTGTCAGGGATAATCTAAAAGGTGCTTGGTCCTGCCATGAGGTCAGGGAACTGGACTCGATGACTTATCAAGGGATTCTTTTCCCCTAGTAGGTAACTTTTTTTTTCTCTTCTAGCCTTCTCCTGTTGAAAAATTAACTATAATAAAGCTTATACCTAAATGAAAGAAATACACATATGAGGGTAAGTCAAAAAGTATCCACAAAGTATTCGTCTTTTTTTTGCTATTGGCCCAACTGCTGAATTTGCGCGCAACCGTAAGCACAGAACCTCCCTATATTGTAGTGACATATTTGGCCTTGACCGTTGAGATGTTTCACCACAAGTGGGGTCAACATGGCCGCTCCGCTTACCACATGCACCAAAGAAGAGCAGTATGCAGTGATTCAACTTTTGTGGGCTGAAGGTATAAGAGGTGCGGAAATTCATCGAAGACTATCAGCACAGTACGGTGACAGTGTTTTGCCACAGCAAAGCGTGTACACATGGATTGATATGTTCAGAAATGGCCAAACAAGTGTCACTCATGAAGAACAATCAGGGCGCCCAGCCACATCGACTACTGAAAGGAACATTGAACAAGTCTGCGTGCTGATTCTCAAAAACAGCAGGGTGACTGTCGATGAAGTGGCAAGCCAACTGCAGATTAGTCACAGTTCTGCCTATGAAATCATCCACCAGAAACTTAGATTCAGTAAAGTTTGTACAAGCTGGGTTCCCAAACAACTCACGGAACAGCACAGTCGTAACTGTTTGGACATCTGTAACCACCCTTTGAACCGGTATCATGAGGAAGGTGACGGTTTTTTGAGTCGCATTGTCACTGGTGATGAAACATGGATCTACCACTATGAGCCAGAGAGCAAAGGTCAGAGACCCTTCAAAGATGCTTTAAGAGGCCGTCGTTTTGCCAGCGACCATGATTTGAAGGAGGCGGTGCATACATGGCTTGCCACCTGGCCGAAAATATTTTTTTCTGAAGGCATACAAAAGCTTGTGTGGTGCTGGACCAAGTGTGTTGAAAAGCAGGGGAACTATGTTGAAAAATGATACACTCATGAGTTCTCTATTGCTGTTGTGTTAATTTTAATAAATACATTGCGGATACTTTTTGACTTGCCCTCGTACATGCAAAATCTAGAAAGTTTGGCTGAGCTGATGCTCTGAAATCTGTAATGGTTACTGAAATATTTTGATATTGTGTAATAGTACATGAAAAATAAAAACATAATTATGGAAGGTGAATAAATCACTTACTAAATGAAATGGGTTGCATGTTTAATTAATCTGTGATCCTAAAGCTAGACAAGTATTGTATGTAAAAGCTAAATGAAAAGATTGTTTAAATAAACCTTTTTCCAGTTTTAAAGTTACTCATTAACCGAAGACATTGTCAAAATAGTGACACAAGTGTACATTAAATAGCTATATCCTCCTCAGCTAGGGTTGAAATAAATACCATCAGAAATTATTGGGCTTAACGCACATAACATCCCAGTGTGATCAAATTACTTCCTTTTTATTTACTCAATAACCTTAGGTATCCTCAAATTAAAAAAAAACAGGCAAATGTTTCATGCCCTTTGCTATTCTAACAGTAACACACATAACTATTATTCATTATCCCGTAATGGATCATTTTTATCAGAGTCCTGTGTCTCTTCTGTATACATAGAATAAATATTTATGTTTTCTCATTTTTCTGAACTAGAAAATACAGATAGAATAGGTTTGAAGTGTCAGCTATAATTCATTGCCTGCAAAGAAAGGTCTTATACTGATACTGTGTGGCAGGGGGGAAAAAAAACCTAAATCATTTCAGCAGCAAGCTTATAACCAAGATAACATCAGTATTTTCCTTCTTAAAAATATATCTGCCATAAATTAAAGGAGGTCTTCAGTATTTATTAAAATGCATGTGACATGTTTAACCCCATCTTCATTAGAAGCTTATATGTGATTTAGGAGAAAAAAAAACTTGTATTTAAAAAGGACAAGTGAAAGTTAAAATGAGTTTGCAGTGGGCTTCCTACTCATTCTATAAAAATTGTACCTTAAAACAATCCAAAAATTGAATTAATAAAACAAAAATGAACAAAGTATGATGTATAACAGGCATTTGAGTGTATATGTTTAGCGTATTTTAAGTGAAAGATTTGTACTACGTTTTGATATGTGTTTATATAAGTTTGCATAAGTATTAAAATGTATGTTTTTAAATAAACATGAAGCCATTTTGTTGACTTAGACCCAGATTTTTAAATATAGTTAGGCATTGCCTTGTTCAGCATTGCAAATCTAACTGATTAAAGAGTCTAGATCTCATTTTGCTATAAGAGGTGCAGCAGAGAATCTTACCCCATGCCTGAGCACCCTTATTTATGTGAGTAGTCCTTACATGAATGGTCATTTGAAATCTAGAGGAATAAGGTTTTCTAGGGTGGATATCTTACTGTGCATTTGAGCAATTGTTCTGTTCTTTTAACATTATAAATATTGACTTTAATAGCATTGATAGATGTATGAATATCATTACATTTTTACTCGCAAGCAGTTTTAACTATATTTTGCTAATTATATTTTTTTAAAGAATGGTTTGAATGAATTGTGTCCTTTGGACCTATTAATAAAGAATTGTTGGGTAGGACAGGGCTCTCAACCTTTCCAGACTACTGTACCCCTTTCAGGAGTTTGATATATCTTTGATTTATCCAAATTTCACCACACTATTTGCTTTCAAAATGATACATAAAAATACATGAGTTACTGCACACTACAGGCAGTCCCCGGGTTACGTACAAGATAGGGACTGTAGGTTTGTTCTTAAGTTGAATCTGTATGTAAGTCGGAACTGGCGTCCAGATTCAGCCGCTGCTGAAACTGACCAGCAGCTGACTACAGGAAGCCCGAGGCAGAGTTGCTCTGCCCCGGGCTTCCTGGAATCAGCCGCTGATCAGTTTCAACAGGCTGAATCTGGACGCCAGTTCCGACTTACGTATAGATTCAACTTAAGAACCCCAGGCGACCCCAAGTCAGCTGCTGCTGAAACTGATCAGCGGCTGATTCCAGGAAGCCCGGGGCTCCTCGGCGCTACTGGACCAACCCAGCAACACCCCAGCTGCTCTGCCCCAGGCATCCTGATTCAGCCGCTGCTGAAACTGACCAGCAGCGGCTGAAACAGGACGCCTGGGACAGAGCAGCTGGGGTGCTGCCCGGTTGGTCCAGTAGTGCCCAGAGCGGTGCTGCGGGACCAACCGGCAGCGCCCCAGCTGCTCTACCACAGGCATCCGGAGAAATGCCTGGTCTGCTGGGGAGGGGCGCACTTGCTGCACCCGCTCCCCCCAGCAGACCAGGGAGACGCAGGCGGCGGGACAGAGACGCGCCGCGGTCCCGCCGCCCGGGTCCTCCGCAGCTTTGCTCCCCGTCTGCCTGGTCTGCTGGGGGGAGCCCCCCCAGCAGACCAGGGAGACACGGAGCAAAGCCGCGAAGCACGCGGGCAGTGGCACAGCCCAGACGCGCCGCGGCTGTCCCGCTGCCGGCGTCCTCCGAGGCTGTCCTCCCCGTCTCCCTGGTCTGCTGGTCTCAATAGAAATGAAAATATTGTACTTAGAATTCAGTTCTAGTATATATGGAGCAGTATGAACAAGTCATTATATGAAATTTTAGGTTGTTCTGACTTTGCTAATGCTTTTATGTAGCCTGTTGTAAAACTAGACAAATATTTAGATGAGTTTGATGTGCCTTCTGGAAGACCTCTGTGTACCCACAGGGATACACGTACCCCTGGTTGAGAACCACTGGGTGAGGGAACATGACATATTTTCTCTTTATTTCTTTTTATTGGAACAGCGTTGTCAAGCTGCGTTGGTTTTTGTTCAGGGAGACCGTTCTGGGTTGCTAAATATCTTGCTGATGTTGACAAGGTGTTTAAGGTGATTGCTTTTTATATTCCTGACATTTATTGAGTGTCTTTGTTATTTAGAAAACCAAGCAATATTCTTACTTGTCATTACTGTGATTTATTAAATTAACCCTCTAGTATACCATTTAACATTTAATTTGCTAACAAGAAATCTTGATCTCAAAGGAATCTTAAAATAAGATATTTTAGATTGCTCAGTTACTAGAATAGTAAAACAAAATGAGGAATATAATCAGGGGTTTTAGCATTGTATCTCTGTGACTGTCCACACTGCAAAACAGCAAATCCATGGCAGTCTCTCTCAGAGCCCAAATCATCTGACTCTGACTCATGCTATGGGGCTAAAAATAGCCATGCAGATGTTTCTTGCCTGAGCTGGAACGTGGGCTCTCAGATCCTCCCCCCCACTGGATTTCAGTACCTGTATACACTGCTACTTTTAGCACTGTAGCACAAGCCTTGCAAGCCAAAATCAGTTGACCCAGGATCTTCTGAGCAGTTGTTTTCTTTTGGGTTTGTGTGTGTGTGTGTGCATTTTGCTTTTTAGATGTACTCTGAGTCTCATAAATATTGAAGAGTGATAAAAATCTTATAAGTTGAGGCATGAACTTGAAACACGTAATAGTTATGGAAGTCCAGTGAAAGAACAGAAAGCACAAGACTAGAGAAGCAAAGAGAAATACAGATTCTCGTATTTAGGCTGCAGATACAAGGAGCCACTTTTTAATCATCTCAGACAGCACGGTGGTATGTCTAAATAGCTAAGGAAGGACCAGAAACTTAAAGATCTACTTCAAATGCAGATACTGTGAAGCTACGTCTACACTGCGCATTGTTGCACAAGAAGATACAGCAATGAGCCACGGCGATGCATATTGCCGCACCTCATTTGCATACCTAATGAGCCACCATTTTGCAGAGGGACTTTCGAGCAAGAAGGAGCTGTCTACACTGTTCCTTCTTGCTCAGAAAAACTCTCTTGTGCAGGACCCGTTCTGCCACTTATTTTCAGGAAAAACAGCTCCTGCACAAGAGGGGGGTTTTGCGCAAGAAGGAGCAGTGTAGACAGCTCCTTCTTGCGCAAAAGCCCCTTCCACAAAATGGCGGCTAATTAAGTATGCCAATGAGGTGCAGCGATATTCATCGCTGTGCCTCATTTGCATATCTTTTTGCGCAACAGTGCGCAGTGTAGATGTAGCCTGAGGGTGCAGAGTAATCTCTCATCCTTCAGTATGTTTCAGTAAATCAGAAAGCAGGTTGTCTAAATAGATGCACAATAAATTACTCAGAGGAATAGCCGCGTTAGTCTGTAACTTTAAAAACAACGAGTAGACCTGTGGCAGCTTAGGGTATGTCTACACAGCAGCGTTATTTTGGAATAATGTTGAGCTGGAGGATTTCTTACTCTGAGGCATGATAACCCTTATTCACAAAGAGTAAGTGAAGTAGAAGGAGGAGTATTCTTCCTTTGACTTCCTTCTGTGTAGATAGCGCCAAAAACTGAATTAAACTATTTCAACTTTAAGCTACGCAATTGACGTAGCTGAAGTTGCATAGCTTAATTCAAATTTAACCTGAGGCTACGTCTACACTAGCCCCTTTTCCGAAAGGGGCATGCTAATTTGACAGGTCGTAATAAGGAAATCCGCGGGGGATTTAAATATCCCCCGCGGCATTTAAATAAAAATGTCCACCGCTTTTTTCCGGCTTTTAGAAAAGCCGGAAAAGAGCATCTACACTGGCCCCGATCCTCCGGAAAAAAGCCCTTTTCCGGAGATCTCTTATTCCTACTTCAAAGTAGGTAGACATATACTCTGTTATTTGGAAATAACATGGGTTATTTTGAAATAAGCATGTAGTATAGAAATTGCCTGGGTGTAACAGAAATTCAGCCACTTAGAAATGAGTGTGCTTGCCACATAAACTTTTAAGACAAATCTTTGCTTCACAAGGAAGATTGTTCATCTGCCCCTGAGAACAGATACTTTTACATAAAGTGGGCTAAACCTTCTGTTCCTTCTACCCTTGCTTTCTGTATAGAAGGATGGCGATTTAAAAGATGAGAAGAGATAAGATTCACATAATATATTTTTATCATATACTACTGGCTAATGAAACTGTTTTTCTGAGATCTGGTGAGACTAGCCTGAGAATACTAACTACACCAAACACAAAAGCCTAGATTCCTCTTCTCTACATAGGCATGTGTGCATCTGATAGTCTGGGCTTTGAAAGGCAACTCCTAATTAGACTGTGTTCTGCATGAGAGCAGCCAACAACGTCATTAGTAGATGAGTCCAGAAAATGAACACACAACCTTCAACTGTAGATCACCTGTGAAAGATTCTAATCCAGGTATGGGGGTAATCAAGTCACAGCTAGAAACCCTGAAATTCAGTCTAGCTTGTAATTCATACATGACAAAAAGAATTGTGACTCAAGTCCAGCACAATCTAGGCATACTTCATTTTTAGCAGTGTGTTATATGTGCCCTATTTCATGAGTCTCTGGCTAACCATTGATTGTTCCTCTGCATTTATGCTTTTCAAATTGTCAGTGAGATCTACAATATTTTGGGAGAGGTCTAGGTTAGATAAGAGGCAAAACTTTTTTACTAGGAGTGTGGTGAAGCACTGGAATGGGTTACCTAAGAAGGTGGTGGAATCTCCATCCCTAGAAGTTTTTAAGTCCCAGCTAGACAGAGTCCTGGCTGGGATGATTTAGTTGGGATTGGTCCTACTTTAGGCAAGGGGTTGGACTCAATGCTCTCTTACAACCCTATGATTCTATGATTTTCCCCACATGGAATTTGCCCCTTAGTCTACTGGTCATCTGAAAGACTCCTTTCAAACCCAGAACATCCATTCCTTCTCTACTTGTCTATTATGTCCTTTGTCCTGATTGAAACACAAGTGAGTTTCAGAGTGCTACCGGTGCAAGAAGCCGAATATATCTTCTATTACAACAAAAGTAAAACCCTAAAATGCTTTCTGATCAAAGTGAATTCCACCTTCCAGTAAGTAGTCATCCTTGTACAGTTCAAATCTTTTAATACCTAAAAAGAAAGCTGTAGCTTAAGCTGGACAAGTTCATGGTAGTCCAAATATATTTCAAGTACAGAGTCAATGGGAAATAGACTATTATATTTTTTCATCTGAAGTGTTCAAGTCTGGGATTCAATTGTGATGTTGAACAAATAATAAACCAGGGAATAAAAAGCCTATGCCACAAAATCTATTTAAAGGGCTCTGCTACAACAGAAGAAATATATAGAAAAGCCACCAAATTCCTTTTGAATCATTTTTCAAGAGAGGTTTTTATAGCTTTGGGAGCACTTTTTCATGCTCTTCCTGCTTTTAAATGAAGGTTCCTAAGTCAGAGTTTCCACAGGGGATTGGAGAAGTCTCTCTTCCTTCCCTATGCACCAAGGAGCAGGACCCATGTGAAGCCTGAGCAAAATAACTTTAATTCAGAGAGTTTGAAAGTCTTTGTGTGTTTTGGACTTTTTATTACCACAAAAATGGAACCTTATCATTTGTCCAGAGTGCTAGATCACTCCAGATGTTCACATCATGTACTCAGAGAAAACTGTGGAGAAACTGAGACTCAGCTGAACGGATGCTGATCAGGTAGGCAATTCCATAGCACTTAGAAGGAACATTGAACTATCACTGATATCCATGTAGACAAAGTACAGTTAAAATAATAAGGACGAGGAAAAATTCTCTCTAGAAAAAATATCAAGTTTCCCATTTCTTCTATTGTATTTCCTCCTTCCTTCCCTTCATGCTTTTCAGAATCATCTCAATGAAATTCCAAAAAATCCGGTATAAATATTGCTCTAGAACATTAGTTATAAATTCTGTTGACATGAGCTTATTTAAAGGTAAATAGCCTTCATTGCAGCATTGATTCAGAATTTTGTGTTCCCATAGAGATCATCCTACCAACCATCTCTGTCCCTTACATAACCCCAGAAAAGGATAGGTGCTCTACTGAGTACCTGTGTATCCTGAATGTTAGGAGAGAAGTTTTTTATTCTTCACACACATTTTTTAAAAAGTCAAAATATTATATAAGGACTTTTATTATGTATATCACTGGAAATTCCTCAGCTGCAGGCCTACAAATTAGGAACCCACAATTACTAAGCACAATAAGTTATCTCCTGAATGTGATTTCTAACACAATCCATTTCCATCCATTCTCTTTCAGTATCTTTTGCTTTACTTTTTATTGTATCTTAAAGTGGAAATTGAATTAAATGGGCTAGGCATGAAGTCATTTTACCCAAGCAAGCTGAGTTTTAGTGCCAAATCTCTTCTGAAAGGCTACAAGTGAAGTGATTCCAGATCTTTCCCTTAACACACAGAAAGCTTATTGGCCTTGACTTTAACCTTAACTTGTATGGTTCCTGGAGTTCTTTGAGAGATTTATTTTTGAAGGAAAAAAATTAATGCTTAAAAATTTAGAGCTGTACTTTCTTTCTTTCTTCATTCATTTTATCTATTCTTTTGTTGGGCAGTGGTGGAACAGGTGGCTCCTTCCACTGAAAGTTAATGCTTTTAAAGCTTTCCATACTTTCTGAATATAACAATACTTATATAAAGCTTTTTATCCATGAAGCTTCGTTCAAGAGTGGGTAAGCATTGTTATCCATTCTTAACAGATAGGATAACTGAAGCAGCGAGTTTAACTTTCCAAAGCCAAAAGAAGATCAATAGCCAGCCAATATCAGAGTTGAGATTAAAGCTCGGAAGTTCTTGATCCAAATTCTGAGCTTAGACCACACCCCTCTTTGCACACAGTTATTTCAGTTAATTGGTTTAGCCCAGTATGGTCTACTGACAATTTTTAAAAACTATACACCATTATTGTGTCACCTCTCCTCAATGCCAGCCTTATCTGCCCATTGGTCAGCTTTTCACACTAAAGTTTCTGTGCTCTCCTCTACTCTGTCCTTTATGCATAGAATGTCCTCTTTGATCTGATCCTGACCTCTTCTCCATCACATCCTTTCTCTGCAACTAGCTCTGTAATGATTTGACAAACTGATAATGGATACGTTGAAGGGTCTGTCAGGTATGGTTAATACTTAGAGTGCATCTATAAAAAGATATTTAATGTGTATTTATTCTTAATGTACTTTTTTTGATGATATCCCCTTTCCAACTCATCCTATATCACTCATCTGGGTCCTTTTACAATGTGTTGTGTAACTACTAGCAGGCAGATTTAAACCTTGGCTCTTCGGAGCTTAGTGAAGGAGCCTCTACAGTTTGAGTTATAAAGCCAACTGGCTCTGAGCATTGGCTGTAGAGCTCCCTTGTTCTTCTCACTGGCTGTAAGTGATCTAAGTGTCACTACATGGGACAGTGAGCCACACTAGGGCTATGTCTATACTGCGCCCATTTTGTGCAAGAAATATGTAAATGCGGCTAAGCGTGGAATATCACCAAGCCTCATTTGCACAATAAATAAGGCTCTGTTTTCGTGCAAGAGGCTTTTGTGCAAAAAGGAACCATCTACACGGCTCCTTTTTGCGCAAAAAAACCCTCTTGCGCAAGAGCCATTCTTCCGCATTTTTTTCAGGAAGAATGGCTCTTGCACATGTAGACAGCTCTTGTGCAAAAACAGAGCCTCATTAATTATGCAAAGGAGGCACGGCAATATTCCACACTTTGCCTCATTTTCTTTTTTTTTAACAAAGCGGGCAGTGTAGACATAGCACCTGTGTGTGGGCTACATTTGCACAGTGCCTTATGCAAGGGACCCTGTACTCTAGCTCAGGCCTTATGGCAATGTATACCAGTTAATATTTATATGGATTCCAGATACTGCAAAGGTCCCCCCAAAGAGTTCATAATAATCCATTCTCAACCATGAATTATTAGAGGGTCATATGTGTGTGTGAGAGAGAGAATTACATGATTATGAAAAGGGACAGAACTACTCAATGAAATCTCAACAAAAATTTTGGAAAATATTTAACTCTATTTGGATTGCTTTGGAACCCATTTTTTCTTTTTAATGGTTTGCTGTGGCTTCATGCAATACCGATGGCTCGGAGGAAGTTACATATCAGGGTGCTGGAAATTTACAAAATGGGATATGTAGATCTTGGAGAGAGTTACAGACCTTCCTAGGCTTAGATTTTTTGTTAGTTGAGAGAATTGGATAGGGAATAGTCTACAAACTTCACTGTTTCCCGTTTTTGAGGCATATCATCCCAAATGCTTTATTTTCTTGAAATTATGTGAATTGAAAATAGCTTAGCCCAGCTGTAGTGAGAATGATTAATGTGTCACTATGGATGTGTCAGTTAAGTGTGTGTAGAGAGCACCACAGGATTATGGAAATTAGCAATTCATTGTAGAGAGAATCAAATTCAGTTTAAAACAATGTGTATTTACATACTGTACAGTATTTGCTGCTTTTTCACATAATTAGATGTTGTAAATTATTTGACTTTTAAGCAACCTCTATTATTACATGTTTGTTGCTAAATTTAAATATTAAAAACTTGGAAGTTTTTTAATATAATAAGTTGCAAGTAAAATGCTTATGTGTTTCTTGTTTTATTATACCGACTGAGGTATAAATATATGAGAGAGAAACATAGATAACATGGGTTCCATCAGTTGCAAGTAACATAAGTACAGCATATTGATGATTGAGATTGAATATTTGCTACAACACTTTTTTTTGTCTTTCAGGATTATAGAACTTTCAGCTCAATTTTCTGTTTTGTAAACTTAAACAGGAAAGGAAATTCATTTTAACTATCAGTTAAATAAGGGAGCAAACGAATAAAAAATGAAATGCTACCTCATTTTTGGAATCTTCATATTGGGTTCCCTGAGCACATATATCTGCAAAATGAGAAAAGCCAAAGATTGGAAAAAAAAGATGGTGAATAAGTAAATTGAATAACTGGGCATTATGCTCAGATATTCTCTAGTATTTATAATAACATTTATTAATTTAGCAAGTTTAACATTGTAGGGAAACATCAAGGAAAAGGATAGATGATGCGAAACAAAAGTCAGGCAAAAATAACTATAAAATAATGCTTATTTGAGTGAAAGATCTTGTAAAACTTAGTTTTATTAAGTACCCACAGGATAAACAACATCCATGGCCATGAATCAATTCAAGATAAATATTTAGCTCAGTTAGAACTCAATCCTGCAGATGGTCATATGAACAACTTTTCCCAAGTGAGTAGTACCAAAGTTAAATGAGACTGTTTTGTGCTTCTCATTTGAGTTCAATTGGACCACTTATGTTTCTAAAGTTACATGTGTAAGCGAGTACATGATGTTGCCCTTAATGTACTGTGAAGGGTAGTGGCATTGCGATATAATGTTATGTAAGGCAAAATATCTTTTGAGTGACTAGATTAGGAAGGAATGCAAATGATCACTTTGCATGAAGAGTTTTCCCTAATGATGTTAAATGGCTGCAGCAGTTTATGGAATAGTTGGTAAATAGTGATTTATAATATCAGCTTTGTAATGGGCTATACTGCCATAAAAAAGCAGAACTCTAATTAGTTACAGTCAAATTACGTCTAGTTTTAGGTATCTTTTTTTATTGTTGTCTTACTGTAATTGAATTGCATCTAAGTGATTTTTGTAAGCCTTTTAACAAGACTTTCCCGTGTGTGCTGCTTTCGAACTGCTAGACACCTTTAATCCAGTATTGTGAAAGATCAGTCTCTAGATTTATCAGAGAAAGATGCATAGAAACATACATTAGGAGTCCTTTTCATCATAGATGTCTAGACCTGGACAAGGTCTGCCTTTGCATTTGATTTGACATTTTGACAGGTGACTTGTCTTCTTTCAAATTAACTAGAAAATGTTGACTGACAAAATTTATTTTTGAAGGTTAACAGTAAATGTTTTGAGGCATATGTCACTTTTACAAATTTCCCCCTAAATAAATTTTAACTACAATAATGCTTAAATGACTGAATGATATGTTGTTTGCTGTAGGCATACAATTATTTTAATGTAATATAAAATGTATTTAATATTCATTCATATTCAAGTTTTTTATTCTTTATTCTTTTTGTGGTGCCGGAAGTAATAATATAAAGCTTAATCAATGCATTCATTGAAAATTTGTCAGTTTTTTAAAAACAAAATATAGAACCACACTAAGTTTTATCTTCATATAGTTGCTATTGTCATAAATATATTCACTCCCAGTTATTAAGTCATCCCCAAACCTAAAATAAAATGATAATACACAAAAATTCTAGCTATCGGAACACACAGGGCTGGAAGGGAGATTAAAGTTAATCTATTCTATTTGAATATATGTTGCTTTAGTTCTTACATTTTCAAGTTGATTAATGGTTAAATTTCAGTATTAAATGTAATAGTTTTACACAGACTTTTCTATTTCCTACTCATATGGGCCCTGACCACTGCAAACAGGGCTCCGTAGGGCAATAGGCATTACTTTCAAGTAAAATAATAGAATTAATAAAATGAAGACCAGCTTAATATGGAGGGGCAAAGGTGTTAGACCTAGAGATGTTGTCACATCCCCTTGCTTGGTGTACATTTTGGTTCAGTGACTCTCAGCACTCCTGGAGAGGAAGAAAACCACAACCCTCATCACCCCTTAAACAACTAAACACCAACTCCCAAATCCATACTCTGCTTATAGATTCATAGGTTCCAGGGCCAGAATGAATATTGTGCTCATCTAGTCTGATCTCCTGTACCACACAGGTCGTAGAACTGCCCCAAAATAATTTCTAGAGTATATAGTTAAAAAAAAACTTTGCTAGAGATGGAGGATTCAGCACAAACTTTGGTAAATTATTCCAATGGTCATTGTCAAAAGTTTACTTTATTTCCATTGACACAGCTGAATTGTATTCTTGATCCATTCTGTCCAACAGAGTTAGTAGGTCCCTGTTAGCTGGATGTGGGAAAAAGTCTTGGTGACTGAAACAACCATAATGCTGTTTAAGAAAATTTTTGGACCGCTTTGTAGGAAATCATTTGAAGGATTCCTTTTGAAGAAAAGAGTGAGTGGGGAATAAGGGGGTGGGGGTGGGGGACAGGAATTATAATATTACCAAATGATACCAAGCTGGGAGGAGTTGCAACTGCTTTGGAGGATAGGGTCATAATTCAAAATGATCTGGACAAACTGGAGAAATAGTCTGAGGTAGATAGGATGAAGTTTAATAAGGACAAATGCAAAGTATTCCACTTAGGAAGGAACAATCAATTTCACACATACAGAATGGGAAGCGACTGTCTAGGAAGGAGTACTACAGAAAGGGATCTGGAGGTCATAGTGGACCACAAGCTAAATATGAGCCAACAGTGTGACACTGTTGCAAAAAAAAGCAAACATGATTCTGCATTAACAGGAGTATTGTGAGCAAGACACAAGAAGTCATTCTTCGGCTCTATTCTGTGCTGATTAGGCCTCAATTAGAGTATTGTGTCCAGTTCTGGGCACCACATTTCAAGAAGGATGTGGAGAAGGTCCAGAGAAGAGGAACAAGAATGATTAAAGGTCTAGAGAACATGACCTGTGAAGGAAGACTGAAAAAATTGGCTCATTTAGGGTGTATCTAAACTACATCCCTCTTTCGACAGGGGGATATAAATGAAGCACTTCGAACGTGCAAATGAATCCAGTATTTAAATATCCTGCACTTCATTTGCATAATCACGTAATGAGGCTCTTTCGAAAAAGCGCTATTTCAAAATTGAAATTGCAGTCTAGACGCGGTTCTTTCGAAAATGGGTCAGTTTTTCAAAAGATCCTGTAAACCTCAAAAAAATGAGGTTTACAGGATCTTTCGAAAAAGTGCCTCATTTTCAAAAGAACCATGTCTAGACTGCAGTTTCAATTTCGAAATAGCGCTTTTTCAAAAGAGCCCCATTATGTGATTATGCAAATGAAACATGGGATACTTAAATCCCGGCTTCATTTGCACTTTCGAAGTGCTTCATTTACATACCTCTGTCAAAAGAGGGATGTAGTCTAGACATAGCCTTAGTTTGGAAAGGAGAAGACTGAAAGGGGACATGATAGTGGTCTTCCGTTATCTAAAAGGGTTGCACAAGGAGGAGGAAGAAAAATTGTTCTCCTTGGCCTCTGAGGATAAGACAAGAAGCAGTGGATGTAAAGTGTGGCAAGGGAGGTTTAGGTTGGACATTAGGAAAAACTTCCAAACTGTCAGGGTGATTAAACATTGATATAAGTTGCCTAGAAAGATTGTGGAATCTCCGTCTGGAGATATTTAAGAGCAGGTTAGAAAGACATCTATCAAGGATGATCTAGATGGTTCTGGGTCCTGCTGTGAGGGCAGGGGACTAGACTCGATCACCCCTCAATTGTATAGATTCTATAGATTTACTTCATTTCTAGAAATATATTATGGGGGCAAAAAAGTTCAAATTGCTAACATTTTTTGTTAAAATGGATAATGGTAGAAATGTTTCATATAACATTTATGATTGAATAGTGCAGGTTTTTTTCTTCTCACAAAAATACTTTTAACAGAAGTATCTGGGTAAGAATCAAGGCACCATCAGTATGTGGAATAAACTTGCACAGGAAACATAAGTTGCAACACAGATGTTCATGCTATTCAGTCATTGGCAGGTGAAGGGCTTGCACCCCTGCAAATCAGGAATTTGGTCCCCTACAGCAATAGGTAGAACTGAAAGTAGCTGTGCAGTCTATGTACCTTTCTATAAGTACTCTGTTAGCTTTGTTGCTCTCTGACAGCAGTTCCATAATCTGACTCCCTTTCCCTCGCACACATTCTCCAGAGGTCCAGTGGCACTGGCAACCACTGAGGAGAGCCTACAAGAGTTAGCAAACTTATCTCCCAACTGGTTATATGGACGTACTGCTTGCCAGAGAATCCGCAGAGCCTGGACCCTGTACACCTTCAGTAGAGAAGCTTTTGTAATGTTTTGGGGAAGACAGGAGCATGCTTAGATATCACCTGTTTTGGTTCACTTCCATTCATGGAGGCAGAGAACAGATGTGGCCCTAACTTAGTGTTAATGTTCTTATTTCGTGTATATAAATTACTTACAGTTTACTATAGTTCAGTAGGACATATGCGTTAACATACATGCCTGTTATTTATTTAAGCAATGTTTATCTAATCTTTGTTTACTTAGATCTAGTTCAGCAAACTAAGTAAAGGCCCTTTCATACGGATATGTGTTCATTGATCGAGCTCCTCATTTATTTCATTTTAATTAATAAATCTGTGAAAGCAAGAAGGATATCTCGCAGCAAACAAATCTGATCATTTTACTTAAGGCTGTATGGTTACTTACACTTTTGAAATAAAGTATATTAAAGCACTACAGGGATAAGTAAAATATAACTTTTAATTCATATAAATACAATGTGATTTTGTGCCTCAGTAAATATTTAAACTTGTATACACTGATTAAGAAGTAGAAACTCTAATCCACTCATCTTAATAATTGTAGCAATAACTGTATTAAAGGGCTTAGGGTTGGTTTTGGGGATTTTGTTTATAATTTCAGTTACATATTTGAGCATTGCCACATACCTTACAAAATCAGCTTCTATACATGCTGCTGATTTTTAACATATACCAAAATTAAACTACGTAGATCAGAACAGAGTCCTTATGTGAAAAATAGTCTCCTGTGAAATAAAACAAATACAGGTATTTATGGGATTTTTAACTACACAGAAACACAAGTGGAAATTCAACTGGAACATGGATTTTCTACACTTATCACTGATTCAAGCAAGAACCTAAATGTTACCTTAAAGTTGAATGTGAGCCTTAAAAAACAAAACTATTTAAGATCTCAGTTCAGAATAGGGATGTTAAAAAGCATTTTTTTCAAACGTGTAACTGCTTAAAATTTACATGGGGGTGGGCAGCTCCCCCCATCCCTGTGCTGCTGCCTCTTTTATGCGGAGAAGTAGGCGGGAACCAGTGCTCAAAAGTAGCTGGCTTATAAGTGGGCCTCTGTGAGCACAGCTGCCTGCCCCTTTTCCACTCTGCTGCCTCTGTATTGGAGGCAGTGGCATGGGGGCCAAGACAAGAGCCGCCTGTCCACCTCCCACCACTGCTGTGGGGGTAGGCAGGTGGCTCTGCAGGAGTTGGCTTAAAAGCTGCTCCTTGTGCTGCTGCCTCCGATTTTAAGTAGGCTGTCCACAAGCACCAGCTCCTACCTGCTCTACCCCTCCTCTAACCCCAGCATGCCTGTGTGGGTGTGTCTGTGTGTAACTGTGAATGTTAACTGATAAGCCCAGGCTCATCAGTTAACTGTTTACCCATTTATCGTAACACATACCTAGTTCAGAACATATGTACATGCTTAAATTGAAATACATTACTATTACTCATTAAATTGATTCAGTCTTTCACTTGTAAGATCTGATGATCAATAATAATGAACAGACATCAGTCTAATATGTATATTATTGTAGTGCCCAGAGACCCAATCAGAGCAGGAGGATAGCCCTTCATTGACATCAAGGCAGTTATAACAAAATAAAAAGTATATGTAGGCTATTTGTAATAGTGTATTATATAAATGTAAATACAGAGTAGTTTATCTGACATATCATTTTTTCATTTATTTGATGTCATGAAATTTTGTAGGTAGACCCATGAACTCAAATAGATAAGAGGAGGAGACTTTCTAACTGTAAGGTATTTATAGTTTTTCAGTCTAAACGTGAAAGTACAAATTCTGGCTCACGGAGTCTCTTGAATGCTGTAAAAGTACATTTTACACACACTGACTGCCAGTGTATGCTCACGTGCCCCCACATTAAAACCATGACTAATTTCTGTGGATCAGGGAAGGTTTTCATAGTTTTCATTGATAGATTAGGGATACACACGCATAAAGATGTGGGCTAGATCGTGTCCTTGAATACTTCTTTGGAGCCTGATCCATTGCACATTGAAATTAGTGAAACAACTCTCATTGACCACAGTGGCCAAAGTGATCCTTACAGCTCATGTTTCAGATGAAGTACAAGCTAGCTTCATGATGGGTTATGTTGAGGGAACTAGACCTGGGTTGAAAAAACATCTTGGGGTTTGCAGAATTTGGCCTGTCCTTTCACAGCTAATTTTACTGTGTACTTTTAGCTCTCATGAACCACAAGAGCAAAGCTAGTTTGGTTTGTTCATATCATAACAAGAGAATGACAGCCATTATTTATGTGAGCAGAATAAATTTCATGACTTGCATGTAATATACAGATGGGCAAATACCTATCTAGTACACCAAGGTTAGCCCCTGGCAGGCTCCACCACAATATTTACCTGTGCTTCCACACTTACCTGCAATCACAGCTTCCATTGGCCACGGATCGCTGTTTCCAACCAACTGGTGTCCCAGTCCACACTGCTTCCCACCACTCCCATTGGTCAGGAACAGCAATCTGCAGCCACCGATACCTGTGGAGGCGGAGGTAAATATACCAGCAGCAGACCACCAGGGGCTAACCTTGTCAAATTGCCGCTGTTTTATTACCCACTCGATGTAATACATGTTTTTTTAAAAAAGAAAAAACTGTTTCTTCAGTCTGGCTCATCTTCTTATCCTTCTGTAGTATTGGCTTTGTCTGTTCCTGTGTCTTTTCCAGACCCTCTGCCTACACAGCTTTCTGGTGTTTCTCTCATTGTTCATTAACAGGTTGATTTAAAAATACCGACATTCTAAAAGTTACAAAGACCTTTTTATTGTGTAGTTTTCTGACATCACCATGTTATAGTATTAGCTATATAGAAGGATCCCATATTTTATACCTTGAAGTATTCTAGAGTAAGGGAAGAGAGAAAAATAGGAGAAAATCTCTCTTCACTAGTTCATATGTCATTAGATGTTACACTTCACACATTTCAGCTGGGTTTGCTAAGAGTTTCCAAATTACTTTAAATTTATAATCCCGTTTTAGAATTGTTTCTAATTAAATATGCATTTTCCCTGTCACAAGGAAAATCTTTGGTTCTGCATTTTACAGTAATTTAATTAAGCATTTCCTGTATGTTCATTTCAGTATTTATCATGGCCCACTAAAGTTGGAATTCGGTATATAACGGTAGATTAATTGCCCTTTGTATTAAATGAAATAAGAATTTCAGATATGCGGAGTCATGAAATTTAATTGTGTTCCTCGATTGCTTATTCAGTGCATTGGAAAACTGAATCACGAAATACAAAAGAGCCAAAGGTTGTTAAATGTAGCGCATAACACGGATTTTGAACTTTACTTAATGAACCGAGTGTTTATTACTATGAAATAAATGCATCATTTAAAGAATTATGGTGGAATTGTAAAACATTAAAATTCTAATTAATTTTGATCAGAAGCATGCAGTGCACTCATTTTACCTAAAACACTTTCATTATGGTCAATATTTTTTTAAGTTTTTGAGATAAATGTATTATGCAGTGGTATTATGTTATTAAGTATCTCTTGAAATTTAAAACATGCACTTCAGTGGTATTTAGGCTGATTTTTGTGTGTGTACCTTAGGTCTATAAAATTTTTTACCATAGTTTAGGGAAGTGTTTTGCATTGTATATCTGCATATGTTTTGCTATTTAATGTAATTTAGTATTTTGAGCAGAATTAAAATAATATTGAGACTTCTTGCTAAAAAGCTGTATATTCAGGCTTATATAGGAAAGTATTCAAAAGCACGAACAGTTGAACAGTTCAAAATAATTTTATAAGAATTTTATTTAAATGGGACTTTAAAAAAATTGAATTGGTTAAAATAAAATATTAATGCTTCAAATGTGGGGTGTTAGCAGCCTTTTGTCCTTGTATATATATTATAAATACACAAGATATCTACACCTGCTCTTAGTTGGCATCAAGAATATAGGCTTCATGTTCACAAAAAGGCTGAAGAATCACTCTGCCATAGCAAATATACAGTGTAGATGGAGAGAGTTTAACTGGACTAAAGATAGGATTGAAAGTACTATGCTTTCATTTAGAAATAGTTTTAACAAATGCATGGTTAGTCTATAGATGATTGTTTTTCAGGTAACATGGAAACCGAAGTTCCTTTGATCATGCCTTTCTGCTTCATAAAAATCTACTGACAATATCACATTAATAGAAAAATGTTATTCCTGTATTTGTATAGCTGCATATGTGCGTGTGAAACTGATGATGATTTTGTTTTTTCCCAAGCTTCCAATAGTTCCAAATTCTTGTTTGGAAGTTTAAAAAAAAGTATATATTCTGCAACTTAAGAAAAAAATGAATGGCACCTGCCTTTGTACTTAGGGCAGTTCTTCTAATATCATTTTTCATTTAATAGTTGTCTTTTAGATCCGTAATACTATGTAAGCATTTGTTCATAAGGGTTAAAGTATGTAAATATAATGCTTTCAAAAGTTAAGATTCAGATGGCTAAAGAACAAACATTTTCTTAGTACCTTATACAAATTAGAATTAGCTGAACTTGTAAGACAGCACTTTGGTTCCAAGTACCACCTGCCCAGCTGAAAATACCAACTGCAGTGGCAGTCATCCAAAGGGGCCACTGAATGAAATGGCTGCCTCCTAAGAAGAGGGAGAAACAGATGGAGGGTTTGAAAACTGGCATAAAATCCTCCTAGTGCTATAGTGAACGTTCAGTGAAATTTGTCTGTTAGGAATCTTGCAATGGCACATTTACCCCTTTATTCAAAATTAGAATCAAGTAGATGGAAAGCAAGGACACCGACAAGCTATTTTAAATATTTAAAATTCTTGTTCCACTATAAGTTAAAGGGCTTTGTTTTGACATAAACATGCAGCTGTTTGTGGACACTAAGAAGGCTCTTTGTTGGAAAAACAGTTCTCTTGGTCTTGCACTGCCACCTAGAGTCTGATGCTATTTACTACATAATTTAGATATTCCTTTGGAAACTGTCAGCTTTGGTACTAAACAAAAAAGGGCAGGGAACTGCAACCAGTTAATTGATGTCATGTTTGCTTACATTAAAATGGTTAGTTCATTCATGGCTTCCATTATATCAGCTCTGCAAAGATTTTGTTGTAGGAAATTGTTGGGTTTTGACAGTAAGAATTAATGGAGATATACATTAAAAGATAAGACTCTCAGCTTTCCAGTGATCCCAGCGGGTGCATTTTCTTGATGGCTGCTTCAGAATACTTCATGAAGCAAATGTCAAACTTGTCGAGGCTGTCACTATGAAAATGATCCATGTAGCAAGGGTCTCCTTTCCTTGGGAACAAACAGCTGCCTTATCTCTGCATAGTTGCAGTGACAAACCTGCCATCTATCGTAACAAATTTATATTTGTGTCTAATATACATTGGTAAAGAACTGTTCTAGTAATATGCCATATTCCTGTACTAGCCTTCTTTATAAGATTTGTCAGTTACACTTTTTGAGAAGATAATATGGATTTTGGAAGAAGAAAAAAATACTTTGAGCGCTTCGGTTCATGATAGTTGCTGTCTTTCTGGTTTACGAGTTAGATTAATTTATTTCTGAAACTGTAGCCACTTTCTTCCAAATTTGGGCTTTTATGTTGAAAACAGATAGGAATTAAACATAAAAGAAAAACCACAAGCTTCTAAAATCCCTTCCTGATGAGATATGTGGAAAGAAACTTGAAAATGTTTAAAGATAGATTTTACCTTCATCTAAGACATGTTTTGATTACCAGAGTCTGTGTGATATAACTGATAAAATATCTGTCTTCTATCTCAGACTTTAATGATACAAATATTACAGTTCAGATCTTAGAAAAGAAATGCTCTGCGATGGTCATTTTGCTCTGAAAAGTACTCCAGTAAAAACAAAGAAAATAGGAAAGTTAAGGGGGAAGTAAAACAAAAGATTTTAAGAACCATTCAATGGAGCTTATGCGCACAGTATATGTAGATATTTCTACAGGGCTAATATCAGTGAGTAGCAATACTTACATAAATGAACTATTATGTGCAAATTATAGAAATGATAGTATTATATGCTAGCTTGAAAAGGGTTGAACCACTGTCTGAATTAGGGGATCATCACGCCTTGAGATGTGTCCTTATCCCTATCTTAAAATTAATTTCAAAGGTCATTCACAAGTTGTTGATTTGACAGACATCAAACTTAAGGCCATACCCTTTTACAGGCTTTAGTGCCTCTCAGCACTCAAAGCAGCAGTGTCTTACAACAGGCATAGTGTATGTAGTTTCCCAAAGACCTCATCTGAATCAAGTCCCTTCAACAATTATCATCCTTGTACACCAGTGTGTAAAGCTGTTCTGTTTCTGCTGAGATGGCCTATTTTACCCCCACTCTAGTCATGATTCACCCTGCACTGCCTCTATTAGCATGTTAATCAGGAAGGGCATTTTTTGATCAAGCTTCACAAGCTCTTATTGTGGGCTTATGACCTCTTTATGATCAAGGTTTAGGTGAACTATCAGGATGAAGAGTTTCTTGGTTCTTCTGTTCATTAATTTTGTCTATGTAACATCTTTCTCCATTCTTTTGGAGAACTGTTGTATCATGCAAGCAAGGTACTAACAAACTTCAACAGGACTTTATTTACCAAAAGTGGAGCCTCTTTACAGTGCTGCTGCATTCCTCAGTAGCTCTCACTCAGCCCCTGCCAATCTTCTCCCCACTCCTTCCTATTTCCTGTTTCCTGTGCTTCCAGACTCCCAACAGCCAAGACTCCCAGTTCTAATAATTACAAGCAGCATCTAAAACAGCACATTCCCTCCTCTCTTAAGAAGATCTCTCAATTATAAAATAAACATTGTTGTTCTAACCCCTGCAACAAATATGGAACAAGCCTCTATACTGTTGGCAGAAATATTACACTGTAAATACTACATAACATAGTCTCTAGTCCAGACAGGTGGTCATCTGTGTCTGACAGACCATCTCTCAAACCCCGTTTCTAGTGCAATGTTTTGTTGTGTTGGTACTATAGTGAAGTCATCCAACACGGGCTGGGTGTTGGCCTCATCTCCTCTTGGTGCATAGGCAGGTGCAAGCATTCCATAGACGCCCATTAGAAAGTCGATAGGTGCAAGGTCCCCTCTTCTCAACAATTTAAGAGGAGATGTGAATTTATGGTCCCCTTTGTGCAGAATTCCAGGTTTTCTTACTTTAACGAAGGAACCACACTCAAACTTCGGTTCCTTAGCACCCCACCATTTATCTGTTAAAGCTTTATACTTTGCTTGCTTCTGTTCAACTGTTTTTCTCACATCATCCTCTTTTGGTGCATCAGGTCTGGACTTTAACAATCCAGCAATGTTCAGTTTAGTATTCATCTGTTTTCCATGCAGTAACTCTGCGGGTGATCTTTGCGTTGTGGCATGTTGTGTAGCCCTGATTGCTTGCAAGAAATCAGTAGTGAAGGTTATCCACGATCGCCCTTCCAGTTTAGCCGTTTGCAAACTCTCTTTGAAGCTTCTGTTAAATCTTTCTATTTCCCCATTGGCTTGAGAGTAATACAGGGATGATCTTCTATGTAAAATGTTCCTCTCTGCTAGAAAAGTTTCAAATTCCAGGGAAGTAAATTGACTACCATTATCTGAAACCAGTTCTTTGGGGTTACCTTCCCTGCTAAAAACTGTAGAGAGGAACTTAATTACTGTAGCAGAAGAGATTTGTGATGTAAACGCTACTTCAGGCCATTTACTGAAATAGTCTATTAAAGTGATGGCATAATGACAGTCAATTGCTGCAGCGTCAAAGGGTCCTACGATTTCAATTGCAACTTTTCCCATGCAGAATCAGGAAAAGGAACAGGCTGTAATGGTGAGGTACATATCACTGCTGTCTTATCATGCATTTGGCAAATGACACAGGATTTTATGATTGCTTCAGTTTGGGAGTCCATCCCTGGCCACAAATACAGATCCCGTAGTCGGTGTTTGGTTCTGACAATTCCTTGATGAGTGTCATGTGCCAGGTGTATGAGTTTTGACTGTAGTTCTTCTTGCACAGGTAGCCAGTGTGTATCTCGTAGCACACAGCCATCAATCAAAGAAAGTTCATCCTGAATTCTAAAATAAGGCAGCAAAACTGGATCAAAGTTTTTAGAGTTACTGGGCCATCTCTTTGTCAGAAATTCCCATAGCTTTCTTAAATTGGACATGCCAAACAAGCAGCTTGGAATTGTTCTCTTGTTACTGCAGAGTGCTTGTAATAAGCGCAACTACTTCATCCTCATCCTCCAGTGATGAAGACAAAGGCAGGCGAGAAAGGCAATCAACTATCACATTTTGGTTTCCAGGCTTATATTCCAGTTCATAATTGAAAAAGAGTAGTCTTGCAGACTATCTAGCAATACGATTTCCTGCTCTTCCTAGTCCTTTCGTGGTTACCAATGTTGTAACTTGAACGTGCGGCCACACCGGTAAGTTCTCCATTTTTCAGTAGCCCAGACACAAGCAAGTGCTTTTTTTTTTTTAACTGTAGAATATTTTCTCTTAGGATCACTCAGTGTCCTTGAAGCAAATGCAACAGTCCTCTCTGTATTGTCCTCAGGAAGTTGTGTGAGGACAGCCCCAAGTCCATAATCAGAAGCATCAGTAGTCACAATTGTGGGCAATGCAGGACTGAATAGTGCAAGTACTGGACTATGTACAATCAAGTCTTTCACCGTTTCCAAACTAGATTGTGCATCCGTTGTCCACACCAAGGTTGAACTTCTCCGAAGTAATTCTCGTAACGGTTCAATGACAGAAGCATAATTAGGAATACATTTTGCATACCAGGAGGTAAGACCCAAGAAGGAACATAAGGTTTGCAAATCTGTTGGAGGAGGAGCCTTTGAAATTGCTAGGATGTGAACTGGATCAGGTTTTAGTCCAGACGGTGAAATTGTATGCCCCAGAAAGGAGAATTTTGTATGTCTAAATTTGCATTTAGACAAGTTGAGCTTTAGGCCTGCTGTGCTGATTCAGTTTAGTACAGATTACAGGTTATTCTCATGCTCCTCAGAAGTCTTTCCAAACACAATATCATCCAGATAGCACTGAACTCCATGTTGATTCTTCAGAATCAATAACATATTTTGGAAGGCACTTGAGGCAGATGCAAGACTGTATGGAACACATTTAAAACAAAATAGTCCCTTGTGTAATAAGTGCTTTGAGATCTCTGCTGTGTTCATGCAGCATAACCTGGTGGTATGCGCTCTGCAAATCAAGAGTAGAAAATATCTTTGCTCCACAGAGTTCTGCAAATCCTTCTATGTGAGGCAGTGGGTGACCGTCAGTCACAATAGCTTTATTTGGCTCCCTTAAGTCCACACAAAGGCAAATGCCTCCATCCTTCTTCTGTGTCACCACTATAAGTGAAACCCATTCAGATGAGTCAATCTCTTCAATAATGTCCTTTTGTACAAGTTTTTTAGGTTCCTCTGAAGCAGCTTCCCTGACTGAAAATTGTAAGCCCTGTAACTTCTGTTGTACAGGCATCACATTATGTCGCATTTTAACTTCATGCACAAACCCATAAGCACAGCCAAGTTTCTTCTCAACCTGGTCTTGGGTCCCAGCTGAAACTGGTGTGTGTACTGCAAGAGTGCTTTGCTGAGGAAGGTGAATTCGTCCATTAACTACCCTGAGGTTTAAAGCAGCCAATAAATCTCTGCCAAGGATAGTGGTGCCTTTGTGGACAATGTAGAACTCTGCAGTTACACAGCAGTCACCAAAAGTCACCGTTGCTGGCTACTGGAATTTGGTTTTTCAAATAGCACACCAAGTGAAGTTTGGGTTCAGTAAGAGGCACATCTTTAAAGTAATACAAATAGATGGAATCAGATAGTATAGATATGGCTGAGCCAGTGTCCAACATTAGCTAAATAGGATGTGATTTGCCTGAAGATGTGGCAGAAACATTTACAGTGCACCTTATCTGTTCTAGGATAGGTGCAGTAGTGATTTTGTCCACACACAGCACAGTAACTTCTGGTATTGTAACTGCATGCACCTGTTGATTGGACTGGCTAGTGCAGCATACCTTAGCAAAATGCCCAATCTTTTTGCAGTGATTGCACTGAGCTACTTTTACAGGACATCTTGTGTAGCTTGCGAGGTGTTGTGGGGATCCACAGTGAAAGCATGCTTTTGCTATGCTTTGAATTTGCTGATTCTGTGGTTTTCCATTAGCTTTCTCCTTGTAATTGTTTGTCTGCAGTGATAGTCGACTTTTTTGCAAAGAAGTCACAGCCCGGACTGGGCCTCCTGTATTCATGCTCATTATTTTGTCTTCTGCTATAGCTGACTCAATCTGGGTAGCAATGGTTATTGCTTTTTCCAGTGTAAGTTGTGGTTCTAGAAGCAAGCGTTCTCTTACATGAAGCATGGTTGTTTTCTCAATGAGCTGGTCTCTAATCTGCCATATTCCCAAAGTCACAAGCCAAAGTCACAAGTTATAATCAGAGAAGCAATATACTGCATTATAGTCTCCCCTGGTTTCTGCTCATGTTGGTGAAATATGTAACGATTAGCTATTACATTCACTTTTGGTGCAAAAAAGTTATTTAATGCAGCGAGTGCAGTCTCATATTTATCATCTGCAAGGGGAAAAGTGTAAAATATATGCTGCCCTTCTGCTCCAAGGCAGTGGATTAGTAGAGCACGCTTTCTTACTTCAGAAATCTCTGTAGCACTGATTGCAAGTTGATAAGTCTCAAACATATGAATCCAGGCAGTAAAAGCAATTGGAGGCTCACCTGGGCTTTGCAGAAAGGGTGCAGGTGGGTTCAGAGGCAGAAGATCCATCCTCGTCGCCAAATGTTGTATCATGCAAGCAAGGTACTAACAAACTTCAACAGGCCTTTATTTACCAAAGGTGAAACCTTTACAATGCTGCTGCATCCCTCAGTTGCTCTTATTCAGCCCCTGCCAATCTTCTCCCCACTCCCTTCTGTTTCCTGTGCTTCCAGACTTCCAACAGCCAATGTTCCCAGTTCTAATAATTACAAGCAGCTTCTAAAACACCACAGGAACATACCAAGATTAATTTCCTTTGTCTTAAACAGATTAAGTCTGCGGTTCTCAAACTGTGGGTCCCAACCCTCCGGGGGGCACGAGCAACTTAGAGGGGGGTTGTGGTATCACAAAGTTTGAGAACCCCTAGATTAAGTAATCTTTTTCTGTTATGTTGCTAGCCACTAACTAGTCAGTTTTCAAATACCTTTTGGTTGTTAAAGTTGGAAGTTCTGTATTTTGATGTCTTTGGAATCTAATACCACCCTGACATGCTTACCAGTGCTGAATAGTATCTTAATACCCAAATCATGGTAGTCCTTCCACAGTCAAATTCTAGAATTATGGTTGCCAACTTTCTGCTTGCACAGAATTAAGCATCCATGCCCCATCTCTCCTGCCCCACCCCTCCAAGGCCCTGACCTGATCCTTCTCTGAGACCCTGCCCCTCCCTCTGTTGCTCTTCCCACCCTCACTTGCTCATTTTTACCAGGCTGGAGTAGGGTGTTAGGATGGAGAGCATGGGAGTGCGGTCTTTGATGTGGGCCTGGGAATAAGTGATTAGGCCTGTAGGAGGGGGCTCTGGGCTGGTATCTAGGGGTTTGGAGTGCAGAAGGAGGATCAGGGCTGGGGCAGAGGATAAGATGTTGGGGAATGTGAAGTCTCTGCTGGAGGTACAGACTCAGGTGGGGCTGGGGATCAGTGTTTTGGGGTTCAGGAGGGTGCAGTAGGGTTCTCCAGGCTCAGATTGAAGCGTTCAGAGGGCAAGAGAGGGATCAGAGCTGGGGCAGGAGATTAAGACTGATGCGATGGAGACTCAGGGATACAGGCTCCAGGTGGCACTTACCTCATACAGCTCCTGGAAGTAGCAGCATGTCCCTGCTCCGGCTCCAAGGCAGAGGTGCGTCCAAATGCCCCCTCCTCGGGTGCCACCCCCAAAGCTCCCATTGCCTCCAGTTCCTGGTCAATGGACCAGGGACAACACGTGGACCTGCCCTTTGACTGCCCTTACAAATAGGAGCTGGGGAGGAGACATGCCACTACTTGCATGAGCTACATGGAGCCAAGGCAGGCAGGAAGCCTGCCTTAGTCTGCTGCACTACCGACCAGACTTGAGACAGGATACTTCCATGCTTACCTACCCATAGACCCTGACAGATCTATGGATGGGAGAGTGCGTGAAGTCTTTGCCCCTTTTCCTTCCCCCCGAGTGAACTGCCAACTGTTCTGAACAGCTGGCAGTTCTGTCTAGGTGCCCGTGCCCTTGGCAATGGGAGGAAACTTTGTGCACTCCCCTCTCCTGCCTCCAGGTCAATCAGAACCTGGGGGTGGGGAGAACATATGAAGTCTGCCCCCACCCTGCAAGGGAGCACTGGGCTTAGAATCACCCTCCTGCTGAACAGCAGCTGGCTGTTGACCCTAAGTGCCAAACCCCTTGCAGGGTAGGAGAAGACTTCGCGTGCTTCCCTCCATCCCCAGGCCCTGATTGGCCTGGGGGACAGAGAGAACACACAAAGTCTCTCACTCCCTGCTCTCTGGTGCACAGCACTTAGAGTCAACTGCCAGGGTTAACTCTATGCATCGCACACTCCCCCATCCCTAGCCCTGATTGGCCTGGGAGCAGGGGAGTGACAGGACCTCCGTGGACCAGATCAACCCACTGGGCGGGCCGGATCCAGCCCACGGGGGCCCTTTTGCCCACCCCTGTTCTAGGGTAAGGTTCCTCTCCCCCCTTTAGCTACAGATCCTAGCCATCAGCCCCCCACCCCATACCCTACTTATAGGGGTCTGTTCAGTCGTCCTCCCCTGCTGTTCCAAATGGGTGGGTGGAGATTAGCTACCCGCCTCTGGGTTTAAGGCCCCTACAGGGCCTAGCAATTTCTTACCCCCACCCCGCCATTTCACCTGAAGCGTGGGGATTCCCTTCCCCCAGCCCTCCCACAGGGCCTGGGTATTTCCCCCATGCAGGGTCAGAGGGCTCCCTTTTGCCTCCCTGCCCCCTCCTTCCCCGTGCGGCTCCTAACAGGGCCAAGGGATGCCCTCCTTTCCCCCCACCTCCCACACTGCTCCTCTTGGGGTCTGGGGATTCTCCTGCCCCCCATGCAGCTCCTCACAGGGCCAGGCCATGCCCTCTTTTTTGAAAATTACAATCATTTACATAATATATTTGCATTTTTGTTTTATTTCCCAACAAAACCCAACCAACCATTTCTATAGTCACACACATGAGCAATGCTGTGCTAGTATTTTATATGTCTCTAACTTCCTGTGCAGTCGGTCAGATACATTTTTTTCTTCAAGACTTCAGATAGCCAGCTGATGGAAAGGTAAAGAAAGTAAAATATTTCTGAGTCAAAGGGATAAAAGAAGGTAAACTCACAACCTTGTATTTTGTTCTTCCTTATATAAGAAATACAGCTTTTTTTACCCTCACTCTTCCCTGTTTAGACAACATGAATTTTATGGGAGTTCATTTTGCTTTTATTTTTATACATGATCACATGTTTCAGTAAAGAAGACTGCTTTCATGATTTTTATTTTCTAGGTGGTAGCTCTTTCATAATTAGCAGCTTTTTAGAAGTGAAAATAACATACTGGTACCTATAATTCTCTGAGGATAGTGATTATAATGCAATTTCTCCCCAACTCTGCTCCATTTTTTCCTGTCTCTTTTCTTTGGTCTACAAAATATTTGTGGTATGACATGCTACTGATGGTCCCAATCTACATGGCTGTATCCCCCTCTTTCTCTTTTTCTCAGCTGTTAAATATGGGTTTCTTGGAGGCAGTTTACCAGTGTGAGTTATCAAATCCAAGTTACTGTGTGTAGACTGAGGAGCTTGATCTGTTATTATCACAACCATAAAAGAACAGCAATTACAAACAAGTAATCTTAATTTATTACAATGTGAATGAAGTCTTTGAGCTGTTAAATGTAAATATGCTTCATATATTATGGGGCTAGTTAATTTACATAACCATTAAACTCACAATATTTGTGCTCTGCAATGGCTTCCAAATTAATTTGTTACTGCAATTCAGGATAGGTGGTTCATGTGGTAACCAGCTATAAAGCCTGGAGTGACCTGGGAGAACTTGCCATCTGAGGTATCATTGTAGCAATTGCAGTGAGCCATTAGAAGTCACTGTCTGTCCCTGAAATGGAACTCCTAGGTGTGGGTGGGATTATGATCTTGGAACAGGGTTTAAGCTCTAGAACTAGCTCTCTCTTACAATCTGCCAGAGCCTGAGTTGAAGGATATTTTTCGGATACTATTAGCGAGACATTTGTTTGCACTGGCTTTTTCAAAATTTGGACCTTTTGTTGTTGAAAAAAATAGAAACTATGGTGAATGTGATCTGTACCATCTATTAGTAAAAACTACTTCAATCTTTTTACATATGAATCCAAATATGAGAATATTCTCAAAAGCCTGTACAGTTTAACATTTTGTTAGACTATATTGTCTATAAACAGGATGATTAAAAGAACCAAAAGAAAAATAGTAGAAATGTGAATCATTAATGTTAGCTGTGAGGATGAATGTTTTGATGACAGAACATCTGTCCATTAGAAACTAGAATATGGCCATTTACCAGAAGCCACTAAATAACCACCAATGGTAGCAACTTTGTCTGCCAACCTGGACCAGTTTTGAATTGTTAACCTAAAAATAAAAGACTTTCTTCTGGGTAATTATTCTTCCCACCTAACATGTGCCCTACAAAAAGTGCCTCGTCACTGCCTCTGATAAAGAAAACCCAGTTTTGCTGGTGTAGAACAGTTGGTGCGTTCCAGTTGTGGGTTAGTGTACCCTATATGTACACAGTATGTATTGTGGATTTCTTACCAATGAGAATCTGTATAACTGTAGGTGGTAATTAGTAAAGCAAATACATTAAGCATGTTTAATCTTCAGTCTATTCAGCATCATTCCTTGATAATTAGGCTAAATAGTCCACTTAAAATTCAAACATTGTGAATTACTTTAGAAACCACAACCAGTTAAATACTCTGTATATAATAAGAAATCTTCCTGAAGTACAAGAAATGGTGTTTTCAAACATTGAAATTCTAATTTTACTATAATAGCCAGTTAACACATTGGAGGAATACTGGGACCTGCCAGTTCAGGGGATTTTTAATATATCTGGAATGCTGGTCCAGATCCACCTGAAGTAAACTGGCAATCACATTTCACTTCCAAATTAATAGGAATGCACATCACAAAAATTGCTATCACAGTTGACATTAATTAGCATCCTTGTCAGCCTCAGCAGAGAGGCCAAGTATTGAATGAATATGGAATTAACTACCTTCTAGAATTGGTCCCTTTAGGTTAAAGTTAAAGCACTTGGTAGAGCAGTAAAAGGGAGCTGGCACAAAACAGCTTAATTTTGTTGCAAGGAGGCTAAAAATCACTACAAATCATATCATGTTTAGCAAACTTGCACAAAGTAAAATTTCTTGGAAAGGATAAAAATATCTCAATTCTTCTCCCTCTCTTGGGCTTCAGAGAAGATGGAAAGTTAAGTTATCCCATTTCCTTGCCTGTAGTTCCTGCCTATAAGCCTCTGTTTGCTGTTAGATGTGCAGGAAACCAGAAGTAGGCTCACAGGAGGAGTGTGCAGCTAAGAGTTAAAAGGGGGTACTTCAGGGCCAGAATAAGTGTTGGGGAGAGCAGGAGCTGGGTGCTGGCAAACAGAAAAGGATAAAGAATAAGGGAAATTGGTTGATTGCAGGTGAGTCACATGCATTGGAGAAATAGTCAACCCTTAGACAATTCTTTAACAACTTACAAATGGGTGATGATGCCATTCAGCTCCCCTCCTGGTGAGTCATCCAGAAATGAAACATCTTGCTTATCTGCTCTTTCAGAGAGCTTCTACTGAACTTAGATTTTGAACTTCTCAAACTGTATTTCCTTCTGCACTTTTTCAATGAACAGCTAAACTCTGCAAATTTATGTTATATGTAATATGTATGGCTATATTTACTTAGGGAGTTTCTATTGATGCTCTGTCTTAAGTTTTTATGTCCTTTACCATTATATCTGAGCACCTCAAAATATTTAATATTTTTATTCTCAACATCCCCAGTTAATTAGGAAAGTTCTATTATTTTTGTTTTGCAGAGGGGGAACTTAAGCACAGAGAAACAAAGTGACTTTCCCTCAAGGTCATGTAGAAAGCCTTTGGCAAATAGGAAACACACCCTGGGTTTGTTGTACCTAAGCTAAGTCTCCAACCAACTACTGCACCAGTAATGAGCAAGATACGGCCTGCAGGCTGGATCCAGCACACCAACCCTTTTAATCACACCAACCTTGGCATGGATTAGCTCCGTGCTATTCATCTAGTTGTCTGCACTGTGTGCAAGGGGGGGAGGGTACTAGCCATTGGGAGCTGAGAGATTGTGCTGGTGGTGGGGTCAACATGCACAAAGCCTCCCTTCTGGCGCACATTGCAGAGAGCTACATGGAACTTTGAGCAGTCTGGGGCTGCTGGCAGGCAAGGAGCCTGTCTGAGAGTCCTGCTAGGTTCCTAGGTAAGCATCTCTCAGCCAGAGCCTGCCTCTGGCACCTCATATCCCCTCCCGCATTCCAACTCTCTGCACATCCTCTACATAGAAAAGTTCAGCCCTTGACCACTTACCAAATTCTTGGAGTGACCCACCATCAAAAATTATTGCCCACCCCTGCACTACACCATCCTCTCTCTGTGTAGCAATTATTTGCCATTGGTCCCTGGCAATGGGTTTTCATGTAAACTAGAACATTAATAACACTCAAATTTCAATGTCTTTTGTTTATTTTTATAATTGAGACTAAGATTCTTGTTTTGTAAAACAAAATGCAAACAGTATGAAGATAGGACAATCTGCATTGTGCATGTGCTCATAGGACTGTTTCTGTTGAGTTCAGTTACAAGATGTCCCTTTAAATATTTTTTTCAAGATGCCATAATTTATATTTTGGAGGTCAACATGTAGTGTTGGACACAAGATCCTATTCATTCCTATGGAAACGGACATTATGATGTCACTTCATTTATTCAGTATGCTCCAGAGGAGCTCACAATGAATTATGAGCCATACTCCTAGAGTTGAAGCTGTAGAATATTGTAAGCATGCTGCTGCCTGACATGCTCATGTTTCCTATTTTAGACCTGACTGATCTTCAGATAACATATGGTGGTACAAGTAATTGGAAAATTGGCAGACCTGTCAAGAAAATATGCTAGATGGGACAAAAATACGATGTTGCAGCACATAAAGTGTCTCTGAAGTTAAATTTATTGTCTTTTATCAAATGGTGAAGTAAACGTATCTGGTTTCAAAAAAATGAAACATTTTTCAATGGCAGATGCTATTCAAAAGTAATTTCTAGGACAGTGATGAAAGTTCTTGCATTTTAGAAGTGATTTAATGGAAACCTCTGGTCAAGAACCAAAGGAAGGTAAAAAATAGCATCCACTACAAGTTTTAAATATCATCACATTTTAACTTTTATATTTTAGAGCCTTCTTTCTTTGTATAATGAGTCTCAAAGCAGTTGTTAGTTGAAGCAGCAGGTAACATTTTTCAATTTAACTCATAAGATCAAATTTCTAAAAATTAAAAATTGAGCACTTATTGTTACTTTATTTTATTTTATAGGAAGATGAAAATGAAGCTAAGGAAGAAAATTCACCTCAAGACTTGAACATGGAAGAGAAAAATTCAAAAAAATAGAAATTTTTGTCATGTGTGAAATATTTACAAGTTGTGTAATAGCAGTTAAAGTTTCTCATTGTAAAATTTACTGAACATTCTCAATAAAGTCATTGAAAATTAAAATTCATGCTGCACTGGGGAATTGTGTAGGTGGCTCTTAGTGACATTCATGATTATATTAAAATGTTGAATTTTCAAGACTGATACAGAATACCTATTAAAGTGGAAAAGCTTTTTGAAATATGTGCATAAGGACAATGTGATCCTCATTACAGATAACGCTTGATACTCAAACTTGTCAAACTTTTTCAGTGTACCAAACAGTGCACATATTGAAAGGTCAGTGATAATTCAAATCATTCAGGTATCTCTGAGCATAAATGCATAATTATTTGCATTTGACACCTAAGTGTTTGGATAAATGTATGACTAATTAAATTAGAATCTGAACATTTCTTTTTACACACCACTGATGTAAAACTTAAATATGAATATAAGAATGGTTTTCAACACATCTCCTTAAGAACTATTCCTAGGCAGAAAATGCTGTCTGCTTTGTATGTCAAGTCATTTTAAGTGTTTTATACTGCATTATTATTTTCCTTAATGTAAATTGCCTCCCTCTCTGATGACCAGTGTCTTTGATAAGACTGAGGTTTCCCTGTTATTTCCCATTAAGTTCTAATCCCTCTGTCATGATCAGGCTAATGGAAAAGGATTAGATAAACTTGCATTATCACTACTCCTTAACTTAGCAATAGCAACTCCAGAACACTTCTCTACCAAGGTTAGGTATGTTGCTTTAAGACTTTTTGGTCCATGCTGGCCACTGAAAGCCTAATAATGAACATCCAAATTTAGGTTTGCTACAAAACACAATGGAGCATTACAAAATGAACCACATTAATTCTACTCTGAGATATGAGTAATATTCATTGAAGAGAATGAAAGTTATTCATGAACTGATATAGGAGAATCTAACTTTAGGTTGACCTTTTCACTTTTCTATTACCCTGCACTTTCATTGGTATTGCTGCATGTTCCTTAATATACTATAGTCTTATGTTAATTCTCTCCCCCTCCTCCATGCATGAAAATGTTTTCCATTTCAGGAATATTTTCAAATGTGCATAGATTAAGAGAAAAAAAGGCTCAAAGAATATCCTGTAATCACTGCAGTTTCTCTTCTGATCCTGGAGGTTCAAATCTATGTACTCTTGGACACATTTCAGCCATAAACTATAACTGTAATAAGCCCTATTTTTAAATAAAAGAAAACTTTCATATATACTATTAAACTGAGATCATGTCTCCCAGCCACAGCCTCTATTTCCTGATTTGAAATGAGCTGGGAGACTGGCATTATCGGATCTATCTATCCAATCTTTTTTATATAGTACTTATCACCCTCATATTGAATTGCTGATAACTGCACCGACTGGTATTTTGTGTGAAGCGGCAGGTGAGGACTGAGCAAAGTCAGGTTTGAGAGGTGGTTGGAGACAAAAGTAAACTATAAGACTTAAGAGGCAAGACAGATAGCGTGGGTCATAGTCAGGAGAAGCAGGGTGTTATGTAGCTAAAACTGTAAAGGGAGAGGCAGTCACTGTCAATGGGACAGATCTTTAAGATTAAACAGATTTTTCCAATGCTGCTTTGTGCAAGTGGCTGAAATTCACCAGCCACCACAGATTCTGCAGCCCCTTCTACCATGATTCTGGATGTCTGGTTTGCTTCCTTCCACTCCGAAGTTCATGAAGGAGAATCAGTATTTTGGAGCTGAATGCTCTGGTCACACCTCCGCTGCTATTACTTAGATCAGATTCTCTGCCTCTACAGCAGCAAGCACTTAGTAGTGGTTTGAATGTAGCTGTCTTCATTTTGTCTCTACATTTTTATGCAGTTTTTCAGGAAATGATTAGTAGTTTTCTTTTCAGCTTCCTCCTACTTAACTTGGATAGCACTCCTGTGATCTAACCCACTATGACCTTCTACTGCAAAGTCTTCCTGCCAGTTCCTCTGCCCCCAAACAGGCATGGCAGAGCAGCCAACAAAGCATTGGGTCAAATCAAGTGGTTTTCTATTTGTAAAGCAGACTCCCCAGCTGTGGCAGATGGCCCAGCTCTGTTATAACCCAAGGCCATGCATCGTAAAGGCATGTGGGGCTCCTTTTCCACCAAAGAACATGCAAATCCACAATGGGAAAAATGGACTGGGCACCTTAGTGCAGAGAAGGGAGACTGTAAAGACAAAGCAGGCCTCAAGCAGTCAACTTAGAGTATGAATTCCAGTAGTCCCCTCAGTCCAAGTCTTGAAGTGCGTCCTGAACGTCCTAGAGAAAGAAGTAGGGTGGTAATTCTGCTCCCCTCCTCCTCAATGACCAGGAGAGTCCTGACAAGTCATCCCCACTACAGGCAATAGGATCCAGCAGGAGAGGATATGGAGACATCTCACAAGAGAGCTTCAGGTCCAGACGAAGGCAAGCTACAAAAGATCTCACCAAAGGTGAAGCACAGCTTCTGTGCTACCAAAGCAAAGAAAGAAAGAAAGAATCTTCTTCTTCCTCCCCCTGCCTCTGTTCCACTCAGAAAGTTGAGCTGTCAGACCTTGAACCCAAAGAGAACGTATAAAAAAAAAGAATAGAGCTTTTGTTAACCCCCAAAGAATTTCAGATTATGCACAAAGATTGTCTCCATAATTCAAATTCATCCTGGACAGGCTCCTCAGAGTAAGGCTATGTCTAGACTACGGGATTTTTTCAGGATATTGTAAGTATCCTGGAAAAACTCTGCTACGTCCAGGGAATGCGTCTGCTCTTCTGCTCTTCTGCTTTTTTTTTTTTTTTTTTTTTCCCCAGAAGAGCAGACATCCTTTTTTGGAATCCCTGTCTTCCTCCTTCCATGAAGAAGAAGGGCTCTTCCGAAAGAGGAGGATTTTCCAAAATTTGGCCCGTGTAGATGGGCCAAATTTCGGAAAAGCCTCTTCCGAAAAAACTATCGGAAAAAGATATGCAAATTGTGGAGCGCATTTTGCATACCTCTTTTCTGATAGATCATTGTAGTCTAAACATAGCTTACACCTCAAAGTAAATTTGTATCACTAACATTTCCTGAGGCTGTGATATCCATTCCTTCCTCTTTAGAGGAAGTGAATGGAACAAGGCTGAAGAGAGCAAGCACATTAACAAAAGTGGTATCAGACACTATAATATTCAGGACTCAAAGGGCTCTATTGGTTCCATTTTAAAGAAAGTCTGCCTAACAGCTTTTGTAGCTTACACTTCAATGGAGGAAATGAGGCTCTCAGCCCAAGCCCTGGCTTTCAACTCAGTAGCCATGCACCACCTAAGGCTCTGACCCTGAAAGATGAATACACAATCTAAACATGTCCTGTGTTAGGCCAAGCTTACAGGTTCCTTCCTTTTTGGAGAAAAGGTGAATAAAGGTGGGCAATAATGCTGCAAAATCCAAAAGGTCTTTCATCTCACCACCAAATGCCCTCGCGATAGAATATAGACCAGCCTTCAGACAGAGGCACTTTAAGTTTCATCTTCACAAAAGTATCAGTGAAGGGACAACAGATTCTCCAAAAGAAAACAGTGGAGTCCAAGTTCAGGGGGAAAGTTCAGGGGGAAAATCCAGAGGTATCTCCAACCCCTACCCCAATCCACTTCATGACAAAGACGTGATAGGCCTCCACCTAGAACTGAAGCTAGGGGACAGAATTTTCCACTTCCTAGAGGAGTAGTTTACATTGATCATGGACAAGTGGGCCTGGTTCATTGCCTTGGCTGCAGGCTACACCCCACCCAGTCTGCATCTGAAATATCTCAACTTCTGCATATGGCTGGGGTAGAGAGCATTCTTGCAGAAGAAAGGTTCTCAGTTCAGCTGCATCTTCTTCATTGTGCAGAAACACATGGGAAGGAAGGGGTGATATCAGAGAGTCATTCTTAGCTTCAAAAGGATGAAGAAAATGAAATTTTGGATGAAGAGTGTGGCCTTTACAGTGTCATCACTGCCCTGTGAGGAACTTCTTGACTTCAGTGAATCTGTTGTCTTCATACCTCACCATCAGACCATGCTATCTACAAATTGGCAAGGTGTGCCTATGGCAGAAACATTATCACTGCCCAACGCTTCTGGAGGCTACTCTGATCAGAGCTCCAGTATAATACATAGCTCAGAAGAGCCATATTTGAGACATTGAATTTCCTGCAGGCTCATGGTTTCATCATCAATATCAAGAAAAGTTCCTTTATTTTGCCTACCAGAATAATTCACTTGGGGGAGGGGGAGATACAGACACATTGCTAACAAAGATCTTCCCATCATTAGAAAGGTTCAGAAAATCTAGGATCTTATCTTTTTCCAGAGTCACATGAGGTTTACCATATAGAGAGATCATTCCATGAACAGCAGAATCACACATCAGAAGCCTTCAAGCCTTCATCCTAAATGTCTGGAGTCACTCCCCAGAATGCATAAAAGATCTAGTACAGGTTTCAACACTGGCACCACTTTCTATAATCATGGTCAGCCCACAACCATGTCCAGAAAGGCATGTTAGTCTGCTTTCCCCATCCTCTACTTCTCACAATTGACACCAAAAATTCACCTCACTGGCTTGTTCCAAAATGTTATTGCCAGTCCTCTGCATAGTGGTCTGCTCAATCACAGAAGAGAGAATGGGATGAAGATTTTTGGTGGGTGAACCCCAAAATGCTAAGGCTGAAAGTCAGCTTGAAAGTTGAAGGAGGAGGGGCTGGAGTTTCGTGTCTGGAGTTTCCTGGCAAATAACCTGACTAGCCTCATGCTGAAGAGCAGGCCAGCTGACTTCTGACAAAAGGTGAGCAGAGAGAATGAAGTCTATTTAGAGAGTATGGAGACTTCAGTACAATTGTAGTAGGCAATGAAAAGTAGAAGGAGGGTTTCTTGCTGGGATAGATTCCGAGTCCTCTCAAGATGCCTACGATGAGTTTATCTATCCTCAGTGCAATTGAGTGAATATGATCCCTGTCCTGCAAAATAATCTACTTCACTCAGTCTGATGGAAATTGATGAGACTATATTTGAGGGAGTAGAGTCTGTGCTAACTAGCCTTTACTTGTTTTCAGCATAATAAATCTTATATTTCACGTGAGCTCTTGATTTTTGCTTAAAAATTTGATTTGGCTCTCAGGCATGTGGTTCAGACATGGAGGAAGTATGGATGAATCTATTGACACCTCCTTTTGACATATGAAATGTTGGTGAGCTGGAGGAGTGTGTTTGATATATTTTTAGATTACATTTTCTAAATATTACTAAATTATAATTAAATAAGATTTTCAATTGCCATTGCATATAAAAACTAAGTCCTCTGCATAAAATAAATAAGATTGATAACCACATAAAATCAAACAATGAGTTAAATTATTCAATTTCCAAAATAGTAACTCATCGGAAATCAGTTATCAGCTACAAAGAAAATAAGCAGCTGGGTCTCAGAGGAAATACAATAAATATGAGTAGTATAGGTCAAAATTCAGTTAGAATTTTCACTCAGTGATAACTTCTTCCCCAAAAATGGAAAAAAAATCCACAAATAAAAATATGGAGACAACTATTATAAGTTTCCTTTCTAGTGCCAGTGATTTCACCTCTTGGGCTGACTAAGCTTCAGTGGCTGGCTTGATTAATGTGAACTCTACCTTAGGATTCATTAAGCTAAAATATGGCTACACATCCAAAATTCTTGCCTTAGATGGGATTTGAATTTCATCTTCATCACATATTTTGCTCATATGTTTCACTACGTTTTTGTGTCTATCTTTGTAAGTTGACCAGGGCTTAGTCAGGAGAAGTAAAGCTTTTGGGATGTCCTTTCCATCTTTGTTCGACACAACACATTTGGTCATGCTAACTCCAAAAGAGTCATGTCTATATGAACATAAGAACAGCTATACTGGGTCAGACCAAAGGTCATCTAGACCAGTATTCTGTCTTCCAACATTGGCCAATTCTAGGTGTCCCAAGAGGGAATGAACAGACAAGTAATCATCAAGTGATCCCTATTATGTCACCCGTTCTCAGCTTCTGCTTGTCAGGATACCATTCTTATCCATCCTGGTTAATAAGCATTGATGGATCTGTCCTCCATTAATTTAGCTAGCTCTTTGAAACCTGGTCTTCACAACATCCTCTGTCAAGTAGTTCCACAGGTTGACTGTGTATTGCATGAAAAAAATATTTCCTTTTGTTTGTTTTAAATCTTCTACCTATTAAATAGATGTCAGATTGCATTTCTCAGTTTTACTCCTTATCAGGCCTAAGTCTTCAATGGCTTGTTCAAATCACTGTGGCTTGAACTGAGTGTCACAACATGAAGTCCAGATTTGGCCTATTTCTGTGTGTCATTCTATTCATACTGGTAATACATCCATAAAAGAAGGGCTTACACTGTGCTGAAGGGCAAGCTCTACAGGAGGTAGGCACAGAAGGGTTCTAAGCTGCTTGTATGTATCCGTATCTATATATGTTTATATATGTCTTGATTATTTACCTGTCTAGTCTGCTTTAATGTGTCCTGCTTATTTTGATTCACTCTCATTTGTATGCTATAATTGCATTTCAGAATAAATATTGTATGTTGATCTGAAATTCTGATTACAGAGCAGTGATTTTGAACACACCCACCCCTGCCCTTCCCAAAGCAATGAGATGGTATTATCCTGTTGTGAACTGCCCAATTTTTCTGTTTCTTAACTATTTTAGGGCGATTTTTAGGATAGCTGTGCTTTTTCCTGTTTGAGAGGGATCTGTCACACTCCTTCATATTCAAGTGGAGTTGTTTCATTCTGTGCTACTTTTACTAGATTATTGTTATTTACACCTCCATGTTTGCAACTCGGATATTAGTTAGCAATTTCAAAGATATCTATAGAATTTTTGTAGACACCAAAGTTGGGAGCTCCATTATACATTATTTCTCTAACTTTGGAGAAAAATAATTTTTAACCCAATTACTAATTCATGTTTTCAGAAAGAGGTTAATGAGACTAGATACCTCGCTCTAGATCCATCTGTCCAGGAAGAATTGAGGAATTTGGTTGTGTCTGTTTTACCAGTAGGTATCCTTGTAGGCAATTACTGTCTTTGATACTTCATGAGTACTCAGGTATGGACTGCCCACTCATATAGAATGTTCAACAGCTGGAGATTTGAAATTTGGGCATTTTGTTAGTCACATCCAATGTGAAGCTTCCCACTCTCTGGAACATACTGTGTGTTTCAATCCAAGACGTGCACCAAAAATTCACACCCTGGACTGTATAATAATAAACAGCTTTTACATAGTGATTTTCATTCATAGATCTCAAAATGCTTTATAAAGCAGGTAAACATCATTGTTCCCATTTTACAGATGAGGGAACTGAGGTACGTGTTCAGTGTCATGCAGCAGGCCAATGGCAGAGCTGAGAATACTCCTTCCTGTAGAATCATCTTACAGAATTTACTAGAATTCTTATAGAATTCTATAGGCAGCTTAAAAACACTAAGGATAGCCTACAAATTGCATGTCTCCTAAAGGTTGAAAAGGTTATGCAATTAAAATACATACAGTTATATTTATATTACTATGCATCTAAGTTATTCTGTATTATAAACAGAGGTAAAATACTTGAGTGGATAATACTGGCATTCTACTTTTAATGTTAACGATAAAATTCCTTTTATGAGCTAAGTAACCTCATTAAAACTACTACTAACAGTTCCTCTTTCAGTACTGAATCAAAATACAGGACTATGTAGCACTTTAAAGACTAACAAGATGGTTTATTAGGTGATGAGCTTTCATGGGCCAGACCCACTTCCTCAGATCAAATAGTGGAAGAAAATTGTCACAACCATATATACCAAAGGATACAATTTTAAAAAATGAACACATATGAAAAGGACAAATCAAATTTCAGAACAGAAGAGGAATGGGGGGGGGGGGAGGTAAATGTCTGTGAGCTAATGATATTAGAAGTGATAATTGGGGAGCTATCTTTGTAATGGGTAAGGTAATTAGATTCCTTATTTAGACTCAGGCGTAAAGTGTCGAATTTAAGCATGAATAACAGTTCAGAGGATTCTCTTTCAAGTACAGTCTTAAAAGGCTTTTGAAGCAGGATGCAGGTAATTAAGTCGTTGAGACAATGTCCTTTCTGGTTGAAATGGCAAGAAACTGTTTTTTCTTTGTGATCCTGTCTAATATCTGTTTTGTGGGCATTGATCCTTTGGCGAAGTATCTGAGACGTTTGTCCAATGTACATAGCAGACGGACACTTTTGGCACATGATAGCATAAATTATATTTCTGGATGCGCAGGAATATGTGTACTGTTATAGTGGTTAATGTCTGTAACTCCACAATCAAGATTTACCATGTGTCTAAAAGTGCTGTGCCCATTATTTAAATCTGGGGCATCTGGGGTATATTAACCTCTGTTACTGACATCCTTTTTTCTGCGAGAATTGCAGCTTGTGATGTATATGATTTGCGTTGTCTCATGTGACTGAATAGTACAGTTTGAAATGCATGCTCTTTAGCAGTTATTGTAAGTGTGTGTGTATCTTAGGAGCTGCTCACTTCCTGCAGGCTATGTTCTGTTCAAGCTGGAGGAGCCAGCTTCTATCATGGACTTTGATACTCTGATGGAGATGATGGCAACATTTTGTTATGCTCACTTGCCAAGATTTCCCATTGCTCTGAATTAGTTCCAAATTCCTTCATATCTCACTTGCCTGTGTTTGTATAACAAAACTTGGGACGTCCAGTTGTTGTTGTTCCCTCTGATAGCTCCCCGAATTTCATGTCCTTGGGTATGCATCCATCTTCCAACCTAATGCATGTGTAACTTCTTGCTCAGTAAGATGATAATGTATACTGGAGTGTTTGGTATCTTGATGTTAATTTCTTGGAATGTGATATTAGTATATTGCTCACCCGAGGTTTTCCTTCTCAGTAGTACTGATAACAGTGCATTATTTCTAACAATGATTGCTTCCAGTGTTTGAAATACAGATTTACCATTTACCCAATCTCAAAATATTTTTTTCTTTTCTGCTGGTGCTAAAGTGTTTTTTATACTTTAAAATGATCCACAAATAATATCTCTGCTGAGGAAGCTTAATATTTATGCACACAAAGCTGCAGAGGTATAAAAAACCAAAAAGCACAAATATCAATTAATTGTTGCCTCTTTCTTCTGTGTTCTTGGTTACTGCAATCCTATAAGATGCCTGCCAGTTGGTTGCTCATTCTGCATCAGCTGAAGAGACTAACTCTCCCTGACATTAGGCTGAATAGGTTTCACTCAATGAAAAGTGAAGGTTGATTAGAAACTGACTCTATTTCACTTGACCTAAAGAAAACAATTTTTACATAGCAATGAATGAGCAAGTTCTATCACCTATCCAAGACTATAGTGTGCAATCATTGCAGGTAATAAATGTTTCCCCATGGTGAGTTCAATGTGGATTCTATGGCTTCGTTATCTGGAAAGGAAGTAAAATGCTAAAGGCAACAGCATGAAAATGCATGCAACTATGGCATAATTCTGATTTGTTTTAGAAGAACTATTAATTTCCTTGTTACAAAGCCAAGTAAGAGCAACCCTTTAAAACTATTGAACCATGAAAGCCATTTCCTTAAAGGTTTTAAATTTGGGAACAGACTCATGAAATTTATAGCTTTGATGAGATATTCTTTGCCTGCAGTCAAATTGAGAGTCAGATCATTGGTTTCCCAGCATGACACCTATGTATTCTTGTGTGCACTAGATATCATTAGGCTCATAATAACACAGCTATCATCACATTAATGTCTGAAAGGTTCACTCTTGACGCTTGGTTTAAGTCTTTCATTTATACCTACAGCATACTAAATAGCTGCATGAAAAGTAAAGACATACAGTACCTATACTGTATGGTGCTTCTGTAATTTAACAGAATACAATAGTTTTATGCCCAATCAATTTTTTCCCAAATCACATTGCTTTCAAAAATGATTATTGTAAGTGCCAATAAATGAGCTAGCAGGATATTGTGAGTACCGCAGCAGGTGACAGTACAGTGACAACCATTTTTTCTGGTTCACGCACAAAGGACAGTGGTGTACATTGTATGCAAATTGGTCTAATAATTGTGATTTTTTTTTTACTATTTAAAGTTTATGTACTATGTCCAGAACTATTACAGTGACTGATGAAGGTGACTGTTAGAAAAAGTACGTAGTCTTTTACTGTGCAAGCCTTTCATATAAATGAGTGTATACTTCCATGTTTTAGAGAGCATCAGTGATAATATTCTACCTCATGAAATAATTAAAGTGCCCAACAATGAATTTTCATAAATATTAAGTCTATATATAGCTCTATATGCACACATTAATTCATTCTCTGTGGGAGAAAAAACCCCACACTCCCTTAACAGCACTTCTTTCCTGATAATTGCAAGTTAGTTAACTTGCAACTTCCATACTAATGCCAGCTGCTGCACTCTGAGGTGATCTGGCCTTGGAAAGAACGTGGCTGTTCTTTCTTTATCATAAACATAGGTAAGTACTTGGTGTGAAAAGAAAAACCAAGTCTTTTTAGACATTCATTTGTTCCCAGAATGTTTCCTGCTCTCCTCTCAAATCAGTAAGAGGCAATTCTGACCACCGGTTCTTTAGCCCATATTGGTCATTTTAAGGAAATGTTCATTTGATTGTTAGGGAACCTCCTTAACTAAATGCTATTGAGTTATTTTAAAAATTCTCTGTTTGCTATCAGGCCAGACGGCCGTATTTTTTCTAGGATTATTTCTTATTGTTCAGCAGTCTGGATCTAATCTCAACACTAAGGGCTGGTCTACACGAAAGCTGTAAATCAACCTAAATTATGTTGCTTCAAATGGTGAAAAGATTATCAAATAAACATCTGGTTCAGTATCATCCATTTCATAGTACAGAGAGTGAGAACTCTTTTCATTGTTATTTTGTTATTCATTAGAGTTATTGTATCATCTCGGATTCTTAATCATGGATTTTGCTAGGCACGTTGCAAACAAACAGATGCATAACAAAAAGATGGCTCCTGTCCCAATCCAAAACTTATGCGTGAACTCAACAGGAGCTGCTTTCCATGATCTTTGGACCAGGTCCATAAGGAGTTTTCTGACAAAACTAAGTATTTATTTCCGTGTAATACATGTAACATTATAGGTAAGAATACAATATTCCCAGGACTGATCCTGAAAATTGCTGATGTCATTGGGAACTGAGGATGCTCAGCACCTTCTGGTTATAGCCATACTAGTAGTCCAAAAGACTAATGTCAGAAAGATTTAGGTCAGAAAGACTTCTGGACTAAGTCACTAAATGGGGGAAAATACAAAACACTTTAATCCAGATAAATAGAAAAGAGCAAACTTTAAGGAAACAGGTCAAACTAGAGAGCACATAGTAATAGCTGAGTGATGCACTATCATGATCAAGAAAGGAATGTAGAAATTGTACAAACTGTTGTTGTAACCACCCACTGTGTGACTGCTTTCCAAACATGCAAGCTGCATATTAATGTTGCATCAATAGAGGGAGGTAATACAAAGCAGTAGGAGTGTTCATTGTTAGCAGGTACAATTCCAGTTAAATATTGGGTAATATTTTCAGAATCATCTATGTGATGTATTGGCCCAAGTCCCATTTTCAAAAGTGACTTAGGCACTCGTGAAAGTCTCACTGAAAGTTTCTGCTTTTGAAAATTTTGCCCTGTATGTCTAATAGCGCTATGAGTTTTGGTAACCTTTACGTTAGGAAGAATGCTTAGGGATATTAGGTTGTAAGTTGAGATACTAAGAAGGCTTGTTTTAAATTAAGTGTGAAAGAGATTGAGTTTCTCAGTATGGAAGAGGAAACTGATGCAAGGACTTATGAGTACTCAACATTTCTCAGAAAGTATCTAGGGGAAGGGAGAGTAGATCTCAGAAAGTAACATCCTGTAGATCTGAATACAAGCAAACCATTGATTTTCGTCATTTTTAATAATAATAAGTTTGATACATTTGTTGGTAAAGAGGAGAACAAAGGATGCAAGGATAAAGCAGAGAGGAAGTGAGAAATTTAAATATGTAAGTGGTCAGTTCCTGTTTAACTAACAAGACCTCCTCATCCTTTCTATTGTTACCACTTTTTCTGGCTTTTTTAAAAATGTAGCCTTCTTTTTAAGACTGGGCAACCTGGTTTGGAAGACACAAGACCCTCTTCTTCCTTCAGCTCCTCTCTCTCTATCCGGTCTGAAAGCTTTTTGAAAGTTTAAGGATGCTTAGTTAAGGTCCACCACAGCCCCACATCTTGATGCCATACCGTTCCATAGATGTGACAGCAAGTAATTTTTGTAAGGAGTCAAATCCTTCATTGATATTTAATTGAAGTCATTTTAATTAAGGCTGCATTTGTCTCATCACCATTTGATCAGAGAAAAACTGTGCTTTACTGCTTTAATTGAAAAGCTTAAACTAATATAAAGTTAATTGATTTCATATACATCCCTAAAGTACTAAACAATATGAAAATTAGATTGAAATTACAATGTAAATCAACTCAAAAGGGTAGCCATGTTAGCCGGTATCTGAAAAACAATGCGGAGTCCTGTGGCACCTTAGAGACTAGCAGATTTATTAGGACTTAAGCTTAATGAAGTGGGCTTTACCCACAAAAGCTTATGTCCTAATATATCTGTTAGTCTCTAAGGTGCCACAGGACTCTGCATTGTTAATGTGAATCAAGGTAGTCGAGTCAAGGAGTTAACAATAATATAAATTACAAATGGTTAAATTCAAAAAGAAAATAAAGAGCAATGATTGATCACTTCATTGCATGAACACAGATAGTAATCAAATCACAATGTTAACATTACACCAGTGACTGACAGCTTGCTTAATCGCCATATAGTTTACTTGACAACTCATGCTTTCACTTATGAGAACAACGGGTTAGTGTTTGAATCTTTATGTAGCCCAAGTAACCTGTAGAGATTTATGGATGGGTTGCTTTGAATATAGCTTAATCAATTCCCCATAGTAATTTTCATGATGTGCTTATATGCGCGTCCTATTATCTGTGTATAACAAGTAGAGATCTATGGCTAGATTTGCTTTGAATGTTGGTTAACTAATTCCCAATGCAATTTTCACTTTCGGTTTATATGCACCTGTTGTTACTGGACACACACAGACAACACAAATACACACACTGTGTGGGAGACCTGGCAGGCATACCAGCAGGTATTCAGATGTCCTGTTAAAGAAACGGAAGAGAAGAAATTTCCTTTGAAATAGTATTTGCTTTTCAGCTTGCTTCATCTCTAGAGCATCAGAATAAGTCAAAAACTATGGTTTTGGGAACCAGACAACGTCTTCTGACTCAGCTTCCATTGCACTAGCTAGCAGCTGTAATTGTCCAGTCAGTTAGCTGGTCTGTGATATCTTTGGGATTGTCCTGGGGTTATCAGCCGTTGGGTGCTCAGTGTGGAAATCTCAGTAGGAGCAAAATTTCTTCCTTATTTACCTTGTTTTTTATGGGTGAAAGCCAGGCTAGTATTGTCCCCCTAGACCTCCTTGGTGATCTTCTGATTAAATCAGGGATCAAAGATTGTTTCACCTGAACTGCATTGTCCAATCCTGGTCAGGCGACCTGGTCAATCTGACTTTTGGTCCAGTCTTGTGGCTCTTGTTCCTAGGGTGCTTGTTTTTTTGTCATTAGTTTGTGTATTTTCCCCAAAAAAGCAATATTAAAAGACTGACAGGAGACAACATTGTGACGCTTTCTCTCCATGCTTTATGAAATTGTCTTATGGATATAAATATGCATATCTCAAAAGATGCTTTGGACAAAATACCTCATGTAACCTATCAATTTTAATGTCACAATCTGCTAGATCTGTGTATCTTACTGTGGTGTATGTATCACTGTTGTATGTAGTTAGGATTATGGAGTATGCAATGCTTTATGGTTTTAAATGTGCAAATGAAAGTCATACCGGGGATTTCCCTCAATGTCTGGGTGATCACCTGGAAACGGCTTCCTTTATCCTTTAAGTCTAATTAGTGGTTGGTCTTAGGAATATATGTGATTATCTCAATTTGTCTGACCTGGTAATTTTCCATAGAAGGTATGGGAGAGAATTCCTGCCCAAAGTGGAATCTATAAAACAATGGGCAGCTAGCATTCTCTTTGGGTATGTCTAGACTGCATCCCTCTATCAGCAGAGGGATGCAGATTAGGCAGGTCAACATTGCAAATGAGGCAGAGATTTAAATATCCTGTGCCTAATTTGCATAAAAACGGGTGCCACGTTTTGCTGACTCAGCACTGTGTGGGAAAAAAGCAGCAGTCTAGAGGGGGATCAGTTGAGAAAAAAAGCCTTTTTCGACAGATCCTGTAAACCTCCTTGCAGGAGGCATAAAGGATCTGTCAAAAAAGGCTTTCTTTCTCCACAGATTCCCCTCTAGACTGCCGCTTTTTGTCGACAAAGTGCTGAGTCGGCAAAATGCAGCGCCCATTTTTATGCAAATTAGGCACAGGATATTTAAATCCCTGCCTCATTTGCAATGTCAACCTGCCTAATCTGCATCCCTCTGCCAACAGAGGGATGCAGTCTAGACATGCCTTTAGTCTTTGGCTGGTATGTCTCTCCCAAGAGAATGAATCTAGATCCCAGGGACAAGGGACTTCCCTAGTTTGGAGGCTTAACTGGAGTAAGAACAGTTTTAGGGTAAGTTTCTGGTAAGTGTAAAACTAGCTATGCATTTTCTGTTATTTTAAATTTGTAATCTACTTTGCTTATTTTCACATGCAAACACTTTAAACCCTATTGTTTGTTCTTAACAAAATCAGTTATTTACTCCCCCAGTGTAAATACTTGTTACCTGGGGAAGCAACCAGTGTGTACATCCTCCTTTCATTGTTAAAGGGGGCTTACCAACATAATTTATTTGGGGTTCTGATCCCACTTGGGACATGGTTTCCCTGGAAGCTGGGCCCAAAACTGCATTTTCCTTAGAACTGAAGCGTTTGTGTCTCTACTGCTCCTTGGAGGGAAGGGGGTGGTGATTTCAGCTCTGTGCCTTGGCTGGGAGAGACCATATGAGCTGGCCCAGCAGTACAGGATGGTTAGAAGCCCCAGAGAGCAATGAGGCAAATGTCAGTGACTTTGTCAGCACTCCAGGAAGCACCCCCCAGGCATCGTCTGTGACCACACCTTGTGACAAATTATTCCACCAAAATTTCAGCCCTTATCTGGCCTCAGAGGAGTCCTGATGATTAGAGGCTGATACCTTCCTGACACTTGAGACATTTGTCCTATGGCTTTAAAAAGCTTTTCCCTAACTAATACCACATGCTGATGCTTTCTTAGGCTATGTCTAGACTGCAAACCTCTTTCAAAAGAGGCTTTTTCGAAAGTATCTTTCGAAAAAGCCTCTTTTGAAAAAGAGCGTCTAGACTGCAAGCAGTACTTTCGAAAAAGCAAGCCGCTTTTTTGAAAGAAAGCAGCGAGTGAGTCTGGATGCTCTCTTTCTAAAAAGCCCTGTTGGCATTCAAGAATGCCTTTTTTCGAAAGAGCACTTTCGAAAAAAGGCATTCTTCCTCGTGAAATGAGGTTTACCGCCGTAGAAAGAAAAGCCGCGTTCTTTCAATTTAATTTCGAAAGAATGCGGCTGCAGTCTAGACGCAGGTGAAGTTTTTTCGAAAAAAGGCTACTTTTTTCGGAAAAAACCCTGAGTCTGGACACAGCCTTAAGGTTTACAGATGCTCATGACCCAAGTAAGAAATTAGAAAATTATTGCCCCCTCTCAAACCATGGGGACCTGGATGAAAGTTTATTTCATGCTATCAGAAGTCAAAGTCAAGCTGCTTCAAAGGTATTTATTAAATCTAGTAACATTAAACTACATAAACTTTAATTTGCCTGTTGTAATAAAATATGCTTAAAGGCCTATACAGATATTATATCCAATAATCCTCCCGAGGGGATGCTGCAAGCTGTCCTGGTGCTTGAAAATCATTGCCATTCAGGAACATCAACACAATTTATGTCCCCTTCTGATTGTAAAATCCTGATAGTGCAACATCTTCCTTCCATTCCTGCCTGATTAGTGAAGCTTCTGAGCTAGGAAAGCAGGATCTTACACACTCACAGTTTTATAGTGTTATGGAGCACACTATATCTGATCACATGGGAATGAGTATTTGAATGTTTATTATGGAAAGGCCAGTTTGCACCTCTGCAGTTGAGGCTGAATTGAATTTTGAGTACAATTGGTTGGCGTTAGCTCACACCTCTGACCTGCTTTTCACCATTGGAATGTTTAGCTGTGAAATGACTGATTATAGCATTATCTGAAGGTTTGGAATAAGTTGGATCAAATCTCAGCCCTTAAAGCTCTTGAGAACCAGAAGTATAATATCAGCATGTCACAGAAGGCCATTTCTAGTCATTGCTTTGTATTTGTGATTCTTTTAAATTGCACCACATCTACATTTAACATTAATCGCAAGCACTTTTAAACAGGGTACACTGCAAAGTTTCCTGACACCAAACCTCTGGTCTGTGAATGATTTGTTTCTTTTCCTACACAATCAGCACAAGAAATGGCAAGGGTGAAAAAATCCATTGTGAAAAATTTTTCTCTCAAAGAGAATAGGAATTGGTTAAAGCAAATTGAAAATGTGAAAGTAAATGCACAAAATAAAAATTGAAAGTAGGCTGTTAAGTGAAAATATATGTTAAAGATAAATAAGCAAGTATAAAAATAAAAAGGAAGGCAGATTTAAAATACATCTAGTAGAAAGACTTAAAAATTGAAAATAAACAATGTTTAAATTTTTGTTTTTTATTAAAAAAAATACTAGCTATGGCAAGGGTGATATTTGGAGATGGGCTGTGTGTGTTTGTATGCACATATATATGTAAATATTTATAATAAAAGAAAATATTGGAACTAATCAGATGTGCACCGATTACCATCCTGCCTACTTTGCTTACATGGCATGTCTCTTTCCAAAGTCTTCATCTGTTTTTTGGTCCTTTAAGACTAAGTTATTCAGGGCAGAGACTGGGAGGGTGCAGAAGCAGGCTGGGCAGCGTGTCTGGCCAGGAGGAAGAGGGTAAGAGTGGTCTGGGAGTGTGGGGTCCTGGCAGGGGTGTGTTTGTGAGGGGGCTGAGGGTGCTAGGGTTGGGCATGAGGGGCTCGGGGGGGCACTTAGTTGTTTTCACACTGCGCTCTGCTCCTGGGCACTGGAGGCTTTCCCCACTGCTATTGGAGCAGCACGGAAAGCCTCCAGGAAGTGCATCAGCATGCTGCTGTTCCCCCAGCTGGGGAAAGGGAGCAGCAGTGCAGAGCCATTTCTGCACCCTGTTCCTGGCCATCTCTGGGCTTTCACCCTCTCTCCGTCGCAGGAAGCCAGTGCTGGTGCTCTAATCTTGCAGGAGACTGTGGAGGGAGCAAGGGTGGGAGCTAGGCTTGAGCTTCAACTACCTGGCTCCCTAGTGAGCCGTATTTGGCTTGTGAGCCATAGGTTGCTGATCCCCCGGTCTAGGGCAAAATTCACTCACACAAGCAAAATACTCTTAATGGGAAAACACTAAGATGTTTTTTCAAGTGACCAAACTGCATTAATTACTTAAAAGACATGTTAACACAGGCTGTGGTGCCTGGCAAAAAAAAAAAAAAAAAAAAAAATAAACTGCTTTTCCCAGATCTGAGTATTCTCCTCTCCTGCCTTATTGTCCATCTTTTGAAAAATGTTCCACCACTTTCAGAAATGGGGATTTTCTGACTGTTCCAGTCAGACATGTGACGGGATATTATTGGTTTTGCATGTGTCCATTCATCAAAAAGATGATTCCTAGCTATCAAAGATGGAGCAGGGATTCTTGTGAGACAAAGGCAAGATTGCTTTGTATATTATCCCATACCAGCATGCTTCTCAACAGAGCTCACTCAAGCTTGTGTGTGTGCTCAAAGGCAGGTTTCCAGTGTTCCAACTACTTCAAGGATGTTGAATAAAAATTCTCGACTGCATTGAAAAAGTCCTGTTCCTTAATTTCTTCACCCTTGCTGCAACCAAAGACTTCAGGAGGGTCTTTGTATGTGACATGACAAATCTTTCTCTGAGCCTACTGATGAATTTTTTTGAAGGGTACCAATATGCAGTGCAACTTCTGTCACCGATGAGTTGTTTTTCCACAATTGCCACTACTGTCTTCAGAAAGGTGGCTGTTTGCTTACCAGACAAAACAAACCCCAGTTTTGTGTAAGGGTCACTGAAGACTTTTTTGTACAGTGGTGGGTATGTATCTTCAGAGAGAAAATATGCCTTGTACCCATCAAAAAAATGAACAACATTCTGTCTAGCACTGAAGGGAATCATGCTGCCATTCTTTAACAATGTATAATACTCAAGGTCAATAAAGTGGCAGAAGTCTTTCAATTATTCTTTGACAGGAACTGTGTAAATGTGAAAATATTTATAAACTTTCATGGCAAAGGACTCCAGCTGAAATGGAAGACAGTCAGCTGTTGTTCACAGGCAGTTATGATGTGAGCACTACCACCAAAACCAAATATCTCTTCCCCTACTTTGCCATTCATTGTTTTCCCATCACGATTAGTACCACCACTCTTTGTACTGGCACTGTCTGCACAAAGCCCAACAAGCTTGTCACTAAGAGGAGGCTTCTCAGTCACTTAATATAGGCATCCGCACTGCACATCAGACGTTTCATTTATTAGAGAAGACAAGTCAATAATGTTTGTGTTTACTGCAACAGAGGGAGCAGCTAGGGACTATGTGCATCCAGGGGTAATTCAGAGCGTAGCGAGAGGGCAGCCAGGGGCTGTGTGCATCTGGAGTGAGCTAGGGGCTTGTTTGCAGCCAGGATGATACCTCAGGGTTCCGAGGATGGGTATCTAGAGGCTGTGTGCCAGGAGGGATTTGTGGTCTCCCCATACCCTGAGGGCTCTGCCAGCCATAGATCCGGGTCCCCCTGTATCTCTTACCAGTTGTATGAGCAAAGAGGGCTGGGAGCTGAGGGGCAGCTTCAACACATGCTCAAGAGGAGTGGCAGGAGAGGAGAGAACACCACCACTGCCTGTGCCATGGCACCAGCCAAAGGAGCAGCTTCCCCAGTCTGCCTGGCTGTGGTTTCCCACCTCCAAACTATGCCCTGTACTTCCCCTGAAGTTTAGGGGGGCAACATCCCCAGTGCCACCTTCCCCCCCCCCCCCCCCCCCCCACATCTGCCCATGGGCTTGGGGACTTCTGCTGCACAGGGAGCACAGGGGATCCAGAATTCAGTCCTGGCGTTCCTGGCTTCAGTTTTGTGGGGGGGGGGGGTGCAGATTGGGACTTCAGCCCCTCAGCTACTGCTTTCAGCCTTGCAGGTGTTGCTTCAGCCCCTGGGGGAGAGGAGTGTGGCGGTTCGGGATTTCAGCTGAGGTGGAAGACATGCTGACGATCAGGGCTGCCATCCAGGGGGGAGGGAAGCCGGGATTGGGGCTGCTACCTGGGGGAAGGCATGCTGGGGATCAGGGCTTCAGCCTGAGTGGCACTGGGAATTCAGGGGTTGCCCCACAGACCAGGGCTTTAGCATCAGGGCACTGGGAATTCAGTGTGGGAAGAGCCACAGGGGATCAAATTTTCAGCCCCACAGCAGGTGCCGGGGATCGTGGCTTCTCTCCCACATCCTGAAAGGGCTGTCAGACTCACCTCCTTAGGAAACCCTGCTTTATGGTGCCCAATGGGGAGGGGTGACACATCCCACACCTATACCCACTCCCATTACCCCTCTGTCACACACAGGTTGGCTCTCCTCCTACTGGCTTCCTGTCTTTCTCCCTCTGCGCCCTGCCTGAGCGTGCTACCTACTGGCCACCGCCTGCTGCAATCACCCGCTAGCCACAAACAGGAGACTGCTAGGGCTACGCTGATGCCCACTAACCAGCAGGAGGCACGCCACAGTGGAAGATACAGGACAATTTGCCTGTTTTTTTAAAAAAGTCAGGACAGCTGCAAGAGGGATTAAATATGGGATGTATGGTCATCCTACTCATAGTAGGAGTAACAATATGATAAATAAGTGTACTTTTCATATAAAGACAGATATGAATTTGCATGTTAAGTGTTATATTGCAGCAGCCTTTTACTTCTGGAGATCTAGGTTCAATTACAACGTTCATTTCAGTTGATAGAAAGTTTAATTGGTTTACTTCTAAGTTGTTATGGACATGTGCTAGCATTACATACCATCCACCATTGTATACACCAGATAAAATAATATACTCTACCTAAGAGGAACCCAGATCACAAAAGACAGAGACATTACAGATTAGTGCTATGGCAATTTTGTTGTAGGATTGCTAACTTTCTGTTCACTGCCCCCGTTTGCAGGCACCGCCCCTACAGCTCCCATTGGCCATCGTTCCTGGCCATCAGGAGCTGCAGAATTAGCACTTGGGGAGGTGTTTCTCCTGCAGACTAGGACAGCATGAGGAGCTCCTTTGCTGCCTCTTGCCTAAGTTGTATGGACATGCTGGCTGCTTCCAGGAGCCACACAGAGCCAGCTGTTGCAGCCAACTAAACTTTTAGCAGCCTAGTCAGTGTTGCTTTCCTTTATGACTGGGTGTTCTAGTTGAAAACTGGACACCTGGCAGACCTGTTCTGTGGATACAGTTCCACAGGTCTAACGTACTTTGGCCCTCATTCAGCAAACCATGTAAGCCTGTGCCAGCTTTAAGAACATGAGTAAGTATTTTAAATGAATGGACTAAGCATGTGCATAAACCACTGTAGCTGCTTCATGGCCACTGTACTCAAGTCCAATTACTATTAGGCTTCTAAATTAGGAAAGTGACCTAGTGCTGAAGATAGTTGTAAGCAAATAGTTGTGAGGCCCCTCCTCATTTTCTCTTAAATGGAGAGGAAAAATAGATACCTGGGACAATAGGCTCAAGCATCTTTCCTTAACAATGCTGAATAATTATACAATTTCAGAGGGGCCCAGGGCCCTTTGCTGAAATTTTTCACCTAAAATATAAAGAAATAAACTTGACAGTGTGAGAGGAACAGGTGGATTCCACGACCATGTAGTTGTTCTGTGGTTGGTAGTAAAGGAGCAGCTTGATAGCTAAAGCCAGCAATAAGACATATGACCAACAATTCCTTAGAACTGCTCTACCTTGGTGATGTACTTGGTGTCACAATAAATCTGCTTGTTCATAAGACACGGATGCAGAATAATTTAGAAAGGCAAAACATGAGAGCTTGTATAAAAATTTGTCATCTGAATGGTTCTATTGCTTGCCGCATTAGAGTAGGTTGTACATTGAGTGCTTGGCTACTCTGATTCCTCTACCCCACTGTTTTATCACAGAGCATTCCAGACAGCATAGTCTGTTGTAAGTTACTTCATTTGTGACCCTATTTTCCCTCAATGCCTCTGCCTCCATTACCTGTACCCACATAACTCACATTGCCTTTGACTGGAGGGCTGGAATATAAAGCCTCCTTCTCATGAAGTAATCAATAGTGCTTCAGATAAAAGGTAGGCAACAAAAGGTAGTAAACAAGTGTCAGCTCAATCTTGAAGAGCCTTGCATGTATCACTTCCCCAATGTTTTTAGTCTCAATTGACCTGGCTCGGGAAAGCAATGCCATGAAGTCTCTGCCAAATCAGATTGCACCAGGTTTGCCACTGGAGAAGGCTATTGTAATCTTTACTATTGCTTACTTAACAATACTAACTGCAGGTTGTGATGAAATGGTTCTATGAATGTGGGTGTTGTGGTGCAGCCTTAGAGGCAAAGCATCTCTCAGTAACAAAGAATACATAGGGGCTGTGTCTAGACTGGCCAGTTTTTCCGGAAAATCAGCCGCTTTTCTGGAAAAACTTGCCAGCTGTCTACACTGGCCGCTTGAATTTCTGCAAAAGCACTGACTTCCTACTGTAAGAAATCAGTGCTTTTTGCGGATATACTATGCTGTTCCTGTTCAGGCAAAAGTCCCTTTTGCGCAAGAGGGCCAGTGTAGACAGCTGAGATTTGTTTTCCGCAAAAAAGCCCTGATCGCGAAAATGGCGATCGGGGCTTTTTTGCGGAAAAGCGCTTCTAGATTGGCCACAGATGCTTTTCCGCAAAAAGTGCTTTTGTGGAAAAGCATCTGTGCCAATCAAGACGCTCTGTTCCGAAAATGCTTTTAACGGAAAACTTTTCAGTTAAAAGCATTTCCGGAAAATCATGTCAGTCTAGACGTAGCCAGTATGACAGGCTGCTGGCTAAGCCAGAGCTCTTCCACTACAGCCTGACTGAGTTTGTTGCAGGAACAAACCAACCAAGCTCTGTAAATAGATGGAGGGAAATTGGCATGGACAATAAAAGGCCTCGGTGATTGAACTAGAAAGGGTCTCTGGTTGATTTGTGGTTGAAGAAGGGGACCCAGGTAGAGGGGTCTGGATGAGGAGTTTGCCACAACAGATATCTATTGTAATAATCTCTCATGCATGAATGCATGCATGTGCACACACCCACATACAGTTCTTTAGGCAGAGACCTTGTTTCCTCAAAACCAGTTATTTCAGAAATTTTCATAGCACGCCCCCCTATACTGTCCCTGAGGTGGGTGCCTGAGCTAGAAGAACATTTTCTTTCAGAAACTGGAGGAACAACCATTTTAAATTTCATTCAACAGGGAAGAATTTGTAGTGTATCTGAAGGTTCAAGACAATTTGGGCAAAAGTGAACATGAAATGATAGATATTATGATTCTAAGAAAAACAATGAGGGAAGACAGACAGTGTGCTTCAAAAAAAAAAAAACAAAAAAAAACCATATACACTTTAACTGACTCAGAGAACTGGAAGGTCAGATCCCATGGAAATAAGGTCTAAGGAAGAAGGAGGCCAGGAGAGATTACAGAGTCTAAGAAACAATATTTAAACCACAACAGCAAACTATGATGTGAAGGAAAGACAGAAAAAGGCGAGTACAGCTCCATCAGGAGCTCTTTGATTATCTCAAAAATCAAAAAGGTATCCTAAAAGAGTGGGGAAATGGACAAATTGATAAGGAAGGGTACAAAAGAACATCTTGAACATGTAAGAACAAAGTCAGAAAAGCTAAAAAAAAGTGAATTACACCTTTCAAGGGACATAAGAGAAAAGGTTCCTAAATATTTTAGGAACAAGAAATGAAAGAAAGAAGATGAAAGAAAGCATGTCCCCTGCATAGTGGGGAAGGAGAACTTCAAGATCCCACAATAAAGGTGTTCAATGTTGATTTCTCTTCAGTTTCCATTAAAAAGTTAATGGTGACTAGATACTCAACACAACTGGTATTAACAAGATGGAAGGAATACAAGCCAAAGTAGTGTAGAACAGATTAGATATTAAATGGATTAGATGTATTCAAGTCAACTAGGCCTGATTAAATTAATTCTAGGGTACTGAACAGCTAGCTTGTAACTGTTGGCAATTATCTGTAAGGGTTCCTAGAGGATGGGTGAGACTGGAAGAGGGCAATCATATTACCTATTTTTAAAAAGGGGAGAAAAGACTATCCAGGTCATTATAGATTATCAAAATTAGACTGACCAGCTAGGCAAATCTTAGAACAAGTTATTAAACTATTCATTTGTAATCTAGGGCAGGTGTGGGCAATAATTTTTGATGTGGGGAGCACTCCAAGAATTTGAAGAGTGGTCAAGGGTGACACTCTTCCATATAAATGAAGGGAAGAGGTGTGGGGTCTGGGATGGAGGTTGGGTGAAGAAGGGAGCTTGCAGTAAGGGTTTGAGGTGCAGGAGAGGGTCTGGGAGGGAATTTGAGTGAAGGAGGCTGTTGTGACTTGGGCTAAGGGACTAGGATGCAGGGGTTTGGGTTGTAACCTTGAGCAAGAAGGTGTTTGTGACCTGGGGAAGAGGACAGTGGGGTGGAGGGATTTGGACTGTGACCTGAGGCAGTGGATTGGGGTTCAGGATTTGGAAGGAGATATGGAGGCAGACGGTTTGGGTTATGTGGAGTAGGAAGACAAGGTTGGGGTGCTAGAGACAGGCTCTGGCTGGGAGACTTGCCTGCTTCACTCCCAGCCAGCAGCCTTCTCAAGCAGACTGCCTGCCCCACCCCACACAGGCTGCAGGGGCCACATGGTTTTTGAACAGCTACAAGCTGAGAAGGGTTTAAAGCATTTTGGAATACAGGATTTAGCATTTAAAATGACCTCCTTAAATTGGAGAATTGGTCTGAATTCAACAAGATGAAATACAATAGAGATAAGTATCTAATACTTCAATTAAAATTGAAAAAGCAAACATAGAGATACAAAAAATAGGGAGTAACTAGCTAGGCAGTAGTACTTCTAAGATTAGGTCTTCATAGCAGGGCAAAAGTCAAATTAAGATACGCAACTTCAACTACACAACTGACATGGCTGAAGTCAAAATACCTTAATTTGGCTTTTGGCACTGTCTATGCAGCAGGAAATCAAAGGAAGAACACTCTTCCTTAACTTCCCTTACTCCTCATGAAATGAAGATTACAGGAGCCAGAGTAAGAAGTCCTCCAGCTTGACATTATTTTGAAATAACATCAGTTATTCCAAAATAACACTACTGTGTAGACATGCCCTATGCTAGGGATGGGCAAAAGGGTCTCCACAGGCCAGATCCAGCCCACCAGCTCGCAAAGGTCCTGCCACTCCCCTGCCCCCAGGCCAGTTAACACGAAGTTTCCTCTGCCCTGCCAGGAGTGTGTGGCAAAGTTTCCTCCATGTTGCCTTCACCCTACAAGGAGCGCATGTCACTTAGAAGCATCACATGCTTCTGGAAGGGTAGGAGGAGAACCTGATCAAAGTCCAGCCAGGATCAAAGTTCAGCTTGGCTAAAGAGAAAGAGCAGGAGTCGTGTGGCTCAAGACCACTACAAAAAATGGATGTCTTAGACAAGGACATATATCTGCCTGCAGAAGCAGACAGCTGCCAAACTGACTTATACCCCAAAAACATAATGTGGCAGCACAAGCAAGCATGGGGTGGGGGAGACAATGCAGGGGTAGATGTTAAGGGATGGGGAAGATGGAAAATTACAGTAGGGTCATAGGAGCAACAAAAGGGAGATCAGTGGGAGAATCTGATCAACTTAGATTCATACACAAAGGCAAGGAGTATGGGAAATACATAGGAAGAACTGGAAGTGTTAGTATGTAAGCAAAATTATTACTTAATTGGCATCACAGTGAGTTGGTGGCTATAAGTCTTGTAATTGGAATATTGGCATAGAGGAGTATAGTTTGTTTAGAAAGGTCAGGTAGGGAAAGAGAGGCGATGTTACATTATACATCAAGAATATATACACATTTTCTCAGGTCCAAGAGCTAAGGGACTGAACAATTGGGACTCTTTGGATAGAGATAAAGAGGTAAAACATAGGAGTTATGTCATGATAGGGCGTATACCAAGTCAAGCAGACCACTGAACCAGGAATGAAGTGACGAATGAAGCATTTTTAGAACAAACAGCTCAAATATACAAAATTCAAGACCTTGTAGTAATGAGGACATTTAATACACAAACATTTGTTGAAAAAACAATACATTCAAGAGCAATTTAATCCTGTTTATCCACAGGGGGGCAAAGAGTAGAAAATCTCAAGAGGAGACCAAAAGAACCATAGCAGAGGAATAAAGACTTTTGGTGTGAGAGGGGATGTTTCTGACTTTGGCTGGTGCCTCATTCAAAGGAAGCTGATTTGCGCTTGGGGGAAGAGAGGGAGTACTCTATGTTTAAGAGCAGAAACTATGAGGAGAGAGAATGTGAAACCCTGAAAGAACATACATTCAAATCCAGAGTAGTGAGGAAACTGAGGCAGGACACATAGGTGTTCTGTGGTTTTCTCTAGATTTGTATATTTCTTGTGTTGTCTAAAGTAAAGAATGGATTAAAAGCCTTTGCAAAGTCTGTCTTTTTACATCAGCTATCACATGTTTCTGGTGAGGTACCTGTAAACCAGAGTGTTCTCCAGCGTGGAGCTCCGGGAAAGGGTATACTTAAGCTGATGGGGAATCTGTGAAAGCCAGCAGTAGTTTCAGCAACATGACGTGTCAGCTCTCAGATGGAGTGGTAGGTTCCACCCTGACCATGTGTCTAGCATCAGAGGCAATGCCACAATGCCCGGCCTCTGCTCAGACTCTGGAAGCTTATAGCAGCTGGGTCAGACATCTTGGGACCCAAACACAGCACCCAGAAGAGGATACTTGACTAGGTTTGTAACACCTGCTCACCAAAAAAGGAAAATAAATATTTTTAAATTACCAGAAAAGGCCTTCTCATCCTTCATAGCTGTTACACAAGTTAAGCACACAGTGTTAATTGATAGCTATCATTAGGAAACAGCTGAGCGTTCATTCAGACAAGTTTGCATTTAAGGTGTCAGGAGACAAAGATCTTAAAGGGGAATCTATTCTGAAATTAGAATTGCTTGTGAAAGAAGCAGATAAAGGCCATCTTTGCCTCTCTATGCTGTAAATAAAGCAATGTTAAAAGCATCTGGAATTCATAAGAGGACCATAAGTCATAGTTGTTAAATTAGTTTGTCTTTCTGATGGCACTGCTTATGAGAAAGTAATTTTACTTAAAAAAATCAAGATCTTCCAGAAGTAAGGCCACTTATGCAGGCCACAATGTGCTGCACTCAAACATGCTCTTTCCCATCAAGTTGGCATTGTCACCCTCTTCAAACACCTGGACTTAACCATATCATTTTTAGGGTCAGTAAATATGAAGTGTGATATCACTTCATTAGACAGTTATAGATTCTAACATACAATGAAGGTAGTCCAACTTCCTGATCATCCCTGCGAAGTATTAATTACAGCAAAGCTGCAATACTAATACAGTCACACAAACACTCCTGTGAAGGGTCCCTTCTTTGATAATATACTAATTTCAGTACTAAACAGTGTATTTTGTCACTCCTATAAATGTAAGTGATTTTGGCACCACTTGACAAGACATGCTAGGACAGACCAAGCAAGACACCTTCACTTTCTCAAGGTGGGTGTCTTGCTTGGTCTGTCCTAGCTGCTCAGCCTCTTTTTCACTACCCAAAAACAGGTCTATTCTATTCTCTGGGGCTGAGTCTCACAAGCCTTCGTTCTGTTATTTAGTTCACGCCAGAGAGCATCCATCTGATTCTGCAGGTTGTAGAGGTGCCAGGTGCCCAATCAATAGTCCTAGCCATCAGTGGTTCTCTGGGCTCTCAAGCCCTCAGAAACAGGTTTTTCTGTCTCCAACACATCTTCAACACATTGTCTCTCACAGCTTCTTATTGGGATCTTCGCCAAAATCATTTCAGGGCCCTCAGTTACTGCAACACCTTAGGTACATTCTCCATACTCATTTTCCTCAGGACAGAGACTGGAAGCTGGGGCTTGTTTCAGCAAGAGGGTTGTTCGAGTCCCATGATTGCTTTCCCATTTCTATTGCATGGGCCTCCATCCTGCCTCTTTCTCTAGCCCAGGTTTGCCGATTATGAGGCCTGCATCTACAATAGGACTGCCTTCCCAAATTGGAGTTTTATTGGGGCAGGTCCTTTTTACGTAGTCCGTTTCCCTGCAAAGGAAACCAGTTGTGCCTGGAGCAGCCTTCCACACCCTAAACGGAGCCCCAACAGTCCTTTATTTTGCCTTCTGTATAGCCTGGACCTCGACCATTCATGTCTGGATGTCTTGCACAGCCTGGCCTTCATTGGTCTTAGAAGCACTGACCACAACTGATCTAGCCGTACAACCATAGCTTTCCTCAGGATAAACTCATCTCACCTGCTCATGGTATCTGCAGCTCTGTGGTAGGCTTCTTCCAACTCTTGTCTTTGTGGCATGTGGGCCTAAATCATGACTGCCAACCTCCCAGCAAAGCCTGAGAGCGGTGAGTCTTGAGTTGTTACTGTTGAGGCCACTCCAAGTTTCACTGGGCTGTTGCTGGGCGGTTTGTCACAGCTTTGCAGATCTTGCAGCCTGCAAAGATCCCTTGTTTGTGGGGACTGCTCCAAATAATCCTGCTGCTGGTACCCATGTAATAAGATGCACTCACTTCTGATGAGCACCCCATGAGTGCATGCACCTGCATACTCTGTTAATGGTAGCTCTTCCTGCCACTCAGCCTTCCAGCCAAATCATATATTGTCTATATGTGAAAATAAAACAAGTCACAGTCCTTCCAGAGTACAAGTCCAACTGGGGCCTCTCTCAGTTCCTTCTGCACTGTCTCCCTCAGTTTGTCCCTGCTCTGAAAGAACACTGCCCCTGGGGTCTTCCCCTGGAGGCAATTTCTTCATCCTCTCAGGGCCTTTCTGGCCTGAGCTCTTTAGCTGATCTACTATGGTTCAGTTCCCCTTCTGGGGTGCCTCAAAGTCCAATCCTCTTTCCCCAGGGGAACTTAGGGGACCCCCAGATTCACTTCCTACTCTGATTTCCAGCCCAGCAATCTCTAAATAGCAACTATTCACAATGTCCCTATAAAGAATTGTGTTGCTTCTATAATTCCCTAGGCCAGTGTGTCTCAATTTTTTTTTTTTTATAAAGTACCCCTTTTTCAAAAAAAAAAAAAAAAAAAAAGTAAGTACCCCTGGTACCTACTGTTGTCAGACAAACAATATTTTTTCTACCATTGCAATATATTTGTCTAAACAACTTAATCATAGCTGGGCAGGTGATGAAATGTTTGGGTGTAAAAAGTACTAAAATAATAAAGCACTGTAAAACTTAAAAATTCAGTTTTCTCCAAATTTCAGTTGTGTTGATGTACCATCCCGCCCCCTAGACTTCTCTCAAGTACCCCTGAGGTTACTTGTACCACTGGTTGAGAAACACTGTCCTAGGCCACTTCACATTCTTCACTCTTACCTCAGGGCTGTATCCCAATAGCCAGCCTACAGCACTATCCTATCCACTCCACTCCTGCTCTAGCAAGGAACTGAACTTGTCCTGGCCCAGCAGCTCTCTTTATACTAGCTTGCTGGACCCTGATTGGTTGCTTCTCAAATAGCCACTCTAGGCAGCTTGGAGGACCTCTCTACTGTCCTTTTCTGGGGAAGGGTGTGATAGGAGCACAAGGCTTCCAACAGGGAGCCTAAGGACCTAATCCAGCCCATCACAGTACTGTAAACTTTAATTCTAAATGTTGCACTACCTTAATTCTAAGTGTATGCACTACTACACACCCTACCCCCAGCTTGCTCCTGCACCCTACCTCCCACCCAGACCTTATCTCCTCCTGCACCCCACCTCCTGTCCAGATCCTGCACTCCCATCTCTAGCCCACTCACTGGCAGCCCTGTCCTGCATACTTACCCTGTCATTTTTGGCCCTACTCCAGAGCCTAGGGGGGCCCACAAATTTCACTAACCCTGGAATCCCAGAAGAATTAATCTGGCCTGAGGCCTTGAACCTGGTGCACCAGGAGAATGAGGTGTTTCAGTAGGGGGCCACATCAGTGAGGGATTATGGGAGGGTTTTTGTTGTTGTTGCTTCTCTCTTGTGTAGTCTCTGACTTATTTTTCTGTGGGTCAGTGGCTCTCAACCCAAAAAAGGTTCCCCACCCCGCCCCTGCTATAAATAAAGACAATGTTGAAACCTTTTATGTTAGACATAATATTTTACTGAATTTAAAAATGAAGCCTGGCCAATAAGCGCCCCATCTGGCTGCATCATAAAATTCCTGTACCTGCCCCCTCACACATCAACCCTGAGCCCATCATATACCTGAACCCCTCATACCCCATATCCTCAAACTCCTGCACCCCACATCCCCAACCCCCTGTCATAACACTCCTGTACACCCACACAACTCCAACCCTGTGCCCTGAGCCCCTCATACATCCCAACCCAGACTCCTGCACCACCACATCCCCAACCCCCTGTCATAACACTCCTGTACACCCACACAACTCCAACCCTGTGCCCTGAGCCCCTCATACATCCCAACCCAGACTCCTGCACCACCACATCCCCACCCCCCTGCTATAAGATTGACTGAAGACAGCCTGAATGTGTGCATGAAGCTGGATTTGACCAGTTATGATATAAACTTGAATAAAATGTGCAAAAAGATGCAGCAGCAGAAGTCCCATTAAATAAAGTCAATGAGTACAATGTTTCATTTATTCTATTATTAATCATCATATCAATTACCAATAATATTAAGTTGTATATTTTCAGTCATGCAAATGGGCATTCTTATATGGCTCTTTGTTGATCACTTGTTCTGAATTTTGATGTAATTTGGCTCTTTGTTTTGAAAAGTTAACCAACCACTGCCCTAGACTGTGCTGCATTTTTATGACAAGTTGCTGACAAACAAGCAGATTCTTCAAAAAATTGTTTCATCTGACAAATGCAGTCCACGAGAAGCATCACACTGTGGAAGAAGCAAGAATGGGACAAGGCAGACACTTCTAAAGAGCAGCAACTGCTTAACTGAGCACCAGTTGCTATTTTTTTCTTATTGTTAGTTATTAGAGGAATTACCTGGCATTGCTTGGGTACTAGTGGGGGCTCAGGCCAGGAAGTTGGAGGTGCAGCAGTCAGGGTAGGTGTCTGAGAGATGGCAGGGGGGCCTAAAGACAGGATGGTGAGAGGTGCAGGACTCAGGGAAGTGAGGGTGGTGCATTTCTAGCTGCAGCTCCTCTGCAGGGGTTGGTGGAACAGCTCATCCCAGGGGGCTGAGGCTACACTGGCCAACCCTCGTTTGACTGGCAGTTCCTGGATGGAGGACTGTCTGGCCCGCCGACCAGCCAGACTATTTGCCCCCCCTCTCCCCCCACGCATTTTCCCCATGGCTTCTTGCAGGGAATTTGGGCTGGGCTGTCTGGACCCAGATGCCATCTTTCCCCCCCTCACGCCCCTTGGGAGGACGGCAGGTCCTCCTGGACATCCAGTGGCTTCTGGTGGGGAGGGCTATCCAGCTCCCTCATTTAGCCAGGATGCCTGGTCCCCCTGATGGCTCTTCAGTGACACCAGGGTTGTGCTGCTCAGCCCCATGGGTGGTCCCATGGGGGCCACAGCAGTGGGTCTGGTGGCTGGCAGAACGCTCCCTCTCCTTCATGTGGCACTATGTCCAAAGGCTGGAAGGGGAAGAGTTTCGGAGAAGTGGGCCACTTACCTGGTCTGATGGCTGGCAATATGAGGGCCCTGGCCCTGGATGGCCTGGTGTGGCTGTCCCCAGTGGTCACTCTACAGTAGAGCTTTTCTCTCCCTTTCCATGTCATGGAAAACAATTAAGCCATGTCTATACTGGCACGATCTTGCGCAAAAGTGGCCACTCTTGAGCAAAAACTTGCTGCCTGTCTACACTGGCTGCGTGTTCTTGCGCAAGTAAACTGACATTCTAATGTATGAAATCAGGGCTTCTTGCACCAGAACTCTGACGCGCCCGCTCAGGAATAGGCCCTTTTGCACAACTGTTCTTGCACAAGAGGCCAGTGTAGACAGGCAACATGAATTTCTTGCGCAAGAAAGCCCTATGGTTAAAATAGCCATCAGAGCTTTCTTACGCAAGAGAGCATCTGTCAGCCGATGGTCTGGGCAGTGTGTGTGTGTGTGTGTGTTACACCCAAGTCTTCAACTGCTAGGATGCTAGGTCCCGTCGCAGCGGTCAGCTGGGGAGGCTGACGGGCGCCCCGAGAAGTTTAACGTCCATGTCTTTGACCGCTAGGACCGGGGTCCCTCCGCGGCGGGCAGCCAACAGGCTGACAGACACCCCAAAGTTTAACATCTGAGTCTTTAACTGCTAGGACCTGGGTCCCGTCACAGCGGGCAGCCAACAGGCTGACAGATGCCCCAGAGTTTACAGGGAGTGCTTATTACATCTCAGATTTTGATTGCTAGGATACTTGATCCCTTCACAGCGGGCAGCCTAGGGAAGACTGAGAGATGCCCCACGGATCTGTCCTCTGGAATCGACACAATCCAAACGCCCAAGCTCTCCCTATACCTGTCCCTTATTATAGGCTGGAGTTCTTTTAAATTGTGCTTGGTTCTGTTACAGCAACTGAAGGAGTCAGGTTAAAACTTAACCAGTTACAGGTTTACTAAAAAGGCTTATAAAGCATGTGGTTACAATGGCTATTGCTCTACTTTTTATCTGCTAGCAAATATAGATCTTAAAATGGTTACAAAGGAAAAAAGGAGAATAGAAAATAATGGTACCAAGTGACAGCTTAATCTTTAAAGAGCTCTAACACTATGTATATACTTAAACAAAGGACACATACAGGTACAATTTTTACCCCCTTCTGTGCCTCTCAACTCCAGCGGGTCAGGCCAGGGTCGGTCCCTCAATAACTCGGAAAGACAAATATGAGGTGGGCGTCGCCATGGAACCTCGGGAGGTCAAACACCGAACCCAGCCAGCAGGTAGATGGCAGATCAACGCTCAGAGTGAGTGTGCTGCTGGACCCATCTTTATACCCTTAGGGGCCCGTATCCTCTTTCTTATCTAAGATGCCGAATTGTACTGGTCCGTTTTTGTGGCGCCAGTTCTTACAAGGGAGTTTCAAATAATTTACACTTGTAAGAGAGAGATAACTAAATTAGGAGTACTGGACATTCTTTGCTGGGTGGGAGATTCTTCACCCTCCCCTCCCCCCGGACGAGTGTGTGATCATATCAATATGGGTTTCAGTAAAGGGCACTCCTTGGCAGCCTCTTGGTCAGTGATTAGTTCGACCACATCTCTTGCGCAAAAGCACATGCCAGTGTAGACGATCTATTCTGGAAGAGTTTTTGCACAAGAATTCTTCCACAAAAGAGTTCTTGCACAAGAAGCTGCCAGTGTAGACGTTAGCCTTAAAGTCTGGGCACATCCTCTTTTCCTGGTACAACCAAACCCCAGCCTTGCTTTAACTTATGATAAGAGGAAGCTGCATACCAAATTTGGTGACCCTAGCTCTTACCATTTAGGATGAGTCCTTGAACAAATGGACTCATGGATGGAGAGACAAATAGATACACATCCTAAAATATATAGATAGATAATAATGGAGTATGTCTTTTAATGGAGACTCAGTCAACTTAATGTTACTTTGAATGTTTGTACTATATAGTTCTAATTGATAGTCGCTGAACTCACTTAAATTAGAACAATTGTACCAGGTGTCCCATATTTAGCAATAGGGAAATATGATCACCCTAACTATGAGAAATATTATTTTAAAAATATTTGTATGCTTTGTTAGGGGGAGGTTTTCAAAGCCAGAGAGGAAAGCTAGTGGACAACTAAAAGGGTGCTGGGTTCCTGCCTGCCTTTGAAAATCTTCTTAGTTTATTATATGGCAACCTCTAGTTGTGAATGTGAACATAAGGAAATCTCACAATCTAATGTTCTCCTGTGGGGCTGATAACATCCTATCAAATACTTATGCCCATTAAAGTTCTTTAAAATGTAGTCAAATCGCATTTGTGTCATGCATCCAAATTGCATTATGATAGGATTCTAATTAAATCACAATTATTTCTGTTTAGCATAACAATACATCTCTACGTCATCTTGTGTGGCTACTTAACAGTGCTAATTGAGAAATACAGTTTGTGTGTGTTTCACAGGGCATAAAGTGCATTTTTGAATTGTTGCCTAATCTTTTAAAAATATATTTACAATGTACAGTTTAATAGCCATCAAACAATAAATACGGATGTGATTTTGTTACATTAAAGGCCACTGATTTCATTTCTTTCCTCATGTAAAACTGATTTATCCAATACTTGTTGATTCAATTTTCTTATAACTACACCATACTGAATAAATCAAAGAAACTGAAAAAACAATTTATCTTAGCGTGCTAATTATGCAGAGGCAGAAAAAGAGATGCTGAAGATTAAGGGCAGAATATATTGGTTTCTATTGTGATTTGCGCATGTTTGTCTTTGTCCCCCCTGCCCACATTCATATTACTTAATAATAGGGTCTCTTTTTAGGAGAAATAGGGTCAAGCATTTGGAGCAATCAGCAATCAGCACTGGGCAGAGAACATTTTACAGTTTGGGTTGGAATATCTTGTAGGTCCCTGCTGTGTCTATTTCTTCTACCAGCTGGAGGCTGTTTCTCAAGATCACATGGTCAGAATGTGGGGGAAACAAGACAACATCTGTATCTTAGTGCTCCCAGATTATGTGGGGCATCTTCTCTGCACTGTTCTGGGTCCTAGCAGGGAACTGGATAGAGGAGCGGCTCTTGCTGAAGCCATATGTTTTTAATAAATGATCACGCCTTTGATGTGTACACACTACTATGCTTGCAGGGTTGCATGTATATTGAGCAGGGAAAAGTCATTAGATGTAATAAAAGGACATAATTCCCTGTTTACTCCAACATAAGCTGACACTGTGTCACAATGTCATCATGTCATTGCCCCATGAAACTCCCTTTAATACAGAAATATTGAATTCAAAGTAGGGGTGTAACTGGTTAACAAGCATCACCCTCACTAGGTTATAGTTAACTGGCGGGGGCTGGAGCAGCCCCACATCCACCGTGGGTAGAGGACTGCTCTAGCCCTGCGGAGCCTGCTACAGGCAGGGGGCTCTCCAGCCCAGCCGGTTAAACATAATGTTTAGCCAGTTAACTAATTAAATGGGATTTTCCATCGCTAATTCAAACACTTAGCTATTAATTATAAAGCAAAATGATGAATGAAACCACTGAGATTGAAAGGAACTATATTACACAATCACACTGGGTTTGTGGCTTATTTAATGCATATAGCCTTTGAATGTACATTTTATCATGTTTAACACAAAATGATAACGCTTCCCTGTATATTTCAATGTATAGATTCCAAAGAATTCTATGTATTACCATTTGTGTTTTATTTAAATGTGTTTGTACCATATATGTGTTATGTGTGCATTTTTTTCTGTTCCGTTGAATATTATTTATCTTCAGTTAAAAAATGTAACATAACAAGAAAAAATCCTCTTATTTAGGCAATATTGAAGATCCCATTTCCTAGGATACAGGCCAATTCTTTATATATACATCAGCTCTCACTCAACATTAGTGGCAAGCCGTGGAGTATGGGATAACCACTTTTTAGTCTTTGTCTAGCCCAAACCTTTAATTTATGAAAAAATTACACCCTAAAGTTTCTAAAATATTTTCTGATCCAAACCCCATAAATCATTGAGCCATATAAGAGCAGTGGTTGGAGACAAGATTGACAGGGAATATGTGTCTTCCAGTGGTATTAGTTTATAAGAGTTTTGTTTTGGTTGGTTGCCATCAGTAGCATGTTTTGCATTTTTTCCATTAATTAATAATGCGTTTAAGTCCAGTGGCTATTAATTACTAAGTTTATGGTCCAGTGGCTACATTCTACCATCTCAGAGTCAGTCTGAATTAATTTTCTCACCTGCAGTTCTGGGAAGTAGTCCATTTGTAGATCTGGACCTCTCTATTTAGTTTTGCCTCAGGGTTGGCTTGCCTTGTGAAGTCAGAATATTTTTATCTGGGTTAGTTTATTTTTAGGAGAACAGCTGCTGCCTCTTTAATGGGGCCATGATGTGTGTTAAATTTGGGCCTTGTTGATATTGGCATCTGGAGGTAGCACCAAGACTCATTATGAATAATGCTGATGAGATTCTCCAGACTTTTATTGACACAAGGAAAGTTTTTCTCTAGTCTACAGGAAATCTGTAACATGAGAGAGATAACTATGTGTTGTTAAAGGGTGGGAACGGAAGGCTATCTTTTGTGCCCTTATTGATTGATAATAGAAGAGGAGCAAGGTAGAAGGTTCCCCTTAGGTTAACCTCTGACTCTGTTGCCAAGAGCAAGTAGTGTTATAAAAAAAGACATGACTTTTGAAAGCTAATGGGCTAGCCCAAATAAAGTTCGCATACACTGTCTCTCTAGTCCTGGGAGCCTAGCAGTATTAACAGGAAATAATGACTTATAGTACATGCATGAGTTTACGATTTGTCCAGGCATAAAATGCTTTAATTCCTGCACTTTCAGTTTAGTCCCACAAATAATTAACACTGTACCTAAAAAAAGTAAAATAAAGAAAATAAACATGCTTGACTATCTAATTCTCTCTTGCACTACAGCATTCCCACCAACCCATTTGTGTTTCATTCATCACTGGGTGACACAACTATTAATTGTATTTGAAGGAGAGTTCTTCTTAACATTGCCAATCTTCCACTCTGCAAACAGCCGCCTTTCCACCTTGTTTGAAGATGGCTGAATTTACTCCAGTTATTTCAAACAAACAAACCAAACCAACCAATCAACACCACTCTCATTCGATCAAAATATATATGAAAAGGTAACTAAAAACTGTTGAGATGTAAGGTTCATTATCTTTGGCTATTTGAACATAGATATATATTTAATTTTACCTTTATTATATCCTTCCTTGGCTTTTTGACTGTGCATTGACCCTTGATTATTATTTTTTTAATATTCAGTAATTTGGCATTGATTTCTTTGATTTTCCATTGGTAGTAATTAGGCTGGGCTTGCTCCCATGGTTTTATGGGTGCTTTTTGTGTTTGTGATTAGATACCAAATTGGTAAGTAACTTCATAAATCGAAAAATAGTCAGCATTTTCCTCTTATTTATTTCTGGAACTTCCCAGAGTTCCTATTATGTGTCTTAATTTCTATATTCTTAGGAACATCCATTGGATAACACCTGGTTCATGATCCAAGGCAGGTGTCACTTGACAGTCATACACATTTTTATATTCACATACCTGGCTCTTGCTATTCGGGTGGGGAATAGTTTGTATGATACACACTGGATAGTTGGAGGCAGATTATTATTTTGTACTTCTCTAGATCATTTTTATCATTCTGTATCTTAAAGATATTGATACATTTAATTCCATTAGGTATGAAACAACTTTGTCTGGAGATTGTGGCCCAGGCCCAACAAACATTTAGGCACAAGTGTAACCTTACTCATGTGAGTAGTTTCACTGAACATCTTGGAACTGGTCCCGCTACTGAACCCAGCTAGAGGGTCCTTTATACATGCTTGGACCCCTGCTGAAGTCAATGGACTGCATCTATGGGTTTAGTTTCAGGATGAGAGTGCATGGGGATATCCATTTGAGTAAATGTATGCAGTACTTTACTGTTTACAAGTTCAGGGTTTATAGTGGAATTGTAATTTTAAGGTTTAATAGACAGCTAATCAATGTAATTGTGGTTTTAAAAATTGTATTATGGTTTACAGTATATTGATTTTTTTACAACATGCTCATATAAAGAATGTGATGTAATTATACCTACTTCATAGACACAAGTCTTGAAAGATAATAAACCTAGCAGAAGCAAGGAGAGCTGTGTTTCAAAAGAACAATGCACAACGAGAGTGAGGGATTACCAGGAATGGTACTGCCGAGATCACTTCAACAGCATGAAACTGCTGATAAACACAGTGGAAAAAAACCTGAAGTCCTCAGTTCAGTGAGGCCTGTTTGTCCAGATAGGCTTGGATGGCTGCCAGTGGATGAATCAGATGTCATTGGGATTTGTACAATAGGAAACAATCTGTTCCAGCAGCACTTGTGTCTGAAAAGAAGAAATGAATCAATATGAAGAGGTTCCCATATACAATCTCCTTTTAATGTTACCAGGAAAACCTCCTTGGTGCCAAATTACTGTGACATCAGTAGTGTGCCATTTACCTTATTGGACAGGAATAGTTATCCTTTGTCCTTTAGTCCCGTACTCATTTTCATTCCTGTCTTTGCATTAAAGCAAGGAATAAGGATTCTCTGAGAACACTGTTGAACTGGTTTTCATTCTGATATATTTTTGCTCTGAGGACATATGCACCAAACTGTGTATCTTGTTGATAAATAATTTAAGTTAGAGGCACTTACAACACTGTCATTTTCATGATCAGAAGGCTTTCAAATACCTTTTGAATTGGGCAAGGTTTTAGGGACAGCAGGTTCGGTTCTGCTTTGAGGCACTGCCTGCCCCATTAAGAAACAACTTTATTCTCCGTATGTATAACCCTATTCTTGCTGGACATTTTGGAGGGCTGAGCATGGAGCTGTGAATGACATAGATCATACAAAATGAAAGACTGAAGCCATCGTGAATTTTTTACACCCATTGATTATTCTCATCTTCTTTCCAGCCCAAGCGTACCCTCCTTCTTAAGCTTTTAGGTGGGTTCCAGGATGTACAATTGTGTCTTGTTCACCTTCATTCTCTTCATGGTGTGATTGGTCTGTGCATGTGATTGGGCTATACATGTGACGGAGAACAATGAATGAGGATACTCTTTTACTAGGGTAGAGCCACTTGGCTTCACAACCACCTTGGATCAGACTTTGGAGCCATAAGCTCCCCTGCTTCACACTGTGAGCTCTCTTCAGCAAGACCACCTGACCTGGATACCTGAGAGAGAGAGAGTTATATCCCCAAAGTTAGCAATGTTCCCCCACCTTCACCATCTGCAGTGACTCAGCCAGAGTCGTAAAAACAGTGAGGTTTATTAGATGTCTGTAACACCGTGTAGCATGTCCTTGGTTAACATAGAGAAAATTACAGCAAGATCCATTCTGTTTGCCCAGAGCCCCAGGCAAGTGGTGTGCACCTTTGACTCCCACTCTGAACCCTTTCTCAAATTTCTGGGCCAGTTCCTTTGTGGTTCAGCTGGTCAAACACGACCGGCTTCCTGCAGAGGGGTGGGACCTCCAAAGTTGTTCGCAGCTATGTAGTAAATGGCCAAGTGTTTGGGCTTTGCCATCGTCTTCAGGGACTCTCCAGTGATGGGGGACCAGGCCCCACACAACCAGGCATTAGTCATACCTGTGTGGTAACCTGCCCAAGAGTAAATAGCCATTGGCCGCGGTGCCACGTATGGGGGGAAACAGAGGCACATACTGGATTCATACAGATTATTTACAGAGAATTTCCACTCTTTCATAGTGCCAGATCAGAGTGAACTTTTAAAGGTAAGTAGGTTTTCCAGGAAATTTCTCAGTGTATCCAAATGGTTCCCTTTAGTTATTAAAGAACTCTGCCATTTGATACTTTTCCCTAAGGAAAATATCTTTTTTTGTAGCTTATATGAGAAGAGCAGAGGCCCAAATTCTATGAAGGAGTGACTTTCCAATTCGTGGGTATGCTTATTCGGAGCCAAGATGCATATGAACTTGTAACCACAGAAAGAACACTTGGGGGCTTTGAGGGACTGACTTCTGCCACAACACTTGGTGGTGGTGTGGTGATCTCTGGTAAACTTTGCAGAATTTGTATAGGTTTTTAAAATTGTTTTAATATATATTTTCTTATACTTGCACCATAATAATAAATGTGCTTGCTTAGAAAAAGCTGTGTGGCAACTTGTAACTGTGGGCAATTATGCTGTTTGTTATTTGATAAGAAAAACAAAGCAGGCTTGCTTAGGCAGCCTGACTTGCTGGGGATTTCACACTATAGGTAGGAAGGGGTGGAGCCAGGCCCAACTACATGGGCAGCTGTGGGGAATCATGGATCCTTCTTCCCTGGGTGGGGTTATAGGTTAGGGGCTGCTCTTGACTCCCCTGTCTAGGACTGCCAACTTTCCTGACTGTGAATGGCATCTAGTCCCTGAAGTTGGAGATGTTGGCAACCCTACTCTCACCCCAGGCAGGTGGAGGGGTCTGCAGCTCCTGGCCCACTTCAGCTTTTCACTTGGCCTAAGACACAAGATGAGGGGAAGGGGTTCAGGCAGAGGACCCTGACCGTAGCTGCCTCCCACTTTTGAGGAGGCTCTTCCACCCTTTCAGGAATACAGGGTTAGCTTTACAGAGTTATGTTATGGGGCTCCATGAAGCCTTTGCACCATGAGTTCCATGCCATATGTGGTCTTAGTTACTAGACACAGGAAACCATTAATTAACAACATGACTGTAGGTTGTTTGAGGGAGTTCTCTATCATGGTTGCATTTTGAGTTGGTTGGTTTTGTGGGGCGGTTTTGGGTTTTCCTCCCACTAAAAATACAGAGTGGGTTTTGAGCCAGGCTCAGGCTGGAGTGTTCTAATGTTTAAAAAGGGTGAAACATTTGGTGCTGGGCTCCTAGCGTAAGGGAGCTAAAAATGAAATGCTGCATGTATGCTGGAGAAGTATATTGCCTGGGGTCTGGTGTTAAAAATTCTGGAGGGATGGAGCAGCTGGGAGATGGTATGGTAGAATGGTGGCATGGCTGAAACAGAAATGCCTAGAGGATGTTAAACATGAAGTGTTGGTAGGTAGAATGCTGGGGCTGGTGTGCTAGCAGTGTGAAATGCTTGCAAGAGGGTGCTAAAACTAAAATGTCAGGAATGGGGTAGAGTTTAGTATTAAATGCTGCTATCTTGCTTTGTCCCTTTCACCCCTTTCTAGATTCATGTATGCAAATTTCTAATCTACTGGTTTTTAGGGATGACACTCAGTGTGGTTCTGCCCTGTGAAGTCACTCTCCAAGAATGACACAGCAAGTTCCATATATTCTGTTTTCCCGATTCTTTATCAAATGTGTTCAGCTTGCAAGTAAAAGGAGTCTTCTTTACCTAGCTTCCAGTTCTGCAAGATCAGCCTGGATTAAGCCCAGCTTGTACATCATTGCCAGTAATGAAGAGTCTGTAGGCCAAATTATGCCTTGAATGACAGCTGTAGAGCCCCATTCTCTATAAATTATACCCTCTGGGACACCTGTGCAAACCCATGTCAGCCTAATGAGCCTTCCAAGGTGTAGCTGAGGACATAAGGATCTGAGGTTTGCAAACCCTTTATCATTAGTAGAAGGAATTCATCTTGACTATCCAAAGGTGAGGTTTTTGGGCTTACAGTTGTAGGGGGAAGGCTAACAACTTCTTACTTGCCAACTGGGAATATTTGAAATGGAAATTGGTGAAACACTAACTCTGAAGCTTCACAAAGCCATTTTTCTAGAGTCACAATTTCTGGAATACTTTGTTGTTTAAAAGGCAAAGATGAAGTTAAGTTTAACTCTTGCTCACAGATGAATGATACACACTTTCAAGGGTGTTGGGGAGCAAACATGTACATCCTGAAAACTATGGACTAGAGGCAATGAAGAAGGTGTCAGGTAAAAAGTGGTAATACTCTCTGGTGCTAATAAAAATGATCACCAATATACTTCTCAATGTGCTGAACTTTTAGCAGGGCTTTGTGGGGAGCAGGGGGAAGAGGGGGGGGGGGGGGTTCTGTTCATAAAATACCTGGATTGGGTTAATGCATTGTACTTTCTCAATTAGTTGTAATGGCCTATCCTTAACTATATTAGTGGAAACTTTATATAATTATTGGATGTTGTATTGGAAAACAGAAAATAATTTGAAGCTGCTTTCAGTATTTAATGAGATTTCCTCTTTTGCTATCATTCATTCAAATGTGCCCTTTGGCAGTAGGGCTCTGTATATATTGAACAGTGTTGGCATGACATTTTTTCTTTAAAAAAAAATGCTATGGGGTCCCCAAATCTGTCTTTCAATTGCCCCTGATTTTTAAGGACAGCTTTATTTGGTCTCTCTTTTCTCCCTTTTTATCACAACTTGTGGCCTGTCATAAATGATAACACTGACTTTTTTTTCCTGCTGTCAAAATGCCACCTAACATATTGCTGAGGGTGTCTGAGAAAATAACTTATGTCATATATGAGAGCTCATGCTGTCTCTGTACAGATTTTATGAAACAAAGAGCCAAAACACCACTGTGAATTTTTGTTGTATGCACTCATATATTTGGAATTTAATTGTAGTTTGTGACCAAGTCTCCTGACTGATAACCGACTGTGTGGAGACCACTTAAGTTGGAGCTGTACATTTTAGTAGCTCCTGGCAAAAATATATTAATACGAAGACATCACCTCTAACACATGTGCTGCATTTGATGAATAGAACTAAGGTCTTCTGTTTCTGGACTGCTCTTCTTAGTAACCTGTGCCTTTTAGTGAAACTTTTGAAAGTAATTGTTTTTATGTTGTATAATATGACCCAAATATTGTATTTTTGTCAGCATGTCTAATAGGTTGCTCAGTATCCTTGTTCTCTACAGATCATTGGGCCCATTTGTGTTCAGTGATATACAGCATGAATGTTCATGGGTAGTTTGATACATCTCTAATAGAAAGTGAGTGAAATGGCACAAGTCTATTTTTGACCTTCCAGAAGTGCATCCCAGCAAAGGTGAATTGCACTTTAAGACTGATCAATGGAAAAAGAAAATCTGGGGAAGCAAATATTTAATTGCTACAAATAAACTTCCAACAGTTGTATTGTCATTTCCTGTTAATTAACATTATAAAGCAGATTAAATTTGTTTTAGATAAATTATTGGACAAAGTGAAAGGTCACCACAAGCATTTTTCTCTTCCTCTTTTTAAAAAAGAGAGGAAAAGATATGAATAGCTTATTAGCCTCTATTTCTTTAGTGAGCTCTTTTCTGACCTCAGTATAAAGCTCTCTGAAAAAGGCCTTCAGCCAAACCACTTAATCTATGATTATGCAGAAGAAATAACAATATATGATCATGGTAACAAGTAAAACGACATCAATAATGAACTGTGTGGATTCTTAGCTTATAATTCAGTCAGTGAAATCATGAAGAAAAAGTAATCTGAAGCTAAAAAGTGTTCTATAGTCAATAAAGCTTTTATACAATAGTAACCCAACAGGGCAAAAAGGGTGGAGTTCCAGAATAAGAAAACAAACAAATAACCCATAAGAATTTACCAGTATCTAAGCAGCCATTTTTCCTCTTTGAGCATGTCATGCTGGATCTACCTGTCCAGAGCTCACTCAAGATTAGAGCCTTTGTTATTGGCATGAATTTGGTAGCATTGTGTTGTGATTAGAGCACAAGTCTTCCCGGCTGTTCTAAGGACCATAAGCAAACTAAATAACTTCTTTATGTCTCACTGTCCTCATCTATAGAAATAGATTCAGTGCACACATCACAGAGGCATTGTGGTGCCTAATGATAGAAGAGTGCTTTTAGGTTCTCAGATGAAAGGCACTGTGGAAGTACAAAGTACTGTTAAAGATTTCTCATCAGTCATAAAGTGATCATATTCTATTGCCCTGTAAGAATAAATATGGAGATTTCAAAATTTTGGTTTAGATGTTTGATTCCAACGTTTTAGATTTCAGTTTTAGTATCAAATACCTTTATTAGAAGATGGACTTTTGTGGCACTCTGTGTGTGGAGATGGGTTTTACTTTTTGGTTTTGTTTTAAAATAAGAGTTGGTCTCACTTGCCCGCCTTAGGTTAAAATGGTAACCTGGGTGTCAGACTGTAATGTTGGGAAAATTGTCTAATGGACATTTTTGTGGCTTGGCTGATAACTAAATGTTGTTGGTTTTTTTTTTCTTTTATGAGAAGTAATGATGGTGGACAGGGAAGAAAGTGCAGTAGGAAAACAATTCAAACGCTGAACTGAAAATTCCAGACAACAAAATGACCAGCTTTTAAAAGGAAGTGTTTAGAGCAAAATTTACCTTATTAAAATGTCAAATCTGTTTAGAGATCAAATAATTGTTTACTTTAAAAATACATCATTTCCATGATTTCATATCTCCTTCTAAGGCCTCATGAAGATAATTGTTATTGGATGTGCATGCTGCAGTTCTAAAAGCATTTGCACTTATCTATTTTCAACCCATTTGTAAATGAATTTCTTTTCTCAGACTAGGTCTCTTTGATTTTTACCCAATGATGACTTCTGCCACAGTACATTGTAAGGTTTCTATCATGCAATAATCAGGCCAATGTCCTAAATTGGTCTTGTGTGCATTTATACTTGGACTTAGCTAAACCTCTGGTCCAACTTCTATCTTCAGCATGAAGTAGATTAAATTTGACTGGAGGGTTTTTTAAATCTTCTATTGTATGAAGTCTCAGGGGTAGCCATGTTAGTTGGTATCTGCAAAACCATGAGGAGTACTGTGGCACCTTAAGAGTCAATGCATCTGATGAAGTGGGCTTTACACACGAAAGCTTATGCCCAAATAAATCTGTTAGTTGTTAAAGTGTCACAGGAATCCTCATTGCTATTGTATGGCGCTGGTTTTCATTAGAAGCCTATATACTAGTATACGGTGTCCTTGACAGTTACATAAATATCATGCCAAAGTGCACACCAAGTGCAATTAACTGACAATGTGCAGGCAGAAGAGGAGTGCAGCTCTGAAACTGATTAAAAGTTCCAGGTCAGAGAGAGCCAAAAATTGCCTATGGGTGTGTGTGTAAAGTACAGTAAGGGCAATAAAAAAGAGGTAAGAGGATACGAATCACAATTTGCAAAACAGAAGATTAAAAAGTTTGGAGATGAGAATCCTTGTATAGGTCATGGATAGCAAGATTTGGAAAGCTGCAGATGAAAGAGAGGTAACCTGTTCAGCTTTAGGAGTGAAGGTGTAACCCCCTCACAATTTCTGTGCCCTAGAAGGTATAACCCCTATCTGGTGCCTCTGATACCTCTTGCAGAGAGAGAATAATGAATATGCTCAGTAGCCTTATCTACCAGCCAGCTGGCTTTCAGCTCATGTAGCAGAGGCTCACGCAGTAAGCTCCAGAAGTCCCAGGTTCTACTCTCCCACAGACAGGGCCAGCTCTATGGAGCGCAGGGCCCAATTCCAGGGATGGGGCCGCACATGTGCGGGGCCCCGTGCGGCATGGCGCATGTGTCATGCGCCGGAGGTGCGGCACATGGGCAGTGCGCCCGGGGGCCCACGCATGTGCAGTCCCTCAGGAGTACAACACGTGTGGGGGCCCCCCCCCCAGGCGCATGGTGCATGCGCCATGCACCCGGGATGTCACGACATGTGCTCCTGGAGGCCCTGCGCAAGCGGCGGGCTCCCGGCACACGGCGCATGTGTCATTTCCCTGGGCGCGCTCACACCGGAGAATCGGCTGAATTGGCCTAAGGCCGGCCCTGCCCACAGACAACTGGGTCTGTAGGCCTTACAAAGGCTTTTAATTTTACTCCTGCTTCAGTGAGGTTCCAACGGGTGTATATCCGTGCACTGCCCAGGTCACTGCATAATACCTACTAGAAAAACAAGGGTAGTACTGAAATGCTCATTCTTTTTGTTTCTGTTTCTCCAAAATGGAGACTGATTTTTGGCCCAGGTATCCTTTGTTAACTTGAGGCTTTCACATATACACATCCATATGATCATTACATAAATGTCGGAACCATTGTCTTTTATCCACACCTCTTTTATTTTTATTTTACAAGGCAATTTTGGTTGGCCCCATGCTGTCCCTCCCTCACCTACGGCAGCACTTAGCTAGAATGCCGTGGCAGAAAGGCTGGGCTCCTGAATTTATTTTCACAATTTTCAAACATCCACATCAAGGCTTTGTGCCTGATAAATTGAAATTAAAACAAAATAAAATAAATAAGCACATTACGACCCAGCAGGAGTGACCTTGCAAGGTTACAGCTGAACGCAAAAATTACATATTAGAAGATGTTTAGGTCAGTGTAATCAAGCTGCTGTATTTCTTTTAAGACCTCTTGTCTTTTGATGAAAGAATGGTATTCCTGCCACTTCACAGCCATCCTAAGAGTTATCAGATATAAAAAAACATGAAAATTGGCATACTTGAGCATCGGGAATGAAAACTTCCTTTGACTATGTTTGCATTTGAGTGCACTAGCCATGATGCTAAGAGCCAAAATTTTCAAGTCTGAAGCAGAGATTGCACTGAATGGTGTTTTTATTTTCAGATGGCTCAGAGTCAGACTAAAGCAGTATGTGTCCAGTGTGTGAGCCAGATTTGGGGTAAACTCCTATCCCTGCAATTTTGAAAAGGGGTTCTGTGTGTCTTTATGCTGCCCTCTTCTCAAACGCTGCTGCCTGGCATAGCTGCAGTTCAGAACATGGTGTCTTTTTCCCATCTGTTTCTTCAGGTACTACAAGTCATGGTGGAAAGTGGTCTATCTGGGCACAAACCCTATGATAGTGAGGGAGGGTTAAGGGGTATATTCAGGCTCTAGATGTTGCAAGAAGTGAAATGTACAGGACATAAGTGGGTTAACTTGCCTAGTTTCTTTATTTCCCTCATATACCTAATTATAAGCTCCTCATTTCTCAACTAGGTAATGTGGTGATGACAGAAAGGAGCTTTCTCATTTATATAAAAAACTTTTCAGATGGCTAAAGAAATTTTGAAGTGGGCAGTGTTGAGAGAGGGCAGGGACTGGAGAGCAGGAAGTCCCGAAATGATTAGGGGGCTCCCGAAATGATTAGGGGGCTGGAGCATATGACTTATAAGGAGAGGGTGAGGGACTTGGGTCTGTTTAGTCTGCAGAAGCGAAGAGTGAGGGGGGATTTGAGAGCAGTCTTCAACTTTCTGAAGGGAGGTTCCAAAGAGGATGGAGAAAGGCTGTTCACAGTAGTGACAGATGGCAAAACAAGGAGCAATGATCTCAAGTTGTGGTGGGGGAGGTCCAGGTTGGATATTAGGAAAAACTATTTCACTAGGAGAGTGGTGAAGCACTGGAATGGGTTACCTAGGGAGGTGGTGGAGTCTCCATCCCTGGAGGTGTTTAAGTCTCGGCTTGACACAGCCCTGGCTGGGTTGATTTAGTTGGGATTGGTCATGCCTAGAGCAGGGGGCTGGACTTGGTGACCTTCTGAGGTCTCTTCGAGATCTATGATTCTATAAGTCTTTTAGACTTCATTGCTAGCCAATCACAGGAACCTGCTGCCAGATGCTCTGGTGCTGAATGTTTCTACTGCAGTCCAAGAGTTGCCAAATGTTCTTTCTCCTATTAGTTAGAACAGTGGAGCATTCAGTTACCATGAACAAACACTACAAGCTGCCTAAGAGCACTTTGGGGGTGATGATAGTTAATGTTGATTTACATGGTAGGAGTGCCTAATGACTTGAACCAGATTTGGACCATATTGTTCTAGGCACTGTGTACACATGAAGTACATGACCACTGCTGCCTCCCAAGAACTTAGTCTAAAAGACCAAGCTTAAAATGAGTAGATTGCAGAGTGTTTTGTGGTCCTGGTGGCATCTTATTGGAGAAAAATCAGATTTGCTAGACGACACAGCCTTGCTCCTGGCTTCAGGGCAATGACTTGATCTTTCTCAGGAATAATATACCTGGCAGGCAATTAGTGCCCTAGGTGTATAGATGTTAAGCAGCAAACATGTTTAGCTTGTTATGCTTTGGTTTAAAATCAGATTTTTTTTGTGAGTTTTTTGTTCTTGTGCAGGATCAAACATTTGTTGAGATCATAGATTACTGCCAATGAGAAACTCCCTTCCCATACTCCAAGTTGATTCATTCCTGTAGCAACCAATAGTTACCTCAAAAGTCAGAGTTACTGAAAGTTTGAGAAACTAAGTTAAAGTCCACCCAAGTTACACTTAATAAGATTTCACCTTTATACAATTTCTGACAGAATATTTGTAATTTAATGTCTGGATATGCTTTTAAACAGAGCTGGTAAAGGGGCCCAAGTTATCCCATTTTTGGGCACGACCTTCCATGTTAGTTGTGTTCTCCAAGAAAAAGGAGCATGGATACATAGCATTATATGTAATAATATTGTTTAACTTTTGTCTTCCCACACATGTTATCTTTGTTGTCATAACTAACATTTTAAGAAGATTAGCAATCCCACGTAAAATGAGAATTGGCAAAACCACATTTAGGCCAAGTCCTTGTTGGCATATAGTTGCCTCATTTGTACTCATTCACCACACAGGGTTACAAACCATTAATATATAGCTAAGAATGCTCTTCATTTTACAATTTAGCAGTCCTTCATTTATGCTTTAATGTTATACATCAGTACAGGCAGTCCCAGGGTTACATGGATCCAACTTACATCGGATCCCTACTTACAAACGGGGTGAGGCAACCCCGCACTAGCTGCTTCCCCCCAGCAGACCAGGGAGACACGAAGCTAGCGCCCCCCCCCAGCAGACCAGGGAGACGCGGAGTGGCTTTTCTCAGCAGACACCTCAGCTTGAGAATAAAGGACTGAGGGAAGTGAGGTGTGGGAGAATAAAACTGAGCTCTGGAGAAATGTTTGGCTAGCGTTTCCCCTACAATATGTACCAGTTCCGACTTACATACAAATTCAACTTAAGAACAAACCTACAGTCCCTATTTTGTACGTAACCCAGGGACTGCCTGTATATGTATTATCCTCTTCCACTCTTATTAGAAAGGCAAAGTTATAGAAAACATTCTTTAATATCAACATTACTTATCTTAAAACATAAGGGTTATTTTAATACAAAGTCCAGTTTTGTTTTTGAATTATTACAAAGAAGCTTCATCAGAGAGATTCCTGTGAATGCATTTTGAGGAGTGCCTCAGTTTTAGGACATTGATATTGATTGCTTTTAATGGTACCCTAACATAGATGACCAGTTCTTTACACAGGGTAAAGGATGGTAACAGAGCAATACCTTTGGATGTTGAACTGTGTAAAGTTAGTCAGGAATTGAGGATTGTTTGAACATACAACCTTAATTCTCTAACCCATTTATTTTTAATTAAACATGCACATGTAAAAATGTGATAGCCATACTTAATCTACAATTTAAGTGCTAATTTCATTGTTGTTTCAAACAAATTGCTTTGAACTTAAGTGCACAAGTCTTCAGCTATGACTGTGTGTGTCAGATTTCTGATATACCTGAATTTCAAACAGGACTATCTTTTTATTCTGCAGTTGTATGGCAACCAGAACAATGGAGTGCTGGTCTGTGACTGGGGTTTTGGGGTGATACAGTAGTACACAGAATAAATAACATGTTTCTACATTCAGTAGTTTGTCAGAGCAGGGGTGGACAAAATCTGTGTGTGTTTGTGTCTGACCTGCCAAGCATTTCTCTCTGACCCACGCAGATTATTAGCAGAGTGTGCATACTTACAGTGGGTAGCATGTGTTCTGCTGACCCTTCCCTTGCTCTGTCTTGCAGCAGCGTTGCTCCCAGGATTCTCCTGCTAGCTGTGCAGAGTGGAGATGGGGGAGAGAGGAGGTGATGGGAGAGCTGAAGTCAGGGTGTTCCCCTGCCTTTATACCCCATCTTTGCTTAACAGGGTTTGGGGAAAGAGAGAGAGAGAGAGACAGACACACACACAATGTAGGTGCTCCAATCTGAAGTATGGATGTAAGTGACTCAGGAATGCAGAGTGTGGGAGGAAGGAAACCGAGCAGGACAGGTTAGAGACCGAGAGCGGCTTCTCTCAGAAACTTACCTGCCAGCACCTACACTCTGTGTGACTGTCACATACCCCCAGTCTGTTCCACAATCCCTGTCATGTATACACTGCCTCACACACAATCTGTTTCACAGTGTGTCTCTCTCTCTCTCTCTCTCTCTCACTCTCTCACACACACACACACACACACACACACACACACACACACACACACACACAGTCTCTTTTACACTCTCACGCTCCCCATACAAAGGGGCATGACACTAGCCCTGTAGGGCAGAGGTAGGTGTGGCAGTGACATCATAAAGCCATTTGCAATGCCTTAGCTAAAGGAAGATGAGGCATTGACCTCACAGAGTCCATGTCAGTGGCCAGGTAGGACAGGCTACTGGGCAGGGGCAATCTCCGAGCCCCCTATGGCTTTGCTGCAGGGAGTCTCCATGGTCTGGACCTGAAGGACTGAGAGAGTTCATGGTAACGATCGTGAGCATGAGGAGGAGCCTCTTTGGAGTGTTCTCCTTTCTCAGAACTAATTGAGGTAGAAGACAGACATACCTGTGGAGACGGTAAGAACCTGTGAGCTGTTTGGTACTGATATAGCCTGATGCACCTGGTGCTGGCCAAAGGCAAGGCTGGGAAACGCTAAGTTAAATTTGGAGAATTATTTCCCCACCTAGGCCTCTTGTCCCTAAGCAGTGTATCACTGGGGACATTGGAATATGTCTTTTTCATTTCCCTTTCCCCATAGCTTCCTGCCCCTCAGAGCCTTACTGCTGATTGGATGAGCTGGGGGAGAAGGGTCAGTGACGGGGAGGAGACTCAGGATTTTGTTTTTCTCTCTTAGGCTCAGTAAATGAGCCAGAACGAATCATCTGCTTGGGAATTGTTCTGCTTCTCTGCATTGGTTGACTCGAAGCAGTTCCTAATTCTCTCTGTCCGTTGGATGGAACAATCCTCTCCTACCTGCCCCATGGCTAGGGAAGTGGGGAGCTGCAATTCATCCTGTGGCCACTAGATGGCACTTGAACCTCGCACTTCCCCATTCTCCTGATTATCTGAATTTTTGGTCATCTGATTCGACCCCGGTCCCCATTTGATGTGACAAATGGGGCTCTACTGTGTAATAGCTGGAACAGTCCATTTTATTGGTATGTTGTATTTAAATCATTAAGAGGAGCAACCCCTTAGCCTGGGGCAGGCAAGATATGGCCTGCCAGGCCTTTTAGTCCAGCCCATGGCCACCCCACCAGGAGCCTCAGGCAAGGAGCATCCCCAGGGCTTAGAGCAGCTGCTCCATCTGCCTCTCTGAGGAGGGAGTGGAGGGGGATCCTTTGTGTGCTGTTCCACCCCCAGCACAATCATTCAGCTTCCATTGTCTGGAACCAGCCAATGGGAGCTGAGATACTGTGCTGGGGGCAGAGACGTGCGTTCAGATTTCCCCTAACCCATGCAGCACAGAAGCACATGGATCAAACACTCTGAGCTCTGGGACAGCGGCAGACAGGGAGCCTGGCACAGGGTCCCATTGGACCGCTGGCTGGGAGCTGCCTAGTTAGGCCCTGCTCAGGAGTTGCTTATCTCTGGCACCCCATCCCCTCCTGCACCTCAACTCACCTGATTCAGGTCAACACCCCCTCCTGATCCAAGGATGATCAATATGGTGCTTGGTCCTGACCTGTGGGCAAGGGACTGGACTTGATGTCCTCTCAAGGTCCCTTCTAGTTCTACGTATTCTTTGATTCTAGGTCACCACCCAATACCTCTCTATCCCCATGTCACAACTACCTCCCTGACCCTACACCCCATTCTACAATCCTCCTCCAGGTTAGAACCCTCTCCTGCACCCATATCCCATTCTGAATTCTGAACCCTGTACCCTAGTCTCCTGCTCCAGATCACAACCCCCTCCTTCACCCAAACTCTCTCATACCCCATACCTTCTCTTGCACCAGTACACCAATACCCTATCCTGAGCTCCCTTCTGCACCCAAGCTCTGTCCCAGACCCTGCTCCCCCTCCCCATAGAAAAGTGCTTCCCTTGACCACTTACAAAAACCTTGGAGTGGCCCCACCATCAAAAAGTATTGCCCACCGCTACGTCACAGCCTTCTTTTTAAACATGTCTGGTAGAATATATTTTTAAATGACTTGAGTGATTTTGTTTAAGCTTTTCCGGGGGAAGGGGGAGGGGGGTAGAAATCATTGCTAGAATGGAAACCAAGCCATGGAAAGCTTTTTTCAGAAATATAATTATGTGAAAATGGCAATGGGGTCATAGCGAATACCATCTTTTAATCTACACTCAGTATCATAATGGCTATAAATAGGTAAGCACATAAATAGTTGTTTGACACTTGAAAATAACAAATAGGTGTTTCCCTTCACCCATTATTTGTAATGTTTTCTAAAAAGTCCAAATGAAATGAGGCAATTTTTAAAAGTAGGTTCCAGCAAATAAGCCTGTATAGCCTGAGATTTAAAAGGCTTGTTGCCCAATCATTAATTGATTTGAAATGCAACATCTGTATCCTATCCATACTTGAATTTAAAAAAATGGGGGAATAATCATAGAGTGGGGAAAACTGAACTCTTTCGTGAGGTTTTGTAACTGAGAACTCCTAAAATGTGTGTGAAGTAGGGCTGTCGATCAGTTAGTTTATACAATTAACTAAAAAAAATCTGATTGATTACACTGTTAAACAATAGAACAAGAATTGAAATGTATTAAATATTTTGGGTGGTTTTCAAATATATTGATTTCTGTTACACAGAATATGAAGTGTACAATACTCAATATATATTACAGATATTTCCACTGTAAAAATATAAAATAGTATTTCACTTCATACAAATACAGTAGTGCAAGCGCTTTATTGTGAAAGTGAAATTTACAAATGTAGACTTCTGTTGTTGTGTAACTGCACTGAAAAACAAAATAGTGTAAAACTTTAGAGCCTATAAATTCACTCAGCCCTATTTCTTGATTATCCTTTCACTAAGACAAAAAAGTTTGTGTACATTTAGGGAGATAAATCTGCCTGCTTCTTATTTACAATGTCATCTGAAAATGATAACAGGTGTTCACGTGCAATTTCGTACTGAATGTTGCAAGGTATTTGTTCCAGATATGTTAAACATTCGTATGCCCCTTCATGCTTCAGCCACCATTCCAAATGATATGCTTCCATGCTGATGGAGATCATTAAAAATGTGTTAATTAAATTTGTGACTGAATTTCTTGGGGGAGAATTGTATGTCTCTTGTTTTACCCACATTCTTCCATATATTTCATGTGAGAGCTATCTTGGATGATGACCCTCACAGCAGATTTGCCAAAACACAAAGAAGGTACCAATATGAGACTTCTAAAAATAGCTACAGCATTCAACCCAAGGTTTAAGACTCTGAGGTGCCATCCAAAATCTGAGAGTAATGAGATGTGGAACATATTTGCAGAAGTCTTAAAAGAGCATCATTCTAATGTGGAAACTACAGAACTGAACCACTAAAAAAGAAAATCCTCCTTCTGCTGATGGCATCTGACTCAGATGACGAAAATGAACTGGAGTCAATCCACTCTGCTTTGGATCCTTATCGAGCAGAACTCATCAGTATGAATGCATGTCCTTTGGAACCATAGTTGAAGCATTGGAAGGATACATACACTAAAGAGTCATCTGGCACACAAATACCTTGTGATGCTGGCTACAACAGTGCCATGTGAACACCTGCTCTCACTTTCAGGTTATATTGTAAACAAAAAAAGGGGCAGCATTATCTCCTGCAAATTGTAATCAAATTTGATTGGCTGAATAAGAAGTAGGACTGAGTAGACTTTTAGGATGTAAATTTATTTTATTTTTAATGCAATTTTTTTGTGTATAATTCTACATGCGTACGTTCAATTTTGATGATAAAGAGACTGCAATACAGTACTTGTATGAAGTGATTTGAAAAATACTGTTTTTGCAATACAAATATTTGTGATAAAAATATATATATAGAAAATGAGTGCTGTGTACTTTGTATTCTGTGTTCTACTTAAAATTGGTACATTGAAAAATGTAGAAAATATCCAAAATATTTAAATAAATTCTATTACTAACACAATTAATTGTGTAAAACCACCCTATATAATATCTATTGTATTCCCCTATCCATTAGGCCAGCAACACTGTCAAGGAAATTTGGTTGGTTAAGCATGACTTGTTCTTGATACATCCAGGCTGGCAATTTCTTACAAATTACTTGTTCTAATGTCTTTCCATATATCATAGGTTAACTGATGTCTAACTACCTGGCTCCTCCCTTGTTTCCCTTTTCAAAGATAGATGCTATATGCACTCTTTTCCAGTACTTAGTCATCTTCCAGGAGTTCTTTAAGATAATTGCTAATAGCTCTGGAATTGATTCAGCAAGTTTCTTAAGAACGCTAGTGTGAATTTCATCAAAACCTGCTGTCTTGGATACATGTCTCATCTGATATTTTCTATCACGTTCTTTCTCTATGTTGGTTTGCATTCCTTCTGTCCTTCCTTGGTTTTAATATTGTGTTAGGCATCTGGCTACCATTAACCATTTTAGTCAAGACTGAAGTAAAATAGGCATTCAATATCTGAGCCGTCTTGATATTATTGGTTGTTGGATTTCCTTCCCCATCAAGTAGAGGACTTACATTTTCCTTTGTCTATCTTTCTCCTTTCATTACCTTTTATATCCCTTGCTAGGTCTCTCATTTTGTGCATTAGACTTTCTGATGTTGTCCCTACGTGCTTTTGCTGTTCTATTGTATTCTTTCTTAGCAATTCATCCGTGTTTTCACTTTGTTGCCTTTTTTTGGTTATTTAGGTCATTGAAGAGTTCCTGAGGGAGCCATATTGGCTTCCTACTATCCTTTCTTCATATTGAGATGATTTGCAGTTGTGCTTTTAATATTCTTTCCTTCAGAATCAGTCAATTCTCCTGAACACTTTTCCCTTTGTTTTTTGTCTCCTGGTGTACAGCAAAAGATGATTGAATTATAGGATCAGAGAAAAGGAAGAGGAAGCTTTTAAAATTATGATTCTAGCTCCAGACATGACACAATTAATTTAATGCAGTTTTGCTGCCTTTGCACACTGGAAACCCAAATCCCGTGAGAGTGGAGAAGACTTTTTTCTTAAAAAGCAGCTTACTAGGTGGACTACAACTGCCAACTAGGTTGACTAACTAAAAATAGAGCTCCTGTATCATGCCCTTTCACTGAAACACTTTGATGTACATGTTGCCTGAGTCTTAAAGGTGAAAAGCACATGAACTTGCACTAAAATCAGTGGTAATTGCAGCTGAAAATAAAGGCTATATTTTGAATTGTGTCCTACTCCCCTCAAAGGTTCATGAACATCCACAGATGGACAGAAGGGGGAAATCTGAATTGGCCTAAACTTTTGTTTGAAAGGGAAATTATTGGGACTGTTCTCGGAATACACGCAGGCACGGGGCTTGTATCGTGACCAGAACAGGAGTCAGGGCCAATGTTCCCTAGAGGTACTTTTATTGACACGAGTAGACTAGGGAATATGCGAAGTCAGGCTGGAACATCTCAGCCACATGGACAGTAGCTATGTACAGAGTTTAATAAAGTTCTTTGTTCACCTTACCCTGCATTCAGCTTCCTCCTTTGCAGGGCAGTTTGAGTTTCCTGAGCCATAGACCTGCACCCCCCGGCATTCTCCTCCAGTAACAAAAAGAGAATTAAAAATACTAGTTCGAAAAGCTGGTACAGATTTGGGCTGGCTGGAATTCTGTTTGGCAAAACATTTTTTATGTTTATTTTTGTTCCACATTTGAACAAAAGCTGGACCTTTTGTAATGTGGGGTGCAAAAAGAGACAACCCTACACACTCCTGTATAGCCAGTAGTCCATTGGTTAGAGCACACAGCTTGGATATGGATTCCCTGCTTTGCCTGATCCAGGGCACACATCATGGTCCTGTACATCCTTGGGCTATTAGCTGTTCTGGAATGGGCACTCCCTTCCCTCCTCCCCCCCATCCAAAAATTCCATTGTGGGCTGAGACACACACATGTTCAATGTATTTCTGTGAAAAATTGGTTTGACAAATTAGCATTTTCTGAATAAAATGTTTAATATAAAAATCTCAACCCGTTCTAGTGCTGATCTACAAAAGCTGATCTTTGAGCTGATCTAGGAAAGGGCGGAATACCAGTGGCAGCAGCGGATATAGGGCAGGGTGAGCGGGGCAGCTGCCCCAGGCCCTGCGATTCAATAGGCGCCGCGCCAGCCCTGCTTGCCCTGTCGTATATCTGCCACTGCTGTCCTTACCTGCTGGAGCTGCCTGCCCTACTGCCCTTCGCTGCGAGTCCATGAGCGGCTCCCTTAGCCTGTGGCATGCATGCAGCGGCGGCTCATTGCCATGGAGGCGAAGAGCAACGCTTGGCCATGGCACCCGAGTATCCCACTGCTCCACCCTCCTGCCCCACCCAGAGAGAGGCTGGGGGTGGCATGGTCTCTCCCCTGGGGGGAGCCCAGACCCCTTTCCCACTGTGCCTGGGGGCAGAGCAACCCGCCCACCAGGAAGACCCCGTCTCCTCCTGCCAGTCCCCACCTCCCCCCACTCGTGGGCGCAGCGCGATCCAGCTCCACAGACAGAGCCTCCCTCTTCTCCCCCCCCCCCCACACACACACATGTACCTGGGAGCAGGGAGAGTTGCCAGCTGCCCTCGTCCAGCCAGGAGCTGTTCGAGAGGCTGAAATGGTCATTTTGGCCTGTCTGAGTCAGACACCCCTGCCACCGGTCCTCCCTATGGCGCATCTGTGCACCATCCTCCACGTAGCTCCACCTTGCCTGCCCCCCAAGTCCCAACACCCACACGCTGCCTGCCCCCCAAATCCCAGCACCCACACACTGCCTGTTTTCTCTCTCTCCCCCCCCCCCCCAGTCTCACCACCTAATGCTGCCTGGCCCCGCAAGTCCCAACAGCCACACTCCATCTGGCCCCCTCAAGTCCCAATGCTGCCTGGGAAATACCAGCCATGGGCAGCCAAAGAGAATCTACTGTGAGCCAGGAGCGTTTTGTAGGCCTTTCGATTATATCGATTGAAAACTACCTGTGTAAAGAAATGGACTCTACTGACATAATTGAAGAATGTGCTACCAAAAGAGCTAGACAGCTATAGTAGACTTAAATACAAATGAAAATGTTTAATTATTAATGAAGAATTATGTTTAAGAATGAATTACAATATAATTAAAAATTATCCAACTAAATTAAGTTTCTATCAAATTTACCCAATTCACATTTAATATGAAAATAGCCTTCAATTTGTGCATTTGGCACCTTTTTTTCTATTTTGTCTCCAGAGGGGAGCCCCGCAAAACTCCCATCCGCCCCAGACCAATGGAATCATTTCAGTTGCGGATTCATCACTAGTGGCAGTATAGAAGTGCCTCAAAGAGTCAAAAATAAATGCAAAGTTATTGAAAATGGAGAAAGACTTAACCGTAATAGTGTAAACGTTATTGCAGAAGGAGAGGAAAGAGTGATTTTTTTTTTTACGATAGTTGAAATATTTCTCACGGCACCCTAGAAGATCCAAAAAATTTCTTTTAAGATTAATTGAGTACATACAGCCTGGTTTTGCACCTTCACCCCTCCAACTGTGAAACATCTGGCTTTGAGATATTAGAGAACGTCTGTGCAGAAAAAGAAGATTTTGAGAGCTGCAAAGATTATTTAATATTTGTCTTATGAAGGATGTAAAATGTCTGTCTTTTTGATATATCAACTTTTGACAAAAGAAAGAGGAACGGTTTAAACCGATAATACAGGAAAGAAAGTTTGAAATAGAGGCAGAGATTTCCTTTCAAGTTCTTTAGTTACAAAGGGCAAACTTTTAGTATTAAACTGTGTGAAGATGGGCAAGAAACTTTTACATCTTCATATTAGAGACCAGCTTACAAGGCTGAGCCCTTCTAAGGACAATACCAAAGAAATGGGGCACTGATTAGACACAGATAAAGCCAAACTGAATCCAGGATGGTACCAAAAATTATTTTCAGCTAAGAGTTTACCTGCAGTCTTTTAGAGAGGGACATTTTTATTCTTGAATCCAGTCACTCTGTCATGGTTTCTTTGGGCTAATACTAAGTTATTTCTCTCTTCCAATGTCTTATGTAAATGATAGATATCAAAAGAAGTTTTATATTGCTCAGTGGTTCATAATAAAGAACAAGGATTTTATATTGCATTAAGGGGACACTGATAAGAGATTAAAGACAAATTCCTTTAAAAATTATAATCCTTGTTAAAAGGGATGAGGGATATCGATACCACATTAATTTTCTTTTACATATTGACTTGGGATTAGCCAATACATACATTTTTAGTTATATTATTTTAAGGTGTGTGTATTGGCCAAATATATTTACATCTTTTCCTTTCTGTTTATAGAGCTAGAGGTATGTGTCTTGCGCACTGCAAATCATCTTCCTTCAATAATATGTTATGTATAGCATGTCTAGGTCTATCTTAATATAGAGATGCAACTAATTAGTGATTTCAAAATATTCCGTAATAATTTGAATATTAACTCTAGTCCAAATGTTAATTTACATGATTTATGGAGTGCTACTAAATCTGTACTACAACATAGTGTAAAACCTGTATTGTAGAATAGCATTACACTTCTTTGGAGTGACCTGCGTAACTCATCCTTGCTCATCTGCAACAGAACTTTTTAAAAATGACGCTACACTGTTATGTATTCTCTTTCAAGGACATAATATCGACATAATTAAGTTAATAAAAAGAAAACCTGGCCTTGTAACTGTATATGAAATGACCTGAGTAGTGTTAAATGTTAAAATCTAATGTTCATGTACCTCAACTAAGCTGAGCTATCACACTCAAATGCAGTAAATTGAAAAGGTTTAGATTACTGTCTTAACACTATGCAGTCATAGTGCACACACTATCCCTCATACTAGTGTGCACAGGGACAAGGCTAAGGACTGTCTCTGATTGATCTCGCATGTCAGGTACTGAGAAAGGGCTCCTTGTCAGGAACCATAGGCTACGTCTAGACTATTTCCCTTTTTCGTAAAAGGGATGTAAATTAGATGTATCACAATTGCTAATGAAGCGGGGATTTAAATCTCCCCCGCTTCATTAGCATAAAAATGGCTGCCGCTTTTTTTTCCGCATGGAGCTTTGTCGGAAAAAAGCGCCAGTCTAGACGCTGATCTTGCGGAAAATAAAGCCTTTTCTGAAAGATCCCTTATCCCTTATTTCATAGGGATCTGTGAAAAGGCTTTATTTTCCGCAAGATCAGCGTCCTGACTGGCGCTTTTTTCCGACAAAGCTCCGTGCGGGGAAAAAAACGGCAGCCAGTTTTATGCTAATGAAGCAGGGGAGATTTAAATCCCCGCTTCATTAGCAATTACGATATGTCTAATTTACATCCCTTTTACGAAAAAGGGATGTAGTCTAGATGTAGCCATAGTGTGTCATCTCTTCTGGAAATGATGCACAGATACCATCGTTGCTTTGATAGCTCATCTGCACTAGCAGCACTACACCTTCTTATAAGATATGTGGAGTGATTTGCTGTGCAGGATGTGGGCTGTGGCTGCAGATGCTTAGGTTCACTCTTGGTTTGGGAGGCAGGGCTCTGGATGGTAGAACAGAAGTTGGCTGCCTAAAGATTACAGAAGGTTCTCGTTGCTGTGTCTAGAAACCCCTTCAATTCTTGAGTCTCTCAGAATCAGTAGGGAAACTAGGCCTTCCCATTCCTCTGTATTCCAGTACAGAGCCCATAAGCTGGCTAAGCAGAATCTGGCTGCCTCCTGCTGTAGTCTGGGCTTTTTTCCTATTTCCCTTGGTTCTTGTAGGCTTTTGCAGTCTGCAGAACTGGTCATTCCTTCTCAGTGTGCCATCTCTGGGTGGCTTCTCAGCACTTGCTGGCAGGAGTTTTGTTAGAATTATAGAGCTGGAAGAGACCTCAGGAGGTCATGGAGTCAAGCCTGCTGCCCAAAGCAGGACCAACCCCAATTAAATCATCCCAGCCAGGGCTTTGTCAAGCCGGTACTTAAAAACCTCTAGGGATGGAGATTCCACCACCTCCCTCTGTAACACACTCCAGTGCTTCACCACCCTCCTAGTGCAATAGTTTTTCCTAATATCCAACCTAGACCTCCCCTACTACAACTTGAAACCATTTCTCCTCATACTGCCATCTGTCACTACTGAGAACAGGCTCTCTCCATCCTCTTTAGAACCTCCCTTCAAATAGTTAAAGACTATCAAATCCCCCCCCCCCCACTCTTCTGTACACTAAACAAGCCCAAATCCCTAAGCCTATCCCCATAAATCATGCGCTCCAGCCCCCTAATAATTTTTTGTTGCCCTAGGCTGAACTTTCTCCAATGCATCCACATCCTTTCTGTAATGGGGGGCCCAGAATTGTATGTAATACTCCAGATGTGACCTCACCAGTGCCGAATAAAGGGGAATAATCACTTCTCTAGATCTGCTGGCAATGCACCTTCTAATTCACCCTAATATGCCATTTAGCCTTCTTGGCTACAATAGCACACTGTTAACTCATATCCAGGTTCTCATCCACTGCAATCCCCAGGTCCTTTTCTGCCAAACTTCTGCTTAGCCAGTTGGTCCCCAGCCTGTAATAGTGCTTGAGTTACTTCCGTCCCAAGTGCAGGACTCTGCGCTTGTCCTTGTTGAACCTCATCAGATTTCTTTTGGCCTAATCCTCCAGTTTGTTTAGATCACTCTGGACCCTATCCCCTAGCTTAGTGTCATCTGTAAACTTGCTCATCCATTAATAAAAATGTTGAACAAAACTGGCCCTAGATCCAAACCTTGGGGCACTCTTCTTAATACTAACTGCCAACCAGACATTGAGCCATTGATTGCTTTCTGTTGAGCCCGACAATCTAGCCACCTTTCTATCCATCTTACAGTTAATGAATCCAATCCATACTTCCTTAACTTACTGGCAAAAATACTGTGGGAGACTGTATCAAAAGCTTTGCTAAAATCAAGGTATATCACATCCACTGACTTCCCCATGTCCCAGAGTCAGTTTCCTTGTCATAGAAAGTAAGTGGGTTGATCAGGCATGATTTGCCCTTGGTGAATCCACCTTGACTATTCCTGATCATTATCCTCTCTTCCAAGTGCTTCAATATGGTTTCCTTGAGGATCCCCTCCAGGATTTTTCTAGGGACTGAGTTGAAGCTGATTATTCCCTGGATTGTCTTTGTTCCCTTTTTAAAAGGATGAGCACTACATTTGCCTTTTTCCAATCATCCGGGACCTCCTCCAATTGCCATGAGTACTTCAAAGATAATGGCCAATGGATCTGCAATGACATCAGCCAACTCCCTCAGCACCCTTGGATGCAATAAATCTGGCCCCATGGATTTGTGTATGTCCAACTTTTCTAAATAATTCTTAACCTGTTCTTTCTCCGAGGGCTGCCCACCTCCTTCCCATTGCCTAGTGCAGTGATCTGGGAGCTGACTTTGTTTGTGAAGGCAGAGGCAAACAAAGCATTGAGTACTTCAGCTTTTCCCACATCATCTGTCACTAGGTTACCTCCCTCATCCAGTAAGGGTCCCACACCCTCTCTGACCATCCTCTTATTGCTAACTTGCCTGTAGAAAACTTTCTTGTTACCCTTCACAGCCCTTGCTAGCTGTAATTCCAGTTGTGCTTTGGCCTTCCTTCTCCAGTGCTCGTTCCTCCGGCAGTCACCCTGGCCCTCAGCCTCCCAGCTCCTTTATTTGTGCAGCTGTTGTGAGGCTGCCACTGAGTGCTGACCACCAATATCTGCATTTACCTATTGATTACCAGGCCAGTCTGTGGTATGAACATCCATGATTTGACTTTCCAGTATAACTAGAATTCTGCTGATACCAGACCTATGGGAAGAGTCAGAAAACTACAACAGGGGCAGGAGCTCGGGTGGTAAAGTAGGGTAGGACAATCCAGAAATGGAGAGTGTCATGGACAGAGCCTACAGTTAGGGTGACCATATTTTCCTAGGCTGAATAGGGGACACCCGGAAAAAGTGCTCGGATTTAAGTGAGTTCAACAGCAATCAAACAGGAGTATGTGACGCAAATGTTCAAAATAACATTACGTTGACTGAGCACCCATTCAAAAGTCATATTGCAGCAACATTATTATAACTAAAATGGGTTAAATATACTTACAATGAAGTGGTTACTGCTCTTTAGAAGTGCCCGCCTTGTCCTCATATTGCTGTCCTCCAGAGTGGGCTGGTAGTGTGAGGGGGAGCTGCAGGAGTCAGGGCTGGAGGTATGTGGAGGTGCACAGGGGGCTGAGTGTGGGGAAGCCCTGGGATCAGGTTACCTACCTTACCTGCTGCCACAAGGGAGCTGTGGGCTGTCCGGGTGGGGACACTGCTGCTGGGAAACTGGCAATAGTGTGAGAGACTCCCTGGATGACTGTTAGAGAGCTAAAGTAAGGGACTGTCCCATTAAAAATGGGATGGATGGTCACCCTACCTAGAGTGGACCACTTGTATGTCCCTGCCTGCCCTTCCTGGAAACTCTCATGAGCACCCAGAAAAGAGCCCTACAGGCTAGCTACTTGCCTCTGTTAGGCTGAATTCCTGCTTTCATTAGTCTCTACCATATTAGTGTAGATATTTGCCCTGCACAATTCATTTAGTATGTGTACTCTCTTTCTTAAGAATGTGTTGTTCTGTTTCCTCTTCAAGGTAATACCTGTTCACTGAATCCAAGCACTTAGTCGTGATTTCAGTACTATCCTCCCCAAGTATTCAAAAATAATGAATCAATCCTCTGCCCCGCCAATAAGGAAAAAAAAGTGAAATAGAAACCTTAAGGAGCGAAGTCAATTTTTTTTTTTTTTTGCCTTCTGAGTTTTGAATCTTTAATGTGCAGTTGGATCATGTTCTCAAGATTTTTCAGTGTTAAATGACAGGTGAGATTTGCACAAATCAACATCACTCCAAAACCAAGATTTTTAAGAAACACAAAATGTTGTGAAATGTACAATAAATTGAGAGGACTGGCAACACTGTAATGACTTTTTTCCATATTTTGCATGTTTATATCTGGCACTATTAACATTTGCTGTCTCATGCTTTGTTTATATATAAACACAAGATCCTCTGTTTGGCATGTAACTGAGTAGTGTGGTGCTCTAATTTTCAGTTAGCTTAAGAAAGAGAACCATCAGATGCTATCATTAATACCATGACAGTGGCACACAAGTGTCCTGACTTCCCCTTGGTAGCTGGATCTCTGTTTAAATATCCAACTACGAGTAGTTGTAATATAATTCAAGGATGCCACTATGTATGCATGTAAACAAACAAGAAAAACCCTAACCCAGGAAAAGATCCTCATGTGTAGACCAAAGAATTAGAATTACTGGGAGAGAATAAAATAGGGAAGAGTAGCAGAAGGAGTGTCGAGATTAGAGAACCACATAGGAAACAAATCTCTTAAATTCATTTGTTTATTTTTTGGGAAATCAGAGGTGGACTTCCATCTGAATACAAAAAACCATGCAACTATTCCTTTTTTCTTATGGAAATTCGTATGTGTCTGTTCTTCTTATTTATTTTTCTACCACTTTTCAACTGGCTGTAGTTTTGGAGGTGACTAAGTTATAGCTCTTCTGTATCTACTTATCACTTTCAAGTCAGTGTACTGAAACAATTAGTATATGCATTTTGAAACAGCCAGTCCCACTTTAGTGCTTTTATTTTATTTATTCAGTGCCTCAAGCATGCTAAACACTTCACTGAATAAATAAGACAGTCTCCTTAGAGACTTAATTTACAGTTTAAGGCACCAACCCTTCAGTTGACTGTCTTGCACAGCCAAAAGTAGGATTGGGGCCAAGTTTTAGATATAACTCAGTAAGTGAAAGTAGTAGGGGGAAAAAGAAAGAAGGTTAAATTAAAGTTATAATACAAATATATGATGGTCAGTTTTGATCATTAAATGCAAATGTTAATGGTATCATTGAAAATGAGAAGCTCAAAGCTCTGAGAAGGGAAGCTCATTCCAAGTATAGAGGTCAGCATGGAAGAAAGTGTATAGACAGAAGTAGGAGGAAAATGTGAAGAGGCAATGATAAGGTGGATTTGGCAATTTCATTTCTCTTTAACGTTGATTATGATGCCTGTTTTTCCTGTTAACACTGTGTTGGAGGCATGTGCAACCAGGCCTGCCAAGAGGGGAGGCAAAGAGAGCAGTTGTTCCAATGTCTGATGATTCAAAAAGGCCCAGGGCTCCCAGAACAGTGGTGGCAGGAATCCCGGGCTTTTTAAATAGTCGCCAGGGCACCGTGCTAGCTGCCCCTGCCGCTCCCCTCTTCTGCCTGAGGCTCCACCCCTTTTGGGAGCATGGAGCTAGCTCCTCTTGCCCATGGGCCAACAATGCTGTTGGCCCCCCGTGTGCACCATAGCAGTATCACAAACTGTTATGCCTCTAAAATCAATTTTATTGTAGCTATTTGGAGCTTCTCCCAGGGAATTTTCTGCTAGACATCTCAAAGAAGTTCTGTTTGTTCTGCCTCATTTAGCTTTTTCCCCCTCTGTTTTGCTGAATAACATTAAATACTTTTTTTTTAAAGTAATCTTCACAAATTTTCTATAAAAGGGAGGGGGGGAATCCAATGGCTTTGATTATTCCTTTGGCAGCTGGCATCTTGGAGAACAATGCAGCCATTACAAATAATACTAATACATCAATCTGATGGCTTCTGATAACAAGTCATAGTTCTTTTTTTCTTTTAATACCAAGGGCATTGCTTGAAAAGAAGAGAGTAGAGCTGTGTGGTTGTTCGAGAGAGAAATAGCTGTCTACCTGCATACTGGGCTGCAGCATGTGAGTGCAAGAGAGAAGATCCAGAAATTATTTTAGTGTATTTGTGAAGAGGCAGTTTACAGCCTTCATTACCATAATATAAAAACAAGGAACTGAACCTCATAAAAATTATTGGGGGTTCTTTGTTTACCTCATTTGAAAATCTGAATAATTTACCACATTATGCTATGGAAGTCTCATAGTCAATAGTTCCAACAACAGTACAATAGACAAGAAGGACGTGGTTTTTAGAAGTGACTAATGATTTTTCGGTGCCTCTGGTTTAAGACCCTCACCTTGAGAAACCTTAAGGCCAGGGCTGTTGTTCAAAGTGTGGTGGATCTGTAGTTTTTGACAGAGGTATTGGAATCCTTAGTCAAGGGGAAGAAAAACTGAAAATGATGTACCCCAAGCCTGCAATTGTACCAGTGTGGACAGATGACTTGCACTTGTTTGGGTCTCACTGAAGTCAAAACCATTCCTCATGGGGCAGAAAGATCTGTGTATGTAAATCTGATCACAAGCTCATGATCTAAAGGACCTAACTTTTTGTCCTAAGTTATATTGCTACAGAGCTTCATCAATGTCAATGTGATTTAAGTAAAAGGGCCTTGTTTTTCTTTAAACATAGTACAGGTTGAACCTCTCTAGTCTGGCACCCTTGGGATCTGACCAGGGCCAAACCAGAGAATTTGCCAGACCACGGGAGGTCAGTGATGTTGATTATTCTAAGTTTTAATAAGCCTGAGGCCCCTTTAACTCACCACCACCGGGGCGACTGACCTATATGCCCCCCTTCATTCCACCCCTGCATCCCACTTCCCCTCCTCCAACCCCCAGACAGGGCTCATTGTAAGCTTTTATGACATTGAAGATGATAGAATTGCACCTAATGTAGGTCAACCCATTGTGTTACAGTTGTCTGACTTGAATCATAACTCTAATTACCTTGATAATCAACACAGAGGTAGGCGTGTATGAAGCATGTAACTTGTCAAAAATGATCTTTGAAAGACTGCATAGGATTATCTAAATTGGATAAATAGGGTGTGTGTGTGGGTGGGGGTGGGAGACATGTTTAACGGAGGTTTTGGCAGAAACTCAAAGAAACATCAAAGAGAATTTTGCTGTTCAGGATCAGAAGGGCCAGCAAACTTGCTGGGCCCCTGGCAAGGTAGGGGAGACCTTGGCTCTGCACTCACAGAACGGGGTGGGGCTGGATGGCAAACAGCCCTCAGCACTGCTGATGATGCACTTCACTACCCGCACTCTCCCACCGATCTAGCTGCCTGGAGCATACTGCACAGTGCTCTGGTGGTGATTTAAAGGGCCCAGGGCTCTGGCTGCCACTAATCCTGCAGTAGCAAGTGCTCCCTTTGCCCCCACCTCTAGTGGTCGGCCTGTTCGGATGAAATGTTAAATGGGCACAGGCAGTTTAAAAATACTACCATGTCGACTAGCACATCCGTGTACCAGTGGTGCTGATAACGCCTTATTACTAGAAGTGTAAGTTTTAAAAACAAAACCAAAAAATTTATTCCTCACTAGTTATAAGCTTTGTTTTCATGTAGCATTCTGAATAATGAAAGTCAATGATGACAGCTTCCTTTTCAGGTTCTTAGAACTGTAATGTTTGGGTTCCAAATACAGCGGCAGTATATTTATTTGTTTAAAACACAGTTTTCATTGGATTATTGAAGGGAAAAAAGCTGAAAGAACTCTAATTTTGAGATCACTCTGATAGTTATTTCCTAGAGGTGTTCTTGAAAGTACCTAACTACGTTCTATAAAAGCTTTTAAAGGGTCTCTTTGGCTATATCTACACTACAGGGTTTTCGTGTAAAAACAGCCATTTTTGCGCAAAAACCTGCAGAGTGTCCGCACCTCAAGTGCGTTTTTGCACAAGAAAAGCTACAGATAGTCAACAGAACACAGGGCTTTTTGCGGTGTAGGTATACCTCCTTCTATGAGGCATAACTCCTTTTTGCGCAAGAGTTCTTGCGCAAAAAGATGTGTGTGGACGTTCAACAGGGGTTTCTTACACAAAAAGAGCCTATCCTAAAAAGTACAGGTGCTCTGAAGGCCATTCTGTGAATAGCCATCAGAACTTTCTTGCGCAAGAGTGTCCATCAGTGTGAACGCTCTCTTGCGCAAAAGCACATCACTTTTGCAATGAGCTTTTGAGGTGTGGATGCGCTTTTGCGCAATAAGTTTTTGTGCGAGAACTCTTCTGCAAAAGGCTTCTTGTGCAAAACCCCTGCAGTATAGACAAAGCCTTTAATGACAGGCCAGACAAGAGGTGCCAGTTGAAACTTGAGACAAGAAGCTGAGAGGTAATGTATTCCAAACTTAGTTTAATATTTTTAACTTACTTCATGAGTTAATTTTATATGTAATTGTTCACAGACGATTATCTCAGGACCCTTAACTGCAGATTATACTCTCGCTACAATACATCACATTTCTTGTAAATGTTTCAGCCAACTCGTAAGTAATGGCTGCTGTGACTCAGCAGGGCTTGCAAGGACATGTGAGCATATCACGTGCTATGGAACTCCATTCTGAGTACCTGTATTTTTCCATTAACTGGTCTGGGAACTGTTTTTGGGGCAAAAAGTTCCTGCTGTATGTAAAAGCTATTTGAGGTGGAGTGTGATGTAATCTAGTGGCCTCACTCCCCACAGAAGGACATTGCTGGAAACACCTGAAAAACAGCGTGACCTGGGAAAAGTGCTGGTCCCGGGGTTAAAAGGAAACCTAGTGGACTCCTTGTGTCTATCAGTCAGTCATATCCACACTAAGTACATTGGACAAACGTCTCAGACACTTTGCCAAAGGATCAATGCCCACAAAACAGATATTAGACAGGATCACAAAGAAAACAGTTTCTTGCCATTTCAACCAGAAAGGACATTGTCTCAATGACTTGATTACGTGCATCCTGCTTCAAAGGCCTTTTAAGACTACACTTAAAAGAGAATCCTCTGAACTCTCATTCATGCTTAAATTTGACACTTTACGCTTAAGTTTCAATAAAGACTCTAATTATCTTACTCATTACAAAGATAGCTCCCCCAATTATCACCTCTAATATCATTAGCTCACAGACATTTACCCCCCCCCCATCCCGATTCTGTTCTGAAATTTGATTTGTCCTTTTCATATGTGTTCATTTTTTTTTATTGTATCCTTTGGTATATATGGTTGTGACAATTTTCTTCCACTATTTGATCTGAGGAAGTGGGTCTGGCCCGCAAAAGTTCATCACCAAATAAACCATCTTGTTAGTCTTTAAAGTGCTACATAGTCCTTTTTTTATTTTTTTTTTTTGTTTCATGCTATCTAGTATGTTAGGTTTAGTTTGCATTTTTGTTCATTTACTAGGTAATGTGCTTTGATCTGTTTGCTTTCCCTTACTGTTACTTAAAATTATCTTTCTATAGTTAATAAACTATATCACCAATGTGCCTTTGAGTGAAGTATCTGGGGAAAAATCTCAGTGTGGTGTAGCACAGGCTTGTTGCGTATCTATCCCACATCAAAGGGAAAGTGAACAATTTATGAATTTACACTGTACCGATCGCTTTCCAGTGCTAGAGGGTAGAATTTTAGGTTTATACTTCAATGGGAAGTGGGTATCTGGGGAGCTGGGAATTGGCTAGTGTCGGTTGTTTGTATTTGGGTGGGTTAGGAACAGGCCTCCAGTATCTCAGTTTGGGTGAGTGGTGCCCCCCACTGCCATACTGGGGGATAATGGCCTGGGGAGGGAAAAAAGGTCAGCCCAGCTGGATGACTAGAGGGACACTGCAGTTCCCATGGCTCCTAGATTGTACCTTGGAGATGAAAACCCATCACATACATAACAGGCTAAATGCAAGAAGCAGCTGAACTCCTTCTGGAATATGATCATTTAGTTCATGATGGGCCTTGCAGGAGGTCTCTCTTGGGCAGTTACTCCTATTGTTTCAGCTCTGTGGGTTGAATACAAATATAGGTATTGTTTTGGTGGATCTGAGTGCATATGAGAGAGATGAAGCAGTTAAAACACTGCAGAAGCAATAGAGAAGGCAGCAGAAAGCCAAGGACAGGCAGAGAAGCACTTGCAACATGATACTGATCCACAGCTAAGAGAAGCGGCTTTTTCTGGGTTGAGTTCTGATTGGAGAAAAAGTCTTGGAAAATCGAGCAATGAAACTATCTCCTGTTGTTTGATTCCATGTTCAGGAAAATGAGGGTTTGATTCAACCTTGCTTGTTCATAAGGAATATACACAAAGAAATACTTGACTCCATTAGGAAGAGAAACTAATTGTGAAATAATCAACAAGATTCCAAACTGGCTGACCAACAGGATGTCAACGTGAACAGTTTATCATTAGAAGAAGCACTAGAAATCAGTACTCCTCTCATGAAGTGGGTCTTACCCACAAAGCTCATGATCCTTTATGATTTTGTTAGTCTCTAAGATGCTATAGGACTGCGTGTTGTTTTTAGAGTTACAGACTAACTTTCTGAGACTTTTTAGAAATCAGATATTAACAGAGTGGTTGCAAATGGTCAGAGTTGAAAGCAGGCACTCATCACTGCATGCACATACATGTGCGTGCCTAGCTTATTAATGCTAATTCTTGATACGAGTGTACCAGCCCAGTTATTTGCAACCTTACATGGCTAATCAGGCATGCGGATAAGCTTGGGCAAATAACTGATTTGTACACTCTCCTGTACTGTGTATGTACCCAAGTTAGGCACGTGAAAAGGTACAATCGTCACAAAATGTTTATGGCTAGCCTTAAAAACCCAGACAATATTTCTTTGGTGAATCTTGTGTGGTTTCAGCACTCCTTCTTTTTAATATAAAAGAAAAAAACTATAATGAAGTGTTTGATTTTTTTTCCGTAATGTTTTATCTGAACTTCATATAAACATTACACAAAGAGTGCTCACATTATTAATCTTATTATACAAAAATCTAATTGTATTGCCATTGATTACAATTTCATCTGCTGATGAAGGCAAAACTGCTGAACAGTTACAGAAGTTTGATTTAATTGCCTTACAAGGCAGAAAACAATTGTATAGTCTTCATGGTGACACCCCAGGAACAAAAGCCATTAAGTCCCATAACTTGTCATCAAATGCCAGGATTAAAAGTTGACCACATCAGTGGCACCAAACTCTTGACTGTATCCTCAGTAGCAGGTATTGAACAGTTTGCAGCACATGCACAAATTATATCATGCTGTCAGCTCCTTACCCATATTTTTAAAATCTTCACCAAAAAAATCTGTCAGTTCTTTAATCTCACTTTCAAAAATACTAATTACGGTGAAATATATTAATGTCAGTATCTTTCAGCATACTCCCTGACTGAATTGGAGACCATTTTAGTTCTCCCCATGACCCGTCAAAGATAAAGAATTTGTTTACTGCAAATGCACACCATTTACTCGTATATGCCATCTGCCACTCTTAACCACAGAGAACTACCATTTTCTAATAATAGCGCTCAAGAAAAAATAATTTGAGCAGTTCATTCTACACACTAAGGGTGTAAATTTACAGCCTGCATTTAGCTTTTCGTGTCACTTCATTCCCACATATTAAAAAAATCTGTAGTTCAATGTCAATCAGATGCTAGTTCTCCCAAATCTGGCACAATTCAATTGATCTATATTACCCTAATGTGAGTGCCTCATTGTTAATGTATTTGATTTTTCACTCCACCCTTTATAGGAGAGCGTATCCTATTTTTACTATTTTAGCTTAGTGTAAATGCAGCCTAAGGGGGTGATTCCCAGCTTGTGTACACATATCCACACACACTAGCTCTCATCGAGCAAGTGCAAGTATGAGTGTAGCTAGTGTAGCTTAGTCATAGAGAGGTAGCTGTGTTAGTGTGATCTTAGTAAAACAAAAGGAAAGAAAAATTATGTAGCACTTTAAAGACTAACAAGATAGTTTATTAGGTAATGAGCTTTTGCAGGGCAGACCCACTTCTTCAGATCACCTTTGTACCTTAGGCAGCAACAAAGGAAGCATGGCTTAGCCATGCCAGAGATAACCATGTCTAAAAGCAGATGTTAGTTATTCTGCATGGCTAAATGGTACTGCTGCTGTTGTGCATGCTACCCTACCATTCATTCTCATGCTAGCTTGAGGGCAACAAGGTTATGTGCATGTGAGCAGAAAATCACATACCTACACAAGATGTAGTCTTGTATGACCTTGGGCAAATCTGGATGAGTCAGGAAGTAAACCAGACTCTCAGTCCAGTTCCTTCACTACTAGTCATGAGTTATTTTAGGCACAGAGAGGTTTGTATTTTTTCCTGTGTGCAAAATGTTCATCGTAACACTATCCCACTGAAAGGTTATGAGTCTTTATTTATGAGTGTGAAGCATTTTGTGGGGATTGACTGTCCGTGCCATAGGACCATTGGTACCAGTCTGAGCCAGATTATTCATAGGCACAGAGCATAAGGTCTATGAAAAATGTAGGGCCTAAAAAAAAAATTCACAATTAACTCAAATAAGAAAAGAAAACTGCTAAATCACACTTATTTTTTATTAGAATACATGTGCAAATGCTAAAGATCAATTAAATGCATATGAATTAAATCTGTAGTCAATGTACAGATATAATATACAATTTTTAAATATTTACTTTGCAACTTTTTCTTACCAAAATCTCAGATTACATCATCAAATGTCATTTTTCTAAAAAAGCTCACTCTCGATTGAAACTAGTGCAAGAGACGATAGTTGTTTCTGTCCCATGGTAGACCAAAGACTGTTCTTTATATATTTTAGCTTTGAAAAAGAGCGTTCCCCTTCACAATTTGTTCCCAAGATGGTGAGAGAACATTCCTTTCAGAAAGTGACATTTGGAAAACTTGTCACCAACTTGTCTGCTATTTGTGCACTGATGATTGCTGCCACAGATTTCTTTTTTGTATACATATGTGAGAACAATAGAAATTCATCTGTAAATGCATGTTTGAGATCTGATGGATAGATATCTACTAATGCCCTTGCCCTAGAGGTGACTTCAGCACTGGACATTGATCTATCCACAAGAAAACTGAACCTTTCATTCAATGTGGCATATCCTGCTCTTCATTGGACCATCTCAACAATAAGTTTATCCATGATAGGTTGGAAGCACTGTGTGAAATTTGTCCCTGGCACTCAAAGCTGAGACAGTATTAGCCATACTAACTTCATCAAAAAATTGCTTTCTCAGTCATTTGTATTGTGTAGTCTCATTATAGTCCTAGTGTGAGATCTTTTGCAGTTGCCTCAAACACGTGAAATTTATCGTGGGTATCACAAAGGTGTGCTAAAAGTCCATCGCATAAATTCATGAGTGCACAACTCAGTGCCAGACTCCTGTGGAGCTTTATTCACAAGATTTAGTCTTTTGTAGTGTGTGATTCCAAATAACGCTCATCAAAGCTATCTCAAATTGATCCAGGTTCTTAGTCAGTGACTTTCCTTATGGACAGTTGCTGGTGGGGTTGTTGATCACTTTCAGCTATGTCTATTATCAGGGAAGATAATGGAGCAAGTAATTAAGGAAATCATCTGTAAACACTTGGAAGGTGGCAAGGTGATCGGGAACAGCTAGCATGGATTTGTAAAGAATAAATCATATCAAACCAATCTGATAGCTTTCTTTGATGAGATAACGAGTCTTGTGGATAAGGGAGAAGCAGTGGATGTGGTATACCTAGAATTTAGTAAGGTGTTTGATACAGTCTCGCATGATATTCTTATCAATAAACTAGGCAAATACAACTTAGATGGGGCTACTATAAGGTGGGTGCATAACTGGCTGGATAACTGTACTCAGAGAGAAGTTATTAATGGTTCACAATCCTGCTGGAAAGGTATAACTAGTGGGGTTCTGCAGGGGTCTGTTTTGGGACTGGCTCCCTTTAATATCTTCAATGATTTAGATATTGGCATAGAAAGTACGCTTATTAAGTTTGCAGATGATACCAAGCTGGGTGGGGTTGCGACTAATCTGGAGGATAGGGTCATAATTCAAAATGATCTGGACAAATTGGAGAAATGGTCTGAGGTAAACAGGATGAAGTTTAATAAAGACAAATGTAAAGTGCTCCACTTAGGAAGGAACAATCAGTTTCACACATACAGAATGAGAAGCGACTGTCTAGTAAGGAGTACAGCAGAAAGAGATCTAGGGGTTATAGTGGACCACAAGCTGAATATGAGCCAGCAGTGTGATGCTGTTGCAAAAAAAGCAAACATGATTCTGGGATGCATTAACAGGTGTGTTGTGAGCAAGACACGAGAAGTCATTCTTCCGCTCTACTCTGCATAGGTTAGGCCTCAGTTGGAGTATTGTGTCCAGTTCTGGGAACCGCATTTCAAGAAAGATGTGGAGAAATTGGAGAGGGTCCAGAGAAGAGCAACAAGAATGATTAAAGGTCTAGAGAACATGACCTATGAAGGAAGGCTGAAAGAATTGGGTATGTTTAGTTTAGAAAAGAGAAGACTGAGAGGGGACATGATAGCCATTTTCAGGTATCTAAAAGGGTGTCATAAGGAGGAGGGAGAAAACTTGTTCATCTTGGCCTCTAAGGCTAGAACAAGAAACAATGGGCTTAAACTGCAGCAAGGGAGGTTTAGGTTGGACCTTAGGAAAAAGTTCCTAACTGTCAGGGTAGTCAAACACTGGAATAAATTGCCCAAGGAGGCTGTGGAATCCCCATCTCTGGAGATATTTAAGAGTAGGTTAGATAAATGTCTATCAGGGATGGTCTAGACAGTATTTGGTCCTGCCATGGAGTCAGGGGACTAGACTCTATCACCTCTCGAGGTCCCTTCCAGTCCTATTATTCTATGATTCTATCAAAGCCTGATGAATTTCAGATTAATTCATATATAATGCTCTTGTAGTATTGTTCCATGCTGACTATTTTGTTTGATTCACTTTGTACAGTATGGGTATTTTGCTTCATGTTATTTACTAATTTAGACCATCTCTGGGGTGAAGTTGAGAAGAATGTAAAGAATGACCTCAAAATCCCTCAAAACCTGACTGCTGCTTGGCAACACTCAAAAGCAGCTAATCCAACCAAATTCAGACTTTGGGCCATACGTGGAACCCATTCGGCCAAATTGTTAGCTTCACAAAACCTAGCTTGAACCCCTAAATAAATGCCACTCATATTGCTGGGGTTATCGTATGACTGTGACCTGCAGCTTTCAGTATCAATGCCATGAAACTTGAGAATCTCCTGCAAAAGATCATATACGTATTTTCCATCATGTTGTTCAATGAGAATGAACTGAAGAAATTGCTCAACCTCATTTCTATCACTGAGTATATAACAAAACACCACTGTAAGCAGATCAGTATGACTAATATCCGGGGATGAATCGATATTGATTCCATGATACTTTGCCTTCTTGATTTCAGATATTATCTGCACCATAACTTTGGATCCCAATGGATCAATAAATTCATCGCATATAATTAATGAAAGGTAAGATACATTTCCTCTTCCTGGATTGCCATGTTGTTGCATGTGTTGTGAGAAATGAATCCAATTCAACTAGAAGTTGAATGCAACCAAGGTGGTGTCCATTGTTAGGACAGTCATGCACTTCGGTGCCCTCACGAAAGGCTAGTCCTCGTTCAGCAAGGAATCTTATGACAGCAACTATTCTTTTTAGGACTTCAGTCCTCTATTTACATGATTTTTCTTTCATCTTCTCCATCTGTTCTGCATCAATTCTGACAGACTTCTGATACTGGAGCATCATTGACAGTGTGCCAAGATGATCCTTCTACTGGTCATGAGAAGTAATTCTAGTGACTGAATTTTTCCAATCATCCAAACCTGTTATAAATTGAATAGAGTAGTCACTGACACAAAATAGTTTGCATATATAGCAATACACTTTGAGTTTAGGGAGAATAAATAAGCCATTCTCTTTGGACAGTTTCCCCATTTGCCAGTCACCTGAAAAATATTCTTTGTGTGCATAACTTTTCTTTTTACCAAAGTGTCTGCCCTGCAATAAGAAATCAGAATCCACATTCGGGGAAGGTGTATTATCTGTGTATTATATTTTATGAAATATGAAGTGATTTCCCACTCAGCTGGATCAGAACTATATTTTAATATTGTGACAAAATCCGATTTTTTTTCCTTTGGTGTCTTTGTTTCTCTTCTCATCACATCACCTGCTGGTGTTGTCGTGGCCACTTCTGAAGCAGCCTGATGGTCTGATGCTTGCTTGTTCCTTACTTGATCTGGAAGGTTCAACACCACTTTCAGTCACATCGCCTTCAACATGTTCTGCAGCCTTATTTTCCAAGTGTGATGTTGATGCATCGATGGGAGAGGTTGCACTGTCACTCTTCATATCTTTTCTCATGAAATTCAGCATACAAACAATCATCTTTTTTAAAGCTTGTTCCTTCTTTTCCTTTTTCATTTGCTTTACATATCTAGACTCATGCTTTCTCTTGCATTACTCTGTGGATTTTATAGTTGTAGCGGTGGCAACATCATCTGACTTTTCTCCTTATCAGCTGATTAACTATCAGGTGAATCCTAAGTGTAATTGTAATATACAACAAAATGGCTGTTTTGGTACTTCATTATAAAATGAATTTCTCACACAGTTTACAACTTTGAAGAGCAAAAATTAAAGTGGGTGATATTAGGCGTATAGATGATAGAGCATTTTTCCCTTATATATTTCTATATTGTCTAATTTAAGGGACTACAATTATGAGAGTGCCTAGGGCCTATGAAGAGCTTAATCTAGGCCTGGTACCAGCTGGCAAAGGGCTCATTCTTCTGTAACAAACTTTCAACAGGCCAGACAGATACTATGTCCAGGGTGCCTCTTTGGTTCTATTTGCCCATAAAACAATGTCAAGTCAGGTCTCTAACAAAAGTTTATCAGACTGATTTCCCCCCCTAATCTCTATGTGATGAATGTAGCTGAGTTGTATACACGTATTGAAAATACGTTTTCAAGTCTGTCACCAAGCCAAGGGGAAAAACAGGTTTCTTGAGACAGTTGAGTGAATATACATCCTATCTTGGTATACATGTACATTAAGCATTTTAAGCCAACACAATGAGAGCTCAATTTATCTACAAAATCAACAGGGGACCAGGAAGACCCAAGAGCCTAGATATCTCTCTGGGGTCAAAAATTAAACTTTGAACAATGTAAGTAGAATGCATGGAGACATGATAGCTGTTTTCAGGTATCTAAAATGGTGTCACAAGGAGGAGGGAGAAAAATGGTTCTCCTTAACCTCTTAGGATAGGACAAGAAGCAATGGACTTAAAGTGCAGCAAGGGAGGTTTAGGTTAGATGTTAGGAAAAACTTCCTAATTGTCAGGGTGGTTAAGCACTGGAATAAGTTGCCTAGGGAAGTTGTGGAATCTCCATCTCTGGAGATATTTAAGAGCAGGGTTAAATAGACATCTATCAGGGATGGTCTAGATGGTACTGAGTCCTGCTGTGAAGGCAGGGGACTGGACTCGATGACCTCTCAAGGTCTCTTCCAGTTCTAATGTTCTATGGTTTTGTAATCCCATTCATCTGGGAAAACTCACATGGAACAGGGGTGCTTTGTTTAGATCTTGATTCGACTAAAACCAGCTAGCTATACAAAAGACTGAGCCTTTGTTGGGGGGAAAAAATATATATAGGAAAGATACTAAATGAGGACCAGGCTTGTGTGTTATCATTTTTTTGTCCCTGTAGGGATAGCAAACCTGATAATTTCTGTATGTCTCAGGAGCTGGTCATTAAAGGGGAATGCTTCAAGAAGACTTGGGGATAGGGATGTATCTCTTGTAACTGCGAGGCAAAATAAGCTGTTCTATTCAATTAGTTTGAAATACTGTACATGTCTAAAAATTCTCAAGAGACATTCAAAACTTCTAAAACACATCTCCCAGCCTTCTCTGAATTCTTATTCACAATTTAATTTTACACCAATACATTCAAAACCTTACTGAACTAAAATAATATAGAATTATTTTCTTTTAATGGAGATTTTTTGCCCCCCTCCTCACCACTCTACCAGCAATTTTTCTTTCTCCATTTCCTTTTTGCAGTCTTCTCATATAGTCACCATGCTCCAGTAATCAGAAGAATATTGCAAAGCATTTTGGGTGCTCTACTTCACTGAGCACATTTCCTTCATTTATATGCGTATACTCCTAAGGTAGTTATTTCATCTTTTTGCTTCACATTGTATAGGACTTTGAATTCTTCTGTGTATCACACCTTTATTGGAAGTAATTTAATTTCAGTGGCTGTGTCTCGAAAGTGTTTTTCAGTATGTCTGGTTTCTTTTTCTGTGTAGTGAAAGCATTTTGACTGTTGAGCAAACCCACCTCCTAGTGTTTTAGCATTCTTAAGGATTTATTCCTTTCACCTTTACTGCATATTTTGTGTCTGAAAAAATATTAATTTGTATGTTAACAATGGACTGTTTTAATGCGTTGTTTGCAGAATTCCATTTCCTATTGTATCTTGTCAATATGAATGACATAAAAATAGAATGTGTATCAATAATGGAATTTTATGTATGTGGTGTTTATTTTATTTTTATTTTTCAGGGGCATTGGATGCTGTAGACATCTAAGAACTTATCCTTTTTAAGGTAAAATGCAATTTAAACGATAGTACATCTTGTATATATCTTCAAGTGTCTGGGAGCTAGAAGTTATGCTATATAACCCCAGAAATAAAAAACAAAAAAACTGGAAAAATCACATACATACATTTCTAAATTTATTTTATTACATGGATTTTTCAAAGTACCTATCATCATAGTTTCAAACTTGGGATCTAATTTTTGTGAAGTCTACCGTTGACCTGACCTCACCTCTTGACATTTGTGGGTTTCTGGTTTCAGAGAGGTAATCATGTTGATCTGTTTTAGCAAAAAGAACATGGAGTCCCGGTGGCTCTTTAAAGATTAATGAATGTATTGGGGTATTAGGGCATAAACTTTTTGTGAGCTACAACTCACTTCATCAGATGCTGAAGAAGAAGAAAGAAGGATATAGAGATGGGAGTGTGACATTAGTGCTATTTAAATCAGAGTGGATATGAAGGTGAGAGTACATGATTGGGAAATTACCTATTGTAATGTGAGAACCACTCGATTTGTCTCTTTAAACCTTGGTTTAGGGTGTCAAATTTGCATATGAATTCCAGCTCTGCAGTTGAGAACATGTTACACAGGATATGTTGAGAGCTCAACATATGGAGGACTTGTAGGATGTGGCCCTTACAGATAGATTATTGTTCCTTTTTAAAAGGCAAACTCTTCTCCTCACATATTCTAAGCACTTTGTTTAGTAAAGTCTGTTGGTTTTCTTATGTCACTGCTGTCTGGGGAAAATGCCTGCTTGAACTGTGCTTCTGACAGTGATCTAAAAGTGGTGAGATTCTTTTTGTTATATATATTCTAGCTAGTTTTGCTAGGCAAGGCATGAGATGCTGTAATATGCCTCACACCCCAGGGGACTCAGGACTACGGTAGCATTAAGCTGTTTTTGTGCTCACCTAGTCCTGGCTTGCTCTGTCTAAATTATGGCTGCCTCCCTAGGCTTCCCACAATTTCAGCCCTTCAATGTCTCTTGAATCAATCCTCTCCCTCATATGTCCTTTAGGAACGTGCTTTTGAAGGGCTCCTCAGAAGGAAGCCTGTTACTATACTGCCTCAGTTATGAAATCCTTACCCTAGTATCTGTAGGGATTTTAGGACCCTTTTTCATCATGCTGCCCCTTTGCATGTGGCATAAAGGAATTGGAGTAGGAAGTAGAGATCTCACCAGGAGTGCGGAGCATATTTACTAGAGTATGGTAAAAAAAAAAAACTTTAAGAAAATGCATGACTACAAAATGGAAGTACAATATAAAAAAAGGCAGATGGGCTACTTTGTTCTTCAAAATAGGTGTATCATCAGTAGGCTCATAAAGGTCTACCAAATGGAATGCATATTTATGGTAAATACCAGGTGGTAGTTCCCAGCAGATTCAGGTGTATGTGTGATGATTGTCATTGAGGCTGTTACCAGGGATTGAAATGGGGATATTCAGATGAAGAATCAGTAGCCTCTTCAGCTTGAATTGAAGGACCACATCCTGTAGCAGAGAGCTATAATTTTGACATTCACCTCCTGTGGACCATGCACTCTGGAAGATGGGTGACAGCCTCTGAACAATGGGTTACATATTCAAAGGAACTGTATTCCCAGAGAGATCATGTGGTTCAAAATCAGTTAGGACTTCTTTAAATGTCTCCATTTGCACTAACAGAACATTATTTTTCATGGAAGCTGTAACATCTGGTGAATCTATTTTAATCTGCATGAAAAGGTGAGTTAATACAACTACATGCAAATATTTGTGTAATGGAAGAACAAAAATGCCTCATCCTTACCCCCACCTCAAAACTCTAGTCCTAGACTCCCTCTGTACTCATGTTGTACACGATCACCAAACACATGCTGCTTACTTTTTTACTCTTAAGGATAGAAATAACCAACCAAACCAATAAGTGCAATGCTAGTTGCCTGAATATGCACCTACCCCAGAAAAGACCAAGATAATCTTTTGTTTTAATCCACTTTCTATTGAGTTCAGCCAAGTCTTTCAATTTATTGTGTTTATCAGCTCTACTCCCACCAGATTAATTCTGACCTTGGCTTCCTTCTTATCACCATTTCTAATTGACTTGGTTTCTATGGATTGTAAACACTAATCCTTGCTGACTTTAAATTTAATTGGGTAGAGTCTAATGTCAAAAATGTAAAAATTCATTGTCTACTCTAAATCAAACTAATTCAAATATAGATTCATCCTTAGTTTAATAGCAAAAAAAGGAAATCATAGTCTTACAGGGTGGGACCTCGGTCAAGAAGAATATGTAGAATCTTCTGCTTTCTAATTGAGCTATTATAATCTTGAGCTATTATAAAGAAACAATTACAAGATGCATTTTATGTCACTTGGCAGTGTGCTCATTGGTTGGTGTGGCTTCATATTTCTTCTAAAATTTGGTCTGCCTCGTGCTTTTAAAATATCTTTTTATATAAAATGGCTTTTGTCATTTTCTACTTTCCTAGTAAATCCCACTGTCTGTGTATTTTCCAAGACAGCCAAAATTTCTGAAGCATGTGATTCCAAGAGGCAAAAGAAATGATCTGTTGTATGAAGGGTTATTATAATTGGGTCAAATTAATAGAAATAAAATGTTGGCTGTCTTGGAAAATATATAGACAGTGGGATTTACTAGGAAAGTAGGAAATGGCAAAAGCCCCATTAAAGGCAGCATTAAGTAGGGCACTGGGCTCGGGGTGTGAGGGGTGCAGGAGTCAGGAGGATGAGGAGGCTAAAGGGGGCTCAGGACAGGGGGCTGGTGGTATGGGGTGTGTAGGAGTCGGGACAGGGGGTAAGGTGGCTGCTCCCTGCTCTGAGGCAGTGGGGATCATAGCCCACAGCCACTGCCTGATCCCAAGGGATGGCCTGGGGCAGCGTAGACTTCTACGTTGGATTGTTCAGAAGGGTGGGGGTCTGTGCTGTCCAGCTGGAAGCTGCTCCGTGGCTCTCTGAGGATGCTGGTGGCAGGGGCATGCTTCTTGCTGCCCCCTGTGGTCATTCTGGGGGATTACTGTCCCTACTATCACAGCTCTCCCATTCTTTTTGATGAGACACAATTGCATTCTATACACATCCCATTGTTCTGGAACAACCAAATCCTTACCTTGCTTTAAGGTATTCTAATAGGAAACTGCATACCAAATTTGGTGGTCTTTGCTCTTACTATTTAGGAGGAGTTCTTGAACAAACAGACTCACAGACAGATGTACAGATGCACAAACTCTCTCAAATGTATAGTAGATTATCATGTTCTCTCTTAGTTCTTTCTTAGCCATTCTACCCATATTTAACTTTTTAAATCTTTTATGCTAAATAAGCTTCTTCCCAATCATATTTATTGATTCCTGAACTTTTTCCAGCTTGTCATGAGGTTCCTAGAATTCTAAAGAGGGCTGAGGACCTAGGTCAAGATAAAAGAGGTTGTGTCTGACCTGAAGATTATGCCTAACAGAATAGCAGGTCTTTAGGGTATGAATCTGCTTGCAAAAAGGTTTTTTAGTGAATTAGAACTAGTTACGCATCTTCTTTTATTTTTAATTTAATTTAGTAACTTAACTTTGGTCTGTCAGTTTTTCACTTGCAATCACTTAATTCCTACTGTTTGTACTTAATACAAACACTTTTGTTTACTATCAGGCCCAGTGTAAATAATTGTTATGGGGGGGAAGGGAAATGAGAGGGACAACCAGTGTACATATTTCTCTTTCATTGATAAAGAGGGCGAACATCTGCATGAGCTTTCTTTGTGTAAAACTTTTACTGAGAAAATATGAATTTATCTGGGATTTTAATCCCTTTGAGGGTTGGTTTCCTGAGTGCTGTGCCCTAAAACTGCATACTCTCAGAACTGAAGTGGTTCAATGTCTGCATTGCTCTTCAGGGGCATGGTTATGCCAACTCTGTGCTTTTGCTGGGGGGAGACCAGAGAACTTGGCCCAACAGGGCTGAGTAATAGGGAGCCCTAGAGAGCAAGAAGGTCAGTGGCATAATCAGCACACCGGGGAAGAATCCCTGTGGGTCCTCTGTAGCTGCACTCCTTCACAACTGCATAATTGCAATATAATCTTTTTGGTGGTGTTCTCCATTACATTCCTCAACTCTTCTTTGCTTTTTTGACTGAAGCTGTGTATTGAGAAGAGATCCTAGACCTGTCCAGAATGATGCCCAGTCCTTTTCCTGAGGCAACATTTTAGGTCCCCAGTGTCATTATTTTAAACCCGTTTCAGCATAATTAAAATATCTATATAATGTTTCTTTTTTATAATAGTTGTACCAAGAACTGTTGGATGACTTATCCCCCAAGAGACACAACAAAACAAGATGCTGCTTCTTCTGAGGGTTTTGCAGAGAACAAATGTGAACAAAAATGGTTTAAAAATTGTGTGGAATTTTACAGATAAATATTAATTTTTATTTGATTTAAACTGTTTCAAAAGTTACACGAATTATACAGATATTTCCAAAGACAGCATGACTTTCATTATGCTATTCATTTGGTTTATGATTCACAAAGAACCTTTGAACAGAATCTGGCCTACGTTAAAGCCAACATACTCCTTTTAAAGAGGTGCTTTGGCTGTAATTCTCACTGCTCTGTGTAGGTCAGCGGGGAATCCTCAAAGCATTTAAAACTTAGTCCCTTTAAAAGTTAAATCTGATAAAGGCAGACTTCTCAAAAACACATTTTGTTAAATGAAATGAAGGCACTCGCTGACATGAAAGAATGTGCCAAAGAATATTGTCCTCCTGCTGGAGAATGTTTTTTTATCATACTAATTGCATTTTTATACCTAATGGGTTTGCTGATTTTAAAACTAAATAAGTTTTTGAAGGAACCAGAAGTCTAGGTTCATTTTAACTTCATTTTAACCAGATGAAATGAATACTCCAAAACAGTAGCAAGGATAACTAACTGAAACAAAAAAAGATGAGGAGAAATGACCTCATAACTTCAGACTGAGGGATTTTGGAAACTCTATTCTATTTTTAGCCTTCACACAAATCCTTTGACCCAGGACATGTCAGTTCACCTCTGTGTAACTCAGTCTCCAAACCTATAAATGGGATTATAAACAGATGTATTTTGGGTTCCAATTTGCTTTGATATCTTTGGATGGAAGATCTGGTACATGGTTATGGGCAGTCAGTGGAACATTACCTTTGGGTCCAGTCGCTCACTCCTGATTGTGGGAGAAGCAGCAGGAGAAATCCACTGCTGGTGTCAGATCCTCGGGGTTCTAACTTGTATGGGATGTGATAGCAGCTCAGTATCACTAAGAAGAAACTTCACTGCAACACCCCTTCTTGGACTGTCAGGAATAGGGCCTTATATGATTACATAAAGGAGATATTTGGCAGGCCTTCAAATATGCGTGTCTGTGTAGATGTCTTATTGGCACAGCTTACCAAGAGCCAATGTTTATATCCCCTTGGGACTGTTTGGGAGTTCTGGCTGTACCATATTTGAACTGTGGATGATTTCAAGACAATAATTTCATAAAAAGCTTATAGGTAGGTGGTTCCACCATGAGTTAACAGGCCAGAGACAATGATGAGAAGTCAGCACTCAGAGCAAGTCCATCACCCCCAAGAGGTTTTACTTTAAACAGGTAACCTAACTGGGAGAGGACACTTTATCCATTTGCCCAAAGGGAGAGGGGTTTGGGTGTAATTGAAAGTTGCCAGAGCAGACCAAAGGAAGCAGGTGCCCCTAACAGGAGTATGGAAAGGATGTCTCAGGGAGTGATCTGGGGAGAGAGCCATTTAACAGCAGATTAAGATGAAGGAGGTTGCTTCAGGCATAGTGCAGCTGAGGGGGCATTGGATCCTGATTGACTGAGAAAACATACATGATATCCCAAGGGAAGGGTGAGCTAGTGAGATGCATAATGTTTAGGATGTTCTATTATTTCATATAATCTGTAATCTCCTGTGCTTTACGTGATTCAGGATACAAGAGCATAAAGGTATTAGACTAAACAAAGTTTGTGTGTCCCGGCTCTAACGTGCCCCTGAGATGGTTAAACTGTAGACCAGAAATCTTGCATTCGGGTGAAGTTTGGGGACAGGGTTGTTTTAAGTACTGAGTGTCTGAAAGGTTAGTGCTGTGCCCAAAGGGACATATAGTAAGGAAATCTGAAGGATGGGGAAAGGGTGTTTTAGGAGGTAGGCACTGATAGGTGGGGCAGAATTAAAGGTGAGGTGTGTATTCAACAATGAACAGTGGGGCTATGACTAGACTACATGGCTCCATCGATGGAGCCATGTAAAATAGCTTATTTGGCATAGGCAAAGAAGCGGGGATTTAAATAATCCCCACTTCATTTAAATAAAAATGGCCACCGCACTGTGCCGATGATCAGCTGAGGCATACTGGAGCGGGTCGACAAAGGCTTTCCTTGTCAACCATGGTGCATCTAGACTGCCCCATTGTGCTGGATCAGCTGATCGTCGGCACAGCGCGGTGACCATTTTTATTTTAACGAAGTGGGGATTATTTAAATATATTTTACATGGCTCCGTCGATGGAGCCATATAATCTAGACATAGCCTAGGTGTGGACATGGTAAAGTGTGTGGTGGTGGGAAGATGGCTTAATTTTTTATTTTCTTGGTTTTGTATCGGTTATATTCTGTAACTGTTTCACAGTGAAGTTGTTGTGTATTAAGTAAATTTAATATTTGCTAAGTACTCTTGTGATTAGATAAATGATATATGTAGGCAGATTTGAAGAATCAGATTCTACATTTATGAATTCTTGTTGATATTGTGAAATTGGTGCATCATGGAATGTCCCCGTGTCTGTGTACCTGCAATGGAGAAACAGAGCCTGTAGCATATATGTGCAAGTCTAGGGAAGATAATGTGTACTTAACTTTAACTGTACTCTGACCAATCAACACTACACTATGAAAGTTGGCTAGAGCTGGGAGAAGCCATCTCTTTGAGCTTGACCATATGGAGCTGAGGTTTGGAGAGTGAAAGTATACCAGCAGTACAACATAGGAAGCAGATGTTAGTTATGAACTTATAAATTAAGAGATCCACAGAGCTGCACAGACAGTTTTGGGCAGGGGAGAGGAAAGCAACAAAGGTCAAAGAAGGTTAGCTGGAAAGAGACAAGTTATACACTACAGCAAAAGGCAAATGTAGTACCCATCTTTAAAATGGGAATAAGGAGAATCTGGGGAACTACAGGTCCCAGAAAAATCATGGATGGGATCTTCAAGGAATCCATTTTGAGACACTTGGAAGAGAGGAAAGTGATCAGGAACGGTCAACATGGATTTACCAAGGGCAAATCATTCCTGATTGCCTTCTATGATGAGGTAACTAGCTCTGTGGACATGAGAAACATAGTGAATGTGAGATGCTGTAACTTGAGGAAAGCTTTTGAGATGATCTCCCACGGTATTCTTGTCAGTAAGCTAAAGAAGTATCGATTGCATAAATGGACTGAGGATAGAAAGCTGGCTAGATTGTTGGGCTCAATGGGTAGTAATCAATGGTTCAATGTCTGGACGTATCAAGCAGAGTGCCCCAAGGGTTGATTCTGGGGACTGTTTTGTTCAACATCTCATTTGTGAGGTTATTTAGTAAGGTTTTTGAAACCAGATGTGTGTACTAGAGTACAATGCCAACCCCCAGTTACCCTACAGCTTTCACAGATTCTCTTTTCAAACATGTCGTATTTAGTCTTTTTTGTCAAGGTTGTTCATGCAGTGCAGGAGCTGTGCTCAAAGGGCTTAAATTGAAGCAAGGGAGATTTAGGTTTGACATTAGAAAAAACTTCCAAACTGGCAGGGTGGTTAAACGCTAGAATAAATTGCCTAGGGAGGTTGTGGAATCTTCATCATTGGAGATATTTTAGGAACAGGTTAAACATCTGACAGTGATGATCTAGATGGTTCTTATTTCTGTTGAGTTCAGGGGACTGGACTTGATGATCTCTCAAGGTCCTTTCCAGTTCTAGTGTTCTATGATTAATGACCTGGATGAGGAGATGGATTGCACCCTCAGCAAGTTTGCTGATGATGCTAAGCTTGGCGGAGAGGAAGATATGTTGGAAGGTAAGGATTGGGTCCAGAGTGACCTAGGGAAATTGGAGGATTGAGACAAAATAAATCCGATGAGGTTCAACAAGGACAAGTGCAGAGTCCTGCACTTGGGATAGAAGAATCCTAAGCCTTGCTACAAGCTGGAGACTGACTGACTGGATAACCAGTATTTCTTCAGAAAAAGACTTGGAAATTACAGTGAATGAGAAACTGGATATGAGTCAGCAGTGCTCATGTAGCCAACAAGGCTAAAGACTGTAGCCTATCAGGCTACAAGACATAGTGGGGTGCATTAGTAGGAACATTGCCAGCAGATCTAGGGGTGTGATTATTCCCCTTTATTTGGCACTGGTGAGGTCACGTCTGGAGTATTGCACCCAGTTTTGGGCCCCTCATTATAGAAAGGATGTGGTGCATTGGAGAGAGTCCATGGAGGGCAACAAAAATGATTGGGGGGTAGAGCATGTGACTTCTGAGGGATTTGGGCTTCTTTAATCTACAGAAGAGAAGAATGAGGGGGGGGATATGATAGTGGCCTTCAAGTACCTGAAGGGGGTTCCAAAGAGGATGGAGAGAGGGCTGTTCTCAGTGTTGACAGATGACAGAATAAGGTGCAATGGCCTTAAGTTACAGTGGGGGAGATCTAGACTGGATATTAGGGAAAACTATTTCACTAGGAGGCAGAATTGTTGACTTGAGTCCCACGACTTGAACTCGCGTCAGACTTAAATCACCTAGTTGACTGTACTTGAGACTCGACACAGGTTCATTGTTTGTGACTTGAGACTTGACTTGAGACTTCCTAATTTTGTTAAATCGACTTGTTAAAAAAATTGTCCAAAAATGCCAATATTGATGGCTTGTACAAAAGTGACTTGACATTTTTTAAATTGAGACTTGAACTGTAGTGACTTGAGACTCGACTTGGACTTGACAATGATGACTTAAAGACAACTTTGCTAGGAGGATGGTGAAATACTGGAATGGATTACATAGGGAGGTGATGTAGCCCTATGGAAAGAGATTCCGTCTACACTGCGCATTGTTGTGCAAGAAGATACGCAAATGAGGCATGGCAATGAATATTGCCACACCTCATTTGCATACCTAATGAGCCACCATTTTTGCAGAAAGGGCATTTGCGCAAGAAGGAGCTGTCTACACTGCTCCTTCTTGCGTAAAAAACCCCTCTTGCACAAAAGCCGTTCTGCTGCTTGTTTTCAGGAAGAACGATTCCTGCGCAAGAGGGGTTTTTTGCACAAGAAGGAGCAGTGTAGACAGATCCTTCTTGCACAAAAGCCCCTTCTGCAAAAATGGCAGCTCATTTGCATATCTTATTGCGCAACAATGCACAGTGTAGATGTAGTCTAGATCTTTTTAAGTGCTGGCTTGACAAAACCCTGGCTGGGATGATTTCGTTGGGATTGGTCCTGCTTTGGCAGGGGGCTGGAGTCAGTGACCTCATGAGGTCTCTTCCAACCCTATGATTCTGTGATTGTATGATAAGTTACGAGGAACTGGAATGAGGATGTAAGGGGGAGTTTGTGCGTATGGCATGAGCTGACACTAACTTCCGGAAGGTTTTGGATGGAACATTCAACTATAAAGTTGCTATGGCAACAAACTGGTGTATATGATTATGGAGTGAAATCATAGCTTTACTAACCTATAGAAAAGGACATCTTAGCATTGGTAAGGGAAGGAAATACAAATACAAATAAAAAAAAAAAACACTGTGGAATATGCATTAGTCATGGTGGCATCAGAGTAACATATTATAAATGTGGCATCCCAGGGATGTAAACCTTGGGAGGAGCCAGAATGATGGCCACTGGTGGAGATGAGGAAAATGACTGTGATGAGGAAGAGAATGGCTAACATTTCAGGCTGTTCTGCAAGGGATCAAGGTATGGTGCAAGTATGGATGTCTAAATGTACTTTCTGTATTCTCTCTAGCTGCCTTGCTGAGTTAGTGTATGTAACTTGACTAGCTGTGTAAATAAATATAAAAGTTCCTCTAATGAGAGTGAGGCACCTGTGCTTATCAGGGTTCCCAACCATAAAATAATTGTGGTAATAATTTAACTTTGCCTGATCTTGAGACTACAACCCCTCAACCCTCAGAGTGATAAATGGGAACCTTTAGCTCAGGCAGTGGTGAAAGTAACTTAAAATTTCTTACGGGTATGGTCCTATTGCAAGCTGGGTCCCGGCCAGCTCTTTAAACAGATCTCTGTTGGCTTTTGCCACAGCTCAGCCAGCTCTTGCTGGAGCTATGCACTAGCATGCACCCACTTACTTTCACCTCTGAGCTCAGGCTATAATGGTTACTCTTAGAAGCATTGCTCTTTGAGATGTGTTTTTGTATTTGTTTATTTCCTGGAAATACAGTATGCATCCTACCCAAGTGGTGACAAAAACACCTGTATGACTTAAGATCTGTGTGACTTGAGACCAAGGCCAATTTGCAAAAGTGACTGAGGCACACATAGACTTGCAATGAGATGTATGCTCCTGAGTGCCTAAGTCACTTCTGAAAATAGAACTAATCTCCTTAAACACTTAAGCACATTTGAAAATGTTGTCCTAAACCAGTCTTTTAAATCTTTCCCATTCTACAAACTCTGCCAGTCTGTTTGAATATTTTAAATACTCTGGGAATTAGAAATACACTACTTGGGGAGACTAAACTAGACTTTGAAAAAATACAATCCTTTTACCAATCTAATGGGTTAACTGTACCTGTTTCCTGCCAGGGAATCCAGATTCTTCACTGCAGAAATGAGATTACAAAATGTTATCTTGACTGACACAGTGTCTCTTAATACTGGGCCTAAGTGATTCATGTATTTTTTTTTCTTTAGTGAACTAGTGATGAAAACTCCTGTATTTAGCAGAACAGTCTTGTGGGAGTAAATTCCCCATGACAGCATCATGGCATGGTATTTGTGTTTGGACTAAACCAAAAGGGAACCACTTGCTTTCAGCCTGAAGGCTTGGAGAGGCCCCTTCACCAAGAATTGGCAGATTAAAGTGCTATATATTGGCAGGGAAAGCCCTCCTGCCTCAACAGGGAGATATAATTAATTAAAGCTTAACCTGGTCTTTCTACCTCATTGCCACAGAAACAGAGATGTTCCCTAAAGTGTACAGGAGTTTCTACATACCATTGTAAGGAAATGCTTGAGTTCTTTGCATTAATGTTAAGAAATTCTCTTGTGCTTTCTTGAAAAGGGCCACAGATATAGTAGTATTTAGAGCACAAATAGAGTTTAAGGTGTTTTAACTCTTTCTGTACATTCTGCTGTAGAGACTTACTGAAGTTGATTCATATCCACTGAACAAAGCAACTCCTTGGTGCATATCTGGAAAACACCTGCCTCAGTTCAGGGTAATTACACTTGTATTCCTCCTTTGAGGACACCCACTCTAGGCTCCCAATTCCTCAGCTGTCAGCTCTGGAGCTGAGACTTTCATTGTGCTTGTTTCTGGTAATTTATCGAGGCTGCACTGTTTCTTACCTACATGTGATATTCTTAGCAAGCCAGACTTCCAAAACCGGGTGTATATATGCTTTGCTTTCTCTCTGAAGGTTGATGGACAATATTATTTCCCATAACCACAAGTTACAGCTCTTTATAAGCAAGAACATTTATTCTTAAAATTAAAGCATTACAGAGAAAACATATTAAAACAATAAAAGAACCTTCATGAATGCTAATAAGCTTACCAGTCATCATCCCTGAACTCCAACAGAGGCTCTAGTAGAAGTCAATTCTTCAGAGTTCATAAAAGGGGTCTTCTGTGATTAAAAGTTCGCAACAGTCTTAATTTGGAACTAAGAATTTAACCCTGTGAATGGGTTAATCTTGTCTTTATACAACTTGGACCTTTGCTCCTTTAACTCTGGGTACAGATAATAAGTAGTTAATAGTGCTCTTATCAAGTTGTAGTTTCAAAAAATCTGGGTTTTTGCATTGCTGGAGGTACAGAATTTACATTCACTTCCCTCTAGAAATTTCCCAGGCAAATGACTTGACACTGTCTCAAAATTCGATGTGTGTCTGGCACATTGAACCTCCAGAAGTGTTATGAATGTTAAAGTACTGTATTGAACACTTTCCATTTGCCTATTGAGAGGTTACAGACAGTACTGGCCCACAATAATACATATGATATACACTTAATACAATGGACTTCAAAGATTAAGTTTTCAAGAACACCCCAGGGAATTGCCATAGATGTCCCATCTCAAATTTCCAGAGATTTATAAACTAGGTTTAAGAATTCTCTCTAGAAAATACTTGGATGAAAAATCCCAACAACAACAAAACAAACATGACTACTACTCTCAGTACTGAAATTCTATTATTTATTTGTAAAGCCTCTTTTTTGCAAAAAAAAGAAAAAAAAGGCCAATTTAGATTTATTTTAATCCATAGTTTGGGAGTAGATGATACAAATTAAAACTTATGTCCTATTAAAAATACCGAAAGCAAGGCAATTTCCCTATGAATATAATGTAAAAAGAGGGTGTCTTGTTTTCATTCTTAGCCTTTGAAGCATAGCTTACTAAATTGCATTTGAAAATAAGGCTATATTTTTACATACCTAAATATAGATTTAAGGCACTAAGATTTGAAAAAAAAAATGGCTCTCCTATTGTTAGTGAAAAGATAGAAATTGCATCCCCATTTTGCAAGTAAATATACATTTAATTGTTTTGGGGTTAAAATACACACAATAGCATTTTAATAAACCCCTGTAAAGAATTATTTTCTTCTTCTGGTTTATGTAACTATTTTCCACTTATCCTGTCTGGCATGTCATGGCCGTCTCTGTTTGCAGAACATGGCTTTGGTGTTTCTGTTGACTGACTGTCTGGATTTGTTTGCATTCATTAGCTATTTTCAATGAAATGATAATGAAGGGGCGGGAAAGATCAAAGAACAAAGAGCAAAAAGTGAAAATGAACAGATCTGGTTCATTCCTCTTTCAAAACTAAGCTTATACTGCTCTCTTGTGGATTTATGCAGCAATCACCAGTACAAGATAAGGAATGAGTATTTTTGTTTTCCCCATTTAACATTGCCGCAAGCGCATTTAAAATCCCATAGGTACTATTGCTTTTTTTTTTTTTACAATCCTATCTGTGATTAAATGCTGATCTTCAGTAGATTCCTATGATTACATTTTTCTTTGCTATTTTTTTTTTGGTGTAATGAGAGTGATTGTGTTGGATGTCGTTCCACGTCCTGCTCTTGGCTTGATTTTGGATTCACATTAGCTTGTGAAATAATGTGTATTTGTCCACATCAGACACTTGGCTCTTCTGTATTTTGGATGACACTGAGAGGGATGTTTGTGGCTTGCTCGGTTTCTCTGCTAATTAGTTTCAGCAAGAAAACATCTCAGTTAAACAGACAGACTGACTCTCCAAAGTGTTTGTTGTGTGCTGCATATTAATTAGTCCCAAACCTTTCAATACATTTTTGTAAAGTGAATACTGAGTAAAATATCTAGACAAACACCAAGAGGCACACAAGCATTGCACCAACAAATACAGTTACCCAGGTAATAGACAATTCTTTTCCTTGCTACCCCAGCACTTTTCTTACAGACATGAAACATACACTCTAAAACAGTGGTCTCCAACCTTTTTACACCCAAGATCACTTTTTAAATGACAGAACAAGCCAAGATCTACTGCCCCATCCCTTCCTTGAAGCCCTGCCCTGCCCCTTCTATTCTCCTCCTCTCCATCACTTGCTATCCCGAACCCTTATACTGCTGCTTTTTTTCCCAATTCTTCTGTAGGAAGAGGTTTTTCCAATATTTGTCCTGTCTACATTGGACCAAATGTCAGAAAACCCCCTTCTTTTGGAAGCCCTGTTATTCCTCATGGAAAGAGGAATATAGGGGTGACCAAAAGAGCATGTTTGCTCTTCCGTTAAAAAAAAAAAAGTGGAAGAACAAACGCATCCCTGGATGCGGAAGAGTTTTTCTGGGATACTTCTAGAATCCCGGAAAAACTGCTGCAGTCTAGCTGTACCCTCACTGGGTTGAGACAGGATGTGTGGGCTCTGGGGTGGGAATGAGGGGTTTGCGTGTAGGAAGGGGTGCGAGGTGCAAACTCTGGGAGAGAATTTGGATGCAGGAGAAGGTGGAGAAGAGGATGCTGGCTCAGGGAGGAGGCTCCAGGCTGGAGAGTGTTGGGGTCAGGTGGAGGGTTGGGGTACTGAGCAAGCCACAGGCTTGTGGATGTGAGGGTACTGAAGTTTGGGTTGGGGGATGGGAGGGGCTCAGGGCAGGGAGGTTAGGAGCATAATGGGCTCAGGACACAGATTTGTGGTGTGTGGATGGTGTAGGAGTGTTGTGGTGAAAGACTGAGGATGTGGAGGTGCAGGAGTTTGAGGATGAGAGGCTCAGGACATGGGGTTCCAGGGTATGATAGGCTCAAATCTAGGGTCGGGGGGAGGGGGGGAGAAAGGAGTGTTATGATGTTGTGGACAGATGGGGGTTTGTTGGCCAGGCTTCAGTTTTAAATAAAATATGTCAAACACAAAAAGTTTCAGCATTGTTTTTATTTCTGAGAACCTGTTTTGATTCAGGGTCATTGAAAAGTCAGTTGGGGCCACACAAGTGAGATGCAAAAAAAAAAAAAAAAAAAAAACCACATCCCCCAAAGCCTCACTAATATTGCTCCAACTGTGCTGGTGGGAGCAGGGGACATGGTACTGGGGAAAGGTTCTAGTGGGTGCTGGGGCAGAGGACAGGGTGTCAGTGGAGGCAAGGGACAGGGTGCTGGAGGGGGGACAGGGTGCCAGTGGGAGCAGAGTGCCAGTGGGAACAGGGGGCAGGGTGCTGACTGGGGCAGGGAATCCTCGGCACGCGCCTTTCTTTTCCCCCCACTCTCTGTCCTCCCTCCCTCCCCCCAGAGGAGGGAAGCTCTGGCAAGAGCCTCCCCCCAGGACTCCTCCCCCACAGAGGAGGGGAGCCCCGGTGCGTGTCCCCCTTCCCTTTTTCCCCCCCAGGATGGAAGCCCTAGTGCACGCTTCCGCCCGGAACTCCTCCCTCCTCCCCTGCAAAGGAGGGGAGCCCCGGCATGTGCTTCCCCCCGGGACTCCTGCTGCCCCCTGGTGTGCACTTGCCCTCGGGACTCCTACCTCCTCCCTGCAAAGGAGGGGAACCCCGGTGCGCTCTTTTCCCCCCACCATTTTCTTCTCCCCCTCCGTCCCCGGAAGCCCCAGCACACGCCTTCCTCCAGGACTCCTACCTTCTCCCAGTGCGCCACAGACCTGGAGAAGGGGAGCAGGCAGCGCACGTCCGGAAACCCCTGAAGTGGCGCTCAGCTGCTGGACTTCCCTCCACCTCATGGGAAGCCGGCACTACCTCCATTTTCAGAGGTAGTTAGTGGGGCTTCTTCGGGGTGGGAGGAATCGGGGAGGCCCTGAACGCCTTGCGATTGACTGGTCGAGCCCTTCTGATCGACCAGTTGATCGTGATCGATGGGTTGGTGACCACGGCTCTAAAATATATCTGTCTGCAAGTCCATTTGTTCAAGAACTCCTACTACACGGTAAGACCTAGGGCCACCCGATTTAGAATGCAGCTTCCTTTTATCATAACTTAAAGCAAGGTCAGGGTTTGGTTGTGCCCAGAGAATAGGAAGTGCTGGGAATGGGACTGTTTTCCATAACATGGAAAGGGAGGAGGCAGAGAGGAGGGACACTACTCACTGGGGGCAGGGAGCAGAGGGGAGAGCTGTACTGCAGAGTGACTACAGGGGGCAGCCGCACCATCTAAAGAGTGATCAGCTGGGGCTGGGATTCTCATGTTGCCTGCCGCCAGACTGGGTAAATTGCCGCTCCTGTCCCAAACGCCACTCCCAGCCCTGAGCCTCTCCTCAACCTTCCTCCCCCTTCCAGCTCCCTCCTTCCTCCAAGGTTCTCATCCTCCCTCCATCTCTCCCAGTTTCTTTCCCTAGACTCTCCCCAGTTTATTTGACCCCAAATTTTAAAAAAAGGTATTCGTTTTTCAAAAACATATTAGTGGTTTATTTTGTCACCAGGAAAGGGGGGAAGGGAGGAGTTACTGGAGGAAAGACAGTGTGGGGTTCAGCAGAAGTCCCTACTGGGATGGCCCAGGGGAGAGTGTCACTGGGCCCCGGGACAGAAGCTCTTCCTCAGGGCCTCCCGGCTGTGCACAGCCTCCGCAGCTGTGTGTGGCTGCACATAGGCCCAGCCTATGCGGTCAGCCTCTGCCCCCCAACCCTGGAAGGAATGCCTTCCCCTTCCACTCACACATGCATTGTGGAGCATCCAACATGCAGCTACCACGTGTGGAATGTTGTGCTCCCCAAGGTCGAGCCAGGGGAGGAGGCATTTGAAATGTGCCTTCAAACAGCCAAAGGTGCCCTCCCATGACTATGTGGGCCCTGCTGAGCCTGGCATTGTACTCTTCTCTGGAGGGGTTGAGATGGCCAGTGCATGGCTTCATGAGTGAAGGCTGGAGGGGATAGGCCACATCCCCCACAAGGCAAACAGGCATGTCCATGTCCCCGACCTTGATTGTGCGGTCAGGGAAGAAAGTTCCAGCATGCAGCTTTTGGATCATGCTAGAGTTCCAAAACATACATATCATGCACCTTCCCTGACCACCCGACATGGATGTCGGTAAACTGGCCAGGTGGTCATCATGGCCAGCAGGACCATTGAAAAGTGTCCCCTGTGGTTGATATACAGAGATGTCCAGTGGTCGGGGGGCTGTATGGGGATGTGGGTTCAGTCAGAAGCCCCCCTTACCCCATAGTTGGGGAAGCCCATGTTGGCAAACCCAGTGATGATGGCATCCATGTCTCCAAGGAGGATGACTCTGAGCTGCAGGATGGTGTTGATGGCCCTGACCACCTGCAGAAGGACACAAGCAGAGAATCACAGGGGTGCCAGGGCACCTGAGAGTTCCCCCCAGTCCACGCTCCTGGTCCCCTTTCTCCTTACCAGGAGCAATCCCTGCCCCGAGTCGCCCCAACCACTGACAGGGCTTTGTGAGGGCGGGACTGAAAAAACCTCCCAGGGAGGGGCTTCTCCCCCCACCAACACCATCATCCTTGCAATAGGGAAGCCCATTCCTTCATTCCACCCCCACCCCGCCCCTCAGGACAATAGCCTCAGAATGCCATACCTGCACGACTAGAGCCTCGACAGTTGAGCTTCCTATTCCGAACTGGTTTCACATGGACTTGTAGTTACCTGGCCTGGAGAGCTTCCAGAGGATGATGGCAACATGCTTCTAGAGGGGGATAGCGGGTCTCATATGAGTGCCCCGTTGCCTGAGAGCAGGGGCGAGCTACTCGCATAGCTCCATGAATGTGTCCTTCCTCATTCTGAAGTTCTGGAGACATTGCTGGTCTCCCCACCACTCCAGAACAATCTGGTTCCACCAGTCTGCTCTGGTGTCCAGATGCCCGAATGTCCAGGGGAGGGCGGGCAGGATCCAGCTGCATGAGCTGCGCCCACAAAGATCTGAGGAGGGTCTCCGAGAAGGGCTGGGGGTTGGGTTCCTGCAGAACCTGGGAGGCTTCATGTAGAAACCACTTCATAACTTGCAGCTCCAGCTCCATAGTAGGGAGTGCTGTGGTGTCCTAAAGCAGGACAACTGGAGCATGTAGCAGAAATGCTTTGCTGTCCCTCTGAGAGGTAGGCAAGCAAGAGAAAAACCTGAGAAATGGCTGTCCAGGGGGGTTCAGATAGCCTCAAGAAACAGTCATGTGAAGAAACTACTGACCTGATGCCCTGCCTGAACTGGTTCTGGGTGGCCTTAAATGTGATTCGTCATCCAATCAGTGTGAATGCTCTCTTTCAAACGAGCTAAGCGCTATTTCGATGCGCATTTTGTGTGCAGACGTGCTATTTCAAAATAAACTATTCTGGAAAATCTCTTCTAGAATAGCTTATTCTGAAATACACTGCAGTGTAGATGTAGTCAAACAGTTTTGGGGCAGAAAGGGGGGTAGCATAGAGATTTGCAGCAGAGCAGAAAAGGAGTTGATATTTCTGAGTTCTAACTCAAGTTCTTGGGGATCTTGCTTTCAGTTCTTGGTCAGCTATCTTCTGCATCCCTTTGCCTCAGTTTCTCTCTCTCTCTCTCACCATTCATATCCTCTGCTTCCTCTGTGGATTTTCTCTTTATCCCAATCCAGCCACAGCTGCCTCTAAATTGCCCCAGTTCTCACATTATCTTTCAAAGTGAAGATTTCTGTCAAGCTGTCGGGAAGAATTTTTTTGGGGAAATTTTGGTCCTGAGTTCAAAGCAGCATTTTTTTCTGAGCAAGAAACTTAATGAAAAGAATAATTTGTTAAGAGTTCAGGTGTGTGGTATTATGGGCTCTCCTCCCCACCACCACCACACACGCAATGGCTTTAACAGTATTACCTTTGTTAAAATAAGTCAGGGCCCAAAAATAATTACAGTGGCTTAAAATCATGTTTAAAAAGAAACATTGAAATATTTTTTATTTAACTTCTGATTTCTGAGCTCCTTAGGGTTCAGGTTTTTAGGCATTTCTTGCACCCATGAGAGCTCGAAAGTTTAAGAAAGCAAGCTGAACAGTCCATGTAGTCACTTGACTCCAGGAGCTGGAGTTTTAAGAAAAGCATCAAATATCTGAAGTCTCTTAATAAAAATTACTGGTTAGTACAGTGGGAACCAAAGCACCATTGCTGGCCAGCAGGAAAGCAACCCAATTAACAAGATGAGTCACTGTGCCACATCCAGGTAAGCACACTGTGGCAAATGCAATTTTCCTCTTACTCTGCCAAGCACAGTTGTTTGGAGGGTTCTGTGACTCTTTAATTTATCTTCTGCCAGGCTGTTCCTGAAACTCTGAGGTCTCATGGGAACAATTAAAATTTATTTACTTCATTGCAGTAACTAACTAGGATGACTGCAATGTGGATAGGAATATACAGGCAGTCCCCGGGTTACGTACAAGATAGGGACTGTAGGTTTGTTCTTAAGTTGAATTTGTATGTAAGTCGGAACTGGTACATATTGTAGGGGAAACTCTAGCCAAACATTTCTCCAGAGCTCAGTTTTATTCTCCCACACGTCACTTCCCTCAGTCCTTTATTCTCAAGCTGAGGTGTCTGCTGAGAAAAGCCGCTCCGCGTCTCCCTGGTCTGCTGGGGCGGGGGCGGGGGGGGGGGCTAGCTTCGTGTCTCCCTGGTCTGCTGGGAGGAAGCAGCTAGTACGGGGTTGCCTCACCGCGTTTGTAAGTAGGGATCCGATACAAGTCGGATCCATGTAACCCGGGGACTGCCTATATTTCCAAACCTCATTGTCTCCTTCCATACTTAAACTATTACAATATTGTGTAGTGTCAATATCAGTACTTTAAGATGTGCAGTGTTTACACCATTTTTATAGAATACAGAAATACATTCTTTATATGGTTCTATTGTTCCTGTACATCTATTTCAAGTTTTTTTTTCTTTCCCTCTCTCCCTTTTAACCCGAATCAGTAATTTTTGCAGTCCTTGCTTGCAATTGCTGCATGTCTACTTGGCCCCCACCCCGTGTGCTGAGCAGTATATAAAATAAGGGTTGAGTTTTCTTAGTTCATGTTGGTGGGACACTGTTTTCAGCAGGATTGATTCAGCAACAAGGGACTATAGTGGCAGGAGAGCAAATAGCTAACAAACAGTGAATGCAGTTGTAAATGGTCTGCTGTACTGCAGGAGACAGTGCAGTGCTATATTGAGAGATTGGATGTCAGCAGAAAAGTAATGAAACCAAATTTGTGTCCCAAACTGTACACTCCCTCAATATTCTGTTTGTCATCCTTGGTATTTTTCTAGTCTTATTAACTAGTTAACATTTGCATGTTTCTGGAAAATTTATATTCTCTCATATATAGATGGAGTGTGTGTGTGTGTGTGTGTGTGTGGATAGATACAGAACTTCTTGTTTTTCAAAATGTGCTGCTTTGTTTTGTTTCTTAGCTTTTAAAAATGGAATTTAAACACCCTGTAAGAACAATAGGGCTTCTAAATAGCTATAGAAATTTTGCAAATCTGCCACCTTGTGGGGAAAAATTGACACATTACTTCACGTTTGTCATGTATGCTGTGTACTGTAACATAAGCTACTCTGTTGCTATGAATTGCTTCTCTTTCAGTATTTGCAGACTGTTTCTTTTGAAAAAATTTTTTTTATTAGCAGTATTCACTGTAGTAGGCAATGGTACACCAGAGGTATCTACAAGCAGTGGATATTTTGAAGGTGACATAGAAGTGGTTTACCAATAGACATTTTGGTTTATATTCATGCAGAAACTAACTCTTTTGTAGCTACTTTTCCCACTGACTTTCTAATTAATATATAGTCTTGTTTGTCTTCCTACTTGGCTTGATATGTTTTCCATGCATCTTACACCATCATCCAGCTCATTCCAGAAAACTGTTGACTTTGTACAACTTCTTATTAAAGCTATAGTGAAAACATTTCTCATGCCAGTACTCCCTACTGGCAGCCAGAGACACAAGAACTCTTCAAAGAATATAAAAAGTGTGGTGATCCGCACAGCAAAACCACTAAAAGTCACTGAATTCTGCCCTATTGAAGAGACTGAGTGAGTCAGTGGGGAACCTTGGCTTCATTCATTCTAGTCACAATGTCTGGGCACTGCCACAATGTCTGCCATAAGCTTAGAGCTGCTGCCTTAGTAAAATGCCCTAAACCAAAAGTGACAGCCCGAGCTGTCACTTCATACTTTCTCCATAATGCACGGACAAAAACTGACAAGCTGATTAGATGGAAGGTTTAGAAAGAGTTCTCTCTAAATGTCTGACAAAGCCCTGCCCCCTTCACTGCTATCATTCACATGCACCACAGGAGAAATGAACAAGCACCTTATGGCCACTAAAATTGGAAAAGCAGCTGGAAAGGATGGATCTTATCCTGAATTTCTGGCTGGCAGATCTATTCAGGGCCATATGTTCAACAGGTTGGTCCATGAAAAGCTGTTGTGAGGTGATAGTTGTTTTCAAACATGTCATCCCACCAAATGAGGCTGCTGGCTATCACTCACTGTCACTTCTCTCTACAACTTGTAATGAAATGAAAAGTTTACTGGCCTGTCTCACACCTACCTTTGACATCATCCTCACAAACTAAAAGGCATGTTTTGGATTAGGCAAAAGTTGCCATTACATGTAAGCTGACTTCCTGCAGAATTAAAAAACAGAAACAGCATTTATGGCTTTAGCCACTGCCTAACAGTGTGAAGATACAGCTTTTTGCTCCAGGCATCAGGGGTTATCAAATGCTATAGTACTATGCAACTCCTGCCCACAGCATTGAGATACTGCATTCTCTTGAATGGGCAGATCAGCAAAGCATGGGACCTCAGTAATGGCTAACCTTCATAATTTGGGCTGACTTTCGCCAATCAGCATCTATGTTAGTGCCTTACCGGACAAAATTTCATGTGAGTCACGAATGCTGACTATATGGTGGTTGAGGTATAAGGCAAAGACTTCACCATCATGGGTGACACCCTCTTCAGTAACCTCCAGATAATGGCAGAATACTTTTAATATTAGACTCTTTGCCCAGTGCCTCCAAGTCCTTGGTAACTCCTTTTCACACCAAGGAAGCACTTAATGTCACCTTTTTAAAATCAACAGGTTCACAGTGAGCCCCTTCTGAAGTGTAACTTGGGATAGAAGTTTGACTTTTAAATCTTATCTGGAAAAGACATGCGAAGGGTTAAAATCAATGACTGGCTTCATGTGAAAACCTGAGAGTACAACATGGGATGCCAGTGCATGTATGCCAGTGGAGTAGCCAGGATGGGTCTGGTGGTTTGGTCTCCACTTAGGATGGCAGGGTGACCAGGCTGGGGGTAGAATCAATGTGGCTGCTTCCCGCCTAGCTGGCCTTGGGGGGGGAGGGGGAGATGCTGTAGCCAGGGGGCCCATAAAACCAGAGGTCCCCTTAAAATGTGCCCCTCACAGCTCCCACCCACTGCGCCCCCCTGCCAGATTATTGTAGCTTGCCCTGCTCTGTCCACTGGGTGCTTCTGCCTGAGCAAGGGATCAAAGGCTTTCTTGCTCCACCTATTGGGTTCTTCTGTGGAAGAACAGAGTCAGGGTGTAGCAGCTTGCCCTGCTCTGCCTGGCACTCCAGCTGAGGAGCGGGTCAGGCTCCTCCACCTGCTGGGTGCTCCCACTGAGGAGCAGGGTTGGGCAGGGACGGAGTTTTAGGAGAGTGGAAGGGGCAGCAGCTGTGCACTCCAGGATGTGACTTTTCATCCCATTCCTCGGACTGTCCGGGAGGGAGGGGAAAGTGCTTGCATTCCGTGCATGCCTCTCACACCTGGCTGGTGAAGGGAGCACATGGCTGCTGCCTCCCCCACCCTCCCGAAACTCTGCCCTTGAGGTTGGGACTTGCTCTACTGAGCCAGGCATTCCTGCCCGTGAGTGGAACTGGAGCACGGGGGCTTTGAAGCCTCTGACTCCACTCCCTGGCAAGAGTGCAGAGTGAGCAGAGCCAGTCCCTGCTCCTGCTCCCAGGTCCTGCCTGGCATTCCGGGTGGAGAAGGGCAAGCCCTTGTACCCCTTTGAGAGCACAGTGAGGGCTGGGGGTGAGTGGTCCACCTGAGGCTATGCCCTGTAACATGCAATTCAAAAAGCAACTCTAGCAGGTATATTCCATTGCTAAATGTTAACTTGCGCCCCAGTCTGGGCAGACAGCTCACACATCAAATCTCTCCATGTGCACCTTAATGCTGCCATAACAATTACAATGGGGGGAACATTAAACTCAACACCTGTTCAGTGGTTGGCCACTTTGGCCCATACACCCAAGATCCAGAGCAAGACACTCATAGCTCATAAGTACATGCAGCATGGCCAGCTTGATCTTGTGAATTCATGAGGACTCCCCACCCTCCATATCTTCTGGGACATGAATGAAATCTCAAAGGCTGTTTTAGGATTAAGATATAGCTCTTAAAACATCCTCATTCTATCATGAGGTGCAGTGGAAAGAACTTTGGGATAATTCCAGTGTCCCAAACAAACATCAGATTTTTAACCCTACAAAGAATTTCCAGATTGTACTCTATCCTGGACGCCATAATCCTCACTGAATTGTTTCAAAATGTTGCATGGCAGATGCTGTTGTCTCTTACACCTCTGGAAGATGAGATTATCACAATGTGACTTGAACACCAATCGCAAACTCTGGGCCACATTGTTAATTAGTGCCCACATCAGTTATTTGCAGGTGTCCTCAGGTTTATACCATGCCACTGCCAAAGTTGCTCACTAGTCTGGAGCTGGCTTTCTGAATGTTGCTAATCATGTCTTGCTATGCAAAGGAAGAACCACCACCTCCCATTTTTCATAGGAAAATTGCCTTCAGCCAGAAGGAAAGGTAGTGCTCCACAATACGATAGCTGACGTGATAGTGTATGTAAAATGGTGTCACACGGAGGAAGGAGAAAAATTGTTTTCCTTAGTCTCTGAGGATAGGACAAGAAGCAATGGGCTTAAACTGCAGCAAGGCAGGTTTGGTTGGACATTAGGAAACACTTCCTAACTGTCAGGGTGCTTAAACACTGGAATAAGTTGCCTAGGTAGGTTGTGGAATCTCCATCTCTAGAGATATTTAAGAACAGATTAGATAGACATCCATGAGGGATGGTCGAGACGGTTCTTGGTCCTGCCATGAGGGCAGGGGACTGAACTCGATGACTCTTGAGGTCCCTTCCAGTTCTAGTTTTCTATGATTCTATGAATATTCTGACATGTCCATGTTATGCTCTTGCAGATGATTATTGTGGTTATTTTATGTCGGAGTGTAATGAAACATTATTTTGATGCTTGATACTTACATAGCCAGTATTCTTAAATACAAACCTAAAATCATGTACTTAAAAGCCATATTTAGGCACCTAAATACGCAACTTGATTTTTCAAAAAGTACTGAGCAGGCATTTCATCCTCTTAAGATCCTTGTCCACCAGAAATGCTGGGAAGCAACTGGCCAGGACACAATGGACTAGCAATTTCCCCTCCTCCTCCTGGTGAGTGGCTTTCATCTTATCTTTCACTGCCGCAACTGCAGCAAGTAACGGTCCCTAGAAATCCTTGTCCATGTAAGTTCAGACAGAAGCAGAACTTCCTTGCTATTGCCCTGAAAATACAGGATAGAGGAGTGAGCCTGCTGCTGATCCCTAAAAAGCAAATGAATTTTCTTGCCTGTCCTTCAGATGACAGTTTAGGGAGAGAGGATTTGGGGGGTGAGAGTCTCCCTCTCAACAAGATAGTGAAAGATAAGAAGTCTGAGATCTGCTGATGGACAGGTGTGATCTACATTGTTACCCACGCTACCCTCGGATAATCTAGGTAATATTTATATTTGAGAGTTTTTCCGTATCATTCAGAGCCCTCTAATCACCATATCCAAATATTAATGAATTCACAGAACTCTAGAGTTCATTTCCGCTCTGATTTGCCACACCTTTCTCATTCAGCTCCCTCCTACCAAGATGATAAACTGTTTAGATGCCTGTTTAGTTTTGTCTCTGGTCCTTTGCATTTTGTTGTACTACATAGTGTTAAATACTGTCCCTGTTCTGATCGAAGTCAATTGCACACTTCACTGTCAGAGCTGCTAGGCATAAGTAGCTTGGCAAAGTTTATCTTAACAGGCATTTATTGTAATTTGTGACGGAAATTGGAGACACTTCAGTTGTTTGACAGCTGCACTGCAGTCAATCAGAAATAGAGCAGTAATTTAATTCCCTGTTGCTCCCACTAGAGAAGTCCTTTGTAAGCAGTTGTGTAAAGAAGTAATTGGGTCTATAGCAGCAGTAAGCAGAGACCTGGATGGGCATTTTGGTAGGATTGTTTCTATCTGATCTTGTGGGTCGCATATGAATTCCCACCTTCCAGTTTGGGACAGGAGATCAATTATTCATCTGTACTGATGAAGGGAAGTTCATCTATAGTTATAGACTCGCTGTAGTGATGCAGGAAATAAGGAATATGCAGTGGCCTGTGACTGTCCCTCCCCATCAATCTCTGAGGAGGGGCACACCCCTCACTACAATGTACCTGTAAGTGAACTGCTCAGTGGGGGAAATAGCAACCTAGGGCTCTGATTAGGGAACAAGCAGTCTAGGGGGCTCTGGCCCGGAAGGGAGGCCAGAGCAATAGACAAATGCAGGCCATCTGGCCTCAGGTGGCTAGGCTGCCATCCCAGAGGTGGGCTTATAGCAGGGGGCAGAGGGATCCAGATCCACCCTACTCCACTGCATCCCATCCCAGGGCCCTGATAGCAGCGGAGGCTCTGCCACTGGGTCAGCAGACATCTCACTGAAACATGCATACCTAACCTCTGGCAGTACTGTCGGAGTAATGTATGGTGTTGCTGGGCTATTTTCTGTTATCCCATCTGAGAGTATCTCCATCTCTTGACAGTCCATGGTCTCCCTGAGATACACAGCCAATGTCAGTCCCCATAGCTCCTCTGGGTACTAGTCAGTCAGCAGTCATGGCACCCTGCCTGGGTCCTTGGGGCTGTAGATCTCCATCTCCAGCACAGGGCTCAGCAGGCAGACAAGAGATGTTTGCTTCCTTTCCTGGTTCTCACACAACTAAGCTGCGGGGTCTGCCTTTAAAAATTCCTGTCTTCCCCATCTCCTTATGGAATGGGAACATAGCTTTCTTGGCGCCACCCACTGGGGGAGGACTGCACAGTGGCTCCTCCCCATCAATCTCTGAAGGAGGCCCTGCCACCTCACTGCAAGCTTTTATAGTAGTATTTTACATCATAAATATTTTTAAATGTCATATGCAAAAATAAGGTCAGGCTTGGTTTGCTAAAGATATTTTCAGAGTTATTGCCTTATGCGTATGTTTGTCAAGGTCCACAGTGTGCACCCTGGACTGTGGGACTACTGAATCCTCCCAAACCCACCAACCTGGGTTTCCTACCATACTGTAATGATGATATCAAGCTACACATTTCTAGTAAATACAGTAGTGAAGTTACACAGCCATACGCAGGCAGGAACACATCTACCTGAGTTACATGAATGACCTCCCAGCCACTCATGAGCCAATGAGAGAGGTTCCAGCCAATTTCTCTCAGCTTCCCAGTCTTGAGCCCGAAAACTTTAATATCTTGCACTGGTCAGAAGCCAATGGGAATTCACCCCTTTCCTCAAAGGAAAGTGGACATGGCTCAGCCTTTGTAAATGGAGCTGAGATTTCCCAAGCACTTCAACCAAAACGCACTGTTTTAGGTAAAATGTGAAACAAGTTTATTAGCTAAAGAGAAATAGATTCTAAGTGGTTGTAAATAGCAGGCACTGAGCTGGTTACTTAAGAAACAAAAATAAATCCACAGTCTAAGTTCTACAAACTAAACAGGATTTGAATCCAGCAGTGTCTCATCCTGACAGATGGTGCATGTAGGTTACCGATCCTCAGTCCACAGACTCGGGCTGCCCTTCCCCAATTCAAGCTCCTTGTTCTCAAAATGTATTTCCAGTTCTGCAGGGAGTGAGGCCAAGTGGTGAACATAAGAATGACCATACTGGGTCAGACTAATGAACCATCCAGCCCAGTATCCTGACTGTCGACAGTGGCCAATACCAGATGCCCCATAGGGAGGGAACACAACAGGTCATCCTCACGTGACTCCTCCCCTGTCACCCATCACCAGAGAAACAGAGGCTAGGGATACCATTTCTACCCATCCTGGCTAATAGCCACTGATGGACCTAACCTCCATAAATCTATCTAGCTCTTTTTTGAACCCAGTTAAAGTCCTAGCCTTCACCGCATCATCTGGCATGGAGTTCCAGAGTGGACTATGAGCTGAGTGAAGAAAAACTTCCTTTTGTTTGTTTTAAACCTGCTGCCTATTAATTTCTTTTGATGACCCCTAGTTCTTATGTTGTGGGAATAAGTAAATAACTTTTCCTTATTCACTTTTTCCACACCAGTCATGATTTTATAGACCTCTATCATATCCTGCCCTTAGTCTCCTCTTTTCTAAATTGAAAGTCCCAGTCTTTTTAATCTCTCTTTTTATGGGACCCGTTCCAAACCACTAATCATTTTTGTTGCTCTTTTCTGAATCTTTTCCAATGCTAAAATATCTTTTTTTGAGATGAGGCGACCACATCTGTACACAGTATTCAAGATGTGAGTATACCATGGTTTTATACAGAAGCAATGAGATATTTTCTGTCTTACTCTCTCTCCCTTTTTTAATCATTCCTAACATTCTATTTGCTTTTTTTGCTTGCCGCTGCACACTGCATGGATGTTTTCAGAGAACTATCCACCATGACTCCAAGATCTCTCTCTTCAGTAGTTGTAGCTAAATTAGTCCCCATCATATTGTGTGTGTATAGTTGGAAAAACATTTTTTTCCAATGTGCATTACTTTACATTTCTCAACATTAAATTTCATTTGCCATTTTGTTGCCCAATCACTTAGTTTGGTGAGATCTTTTTGAAGCTCTTCACAGTCTGCTTTGGTCTTCACTACCTTGAGCAGTTTGTTATCATCTGCTAATTTTGCCACCTCACTTTTACCCCGTCTCTAGATCATTTATAAATAAGTTGAACAGACCCTTGGGAGACCCCACTAGTTACCTCTCTTCAATCTGAAAACTTACCATTTATTCCTACCCTTTGTTTCCTGTCTTTTAACCAGTTATCAGTCCATGAATGGACCTTCCCTCTTATCCCCTGACAACTTACTTTACTTAAGAGACCTTGATGACTTTGATGACTTAAGAGACTTAAGGGACCTTGTCAAAGGCTTCCTGGATATCCAAGTATACTATATCCACTGGATCCCCTTTGTCCACATGTTTGTTGTGACCCTCCCTTTAAGAACTCTAGCACATTAGTAAGGCATGATTTCCCTTCACAGAAATCATGTTGACTTTCCCCTAACAAATTATGTTTGTCTGTGTATCTGACAATTTTATTCTTTAGTATTATTTCAACTAATTTGCCCGGTACTGGCATTAGACTTACTGGTCTGTAATTGCCAGGATCACCTCTAGAGACCTTTTTAAATATTGGCGTCACATTAGCTATCTTCCAGTCATTAGGTACGAAAGCTGATTTAAACGATAGGTTACAAACCACAGTTAATAGTTCCACAATTTCCCATTTGAATTCTTTCAGAACTCTTGGGTGAATACCATCTGGTCGCGGAGACTTATTACTGTTAAGCTTTTCAATTTGTTCCAAAACCGCCTCTAATGATGCCTCAATCTGGGACAATTTCTCAGATTTGTCACCTAAAAAGAATGGCTCAGCCATGAAGACTGAAGCAAAGAATTAATTTAGCTTCTTTGCAATGACTTTATCATCTTTGAGTGCTCCTTTAGCATCTCGATCATCCAACGGCCTCATTGGTTGTTTAGACAGCTTCCTGCTTCTGATGTCTCTTTTTCCTCATTTACATTCTCTCCCAGCTTTCTGGAAAGATCTTTTCTGTGACCTGGGCATCTGGTAGTCCCCATTGGTTGAGCGGTCTCCATCTCCTTCCAGCTGTACCCAGCCCCACAGTAGCTTGTAGGGGAACTAGGAACTGCTTGCCACATTAGGACACTTGATGCAGCAGCTCAGGTCTTGGTTCTTCCAGCCTTCACTGCTTCTTCCCTGGCCTGCATCCTGTGCTTGCTTACTGGAGGCTTCTACTCTCCCCCTATGGAATGTGACTGCAGGCTTCCATGCTGAAGCCCTGTTCTCAGGTCAGTCACATCCTGGGTAAGTACTCTGACAACTGGGCTGTAAGGTAAAAGGGGGATCACCAATGCCTTTTCCTCTGGTTTTTTTTGGGGGGGGGCAAAGAGGGGGCTAGAAGTATTCTGGGCACACCAACTGGCTTGGGCTTCACAGGGGAGATAGACTAGAAATGCCTATTTTGAGGCTCTCATAAGCGTTTAGGCGTGAGCTAGATGCTGGGTTTAGGGACTTAGTGGGCTGTATGCAGAAATTTAGACACCTAAGGGATTTTACCAGTGGAAACTTAAGTGCTTAGAAAATGTATTCCTTTGCAGTGGAGCAGAGCTTTTGAATATCTAAATTTTGGAGCGTGGTTCCTAAAGTGTCTAAATCCCTTTGTGGATCTACCCAGCCTTTGTCCATCTGTGCAGCCATAGAGAGATGATTCTTCTTAGGATCTTAAATTTCTTCATCAGGTCAAAGTGGAGAAATGTAGAAATCATGCTTGTGGATGGTTCCCCCCTCCCCACCTCCTGCCCCACACACAGTGGACAATACTTGAACTGTGGTGAGACCATCATGTAGGGCAGACTACTATGAAGATTAACAATATACTAACACTAAATCCAAGATACTACTCACTAGGGCTGTGTCCAGACTCCATGCCTCCTTCGACGGAGGCATGTAGATTAGCCACATCGGAAGAGGGAAATGAAGCCGCGATTAAAATAATCGCGGCTTCATTTAAATTTAAATGGCTGCCCCGATCTGCCGATCAGCTGTTTGTCGGCAGATCGGGAGAGTCTGGACGCGATGCCCCGACAAAGAAGCCTTTCTTCATCGACACAGGTAAACCTGGTTTCACGAGGCTTACCTGTGTCGATGAAGAAAGGCTTCTTTGTCGGGGCATCGCGTCCAGACTCTCCCGATCTGCCGACAAACAGCTGATCGGCAGATCGGGGCAGCCATTTAAATTTAAATGAAGCCGCGATTATTTTAATCGCGGCTTCATTTCCCTCTTCCGATGTGGCTAATCTACATGCCTCCGTCGACGGAGGCATGGAGTCTGGACACAGCCTAGGATATACGAGAAAAAGTATTTAGAAATCAAGAATGAAAATGTGAGGTGAAAACACCACACAAAACTCCACTCTAGCCGTGGGTGCTAAATAGGAACTGAGGGGGTCAGAGCAGCTCTTCCTTTCTATGGCCAGGTGAGGGATCAGGACTATAGACTGCCAGTGCCACCCATTATGGTAGTGCTAGGCAAAGTTCTCGAGCTCCAGTGCCCTGGGCATGCACACACCTAAGTAGAATACAAGGTTGCAATTATGTGAAGAACTAGTTGGTCCTACTGAGAACTTGTGAAAATCTGGTTATTTCCTTGAGATGACTAAATGGGAACTGAGGTCTTTTTAAAATCTGGTCCTAGCTGTTTACACCAACAGAGCATTATGAGAAGAATTATCTTACACCCCAATAATGTGCCCAAGTATGATCGAAGGACAACATTATTAAACACCCCAATGTATCCAAGAACAAGAAAAAACTAAGGCAGCAAATACATCCTAATGCCAGACCAAGAAACAACCAGTTGGTATGAAAATGGGAAAATAAAGCTCTCAAGTCTAACACTCAGTCACACAGGATAAGAATGTATCTGCATGGAGAAGGGGAAAGAAATAAACAGACTTCTAACATTTTAATCTAAAAAGCTTACAGGGTAAATATTTGCTTTTCTAGGGAAGCAAAGTCAGCTGCTGCTAGTCTAGATCTTGTTCTCACTGAAATGAATGGGAACATGTCTCTTTAATTTCAAAGGTGAACATCAGGCACTGTGAGAGCGTAATGAATAACAAACTGACTGAATTTGTTAGCATGGCTGTAGAGCAGGGAGTTGTAAATCTATGAGCCCTTCAATCCCAGAAGCTTCACATGTGTGTATGGTATAAAAACAATGTACAGCATGTGAAACCACCTGTTCTAATTACAATTCAGAAAATGCCAGGAAAGTAAATCTCCTCTAAATGAGCTACTATTAAGTCAGCAAATATACCGGAAGCAGTAGATGCCATAAGGTAAAAAAGCTTGGAGAAAGACTCATGACAAGAGAAATATGATGATCTTATTTTTAGTGTGGCTAACAAATTCGGACCAAATATGACAAGTCAATTTGATCTGATATACTCTTAAGAGGGTTAATTGTTATCCAAGTTGTCATCCGCCAATAAACCCCATAAATCTAAAAGCAAATCCTTCAGTGTTGCAATATGTAGACAGACAGACACATACACGATGAACTGTCTCAAATGTGTAGTAGATGCATAGAATGATCTACAGTGGGTTTCAGCAAATTCTCTAAGTGACATTTAAAAAAAATAGGGTAAGGTTTTCAGTTTTACAGCCTGATGTCTCTGCCCTCCTGGAGCTTTGTCCATATTGGAAATGGATGTGCGTGTTAGATTTAGGGTTCTGGTCTCTAAAGCAGACAAGCAGCTTTGATCTACTTCAATGATATTTACACTTGTCTCTCTTTTGTATCATGTTTGCAAAGAACTTTTCAGTACTCTATATTTAAAGTTGCTTTCTCACAGCTCAGCTCTTTGTTTTGCTTGATTCTTTCTAGGACCAAATCAGTTACCAGGGATGTGGTGTGGGGAAATATGCACTCTGATTTCATTTTCAGGATACACAGGGGAAAGTAGAAGAGCTGTGAGAGCGCCTTTGTTGGAACACATTTTGTCTCTGAAAAGCAGTAAGTGTGGAAAGAAACATTATAAAATGTCATTTTTTTTCACTCAGCATAAAAGCTTTGCTTTAATGTTCTTTTTTTCCCAAAGTTCATGTAATACCTGCCTTTAAAAATCCTCTAATAATTGATTACCATCATTTTCACTTTCATCTACTCTGCAGGATCAAATTATCAGATGTCTTCATTTACGTGTGCAAAATAACATGGGCAGGAAACTTATAGCTATGTTTTGTGTGTCCAAACACCTATTGAAATTCTAATAGTTGTATGCAGCCCATAAGCAGGGTAATGTCTGTGCACTGAAGTGTAAAACTTGTGCCAGCCAAGTATATTTAGTTTTGATCCCTCTGTCGTGTTGACTGAAATCCGAACACTTCGGCATACATTGAGCAAATGAAAGGTGCACTTGTGTGAGAACCAGAGGAGTCAAGAGAACAGATCTAGTTAGTTATCCCATAATACCTTTTAAATATTTTTTTAAATCAAATTCAGTTTTTTCTATTCACAACTCACCAGACCCTTGCAATGATAGAAAATTTCCCTCTAACCTAAAACCCACCACTGCTATAGAGCACTGATACACGGGGGAATTTCTAAGGGCAGGAGGGCAAGGCAATCACCTTGGGCACCAGCTTTCAGGGACCTCTCTAGACGTAGGCCACTCAGTCTTATTTATTAATTTTTGATTCCTCTCCATTTGGCTGGCTGTAGGATTTTGGTTTGCTATTTTGGCATTAATATTCAAATACAGAAAGTATTTTGCACTCTAACTGGCTAAAACAGCTAAGTAGGATCCTGTGGTAGTTTCCCCAGCCTATGTGCATTTTCCTGCATCAGTTTCCTTCTCCTTGTTGAACACTCTTCGGGCTTAGGTCAGAGGCCTCTAAGTAGTCCAGGATCTAACACCCTTCCCACCCCCAACTCCTGCCCATGGCTTCACCCTCAAATCATATTTTTTCTCTCTTCCCCTGTTCAGCCATTTTGTTTCTTCCTTTGTTGGGCACACAATTGAACAGAAGCCCTCTGCTGTGAAATCATGCCCTTCGGTTTTCTTTCCTTTGACCAAGCTTCTTGTTTCTTTGAATTCCTCAGAGTCATCACTGACTTGCTCATACTCTGTGGCTTTTAAGAGACAGAATTAACAACTAGTCTCTTTATTCACTTGTTTGGGAATCTTCAATTCACCAAACCCAGATCTCTGCAGCTAGGTTGAAGAAAATTAGTTTCACCTGGAATGTGACCATCCCATTGTCCCAAGATGCTCGTATTTGGATGGTAGCAGTAAAAGGTTTAGCAAGCCTCTGCTGTCCCTGGTCTGGGTGATACATGACACAACCCCGACAGCATATGGCTGACTCTGTATACTGTGAGGCATTCATAGCACGTCTACACTGCAGCGCTATTTCACATCTATTGAAGCAGCCTGTTATTTTGAAATAGATTTCAAAATAACAGGTGGCTTATTTCAACGTCCCAGTAATTTCAACCCTTGTTGAAATTACTTATTTCAACCCTTGTTCCATGAGGGTTAAGGGGAATCTTGGAATAGCACGTTATTTTGATATTTGGCACTGTGTAGACCGCAAAATAAAATAAAATCAAAATAAGCTATGCAATTTGCATAGTGCAAATTCTATAGGGTTTTTTTGAGCTAAGGGTGCTGCATAGATGCAGTGATAAAGCAATTTCATAAGCTGCATGTAAACAGATTGTCATGCCTTCAAAGTCAAGTTCTGAAAATGAAGGAAATGTCAGAATTAAGGTTAACCATGTAATTTAATTCATTCCTTTTGTGTGTGCCTGAAGTATGATCTAGTTATTAGTTACACAATCAGATACTATTTTTCCTATGTGATCCCTTCCTCATTCAATGCATAAGATAGAAAAAGTCTATCTTCCTATTCTGCTCCATTCTTCTGCTCCTGACACTCTCCCATACTTATTCTTACTCCCCAACTCATTGTTCTGCCTCTTTTTTTTTATCGTAGCTGGAATTCTAAATAAATAACTTCCAAATTCTAGCAAGTCTCTACTGAGCATGTGTGAACTGAGATTTCTGGAAGCCTTATACGTTGGCCAGATTTGGAGAGGTTTTTCATAAAGATGGCAAAAAGGCAAATCCCTAGCCAAAAATCAAGTCCTGCTCCAACAAAACATGGAGGCACCAGAACTTCTCTGTAAAATGACTAAGATTTTTTATGAGTACATCTATAGCAAAGCAATGTATATTTTCCCTAATCTCGAGCTAAGAAATTATTAAAACCTTTCAGCTGAAACATTTCAAAACAATTTATTCTGAGGAAGAATCCTGGCATAGAGAATTTCAGCATGAATGGATAAAGTTTGCCAAAATTATGAACAGCTGAAAAATAAGGTCTTATGATGGAAAGTGAAAGTATTTCTGTTTTATAAATTGGAAAATACTATTATAGTCATTCATAGTATAGAAATGATGGACAGAAAGTGGCCTATTCCCCCCAACCAATGGGATTGTTGTGTACGGCATTGTCTCTACAGCTATGCCCAGTTGATCTGAAATGACTCAACAGTACTCCTTTCCCAGAGATTATTCTGCACTCTAATAGCATTTATGAATATTCAATATGAAACTGACTGCTAAATTCCATCCTGTTATTCCAAGACCATTTCCCTTGGACTATTCTAAATTATTCTTCTTTCTTCTCTTTAATTACTTGTTCTTGATTAGCTTATTTCCCCTTACACATTATTTAAGTAAGTGGATATACTGGAATTCAACTTTAAAACCAACGAGTAGTCCCATGGCACCTGTTAGTCTCCAAGGGCATGTCTATGTTTATCAGAAGATCGACGTTCTGGAGGTTGACCTTCTGGCGTTCGATTTAGTTGATCTAGTATAGACCCCCTAAATTGAACGCTGAGGGCTGCTCCCACTGGTGTCTGGTACTCCTCCTTTTGCAACGACAAAGGAAAGCTGACAGGAGTGTTTGATCCTTTCAGCCGCCCACAATATGGATGCCGCCCAAGGCTCAGCTTAAGGTAACGTAATTTCAGCTACACATCTTGTGTAGCTGGAGTTGCGTACCTTAAGCTGATCTTCCTGGTCTAGTATAGACCTGGCCTTAGGTGCCACAGGACTACTTGTTGTTTTGGAATTTACCTGTATTCTATATAGGCTCTTATACTGCCTTCATCAGTGTGCTACTGTAGCACTTCATCAATCATGTAAATTGTGCAGCAGGGTGTTTTGCTAGTGGGTGGTGGTTTTAATATACACATTGCTATGAATTTATACTAGAGGCAGGTTGAGGAAATGTGCATTTATTGAATTCATTTGATCTTTCCTCATGTTTTTCTAACACCATTCCCTTCCATCCCTTGTTCATTGTATCTCTTCAAATATTTCCTTCAAATTTCCTACCCGTTGGAATCTTTCTGTGGCAGAGTTGTCCCTAGGAAGAGACACTCTACTTATGCAACCCAAAATGTCATTGCCCTTTTTGGGCAGGCTACCATATCCGATTGCAAGCTCATATGAGTGTGAAGTCTGGTCCATGAGAGACTGATTGCCTCTTTAGTGAAAAGCACTTTATCAAGTGTTTTACAGTTCTGTCTATGATCATATTAAATTTCATCGTGGCTTAGTATTTTCTAGCATATTGTCTGTTACTTGGTATTTTCTAGCATGTTTTCCCTAGTCACTACTTTGCAGTGTTCTGCAATGAATTAATCTCGCATCTTATTTGCTCTAGGCACTGTTTTTGTTTACTAAGAATTTGACTGCCATTGTGTTAACTGACTTCTTAACTGTTCCTTTCCATTCAATATTTTTTCCATTAGAAATTCTATCTGCTTATTGCACATTCTCACCAGATAATTGGTAAATAAAGTGAACAAAATTAGTGCAACTGCTTTTCCTTCTGACACTTCATCTGTCATCTTCCTCCAAGTCAAATTGCTGCGTGTGATAATACATCAAATATCTCACTACCCAGTGCTGAAGATAAAGCAGCAGAGGCTATGCTGTAGGCCTCCTGTTTGGGGATGAAGTCCTTAAGTTTCAACTTTGGACCCCCTGAATGGGGCGAGGGGCTTGAACTTTGCCCCCCACAGTTTGAGGTTTGGGTGGGCTGAGGAGGCTTCAGTCTCCCCTCTTAGGGCCATAAAGTAATTGTTGTCATACAGCGGTTGTGGTACAATGAAATTTGAGAATCCTTGCTCTACAACAGTCCTCTGCTGTAATGTTAGGCACTTGTTGTTCCATTTTTCTAGTGGTTATCTCCAAATTGATTCCTGATCTCACTTTTGAGAGAGAAACTGCCTCGATGTTGCTAAACCATCCCTGCTGTTTCAAACATACCAGTTTAGCACCTTCAGAATTGACTCAAATTAACTGACTTTTTCTTAAATCTCCATAGTTTTGCAGCACATAAGAACACTTGTAAAGAGTTCTTTCTATTCTGTGCATCAACAGTCTCTCTCATTTTCAGGGGCTTGCATCTACAGAAGGTACACTTAAAAAAAAAAAATCAGTAAAAGATAATTTGTTAAACTCAATCTCTAGAATGCCTTCTAGTTAATGCTTTCATTTTTTTAATATTGCACCCAATTTAATCTATTAGCTAATTATGTACCTGTTATTTATCAGCTACAATAAATATAGAAAATAATATTTGACATTTGATTTATGACTACATTTATGTGCAAGTTGTTTCCAACTAAGGAATCATCTTGAACTACTGCACTGTCCAAGAACTGCAGTAGCAGCAAACTCCCCAGTTGTCCATGGACATAGTCCCAGACTAGAACTTGGGTTTACATCCCACGGTGACACGACAGTATGGTATTGGAAACTGTCATCCTTCAAATGAATTCCTTTCTTCACATTTCTGCTAACTAACTTCTAGCTCTTAGGAAACTAGCTAACTCTATACTTGGGACCTTGCTGTTGCTAGGATTTTTTTTGGAAGATTCTAGGCCCTAGGGGGCTCTGTTGCATTTGTAGGAAGGGTTTCTAGCTACTTGTAGGCAGGAATAAGTAAAAATTCCTCCAACTTCTGCTTCTCGACCCTATATGCTACCCCAGGATGCACTCCTTGTCCTTTACCGTTGGTTCTTAGAAAGTCCTTTAGGGCCAGTAGTGAGTAGTGTGGGGGGACATGGAGCTCAGTATGAAGCAGGCACTACCACACACCGAGAAGAGGTGTGCAAAAGATGTGGGGAGGGAAGCCGGCACACTTGAAGTTGCTACGCTTTGTGGATTGTGGTATAAAGGTGTGGAAGTGCAGGGAAGTAAGACCACTAGTCTGGTATTGGAAATATATATACTGAGAAACTGAGACTGAATAAAAATACAGAGAATCTGCTAACTCAGTGTCATTGTTCTTTAAGCTCAGATGGTACCTGGCAGTTTGGGATAACTCCATTACCTGTGTAGTGCGTTTTCTTTGTCTAATTTCCAAGCGTGTAGTGTGACATAACTGTCCTTTTCCACTACATTGTAACTAAACTAGCAGTGCTTAATTAGTAGTTTTAGGATACCCCTATAAAATAACAGTATTTTTCAGAAACACTAAAACACTAAAGTATTGCCATTATCAGAATAATGATTTGGACCATGGTTGTAGAATCCTTTTTTACATTGTAAATATAGTATCCTGTTAAACTACAGTAGAAATTCATTTGGGTTTGTTTAAAATGGTGGGTTTGGTCAACTTTGGGAGCACAGTATCTTTAATATAACTTGGGGTTTCTTTTTTGGGGTGATGGTGAGAACCTATGCCCCAACCATCAGGTTGCAGCTGGATGAGTGGAGTGAAGCAGCATGGGAAATGGAGTGTTTGCACATAGTGAGCTAGGATCTTCTTTGTTGCGTATCACGCACACATACGCTTAGCGCAGTTTTTGGCACAATTGCTAACACATCATTATTTTATTTACATAGTCACTCCAGTACTTGATATTTAGCCCTGCATAAAGCACATGGCCAGTGTAAGCCCTTTTTTTCAATGCCTCCTGACTTTAAAGAAATGCACCATTATAAACAGGTTCTAATAATTTTACATAAATAATGTGTCCTCTCTGCAAAGGGGCTAGGGTTACCAACTTTCCAGTTTTTCAAAACCAGCCACTACACGATCCCGTTGCTCACTTCCCCCCACCCCAGTTGCTCACTCCCCTCCAAAGTCATTCACTCTTCCCCCTACTAGGACTCCTCTACTACCTGAACAGTTGGGATGGGTGGTGCTGGCATGGAGCCTGCCAGCCTGGCCAATTGGGCCATGGTTGGGGGTTGGGGGGCCGTTCCCTGGAGCAATGGGCCAGAGAGAGGGCCTGCTGAGAAAGCAGGATGAGCTGCCACAGGAAGTGAGCCCAACCACTGGCCCTGATCCTCAAATGCCACATGCTGTCAGGATCCCTCCTTCTCCAACAGCAGCTGCTCCTCCTGCCCACCCAGCGGTTAGTGCAGTTCCTGGACCTTTTGGTGCTATAACACCGCTGGACACTGCACAAGTCCCCTTTCAACTGAACTTTCCAGTCAAGAACCAGACACCTGGCAACCTTGAGAGAGACCCATTGATAATCTTGGACCATTTACATTTTTGCCCTGGTTGCTTCAACAGTATAGCTATCGAATGAGGCTGGAGCACCAATTTGTCACTGGCAATTAAAACATCTTACTTGTGCTGGCAAAGCATAGTTTTATGTCTCTGGAAGACCGAATGAGCAACTACGACTAATGTTTTGCTCATTAGCTGGTAAGTGGAGGCCATTCCAGGCAGCAATGTAGGCTTCAACTCCAGCTGCTGTTTTTAATGTTGCAGAAAGCTCTCTGCAGTTCATTAAATTCAACTTCGGGCAATTGCAAAAACTGCTGGCTAATTATTTCTTTTTCTTTCCCCTTAAGTCTAACCTCGTGTCACCATCATCCCCCAGCAGGCTGGAGCCACACGGTTTTCTGCCTTACTTCTTTCTTGGGGAACTTAAAAACAAATGCTATGGGGAGGAGCTCAGTGAAAATGCTTTAAAAGACTTTTGCTATATTTGCCAGAACTTTATTTTAACTCTTTTCTCCTAATTCCTCATTAGGAAATATGGCTTGTTGCACATGGCAGCAGTTCTGAGTGTGTACTCCAGACAGCCCTGGCCTCTATTGATCACTAGTAGCACTGCATAGGAATACAGCAGGGATGCTGATCTGTTGTCATTTATATGCTAAATCCTTCCTGCTCAAGAGACCACAAGGTACCTAAACAGGATCCTGATAAGGAAATGAGTGAAAGGAAGATTGGCCTTTGGAGGGGAATCCAGCCCTATGAGTGCTCAGTTGTGCTTGTGCAGTATGGAGGGAGGGAAGGCAGGGTAGAGCAGTGGGAGATGAAAGGGAGAGAGACTTGTTGAAAGACAGGAAAGGGGAGTTGGGAGGAAAAAGGGGAATTAAAAAGGAAAGCAACAGGGAAGGGGCATTAGAAAAAAAAATTACTAGAAAAACTCCCTTGAAGGCATCTGAGTAAGTGAAAAATGAATCGATGAAGAAATTAGAAAAGCAGAACGAGTTGAATGACAGAAAACAACAAATGGTCTGGTAGCACTTTATAGACTAAAAAAACATGTAGATGGTATCATGAGCTTTTGTGGGCACAGTCCACTTCTTCAGATGACCAGAGTTATGAGTTTAGGATGTGCACACCCAAAATAAATAAGAGAGGGGAATGGGAGGGAAGAAAAGAAAGGGGGGTGGGAGTCAGAGAGCAGAGGGAATCAGTAAGTATCTGAAGATTAGGTAGTTAAAATAAGCCAATAAGAATCAAAGTTAATAGATAGAATTCTTCCTGGCATGGGAGTAATGGGAGTTTGCACCTTCAATGGCTGTTAAGTTGGCAGTGTCCCAACCAACTTTCATCATGATTGAGTCCATTAGCATGTGAATTGAATTTGCAGATGAACTCTAATGCCAATGCTTCCCTGTAGATCTGGCTTGTAGAACTGGTTTGTGACAAGACAGCTACCTAGAGATCTTTTACAGCTGTGGTTCTCAACTGGTGGTCCATGGTGACTTTTTCCATGGTCCACAGGAACATTGTCCAAAGTCACACGGTGTGAGCAGGTGCAGCCGTTAGGCTGTTTTACACCATGTTCACAAGCATGCGGTGCGTCATCCATAGCGTTACCTAGGATGCAACTGCGTTGTGTTGCCAGTAACTTTCATCTGAAGCTCTGAGCATCAGTGTAGCTGCTGCCGTCATGCTGAGCGGTTGCTGTGTCGTTTGTCCTGTTCTACTTGTGCTGTTTTACAGGTGTGGTGTAGTTTGTTTATAATGTCAACAACAGGAAGAAATGTCAAGCGCAATTATTCGGAGGACTACATCAAATTCGGCTTCACTTGTCAAGAAAAAGAAGGCATGGATTTGCCACAATGTGTTATTTGTTTCAAAGTCTTGGGGAATGACTCAATGAAGCCAGGTAAGCTGAAACTCCATCTCAAAAAGGGTCACCCCAACTTGTTGCAAAAGGATGAAGATTATCAGGTCTGAAATGGCAGTGCCTCGACTCAACAAGTGCATTCTACAATAAGACAAGCAATGCAGTGCGTGCTTCCAACATTGTTGCATACAAAGTTGCACAGGCCAAGAAGCCTCATACCATTGTAGAGCAACTTGTGCTCCCCTGTGCAAAAGAGATGGTGCAGCTTATTGTTGGAGGGGAAGCAGCAAGAAAGCTGAATGGTATATCTGTCTCTAACGACACAGTATTGAGACTGGTAAATGAGATATCACAGAACATCAGTGAACAAGTTGTGGATGAAATAAAGAAGTCTCCGTTGTTTGCCATACAATTGGATGAATCGACCGACATCGCATTGTGCTCTCAGCTATTGGTGTTCGCACGATACATGGTTGAGGGAGACTTCAAAGATGAGTTTCTTTTTTGTAAGACTCTTGATACCACCACAAAGGCTCAGGATGTGATGGAAATTGTTAACAATTTCTTTGAAGTACATGGTCTGGATTGGGTAAATCTTGTGGGTGTCACCACTGATGATGCACCTGTTATGCTGGGCTCAAGATCGGGCTTCCAAATGCTGGTGAAACAGCGCCCTCCAATGGTAACCAGAGTTAATTGCTTCATTCATAGGGAAGTTTTGGTGTAAAAAGCATTGCCTGATCAACTGAACGCCGTTTCCAAAGGGTTGATGAAAGTGGTGAATCACATCAAATCGTCGGCTCTGAACACCAGACTGTTCAAAAGATTTTGCCTGGACATGGGTTCCGACGACTTTGATGTGTTGCTGTTCTACACTTCTGTAGGGTGGTTGTCAGCAGGGAACATACTCAACAGAGTTTTTCAATTGAGAGAGGAGTTGGATTTATTTCTTCAGGCTCAAGGGAAAGAGGAATTCCAAAATGTGCTGATGCAGTCAAATTTAGAACTTACGTATCTTGTCGATATTTTTGAAATCTTGAACAAACTGAATCTTTAGCTGCAAGGGAATGGTGCAAATCTATTCTCTCACCAAAGCATCATCAAGGCTTTCTTGACAAATTGGAACTCTGGATCCAAGAGTTGAAGGCAATAATTTGGTTCAATTTCCATATTTGGATGCCATGCTCAGGGAAAAGGAAACCATTTGGATGCAAATTCTCAATCATTTACAGAACCTATGAGACGAATTCCAACAATACTTTCCAGAGGTGGACAGGACAAGGGATGGATTATCATTCATCAGGAATCCATTTACAACAGATGATCTGCAGGAGGAATTCTTGGGTCTGAAAAATGATTTTGCGGCTCAAGATGTGTACCAGCAGTCTACCATAGAGAAATTTTGGGTCAGCGTGACCAGGAGTTACCCAAATCTGTCAGCATACGCAGTCAGATTTCTTTTGCCATTTGTATCAACTTATATGTGTGAGATTGGATTTTCGTGTTTGTTTCACGTTAAGTCCAAACAGAGGAATCGGCTTGCAGTGGAAAGCGATATTCATTGTGCATTATCAAGTACCACTCCAAACATCGAAAAGCTTGTCAATGAGAAGAGAATCCAAAAAACTGTTAGTTAGAAAAAAGTTTCAAACCAAAATGTTCATTGTCTGCTCTTTATCATGTCTCAAAAAGGAGGTGGTCCACAAAAATTTTTTGATTGGCCTGGTGGTCCGTGGACTGAAACGTGTTGAGAACCACTGTTTTAACAGGAGATGTGGAAGATTGAAGTGCTCCCAAATAGGTTTCTGTATGTTCCCTTTATGTATATCTTGTGTCCATTGATTCTTTTCCACAGAGACTGTCCAGTTTGTCCAATATATATAGCAGTAGGGCACTGCTGGCATTTGATGGCATAGATCAAATTACTGGATGTGCAGCCAAATGACCTTTTGATTTGCTGGCTTATGTTGTCGGCTCCAGTGATGAATTCGCCAGTATAGATATGTGGGCAGAGTTAACATCATTTTTGTTTGCAGGGCTGGGTTCCTGGAAGCTTATGATGTGGTTGTGTGGCATGGTTGCCAGAAAGAATTTGTTTCAGGTTGGGGGGTTGTCTGTAAGCAAGAACAGGCTTTTCTCCCAAGGCCTCTGAGAGTGAGGGATCATTTCCCCAGATGGGTTGTGGATTGTGTATAATGTGTTGGAGGGGTCTGAGTTGTGGACTATAGGTAATAACAAGAGGAGTTCTGTTATTTTCTCTTTTGGGTCTGTCTTGAAGTAGTTCATGTCTGGGTACTTTTTTGGCTCTGTCAATTTGTTTTTTTCACTTCTCCAGGTGGATATTTCAGTTTTAGGAACGCCCTCGAAAGATCTTATAGGTGATTGTCTCTGTCTGTGGGGTCGGAGGAAATCTGGTTGTATTTTTGAGCTTGGCTGTATACAATCGACTGAGAAATGTGTCGGAAATGGAAGTGGGAGGCATGAAGGTAAGTGTAGCGGTCAGTGAGTTTCTGATATAGGGTGGTAGAAATTTGTCCATTATTTAACTGTACTGTAGTGTCCAGGAAGTGGATTTCTCACGTGGACTGGTCCAGTCTGAGGTTGATGGTGGGGTGGAAGTTGTAGAAATTCTTGTGGAATTCTTCAAGAGTGTCTTTTCCGTGGGTCCATATGCTGAAGATGTCATCTATGGTAGCATAAGTAAAGTAGGGCTGTTAGGGGGCAAGAGCTGAGGAAACATTGTTCAAGGTCAGCCATAAAGATGTTGTCATATTGTGGTACCATGCAAGTGCCCATGGCTGTGCCGCTGACTTGGAGATAGAAATTGTCTCCGAATTAGAAGTAGTTGTGAGTAAGGACAAAGTCACAGAGCTTTGTAATCAGTTGTGCAGTGCTGTTATTGGGGATAGTGTTCTTGATGGCCTATAATCTATCTTCATGTGGAATGTTGGTGTAAAGGGCTTCTACATCCATGGTGGCCAGGATGGTATTTTCAGGAAGATTACTTGATATTTTGAAATTTCCTCAGGAAGTCAATGGTATTGTGGGTTTTTTTGATCTGAGGAAGTGGGTCTGGCCCACGAAAGCTCATCATCTAATAAACCATCTTGTTAGTCTTTAAAGTGCTACATTGTCCTGCATTTTGGTATTGTGGGGGTAGCTAGGAGTGCTGGTAGCGTAGAGTCTGAGGAAGGAATTGATATAGACAGATAATCCTGTGGTGAGTGTGCCAATGCGTGAGATGATGGGCCATCTGGGATTACCAAATTTGTGTATTTTGGGTAGCAGATAGAAAGTTCCTGGTCAGGGATTAGGGAGGGTGTTAGTGTAAATTGATTCCTGAGCAGCATCAGGGAGTTCCATGGGCAGTTTTTTCATGGGTTTTTCTGGTATTCCTTAGTGGGATCACAGGAGAGAGGCCTGTAGAATCTGGTATTGGTGAGTTGTCTGTTCGCCTCCTGTTCATAATCTGTCCTATTCATGATGACTATAGCACCTCCTTTGTCGGCCTCATGTGTCGGCTTCATAACTCTGGTCATCTGAAGAAGTGGGCTGTGCCCACGAAAGCTCATGATACCATCTACATGTTTTGTTAGTTTATGAAGTGCTACCAGACCATTTGTTGTTGTTTTTTTTTCTGTAACAGACTAACTCGGCTACTCCCTGAAGCTTTTGAATGAAGTAGAAAGGAGTGGATATGAGGAACAGTGACAATGAAATTTAGTTATATACTTGATCACATAATTTCTGTAACCAAACCATTGTCATGGTGGATAGACAACTACATATTTAAAAAAAAAAGCAGGAGAGAGAAATAGGGTTGCCACGTGTCCGGTGTTGAACCAGACAGTCCATTATTTTCACCTCTTGTCTGGTGGTAAAAAATTCAGAAAATATTGGACACCTAAAGTGTCCAGAATTTTCTGTTTTTTTTGTTTTTTGTTTTCCCCCGGCCAGGAGGTGAAAATCCCGGGCTGTCCGGCTCAATACGGAGGCAGTCTGGCAACCCTAGTGCTTACCGAGGAGCTGTCCAGCCCGCTGCAGGGAGGCAAGATGGTGGGTGGCCTCCAGCAGCCTATTAGAGCCAAAATGCCTCACCACATGTTTAATAAAGGGGCCATGGTGTTTTGGGGGTTTTTTTTTTTTCTTAACTTCTCTTGGGGTTCTTTTTTTTTTCTTCCCCCCACCCCCCTCAACAAACTTCCTGGCATGTTTTTTGTTGTTGTTTGGTATTTTTTCTGAAACCATCTGGCAACCCTAGAGAGACGTATTCTAAAATATTACTTTATGCTGTGAAATATTGCAGTTAGGAGAATGGGAGGCACAGTTGGTGCAAAGAAAGGCCCATCAAAGAAAGGCCCATTGTGGATGGCCACTGCAGCTATCGTTGGGGAAAGCAGGCCCTGCCCCATCCCTCTCCTGAGGTCCCACCCCTTGCCACAGGGAAGGGAAGAGAGAGCAGGAGGTGAGAGCGCATAACTAGGCACGGCACTACGGCAAGGTGAGCAAGGCAGATGCCTTGGGCCCTGCGCTTTTGGGGCCCCATGCTGCTGATATTCACCATCCACGAGCTGGGGCCGGGGCCCCACTCCCAACATCCTGCCTTGGGCCCCGCAAACCGTTTGGCCAGGCCTATGCACAACCCAGCTTCCCAATGCTCCTGGACCATGGGAGGGAAGAGATCACGTGGCCAGGGCCTCCCCAGCCCCCAGAGCTTGGGGAGGGCAGAGGGTGTGTAGCTCCACCTTCTCTGTCTCCAGGGCATGAGAAGGGCAGGTGCTGGGGGCAGAATGAGGGCAGGACCATGCCTGGTGGTATGGGAAGGCAAAGCCTGCCCCTACCTCGGCTACTGGGTGCCCATGAACGGCCTCCCACAAACAGAATGGAGAAGCTCCTGAGATTGACATGTTCCTTCCCACCCCCACCCATGTCCTACTGTGAATGGGCACTGCAGTGTTTCTGTGATTATTAGCCAAGTATTAATATAATTGTATGGGGCTGAATGTGGTGGTTTTTTGCAACAAGTTAGTCACAGTGATTGCCTGTGTGCTCTTCAGTGCCCTCTCTCATCTAGTCTGTCTCTCTTATGGAAACTAAGAGAAAAGCTATTGTCATGCAGTCCTGTAGCGTCCTGCACCGAGCTGTATGATTATACGGCAGTTTACTGAATTTGTAGTGCATGCGGGGTTCTTTCTGGATGGAAAATGCTGTTTAATTATAAAATACACTCTGTTATTTGTTAAAACAGCAATGGGTTTAAAGACAATAGTAGTAGTTTAAGTAGAGGCTGCATACCTTTTACTGTGCAGTCAATAAAAATGTGTACGTCCTTTTGCAAGGAAGATAGTTGCAATGGACTATTGTCAATCTAGTCTCTCACTAACCTGCTCTGTGATTTTTAGGTTACATCCATTTATTACTTTCTGCCTCGGATTACCCATGTCTCTCATTTTGCCTAATTTCTGAAAAAAATGTTTATTGGGGTATTGACAAAAAGGGGTGAAATGGCCTGTTGTAAGTATTTTGAACTATAACAAATTCTTTTTCATAAACTGGATGCTGAAAACTGTACTGTGTTTTTTTTTTTTTTTTTTTTTTTAATTTTCCCCTTCAGGAATCCCATGTGTTTTTTGGAGCGACTGTTTTAAAACTAGTTAACTGATGAGAAAAAAATCAAGGTTGTGTGTGTGTGTGTGTGTGTGTGTGTGTGTGTGTGAGAGGAATATCTGTTGAAGTAGAGACTAAAGACTGAAATATAGGATGGTTCTGGCAAGGTATAAGTATGTAAATGCATTATCAATATTTAAACATGGCTTATGTTATATTCAGAACTTTTCAAATGGTAGTCACCTGTTTAAGAAGCATTGATGTAACTGAAAGCAGAATTTTGTGTTTTAGCAGATGCTCAAAAAGAGGAAGTTTGAATGCAAATGCATTTATAAGCTACAATCTTGTTACTAGGAAAAAAAGCCCATAATTTGGTTGTAGAACAGCTTTAATTATAGGTCTGTATTCTTAAACATCACTGTAGTGTGTGTAAATATTTGGAGGGCTTGCGTATCCCTAGTATTTTATGGTACTCTTTATGTCAGCAGAAGTGCTAATGTTGCCAGTATAATTACTGGCCAAAGAAGCCACCTCAAGTTCTGCATTTCTCTAGCACACAGGGCCTTTGTGTTTCAGGTGAGTGCAAACATTGGAGAGATGAGCTGTATTTTTGTTTGTTTTTTTGTTAGGGGAGGAATGTTGGGGTTGGAACTTTATAAAGAGTGGCTTGCTTATGATGAGTGTTCATAGGGGCTCATTACTGCAAGCGATTGATGTGATATAAAGCCTCACCTCTCAACAGTTGGCTTGATTCCCATCCAGAATGCATATGACTGAACAAATGGAATAGCTGAGGGCTCTGTTGTCTATATAAAATGCATATGTGGTTTCTCCTCTGTTCCTAATGCCTCCTTTCACAAAAGCAACAAGCACTGTAGTTTGCATCCATGTGTTAGCAGACTCCATGGAAAAGCTAATGATCAGATACAGGGGCATGAATTCCTTAGCACTCACAAGCCCTAAGACGGAAGTGTGATCTCTAAGTCATCACTGAGGTATTCCAACAGCCTAGTGCATGGAAGTTTCTGTTGCCACAACTGTGCATGTTCCATGGATAAAAATAGTACTTCTCTCTGAGTCTGTATGCCATCCTTAATGAGCATTTAACTTACGTCACACAATTACATTAGAACACACTGTCTTGCAGTGATTTCTGTTTTCTAATTCTAATTGATGGAGGCAAATGGAGTTTTTCTTTTATCATATCTATCTTTTATGTCTTATTAAGATATAGTCTGATGAGTGAAATAATCATCAGGACATCTGTGTAAAATACAGATATGAAAAAGAAATGAGCTTGAATGTGAACATGTGTTAGTTATCGCAGTCCTGAACCCTGGATAGAAGGGGGGGAGAGGGGAGTCACATCCAAGTTTCTAATTTACCACACTAAGCTAAGGAAACGTAAAACTACATGCTGGGACAATAACAGGCTCTAACAGCATACAGTGGTTGTTATTTATTGTTTGTATTGCAATTCCAAAATGAGGGAGTGTCCCACTGTGCTGAGCATTGCGTGAACATAAGGGGCAGTCCTTAATATAGATGGCATGTAGATGGTTCCCCACCCCTGGGATATAGTGTACTTGGACATTCTGAAAGCTTTTGACAGGGTCCCTTATCAAAGGCTCTTAAGCAAAGTAAGCAGTCAGGGATCACTAACTAGTGAAGAGACCGAAACCAAAAGATAGGACTAAATGGTCAGTGTTTACACTGCAAAGAGATAAATTGTGGTATCCCCCCAAGATCTGCCTCTGAACCAGTGCTGTTTAATATATTCATAAAGGTCTCTAAAAACATCACCTCAAAGTACAGTGACAGTCAAAAAGCTAGCACTATAAGGAACCATTAGGAAAGGGATAGTTAATAGAACAGAAAATATAATGCCATTTTGTATACATCCTGAGCATGCTCACACCTTGAATTCTGAGGGCTTTTGTGGTTACCCCACTTCAAAAACATATATTAGAATTATAAAAGACATTAAGATGACCGACAAATGATTAAAGGTATGGAACAGAGTAAAATGAGTAAAGATTACAAAGACTGGGACTTTTCTATTTGGGAAAGAGATGATTCGGGTACCTCTACACTGCAGAGGAAGATTGAAGCTGCCACTGTCAATCTTACAGGGTTCAAATTAGCCGTTGAGTTAAGACAGCTAATTCGAACTGAGAGGGGTGCTCCTGTCGATGCCAGAAACCCTCATTTTGCAAGAGTAAGTGAAGTCAAAGGAAGAGTGTTCTTCCTTTGAGTTCCTACTATGAAGACAGTGCCAAAAGTCGAGTTACGCAACTTCAGCTATGAAGTAACTTATCTTAATTCAACTTTGTAACTTAGTGTAAACATATCCTAAGAGTAGATATGATAGAGGTCTATATAATTTTTAGAGGGAATTTTACAGCTTCATATGAGGAGGGAATGGAAGGAGTATCCATTTTCTAATATGAACAGGTAAACTGAAAGCAAAGTTGCGTTTCTGAAATATCTGGCAGGAGGACATTTATATCTTTTAAAGCTATTCTGGGCACCCTACTTATTATATTTTTTGAAGTGATATTCTTAGAAATAGATTAAGCCTAATTCAAGAAATGTGCATAAGTGGTTCTTAAATGCAGTCAGCTTTGATGACCAGAGTCTGTGGCACTCAAAAGAGTGACTTTGTAATGTAATTATTTTGCTCTTCATAGGGCCTGGACTTTTAAAGCTCCTGTCAATACTAATTTTGGAGAAAAATTGTCATCAGTTGTTATTGTTCTCCTCTAGAGCATTTCTCCATCTCGCCCACTTTTGATCTAGCAATTTCCTGCCCAGAAACTATGTGAAGTTCTGGAACTGCTGGTGAAGACAGGTAGGGAAGTGAATGAGAGAGTGTTCTCACTGTTTTCAGTGAAATGATTAGTTCACAAATGTTGTTTGAGATTATTTTAAAGGATGTTAATCCTATTTGAAGAAATCCTACATAAACATTTTGTCCATTGCAGATTGTGTAATACATATTTTGTAAAGATTTACAAACATCAGCTGAAAAAGGTACCTGCTGTTCAAGAATACGGTGTCATTTTTAGAGGCAGGTTTCAGAGCTAGATGTCTCATTGACCATGTCTGGTATGGCAAGGTCCTATGTTCCACTTACTTTATTCTACAAAATATTTACCAGAGTATATGAAAATTGGCATAACAAAACATTAATACTCAGCAAATACAGCTGAATAAGTGGGTTATGCCCACGAAAGCTCCTGTTACTATCTATATTTTTTGGTTAGTCTCTAAGGAGCTACCGGACCATTCCTTATTTTTTAACATATGGAACAGTAAATGGCAGATTCTAGTTTTATAGAACAGATGCTTTTTAATAAAATAGGAGTGCCTGTAGGAGGGGAAGAGGAGGTATTTACCTGTAACTAGATGTTCTTCAAGATGTGTGGTCCCTATTTGTATTCCAAAGGAGGGTGTACATGCGCATCATGCATAGGAGCTAGAAGTTTTTCAGCCACAGTGTCCATTGATTTGTACGGTTGTCTTACAATCACCACATGCTCAATGTAAGGTTATAAGAAGCCATGCAGGGTGACACACCCTCAAGTCCCCCTCTTACCACTGCATAGAGAGTCTGCAGAAGAGGGGAAAGTGTGTGGATATTGGAATACAAATGAAGATCACACATCTTGAAGAACCTCCTGTTACAGGGTAAGTAATCTCCTCCTCTTCTGCAGGTGATGGTCCCTATATCATGTATTTAAAATGTGTCTGAATATGAAGCAATGATCAACTCACAGGGGGGTGTGAGGATGTGATGGGTAAGGCCTGCTACAAGCTGATGCATCCTAAAGTCATATTGATGACATTGTGTGCTGTGAAAGCATGGACAGAGGGCCCAATTGCTGCCCAGCCAGTCTGGTGCTAGGGCTCATCTGCCAGGGAGGCGGAGGTGGTTGCATACATTAATGTGGAGTTTTCAGTGATCCTGCCTCTGTGGTGTGGAGTTGGATTGTGTGCACATAGCAGTACGTAATGCACTTAGCGATCCAACAGGATACACATTGTGAGGAAAAGGCTGGATTTCTTGAGCATTCTGCAATGGCTATGAAGAAGCATGGGGAGGTATGAAATGCAGGAGTCCTGTCCAAGTAGAAGGCTAGTGCCCTGTGGATGTCCAGAAATGCAGCATCCTGTCTACGGTTTTGGATGGAAGACTGGGAGGCAGATGGACAGGTTGAGATGAAACTCTGAGACAACCTTTGGGAGGAACTTAGGATGAAGGCACAGCAAAACCTTATCGTTATAGAAAACTGTATACATAGGGTCACCAATTTATTTAGCTGCTGGGCAGAAGTGATGGCTATCAGGAAGAGGACCTTCATGGATATGTGGGCAAGGAAACATGTAGCTAGTTGTTCAAATGGAGACTGGGTGAAGGTAGAGGTCCCATGGGGGAAGCAGTTCATCAGTCCCCTTAGGAATCAGGTAGTGATAGGCTGGGGAAAGACCAATTGACCATCCATGGGAGGGCGGAAGGTATGGAGTTTTATGAGGTGGACATAGCTCAAGCTGAGTGTGAGGCCTGAGTTCTTGAGTGCTAGGAAGTAGTCTAGGATGATGGACATGAAGGGGAAGTGGTGATTTTTGCACCCAGGAGGTGTTTTCAAGTATATCCCGCAAAATATACTGATTTACAGCATAGCATAGACAAAATCATTTAAAAACAGGCACATGAAAATTATTGTGTTTATATTTATTGTCAGCAATACATCAGTTATGTAAAAATAACCCATATGAAAATGTAAGACTTGTTACATTTTCACATGCCATCTATATTAACTGAATAAAGCTTAGTGACAATATACACAAATTTGCAGTAGTTGTACGTAAACATTTTGTGCATTAAAAAAGAATATACATAATTTAAAAAATAAAAATGCATTACACAATTTACAAATTAATATTAACCCAAAAAAGTAAACATTCCTCAGACAGCTGCCTCCTTATTCTACAAAATAAATATTCAAGTAAATTAAGTTAGGCAAAATAAACTCTTAACTTGCGCGAGAACGATAAAAGTAAAAGAAGATTTCAGTTTCATCCAAGTTATATTTTACAGTGATTTATACTGAGATTTAAGTGGGTCTTTTCAGATTACTATATTGAAAATTAGACTTTATTACACTTTGGTGCAGAAAGGGAATTTTAAAATGGGTGCATTGTAGTAAGTATTAAAAAAAAAAAAGCTTGTGCAGTATCAGCAAAGCTTTTAAAAGAAACAGCTCCAGGACTCAAAGCAGACACAGTAATCTAGAAATTACAGACTTTTAAAGTAAATTACGAACCACCACACCAACAATGTCTACATAGCTATTTGCTAAATAAATTTAGATCATTGGAAACATTACTTGATCACTGAAACATTACTTTCACAAACTAACAATCTACAGTAGTGGCTGCTTTAGGCACTGGATTTGTAGAAGCACTCTGGTTATTAAAGCAAATTAGTCTTCATTGTATACAATACTTATTTTTTTTTTTTTACTGTTTCAGAATAATAGGGCTTGGCCACCTTTTTATATCTTTTAGAGTTATAGACTTAAACTCTCCCCATATCCTAAACTATTTTTAAAGGTTGCCTTTTTTTTTCTAAGGAACAGGCTATTCTGGCTCCAGATTTACAAAATTTAATATAATTGTAGATCTGTACTTTATGGATTGTAAAAGCCAAACACCTATTCTTTGTTTTTATCAATAGTAGTTTTGGTTAAGGAGAAACAGATGATAAACTTTAATTGGAAATCAATTGTGAAATTTTGTGTGTCCAGGTCAAACAGCCTTCATGGAGAGTGTTACAGTGGCGCCTCCTACTAAAAGATTAACCCCTTAATTAATTAATAATGGTAAATTGCTGACAATTAAAGAACATTCCTCACTTATCCCCATGGAGAGAGGCAATCTCCATTAATTTATCTATCTCCTAGAACTGTACGGGACCTTGAAAGGTCATCAAGTCCAGTCCCCTGCCATCACAGCAGGACCAAGTACCATCCCTGACAAATTTTTGCCCCAAAATCCCTAAATGGCCTCCACAAGGATTGAACTCATAACCTTGGGTTTAACAGGCCAATGCTCAAACCACTGAGCTATCCCTCCCATGTTAGCCTAAAACAATTCAATATGCAGAAATGGGTTTTCAAAGGTAATTAATCCATGACCAAGTTTCCACATCTTATTTTTGAAGTTTTAAATTTTTTTGTGCAATTTGATAACTTTCCCACAGTCCATTTTTTGTGCATGTCTGATAAAGTAGGAACTAACTTTTTATTGTTTCTCACTCAAACACTTCAAGGAACTTAACTTTGTACATACAAGTTGTTTTTTTTTCACTCTAGGGCTATATGTAATTATGTAAGATTAAGGCCTCAATCCTGAAACTTGTATGTAAGTGAACTGCTGCAGCAGCAAGGAGTCATACTGAGTTCTGTGGTGAGGCAGTTTTCACTATCTACTGTCAAATTGCAGGATTGGGGTGTGATAGTGAATCTGCACAAATGACTACTAGAAATTGACATACACTCAACTGGTCTTGTTACCTATGCATTAGGAGAAGATCATAGTGTAATATCAAAACAGTGGTATTACCATATTCTACTTTTGATTTTTGAACAAAACACACAGATTTCAATGACAACTGAACATTGAATAAGCACTTATGCCACCCACTGATTTCAGTAGACACACAAGCCAGCCCAAAGTTGGTAAAGTATATGTATATAGTTTTATTGGCTGTACAAAAAACTGGTGAATGGTGGTAGTGATGCTCAGGAATGGTTGAGAGTATTAAAGTCCTGAGAAACCAATACCTAACTTTACACAACATTTGTTTTGAAAGGTGTTGTGATAAGGTCTTGTCATTGTATTGCTTGGTTTCCGTTTAGGTTACACTTAAAAGCCTCAGGTCATGAATCCTGTCTGTGACACATGTGTCGATACACTGGCAATACAACAGGCTTCATTTTGGAAGCATAACAATCTATTGGGCTAGAAAAGATTAAGATGCAAAGAAATTAGTGGCAATGAGCTGCTATACTGCCACAGTTATCAGAGGGTGTGTCTACACTATAGAGAACGATCAAAGCTGCTGTTGTCCATCTTTCAGAGTTTGCATTAGTGGGTCTAGTTAAGACAGCTAATTCGAAGTTTCTCCTGTCGATGCCAATAGTCCTGCTTCCATGAGTAAGGGAAGTCGAAGGGAGACTGTTCTCCCTTCGACTTCCTGCAGTGTGGACAGTACCAAAAGTCAAGTTAAGGTATTTTGATTTCAGCTACCTAATTAACATAGCTGAAGTTGCACAGCTTAATTCGATCTTGACCCGTAGTGTACACATACTCTGTTTAGTGAGGAAAATATTTTGATAGCTTTCATTAACCAGTACTTTTAATGAATATAATACTGAATAATGGAAGATTACAGCCAGTGCCCCTAATTAAAGAGAACAAGGGCAAGTTTTGCACTGGTAGCTACATTGGCAATTATTTGATTAGGGAGAGGAAAATAAGCAACTTTTCTTTTCCTAGCTGAACAAATAATCAGAATATTTCACTCAAGATGAGAGAGGGCAACCACTTTTCTTTTTTTTAACAAAGTTAACAAATATAAAAAATCTAGTCATAAACAGCCTTCAAAGTACAATTAGAAACCAACCGGAGAATCTACATTTGTATAAGTAGATGGGACAAGAAACTAGACACTTATATTACTGCCATGATGTAGACTACAAAATGGCTGTGGTGAGGAGAAACAGTGTATACAGTACATGTATTAGCTGATTCCATCCAGTCACAGTCCAAACTGAACTCTACTCTCTTCAGGATTCAAGAACATAAATGCCTATGCGACACTCCTGGCACAAGATGCATCATCATCCTTTTGAAAAGAGGCAGTTTCTATGGCAATACTAGTTAAGTGCATATCATGCTGCACTAATATAGTGCAAAAATTTGCCTTACATGTAGCAAAAAAAGATGCAGGCAACAGTTTGAGAGTTAGAGAAAGTAGAAACATATTGTAACATTTACACCAGGTATTCATTTTTTCCAGGCAGTAACCACTATAAAATACTGAATCTGAGGATGTGTTTCCTTCCTAGATACTTGTGCATATGACACTTTGGAGTGATAATAGAACAGAGTCTAGCAAGAGAGTCTTTGCCCTCTGAAATGCAGATTAACACAAGCTACCATCAAATTGCCAAGATGCTGAATTTGTTCAATCTTCTCAGTTAACATCTTATTAAGCACTAAAATGTTCTTTAACAAGTATATTATTGGACAGAATAATACATATGCGTCAACTGAGTATATAAGTTATGCTTGACTATAAAGAGTTATGGATAGCTGGATACAAACTCTTCATGCTCACTGACTATACTTGGTTAATGGTGCAGGTAAGTCTGACATCAGGGCTCTCAACTGAATACTAACTCAGCCACAGTGGTTTGGAGACTGAAGTGATTGACAGTTTCAAAAAAGAAAAAAAAAACGTATTTCCAGTTGGCCAGAATTCTCTGTGCTCGTGGTTTAGAATAAAGCAATGCCTTGAATATCCATGGCCATTATGAAAACTATTGTTCTTTGTTTTACAGCACGGTTCTTAAAAAACAAACGATGTCTAAAATCCACTCCGTAGCATGCCCTTGTGCCTCTGGACACTCTCTGATTTCAAAACAGTAATGTAGAATCCAGTTGCAATGGAAAGTTATATTTTACATATCTGCATCTCCATCATAAGCCAGCGTTAAAGGTTTCAGTCGATTGTTCTGCCTTCTCTGGGGTTTCTTTGGCTTTTTGCTGAAATGATTAATTTAATAATGTTTTAAAAAAATAAATTATTTAACTTTAAAATGAATCCCACTCTATGAATAGTTCCTATACCACATTAGGCTTTTTTTTTTTCATTTACAAACTGGTTAGTTTATTTGTTGGTAAAATATGAGTATATAAATCCTGTTTCATCTGAAATAACACATTAAACATCCAAAAGCCACAGCCTCTTTAAATACCACATTTTTAGAGACAGGATGAAAGTTTGAATCTAGATTAGGTTTTGATTCTGACACATGATTGTAGTGAAACATGTATGTGATTGGAAATTTTGCATGATCATATTATGTTAAGAAATGACCTATATTTTGAACGGTGTTTTGCTCTGTGCAAAATGTTGGCGTTCTCACAACAAGTCTCATTCCAGCGGTAGATGTTATTCAGAACCGAATATCTTAATCTTCCCTGACATTTTAAGGGAGTTCAGATTTGAGGTTCTGGCCCATCACTGGTGCTATTCTTTTGTCATTAATCTGAACATGGTACCTGAAATTTATCATTTACATCTTGATGTAAATGCCTATTGCAGTACCTATACCTGTGTTTAGCAAGCAGTTTTTCGCTAGTGCATCTTGATACATCCTCCAAAATACATGTATTTGCAGCAGTGGATATATTAATTCTAAATGGTATCACCATATAGGGAGTATCTATGCTGCATGGTTACCCACCTTCTAGTCAGCGTTACCTTAGATTTTAATTTAGTAGTGGTTTACATCTGTGACGGCGCGTTGGGGTCCCCCGTCTCCTGCACCTCGAAATGGCACAAACAGACTGCACCAGCCGGTGGAATAGAGGAAGTTTATTGCCTCTCCAGGATACAGCACAGCACAGATGTAATCTGGTCACAGAGCTGGGCTAGGATGCCTCAGGCCCCCTTGAGATGGGGGAGACTGGGCCCCTAAACTCCAGCCCCTTTCCCTAGGCTGTCTCCTCCATGCTCCCAGACAGCCAGCAACTAACTAACTCTCTTCCAGCCCTGCCCCCCAGCCAGGGCAGCATTCCACCTTCCTTTGTTCCTCTCCATGGGGGGTGTCTGGCCACTGGTTTGCATAGTGACTCATCCTGTTTTGCTGGGTCATGGTACCCACGGCAGCCAGTGGGGGTTACCCCAGAGCCAGCAGCATAGAAACCAGCCAGGTACCCCCACTACGTCACAACATCCATTTGGCACAGGGGTAAATATCTACCAATTCAGGAGGCTCAAGTCCATTTTGTTTGTGAATTTGTATCTTAGATTAATATGTATAGCCCTAATTGTTAGCTTGTCTTGGGATACCCCATGAAGCTTTAAACCTATCTTATTTTACCCCATCCCCGCACTGCAGGACTCCTCAGACAGCTAGCTCTACCAGCTATGTAGTTGCTTTATGCCAACAGACTACTGTAATGAACTCACCACAGAGGCAAAAATCTGGCCCACAGCATGTGGAACAAACATATAGGAATATAACAACTCAGCCCCTGGTAAATTGATACATCCGCTTTTGGTTACAAAATTTAAGCACCCTGATATACCTCTTGGAACCATTCACAGGGAACCTCCATTAGATTAGCCTTACCTGGGTACTTTTTTGGGTTACAGCTCCACAAACAAAGCTGCTGGGATATTATTCTGGGTGTTAAGAGTGATTTTTAGTGGAAGCAAACAATGTCTCCAATGCAACCACCTTTATGTGCTCGCAGCTACTGAAGACATCTTTAATGGGGCTTATATCTGTAAAACAATATTTTTTCCAAGCCCCAAGAAAGTTGTTAACAAAATGGCAATGGCCATTAATCTCATTTGGGCCAAATCATATGCACCCAAATTCTGAAGGCTGTATATTTGACGTAGTTCTCATATCTGAATCAGATTCAGTGAAATGCTCAGTCCATGTGTCCCTTGTTTGTTAAGGAATAATTTAAAAAACTCACCAGGCTAGATAGATCATAGAAACAATAAAGATGAGTAAAACAAATGCGCCAGCAGCTACACCATAAACCCAGGTCTTCAGCCTCCCATCTAAAAAGAATGAATGTTAGTCGTTAGTTTACAGGTTAGTCTTGTTGCATTGTAAGCTAGAATAGGCTGCACAGGCAGCATTAAAGCTTAATATGTATAAATGTTATTAGATTACTTAATTTACAGGCTTGGTTAAATACACTCTCAGCCTTGTCAGCATGAACAGTAATAGAGCAGGTTTGGTTTGATTCACAAGTGAGCACTGCCTCTCACTGTGAGCAGGCCAGCCACCAAAAAGGCCCAGAATCTTGTTTACATTTTGCATTTTGTGTGAATTCATAGACTGGCTGCTTATCAGGACAAGAGCAGGTGGACATGGGAGAAACTGGGTGATATGAACCTGCTCAACTGAGATCACTGACAAATTACCAGCCTCTATTTATGGTGAAGGGTATTTTAAGTGTTACTCTCCTCACTCAGGAGAGATGGGAAATACTTTAAGTACAACTTTTAGTTTGGAAAAAATAATATATATGTTCTCACTTTCACATTGGTTTTTCTCTTTTTAAATGGCATTAGTGACCATACTTTGTTTTGAATATAACAGTTCTCTTTGCTGCATACCTAAATGTTGATCCTCTTATTTCTTCCTTTTAATTGCATTGTTGGAACATCTTCTTTCTTCCCTTTACCCCAGCTCTCCATACTTATTATTGGCCTATAGAACTAGTCTGCTGTTATCAATGGCTGTGTCCAGACTCAGGGGTTTTTTCGAAAAAAGTAGCCTTTTTTCAAAAAAACCTCACCTGCGTCTAGACTGCAGCCGCGTTCTTTCGAAATTAAATCGAAAAAACGTGGCTTTTCTTTCGATGGCGGTAAACCTCATTTCACGAGGAAGAACGCCTTCTTTCGAAAGTTCCTCTTTTGAAAGAAGGCGTTCTTCAATGTAAATAGGGCTTCTTCGAAAGAGAGCATCCAGACTCACTGGATGCTTTCTTTCGAAAAAGCAAGCCGCTTTTTCGAAAGTTCAACGTGCAGTCTAGACACTCTCTTTCGAAAGAGGCTCTTTCGAAAGAGGCTTGCAGTCTAGACATAGCCAATGATCTATCTGCACAGCTCATTTTCACATGCAGCTAATTACAAGGCATATCATATTACCTCTTTTGCCCGATGTCAAACAGGCTCTAACAGCCTCAACTGAACACCCCACTCATCTGTGGAAAAAGAGGGAGAAAGCTGCTCTGATCCTCTAGTGTGTTGTAGCTGAAAGCTCTAAATAAACCTTTCATAAGCTAGGGTACCCTGTTGTAGACCAAAAGTGTTGTTAATGCCTTGTCCCTTTTTAACTTCGGGGAAAGTTTGCAACTCCAGAAATGTGAAGGTGGAAGCTGAGCCTGCAAAGATTCCATGATCTGTTGAGCCCCAAGATGCATTTCAGAAAAGCTCAGAGAGAAGAAATTATTTATTTCTATTTTCTTTTTAAAAATACATTTGGGTTTGAACTATTTTGACACTGGGACTTTTTTTTTCTGAGCTAGGTCACCTGCCCCTACAATGAATCTAATATTTGAAAACAAATTCTTATGCAATAGGCCATGGGAATAGTGAGTGGCTTGTGGCTATCTTCAATGGGCTTATTTTGCCCTAAGACACATTACATCTTATACCACCCAATCACATTCATGTGAATTATTTTACAGACACAGGGTCAAATTGTGCCTTGAATATACCATATACACACCAGGACTGTCAGTAGTGTGGTATAAGATGTAATGTGTCTTCGGGCAAAATATGCCCATTGAGGATAGCCACAAGTCACTTACTGTTCCCATGGCATTGTTTTAAATTTCACACCAGCAAGTATTGGTGAAAATGAGGGCTTCAAACCAACTCTTTACAGTGTTTTGATAACATCACAGAATCAAGGATCTATTTCAATGCAGGCTTCCGGGGAACTTGTTACAGTTTAATAATGATAAACCTAGTCACACTAAGTTTGCCTTTTAAACTTGCCAGTAGCCTTCCATGCTGCTGCACAGGTAGGTATGCAGATTTTATACTACCTAACAACCCAGGGCCTGGTGCTGGTAGTCATCGGACTACTTGATTTAGACTAATTAATACAAAAACATTTTTGCTGGACTAATAAAATGGAATAACCTGAAGCAATGAAACAACTGATCCATTAAAGATGGACTAAGGCAGTAGATTTGCCCTGACTTATCCAGTATCGGAAGTGATAGCAATTCAGATTTCATTATGACTGAAGTGTTTAATGTCTTCCTTAAAGGGTTATTTATATTCAGCAAAGTGTAAGCAGCAGCAGCAGGGGGAATCACTCACAATTTCTGATATGTTTTTAATATACACCTAATACAAAAGTTCAAGTTCTATAATGTTAACTGGAAATTTGCAATAAAGTGCCTAAAATGATTCTTTCAGAACTAATGGGGTAATTTTCAGGGATGGGAGATTTATATAACTGTTTAACCAAAATTGGAACTGAATCAAATAAACCTGAATCTGACTCAGAATTCAAAATATGCTTGCTTTTTACATGTGCACCCTCTTTCCCTGATTTTCATCAAAAGTCGAATTTCCAAAACAACAAAGAATTTTTTTTGTGCAATTCATGTTTCACTTGTGATAACTGGTATTTCCGTTTTAGCTGAAATTAGGAAGTACTGGAAATGTTGTAAAATCCTGATTTTGCAAGATTTCCAAATCAGCTGTATCTGATTAGTCTCAGAACTGATCTAGGGATGAACATTCATGTTTCTAGATGTTTATTTGAATAAGATTTTCTCTCACTTTTAGGTAATAGCAATTGATTGAGATTTTAAAATAGGTCAATTGGAACAGCTAGCCATCAGTCACATCAAAGAGTTTCATCAAATGTACAGAATGAGGTAGCATGTAAGAAATATGAAGTACTTATTGAGGGAGCACCTTTTTTTATTGAAGTTGTTTTAACAGTGGCCCAGAATAGGCGTGCACACGGGGTGTGCCCAGGCACACCCTAATGTTTCAAAGGGGGCGTGAGCAAAGGAGCATGCTTCGGCGCTCTGGGGAATGGACACCGTGCTGGATTTGCCCGCATGCGCGGCCAAAACCGGTGGGTCTTAGGACCCCAAGGAAAGAGGCGGCAGGGACCCAGCCGCCCCGTCAAGCGAGGTGAGTTTACACCCCGCGCGGGAAGGCGGGGGGGTGGAGCATGCCCTGGGCACGGGAGCAAGTGTAGCATGGCTGGCCCTGGGGACCGGGGTTGGGGGCAGCGCGGCTGGCCCCAGAGAGGGAGGGCGGGGGGCAGTGCGGCTGGCCCCCAGCCCACCCTAGAGTTGCTTCCCATCCCCTCTTCCTCCCAGCCAGTCCCTGCCCCCCAGCCAGTCCCTCTTCCTCTCCCCCCCCCCATGATCAAGTGTGTCTGTTTTTTGGGGGGAGGGTCTACCTGGCAACCCTACAACTCAGACCCAGTGCAGGCATCAAGTGATGGGGATTGCTGGAACTTTAGGAACCAGAGACTGCGGGGTGAGGCCCAAAAGGGGGCCGAGAAACCTATGAAAGACAGAGTAGGGGGAGCACCAGAAGGGTGACAGTCAGGGTGACCCTAGAACTCTGTTACAGACCAGCTGGCGGCTGCTGGAAGAGGAGAGAAAAATAGGGGGTAAGGGTCAGAGTGGAAGGGGCTTGTGCTGAGGGGAGGGGGGCAGGTCAGGAGAAGAAACGGGAAGGCACCAAGGGACAGGGTGTAGGAGAGAGACAAATGCCAGGGGGCCAAGTGGAGACAATGAGGAAAAGGGCAGGAGGGGAGGTGTCAGTGAGAATGGGGGACAGGATGATGCTAGCAGAAGAGAGGGGGAAAGGGGAGGTTTGGGAGAAGGCTTGAAAGAAGGGGTGGGCATGAGGAGAACGGGGGCAGAGGGTGGTGAGGGAGTGGGCATCAGGCAGAAAGAAGGCAAAGGGGGCAGGGGCAGGCACCAGGAGGCTGCAGGTGCCAGGGGATTCCAGGGGGTGAAGCAAAAGGGCAGACACCTGCAGGGGAGGGACCAGCACCAGAGGAGAGAGGCAGGGCAGGTGTGTAGAGGGAGGTGTTAGGAGAGGGGATGAGGAGGGGTAGCTCACATGATCAGAGTGGGGCTACTGGAGGAGTGGGCATAGGGGGGAGAGAGAGGCTGGTGGAGGGGGGCAGGTCTCAGGGAGGCTGAGGGCAGTGAGAAGGGCAGGAGTCAGGACAGCAGAGGTGGGTGAGTGGTTGCGGGGGCAGCAGGCACCAGGGGAGCTGATGGAGCAAGCAGAGGAGACAGAGCAGCAGAGGGGAAAGGTAGAGGTTCATAAGATATTTATTAATAACTTGGGTGCCACAGTGGCACATCCAAACAAGCCACAAACTCAGTACTGGTGCACAACACAAAATTTATTGTGCTCATGGGACGAAACTTTTAGAGGGAACACTTCCCCCAGCCTCTCCATCTCCCCCTCCCCCCCGAGTTAATGTCACACACATTGGGTTAATGCAATTGCAGGATAGTTGCGTAAGGGGGGTTTGGTGAGGGCTAAACTAATCCCTATTGGTAAGAGGATGGTGGGAGATCACATGACACCTTTTATTTCTGGTCATGTGTCCATATTGCCCCGAAAGTGTTACCTCCAGAGGTGTGGCTAATGTGGGTCAAAGTACATTTAAAAAAAATTCTTTGAGTGCACACCCTAATGAAATGTGCTGCACACGCCTATGTGGCCCAGTACTTAAAAGTATTGACTCGTTGGAGTAGGGACGATATTTTTGTTGTGTGTGTACTGCACCTAGCATAATGGAGTCCTGGTACTACTACAACACAAAACAACTACTATTGTGTTGCTCTGATAAGATCAGGCTACAAATATAGTTGCATCCAATCAAGATAAACTGTTCATCCACCATGTTTCTGCAGTTGTCAGTAGCAAATTTAAGTGACGAGGCAGATACTTTTAGGTAAGATATAAGCATAATAAAACTTTCAGAGGAAAATCTGACCGCTAAAATAGTCTACAAACAGCAACCACACTAGTGGAAGCAGTGAATAGAAAAGCCACTGAGGTCCTTGTCTTTAGAGAGTCTTCCGACCTTCTGTCAGTCATGTCAGTCATGTTCTTGACCCTGATACCCTAATTTGTTTTCCAATAACTGAACATGAAAACATAAGAATGGCCATACTGGGTCAGACCAAAGGTCCATCTAGCCCAGTATTCTGTCTTCCCTCAGTGACCAGTGCCAAGTGTCCCAGAGGGAGTGAAGAGAACAAATAACTTGATCCCTCTCTTGTCATCCATTTCCAGCCTCTGACAAACAGAGACTAGGGACACCATTCCTAGTGAATAGCCTCCATGAATTTATCTAGTTCTTTTTTGAACCCCGTTAAAGTCCTACTCTTCACAACATCCTCTGGCAAGGAGTTCGACAGGCTGACTACACTGCGTAAAGAAAATCTTCCTTTTGTTTGTTTTAAACCTTCTACCTTTTAATTTCATTTGGTGACCCCTAGATCTTATGTTATAGGAACAAGTAAATAACTTTTCCTTATTTGCTTTTTCCACACCAGTCATGATTTTATAGACCTTTCTCATATATCCCCTTAGTCTCCTCTTTTCTACAAAGATTGATGTGAACTGTAACTGTTTTCCATTCTTTCACAGTATTTTCCCTCTCAATGGTAAATTTCAAACAGGAAGTATCAGGGAAGAAAATCTTATCCCTTCTGTAATATATGGTTTAATTTAAACATACCGATGTAGCAGCAATGAATGGTGGGGATTATTTGTGTCTCTTTCCTTTTGTTCAATCCTTGCAGATGACTGCCTTCTTAAACAAACATTTAATGGCTTTTGGCATCAGAGCAGCTTAAATGCCAAACCCTTTGGCAGTACTTAGCATTATTAAGTTCTCATGTAATGACTTCACCTGGCCCGAAAGGCTGCAGAAACCAGGTCCTTCCTCGTCCTGACTGGTTACTGGATGGCTGGGTGGGATTCACAGCTCGACTGGTTTTCACATCTCCTTTTTTGTCCTCTGTGGTGGGGATCACTACCACGGGGATGAGCGTGCACTCCTCGAGTGTGCCATCAGAGGACATTACTTCAGTGTATCCTTCTTCACAGCCACACGTTCTAGTCTGTAAGGAACAAGTGTTTATGCTGCGTAGCAGAAACACACAGCTTTCTGAGTGCTATAAATCATGACAACATTGATGACTGGAAGATTGTTTTGATGAGCGTTAGCCTGGAGGGCAGGCAGCTCTGAATGTATGTATTTGTGTGGCATCACCTAGTTTAAATATTTAATGGATGGATTAATTATTTGAGGTTGATGACAAAAATTCTAGTCAGAGGTCTGAAAATGCTTCACCAGTAATGATTGTATGTGCAAAGTATTTTCAAAACTAATGAGGGCCTATGTACTATGTTTCATTATAAAGTCTTTTAGCCTTTACTACTGTTGTGTTGTAGAGTACACTAATGTACTGAAACAACATTGTTCCGATGGAGTGACACATACCTCACTACAGTAAGAATGGGGTTGATTGCATGGTGGGTTACATGACCTGTCAGCATCTGGTTGACGCATCACTACACAGCCCCCTGTAGGATAGAAAATCAGATTTTGACATAAGAACACCTCACCCCCGGTTGAAATTACTGGCTTCAACCATGAAATGGCACTTGATACAGCATGTCACACATTTTTTTTTTAAATCACAAGGTATTTTCTTGCTTGTATGAACTTAGGATGATACTACTGTACCAAAGCAGGAGGAAGATGGTTTTCTTAGTCCTGCATTAATTCTTGTAGGCAGAGTGCAGCATCTGTAAAATTTATTTGTATTGATCTGCACTTTATAAGAAGGTGTTTGACATGCTACATATCTTTATGTACCTTTTAAGGATTGCTCAACCCAGGGATAATGCTTGTTTGTGTGTAGGGGGCTGCATTTTGTTTTTCAATGGGTAATCATGTTCATGGCTCTAACTAGACAGCCAAGAAAAACATCATGCAATTTTTCTACAGAGTGCTTTACATGGGGAAAACATTAAAGGTCTTTTTTTCTCCTCTGCATATTTTGTCTTGTCTTAATTTATCTAAAGGTCAATCTCTCTCTGAATTTCTAAACATGGGGGGGTGGGTGGGCAGGGAGATGTCTATGGTGCTCCCTTGCCAGTTATAAAGCAGCTGTTACGGGGTCAGGTTTCTTGAGGATAGAAATGTCCTGAAGGAGGACTGAGAGCAACATAAATATTGAGCCCTTTGCCACTAACAGCTCCATTTTTCCAATCCTTTGCTCTTAATGGAAATTGTCACCCTTATTAATACAGGCTTATGTACAGTACAAAGCTATTTGTTATGGACCAAGACACAATCAGGCTTTCAGCATCATTTCAGCCACAACTCTTAGCCATTTACTCTCAATAAAGCCAAGCACACAGATTCTTTCTGTCCTGGAAAAGATGGCAGTGTACCAAGCAGGATACATTTTTTTACATGTAGAGGTCACCCATTGCAACGTGCTTGCACTATGCCCCAAATCCTCCAAAAGTAATTACACTATTATACTGGTGTGAAATGATGGTGAAATTCTGATAAGTGACTGTGGTCACTCCCACAGAGGATGCAGTTAGAGGCAGTTTTTTATAGCCATGGGTTAAGAGGAGGGCTGATGATGAACAAAGGAAACCCAGCCACAAGAAATGTTGCCCACCCATAGGGAATACCACATGCTTGCAAGCGCTCATGCAACAAAGTATCAGTCCTCCAGAGAGCTGCTGAAAGAAAGAGCTGCCTCATCACTCATTTCAATCTGAGCTAAAGAAGCTATGAAAACACCATCCTAAATGAATAAAAACAAACAGTTCAGAACTATATTGGGTCAGAATAAATCTGCACAAATGAATACAAATGGAAATATAATTTACCATGCAACATTTGAATATATAGGAATGAAAATAAACTATTTCTTAACCCATCCAGCAAGATGGCAGCTGCAAAGAAATACAGAGCTCTCAGCAATGGGATGACACCAAGCTACATTCTGTTGTTACAAGTGCAACTCCAGTGAAATAAAGGCTGGGGGCCAGTGTCTGTTTCTGAGGGCAGATTTGGTCTCTTAATGAGCTCTATGTGTGGTATTGGAAAGCATACCTAACACTTTGAAAATATGCGTGGTAGAACTAAGAGTTCCAATCTGATCCTTAAGTCTTGTATGTTCAATAGAATAAGAAGTCTCCTGAAGTCCTATTGGTCAATCAAGTGCTTTGCTCCATCAGGACCAGAAGCCCATATAAGATTTTATTTAGAGCTGGATGGAGAAAAATAATTCAGTTTTGGATGATTTCTGTATTTCCAACTTTGGAACAAAGCTCTCTACCTACTAGGATAATTAAGTACAGGACTAAGTTAGGAAGAGAGTTAGTGGAATCCTGGCAATGGAGAGTTCATAAGAACAGGTTAAACAAACAGGTGTCAGGGATAGTCTTGGATTAAGTCCTGCCTTGGTCCAGGAGGGTGGCCTAGCTGACCTCTCAAGGTCCCTCCTAGCCCTACATTTCTTTGATAAAATCCAAAATGTTTAGAAAATCTCTCTAAAAGGGAACAGAGCTCTGGCTCTGAGGCAGTCCACTGTGGAGCCATAGACCCTGGAAGCCTTGGGGTTCCTGGCAGGCCAGTACACAGACTAGCCAAAGCTGATTACCCACAAGCCTGAGAGAAAAGTGGACCAGCCGAGAGGAAACCAGGCAGATAATCATCAGTAGTGCCAGAATAAACCAAATAAAAAAATAAGATGTGCCCCCCACAACTTTGTTTACAACCTTAGAGCTTCCCAATGGATTTAATTTTACAATAGTGCTTGTAAAATCCTCCACAAATCCTTGGGCAAGGAGGGGGTAGGAGGGTGGTGGTTCTGCACTCCCAGAAGGGGTGGGTCTGAGGACAGCTGGCCCTCAGTGCTGTCCAGAGCACAGGATGCTTCCCCAAACCCTTAGTGCTGGCTTGCAGTGCATGGCATGGTGCTCTACTAGCATTTTCAAGGGCCCAGGGCTCCAGCTGCTGTTGCCACTGCAGCAGTGGGAACCCCAGGCCTCGTTGAATTGCCAGGCCTTGGGGCAACTGTCCACTTAAACACCCCTCCCCCCGGTCAGTGGGCCTAATCCAAGGATACTAAATTAAGGAAAAATGTACATGATCACATTACTGAGATTAAAAATTACATGAGCCTTGCAGCTGCTAACACAATTTTGTGTGGAATTATAATATGCCTGCAGACTGGACCTGCAATAACTTTGTGAGGAGGATACATTATAACATTTTTACCAATGCCAATTAACACACAAGAAACACAAATGGCTCCAAAGGATTATTAAAGCATTCTGTGGTGATACTACATGGATTAAAGTTCCAATGGCATGACATACAGTAACAGTTATTTCAGAATTATTCAGGTCTGTCATATCACCAGTCCATAGATTAAAGTTCCATTTGTATGTGTTCAGTGGAATACACATATCTAAGAATAAGTCAAGCTATGAGTCTGATGTACCTACATAAAAAAACCATACTACATTCTTCAATTCGGAGGCCTCAGATTGTTTCTTAATTTACCTTTTTGTGTCTGCCTATTGCACCACAAATAGCAAAATATACATAACAATGCCTCTTTAGTATTTTGAGGCAAAAGAATGAATTAAACCCATTAATCAATTCACTGATCTTATGTCAAATTCTTATTATTTTAACATCTTATACACCATGAAGTTGTCTCCCTCTGTGAATACATACATATGTGTATATGTGTGTGTATGACACACATATATTCCATACACACGATATACATATTTGTATAAAAAGATTTTTGTGTAATAGGGAAACTGTTGATATCTGAATTCTTAACGCTGGTGTACGATGAACATTTTAGGCAAGTATAATGTAAAATATTCAGTTTGCAATGAGGAAGGCATTATTTTATAACAGTAGGTTTTACAGTGTCATCAGTTGAGTTTTGGAAAAAGATCTTTCAAGCACTTTCAGCCAGGGAATAATACAATGATTTGAAATAAAACTATACTAATACTGAATATTCAGTTACTCTGTATTGTTATCAGAAAATATAATGTCTGATAAGTATTTGAAATCTTTTGACAAGAGCAACAATGTCTCCACTCCTTTTTATTCTTTCATGGCCTGACTGAGCTCTATGTAAGATAAATGAAAATAATAGTTACCTGTAACATTTAAGCCATCTGTTCTTTGGCACCATACTGTCCGAGAAGATCCCTTCCATGGGCTAGCCATCCACTTGTATTCATGACACTGGCCATCTGCATGTAAAGCATTGACACTAACAAATAATGGACAAAGCCCCAGGAAAATGCCAGGTTATTTAGCACGGACAGATATCTCTAACAGCAAATGAGAGAGGTAAATAAAACTAGAATTGAGAAAAAAAATCACACTATACTGTTTTATACAAATCTTATTTTTATGCAGTTTTGGAGAAAGTTCAAATAAAACAATAGACCAAATATGCTTCTGAAATTACTATATATTTGATCTCCTTTCCCTCTGTTCTCATGTTATCTCTATAGCAATTTTTCTGTCCACAGAAGTATTTAACACTGAAAAACTGTACTGGTTCTATTCTTGGAGAATTTTCATGAATGAAGACAAAGCAGAAATAGACTACAAATGTTTAACTGTGTCCCGATTAGTTATGGCCACTGTATTGACCTTGATCTAGGTACATACAACTACTGTTCACTGCCCACAGCAATTTCTGTTCATGGTTCATAAGCAGTAAATGGTACTTAGGGTTTGTCTACATTAGAGCTGAAAGGAGTAAATTCCAGATGTACATTTCTAGTTCAGAGAGAGCTAGTGCCTGGATGCCTCCTTGAGCTAGCAGCTTCTGTGGCACAGAAGCCAGCAAACAGAGTGGTAAACAGAGGAGTTTGAGTGGGAGTTCTGTTGGAGGAGAACTTTGAATTTGGTTTCGTATTTGTATTGTTTGTATGTGTAGAGGCAGTGTGCTACAAGAGAAGCTGAGCCCTGATTAGAGGGCGGGACTTCACTGATTAGCAGTCCTATAAAGGTAGCCATCCAGTCAGACTGTGGCACAGACAGCTGCTGCAGCACAGGAGCCAGCAAACAGAGTTGTAAACAGGGGAGTTTGAGTGGGAGTTTGTAAGGGGATTTTGGATTGTGGGACTCGTTGGGGTTTGTTTTTGCTGGGGAGGGGGGGCGTGTTTTGGTTTGTTTTTTTGTTCGCCGGACTAACAGGATTTAGGTGAGAAGGCTGATAAACACAGAGGCAGCAGTGGCCATGGCCCAAGTAGTAGAGAATACAAGGAGGATGATTGGATGTGGTAGCTTCAGTATGTACATGATTCTGGAAGGGTTACCTGAAAGGAGTTTTGTTTGCATGAAGTGCCACCTGATAGAGCTGATGGAAGAAAAGATCCGAGGATTGGAGATGCAGGTGAAAACTTTGGTCGAGTTTAGACGGGGGTTTGAGCAGATGATGGAGCAAAGTCATGAGGTGGCTGAAGGGGAAAGCTTAGACATGCAGATGGAAGCAAGATCAAAGGCCTCTGAGGGGAGACTGCTGGGCGAAGAAAATGGACAGTGGAAGCATGTGACTAAGAGAACCAGGCAGAAGAAAAGATGGGCCAGTGAAGGAGAAATAGAGCTCAAGAACAGGTTTGCGGAGTTGGAGAATGAAAAAGGGGTACAGAAGGTGGCCACTGAAGATGGAAGGGCAAGAAAGAAGAGAAGAGTGGTTAGTCCCATAGATAAAGGGGAAGAGTCAATGGAGACAACACCAATAATGAGCACCAGGAGAATACAGGATGGGTTGAAGAGGATTTCAAGGGAAAACAGAAATGGAAAGCATTTCTAGCTAGAGAAAACAAGAGATAGACCAGAGAATCGGACTGTCACCAGGAAAAGGCAGGTCTACGTGATTGGGGACTTCTTATTGAGAAGAATAGACAGGCCTGTAACTAGAGCTGATCCAGAGAATAGAAGGGTGTGCTGTCTGCCAGGTGCTAAGATACGGGATGTGGGAGTGAGGTTGGAGAGGATCCTAAAGGGAGCGGGAAAGAATCCATTGATCATCTTTCATGTAGGAACAATTGATATGGCTAGATTCTCGCTGGAACAAATCAAGGAAGACTATGCCAAGCTGGGGAAGACTCTTAAGGAAATCGAGGCTCAGGTGATTTTCAGTGGGATACTGCCTGTTCCTAGGGATGGGCAACAAAGGTGTGATAGGATTATGATGCTCAATAGGTGGCTCAGGCAGTGGTGCTATAAGGAGGGCTTTGGGCTGTATGGCCACTGGGAGGCATTCACGGACAGAGGACTGTTCTCTCAGGATGGACTTCACCTAAGTAGGAGGGAAACAGACTTCTAGGATGGAGGCTGGCACAACTGATTAAGAGAGCTTTAAACTAGGAATTTGGGGGAAACGGTTGGGAGATGTCCAGGTAATCTCTACGCCGGATTTTAGCATTGAGAGGGAGGAAAACGAAGTAAGAAAGGATATAGCTGGGGAATGGGCATAAGGAGGAAGGGTAGAGTGGATACTAGTCTAATAGGTCATATTGGAGGTACAATGTCCAGGCCAAATTGGGTAAAGAATGTGAGTGAGGCCAAATAGCAAAAATTAAGATGTTTGTACACCAATGCGAGGAGCCTAGGTAACAAAATGGAGGAACTAGAGCTATTGGTCCAGGAAGTGAAACCAGATACTATAGGAATAACAGAAACATGGTGGAATACTAGGCATGACTGGAGTACAGGTATTGAAGCGTATGTGCTGTTTAGGAAAGACAGAAATAAAGGTAAAGGTGGTGGAGTAGCATTGTATATCAATGATGCGGTAGACTGTAAAGAAATAAAAAGTGATAGAATGGAGAAGACAGAGTCTGTCTCGGCAAAAATCACAGTGGGAAAGAAAACTATTGGATCCTCCCCAGGGATAGTGCTTGGGGTGTCCTATAGACCACCGGGATCTAATTTGGATATGGATAGAGACCTCTTTAATGTTTTTAATGAAGTAAATACTAATGGAAACTGCGTAATCATGGAAGACATCAAGTTTCCAGATACAGACTGGAGAAAAAGTGCTAGTAATAATAATAGGGCTCAGATGCAATAGCTGATGAATTCCTTCATCAAGGAGCTGCTGAACCAACAAAGGGGGGAAGCCGTTTTAGATTTGGTTTTGGTGAGTAGCAAGGACCTCATAGATGAAATGGTCGTAGGGGACAACCTTGGCTCGAGTGATCATGAGCTAATTCAGTTCAAACTAAATGGAAGGATAAAAAAATAAATCTGAGACTAGGGTTTTTTATTTCAAAAGGGCTAACTTTAATAAATTAAGGAAATTAGTTAGGGAAGTGGATTGGACTAAAGAATTTATGGATCTAAAGGCGGAGGTGGCCTGGGATGATTTTAAGTTACAATTGCAGAAGCTATCAGAAGCCTGTATCCAAGAAAGGGGAAAAAATTTATAGGCAAGTGTTTTAGACAAAGCTGGATGAGCAAGCATCTCAGAGAGGTGATTAAGAAAAAGCAGAAAGCATATAAGGAGTGGAAGATGGGAAGAACCAGCAAAGAAAGCTACCTTATTGAGGTTAGAGCATGTAGGGACAAAGTGAAAGAGGCTAAAAGTCAAGTAGAGTTGGACCTTGCAATGGGAATTAAAACCAAATAGTAAAAGGTTTTTTATAGCCATATAAATAGGAAAAAAACAAAAAAAGAAAAAGTGGGACCGCTAATCACTGAGGATGGTGTGGAGGTTAAGGATAATCTAGGCATGGCCCAATATTTAAACAAATACTTTGCTTCAGTTTTTAATGAGGCTAATGAAGAGCTTAGGGATAATGGCAACATAACAAATGGGAATAAGGATATGGAGGTAGATATTACCATATCTGAGGTAAAAGCCAAACTCGAACAGCTTAATGGGAGTAAATTGGGGGGCCCAAATAATCTTCATCCAAGAATATTAAAGGAACTGGCCCATGAAATTGCAAGTCCATTAGCAAAATTTTTTAATACATCTCTAAACTCAGGGGTTGTACCATTTGACTGGAGAACTGCTCAGGCTTCAGCTGATCGCTATATTTGGGGTCGGGAAGGAATTTTCCTCCAAGGTAGATTGGCTGAGGTCCTGGAGGTTTTTCACCTTCCTCTCACTTGCTGGAGGATTCTCTGCATCTTGGGGTCCTTAAACCATTTGAGGTCTTCAATATATGAGATATAGGTAAGACGATTATTCTAGGAGAGGGTGGGTGAGATTCTGTGGCATTCATTGTGCAGGGGGCCAGCCTAGATGATCATAATGGTCCCTTCTGACCTTAAAGTCTATTTGCACTTTCCAGCTCTAGTGTAGCCATGTCCTTAGTTTTTTAAGCACTCTATAAATATTTACTATAAATAATATTTTAAACCCATAGACCTGACACTCCTTACATTAGCAAATATATATGAGGAGTAACTAAAATAAAGCACTAGTGAGAAATGAGGAAAAGACCTAGGGATGGCCGAGCCCTAGCCTTTATTTAAAGGAGAAGTCACTGGATATGAAATCAAGAGACCTTATGTGAGAGTTTGGCCATAAGTTACTTTATTTCTTGGTGCCTCTCTATTTCCCGTCTCACTCTTTGCCTATTTAGGCTGTGAGGTCTTTGATCCAAAGACTGCCTCTTAGAATATGTACATACAGTGCATAGACAACAGGGCTGCATCTTTGGTGGGGTCTTTAGGGACTACTGTAATTGAAATAGTCTATAATTAAATAGCAGCCCTCAGTAATTATTTAAAGAGGGAACAAGCCATTTTCCCCTGTTAGAGGTAACATCTAGTGCTAAGTAGGTGAAAGGTGGGATGACCAGTAGGAGGGTGGGGTGTGTGATTTTGCTTTCCCACTAAAAGTGGCATTTATATTATTTGTAAGCTTGGTGTTATTGGTCTCTAGCCAAACTCATAGACTCATAGACTTTAAGGTCAGAAGGGACCATTGTGATCATCTAGTCTGACCCCCTGCACAGTGCAGGCCACAGAATCTCACCCACCACCTCCTAGAATAATCCTCTCACCTATATCTCAGATACTGAAGCCTTCAAATAGTTTGAAGACCCCAAGATGCAGAGAATCCTCCAGCTGTGACCTGTACCCCATGCTACAGAGGAAGGCAAAAAACTTCCAGGGCCTCTGCCCAGTGTGGGCTGGAAGGATATGGACAAACTCTGGAAGCTTGAGTCAATGTCTAATTTCTGAAATATCAGAGGAACCATTAGTGTTGCTCCTGATCATCTGAAGGGTAGGAGTCATGCATACGTCTGGATGGAGGCAGGAAACAGCAACTAATGCATTAGTTGTTTCAGAGCATCCATGGCATGTCTGGGGAACAACGTGCTAATAATATACAGGTATCTGTTGCTAGGACTGGATCCACAAGGACGAGCAATTTGGGGCTGGTTTAAATTGCCAGGTTCTGAAGAAAGGTGTATCATGACTTTGAAGGAGGCGAGCTGGCTGGAGTCTTGGATATAGGTGGGTCTGCTGCTGCAAGACTGGGCATGACTGCCTTCTGCTAGAGTGTTACCAACAGCAGGGGTGGCCTGAGGTGGGCTGCTGGCAGCTGACGTCCCAACGGAATGCACGATCGGCGCCCCTACCTCCACAGCCCTCAATGGCATGATGTCATCATTGGGCGCCCTGTTTAACGCAGCACTTTAGGCGACGGCCAAGTCAGCCTATACGCACGGGCCACCCCAAACATCAGTGCTGAGGGAGAATGCTCCCTTCTGTCCTTGTGTGAAGGTGCCAATCCTGATCTTTTCATAGGTTGAGAGCAGTGGTAGCTTTCAGTACCTTTGGTACTAGCCCATGTTCCCAGTGAGCTCTGTACACATCTGTTTTGGGGCCCAGAATCTGACTGACCCTGAGGGGAGAGAATCAGTCCTTTTCTTAGAGCACTTATGGGGCCATTTATTCCTCCTTTTATGGCCACACTTATCGTTTCCCTTATCATGCCTTCATTTGCTGGAGGAGTCCATTCTAGCGAGTGCCAGCTTCAGAGAGATGCCACCTGGAGGCTCAGGTTGGTAAGATGAGGAGCAGGATGAGATGAGAGATTTTTGCCTCAGTTACCCAAAGTGACTCACTAAACTCTAAATTGGAAAATCTGCAGAGAAACCTTGGGAAGGGGTTTACATTTTCTGAAATTACAAAATGCTCAACTGAACATAAATTGGGCAGTGGTAGTGTCAGGACCCTTTGACATGATGAGCACAGTGATTAGCTTTAGAAATAAGGCTTTAATTTAATAAAATTAATAATAGTTTAAAAACTGAAAATTCAGTAGTAGTTGTTATAGAGCGATGCAACAGAATGGGAGATTCCATTTCTAGAGCTAATAAGGGTCCATTGCATGTGATAGAGTTATCCTACTTTTTGTGATATAATTGTAAATTCCACTTCCTTTGGGGAATGATTCAGCAAATCCCCCTAAGAATACACTGTAGCCTATAGAAACCAATGGGACTTCTAGACAGGAAGTACCTAGGGTTTATCTAAAGGTCAGTTGAAAAACTCTATAAAATCTGATTTTTCAGTCCTCTGTCAGTTCTAAGATGTTGATAAACATGTTGTTTCATGTGAAACAAAGAATTTAGTTCAACATACAACAATTCCTCTTGCTTTCAAGTTTTATTTTTATAAAACTGAAGGAATTTTTTTGTTATGAAAAGCTGTTGAAAAATCCAACAGTTCATTTAAAAAATGTTGAAATGTTTTGCAAATACAGCAGAATTCATGGAATGTTCCAGTTGACTGGAATCTATATTTTTTGTCAGAAAATTTAGTTAAAGAAATTCATTCAGCTTTCTGCGGGATATTTGGGCTGGATTCCCACCTCTGCTATAGACTTCCTATGAGAGTTTAGGCTTGTCTTTCACTTCCTCTTTGTGTCCCCCATTACTCATTTGTAGTACTTCCTTTCTCTCCTTTCTCTGTTTTGTCTGTTTAGATTGATGGGCAGAGAATGACTCTTACTATTAATGTGTATAAAACCAAGCATAGTGGGGACTCACTGGTGTTATTGTTAGTCAATTAATAAAAAATAATAGTACAAGGAGAATGAGAGAATATAGTGAATTTTGATTTGTTTTCATTTCTATTAAACATTGAGGCAGAGATGCTACTGGTTAGTAAATTTTGTTATAAATGAAAGTGAATTATTGAGGAAAGAATGAAAAACATTTTTGGAAAAAATTACCATGAAATTTAAGAACTAAATCTAGAATTAAAATTTAACAGGAGATTGGCATAAATTTGTGAAGTTTTTGGATGAAGTTACAAAGCAGCGGTTCACACAATTATTAACATTTACAACATTTTTCAATCTCACAACCAAAATTTGGCAAAGAAGCAGTCCTATGCATCTACATTACAATGGTGGTCACCTACTTTCTATGTTTTGATACTCACCATTACATGATCTTGTTTCCAAAGCCTGTTCCGGACACAGGTGTTGGTTTTCTAATTCCTGAATGATCACTGCCCGGGATCTGACCTGTATCCCTCCAAAGCCAAGATCTTCTCCATTTACGCAGGTCAGCTGACAAAGGCTCCATTCTGACCACTCTTTCAAGTAACAATCACCTGTCCAACAACAAGGATGTAACAAAGCTGAAGAGTTGATACTAGAGAAGTTTTTAATACTACCAGTAAATGCCATAGAAAGTTCTGATCCAAATCATATTCTCCCTTATTAATTACTAAAACACACTAGAACCATAATTATCTTTATCCTATGAAAAGTTGGTGTTCTGTTACCTATATTTTAATTTCTGTACAAAAGAAAAGATTCTTCAAGGAAACTGAAGTGTTACAAAATCCTATTTATGCCAGAGCATTCCAAGCACCAGTAGCATTTCCATAGCAGTAGTTGCTCTCGTTTTCAGTTTCTGAAAGTGAAGAGGTACTGCATGCTGTGTTCCAACCCAATTTTCCACATTATCTTCATTATATACTTCTCTTTCTATAAACGGAGAAGGTGACAATTTGTAGATAGCCAATTGGAAAGATAAGGTAAATTCTTGTTCATTCTCCTGCACTTGAAGTAAGTAGAGCCATTATTATTTAAACCAGAGATGGGGAACCTTTTTTGGGTCAGAGGCCACTGACCCACAGAAAAATCAGATGGGGACCACACACAAGTGAGAAACAAAATAAAAAACAAATAAACCCTCATTGATGTGACCCCTAACTGAGAAGGAGAAAGACACGTCTCACATTCCCCTTGCACTCCAGAGCCGGGAGTGGAGGTAGAGGGCAGGCTAGTAGATTTTGTGTGCTCCAGACCCGCAGTGGGCGGCTGGAGCACCAACACAAGCTCCCCAGTGCTGGGCAGGGGAGCCCTGAGCCTCGAGAACCAGATCCGGGGAAGCTGGGGGGGGGGGGGCTGCATCTGGCCCTTGGGCCTGAGGTTTCCCACCCCTGATTTAAATGTATTAGGGAAGTAGACCGGAGAAAGCTTTTACTGTGAGGAACATTCCTTGTAATAAATGAGAATAGCATGAGTGGCTTAAAATACCTTCTCTAAATTCCATGATGGTAGGATTAGCTTATGATTAGCTTATGGTTGAAAACAAAGGAATAAAATCACACAAACAAACATTAATTTGCACAACAGCCTGGAGAATACTAATCTGCAGCATGGTGTAAAGGTAATTTTGCTAATACTGCTGGGTAAAAGGTGTCTAGAAAATTAAACCACAAAAAGACTCATAAATGAGCCTCTTTAGCTTTAATTATTTCAGCAAAAAGACTATTAAAAATTCATGGTATCTTACATTATGCTGACAAAAAATATAATAAGCACCGTGTTGACCAGCTCACTAATTAATGAAGGAATTTTATTTGCTGACATTAAGAAATCATGTAAAGAAATGAATTATTGAACAACTGATGTATGTATAATCGGAAAGCAGGAAGTGATTTTTGGAAACCTTAGTTAGAGTGTACAATTAGCATATCCCCACAGGGTAGTTATTCTCCTTGGCTAAATGTGAGGTTGATCAACCAAAGGTCATTGTTCAGCAAAACTTAAAGGCTGAGCAATAAACAGCTAAATTTCTTTAATTTATTTTGTTTGTTAAATGTATTACAAAATGGCGTATCTAATATCCATTTTCTATTGGAATGCAGAATTGTGTGTTGACAATACATAATTCATTAATTAAAATATTAAATTTGGGAAACCTATAGCTGTGTCTCTGTACTGAGGCTAACGAGACTTTTAGTAAAAGTAGTGATATCACTGGTCAAAATCTCTCCTATTATCTTGGGTGCTCTATATCAGTAGTTCTCAGTATTTTGAAACTATTGTACCTCTTTCAGGAGTATGACTTGCCTTGAGAACTACAAATTTTATCTCACTTAAAAAACTCAGGCTTTGGGGTTTCAGTCCTGTACGTCCTGTCCAGTCCTGTCCCGACTTTCTGCCCTGGGCCCCAGTGAGTATGATGCTGGCCTGGGTGACCTCATTAAAATGAGCTTGCCTACAGTTTGAGAATTACTTATGTAGTATATAAAGCAGTATAAGCAAGTCATCGTATGGAATTTTTGCTTGTACTGATGTTGCTAGCATGTAGCCTGTTATAAAACTAGGCAAATATCTAGATAAGCTGATGTGCTCCTAGAGATCTTTCAGTGTATCTGCAGGGCTTCCCGTACGCTTGGTTGAAAATCCCTGCCATATCAGCTGTCTGCTTGCTCTCATTCAAGGGAATGGTACTTATGCCCATGGTTTCAGACATACTGTTTGAGAAGTGGTGCAGGAGTCTTTGGGATGAAAAATGCTATGTCAATGAAATACCTAATTGCACTTTTAGATGGATACAAAACATTACTGCACCTCTTATAACTCAAATGGCTCAAAAGATTTCTAGAAAATTGCACCTTTGGACTGATACACTAAATTTTGTGCAAAAGGAATGGATTTGAAAGAGTTGTGAAAGAATGAATATATGTGAAAGAATGAACATGCAGGCTTGGTATGGAATAGATAGTTGTGATGAGACTTGATTTGGCAGAGAAAACAGGACATCTATAGCTGAAATTTCTTGAGAACTGAAGGAGCTAATCTAAAAATAAAGCACTAATTACTTTACTAACAACAGCTACAATCTTGCCTCTCCTCCTTTTTGGAACTTACTAACAGGTTTTTAATTTTCAGAAAAACTGTAGCAGTTCATCTTTAACAGTTGTTATGGTCTCTTCTTCCTAATCCTTCTCAATATGAGGGTCACAGATCTGACAAACCACAACAGTTCCTTTTTTATATAGTCTGTTGAGTAAATGTGGGTGTCATGCATTTGTTGAAAGTGGAAGGATGACGAACAACAATATTTTCCTCAGGGATCACACATTCATTTATCACAGTGTAATTTTATGTAAGCAAGCACTAAACCTCCTTGGGCTATTTCCTCAACTCCATTAAAAACAACCAAAAGTATTAGACCCTGATTTAATTTAATAGAAAAAGCTGTTCACATGCTTAAAAGGAACATTTAAACACTAAGCCCTCTATCTTTTGGTCAGTCTTTTATTTAAATATCTATGAAATGGAGTCTTCTCATATTCACATTACCATTTCATTTTCTGTGGAGTAAAATAACACCTTTTTTTGTGCCAGTTGTTGAAAAGTAAAATTCTAATTGGGATACTCTATGCCAAACATTTTTTAAAACATTTGTAAATTTATGTATTCCTTTTCCTAGTCATTGTTTTATCACAAAGTATGGTCACTCTTGTGAAACTACTAATAAAAAGTAATTCCTTCAATAGGCAAATGTCATAAAGACTTCACAGCCTGTGGCTAATCATCTTTTTTTCTTTGTATTGTAGGCCATATCAGGTTGACCAATCTTGAAATGCAACAACATATATCTGAACAAGTTTGTTACCTGGACAGGGTAGTGTGCAGGTTTCCTCAAGTACCATTTTCTTATTGTTATCAACAGTAGGCTCAATTTCTCCACAGAATTCATCATCTACTATTTTGCCAACATCTTCATTGGATCCATCATAGACCACACATGAAATGTTCCTGACTCTTGTCCCCTCTCCACACTGTGCATCCTGGAAAGGAAGGGGATGCATAAATGTAGCATAGAAAAAAAAGTCATTCAATGACTCAGATAGGGAAAGACACTTCTAAATGGAAACAAGTGGATGTCATTAAAAGAATAATTAGTATTTGCCCAATTATTTAAACTGAAATAATAAACAGTAATAATGATTCAAGTTATTTAAATCATCAATCATTACAAGGAATTAGCTACAGCAGAATGACTTACACACAACAAAATCAAATTAATCATCCAGTAAATTGAAACAAGATAAAAATACCTTATCGCACTGGGTTGACCATATTCACACCTGTGTTCACACCCTACACACTATACTAAACTTTTTACAAGGTATGCTTTATGAGGTATCATTTGAAAACTCGTAACTTGCTGAGCAGTAATATCATATGGTATAATGTGTTAAGCAACTTTATTCGTGAAGTTATATATTTCCCCTTTATTATGTTAAAATATATATTCTTTCAGCACTAACATGCTCAAACAAACCTGTGTTGAACAAAAGAGTGTATGCTTTTCTTAATTTGCATTTAAGTACTAAACAGAGTCATCAAGCAGAAAGGGGGGGGGGGGCAGGAAAAAACATATAGTTCACACAGGTGAAAAAGCCCAGCAGGGAATGCTCCTTCCTTCAGCTGATGGCCTGTCTTAGCTGGGAAATTATTTTTAAAGAGGGATTAAAAACAATAAAAACAAGGGGAAAACACCCCCTAAATACCCTTATCTTTCTTTTTCCCTGCCAACCTCATTTCTGCACCTCAGAACACACAGAAAACAGCCACTGGACTCTGAGGGAGGGCCCCCAACTTGAAGAATTTGGTCAGTAATGCTTTTAGAAGCATGTGGTGAGAAACTTTGCTTGAATCAAATATAGCTTGTTAGGCAATAGAAAGCATTTTGTCTTTATTTTTGTAACCATTTCTGACTTGTGTGCCTCATTTCTTGTACTCACTTGAAAGCTCTCTCTCTCTGTACTTTAAAAACTTCTTTTAATGTTTTATATAATCCTTAAGTGTCTGTGTAACTCTAAATACACTTCTTAATATTATATTAAAGGAATGATGAATTTGGTATATTTTGACTGTCCGGGAGAGTGCTGACCAGTACAACACACACATTTTTTTGTGGAAAATCCCAGAGTAATCATGTTGTGATCACCATCTAAGTCCTTGTAAGGTGCACGGCTGCACAACTGCAGAGCTATTTACTGATCCCTTCTCAGAACCTCAGAACTCCTGTGCAGGCAAGGAGCTCAGTTTACGGGCTGGAGGAAGAGTCATCTGAGCAGCTTCAAACGGAGCTGCCTGCTTCAGAGGGAGGAACTCAAAGAGCAGGTAGGTAGGAGAAATAAGGAGGAGGGAAGGAGGGAATAAGTAGTTGGGGGAGAGGAGGCAAGAAGTTTGGAGAGTCTCATCTGTGCTAAGAGTGGAAGTAGAGGCGGAAACCCAGCACTTTCCTCAAACCTCCTGGGGTGGGAAGGGAGGTGGAGGGGAGTTGATGGCATGAGGTAGGTAGAGGAAAGGGAGGGTGAGTGCTGGCATTGGGGTGAGGGGGAGGCAAGGGGGAGTTTGTGCTATGTGTCCTGGGGTGAAGTGGAAGAGGGATAGAGAGTTTGTTAGTGCTAGCTATCCTGTCCTAACTCCTACCTAGACTGCTGGTGCCTGCACGTCTGAAAAGCAGGATTTTATCCCAGCCCCAGCTGGGCTGGGGGGAGCAGATTGCAAAGTTGTAGGTGGAAGAAGTGGGTGGGTGGCATCTGTTCAGTGAGGTGAAGGTGAGTTTGTTTGGGGTGTCTTTCTGTTGCAGTCCTGATTGCAGTTCTCTCTGTCTGGTTGGGTTGGTGTGGGGATGAGGGAAAAGGAGAGGAAAGCAGGCTGCATTGTGTGTGTGTGTGTGTGTGTGTGTGTGTGTGTGTGTGTGTGTGTGTGTGTGTGTGTGTGTGTGTGTGTGTGTGTGTGTGTGTGTGTGTGTGCGTGCGCCAAGACATTTGCATGATTACATTTCAAACAAAGTTTACACAGGTGTTAATGGCTTAGGTAAGAAAAATATTCTTTTAACAGAATTTTTTTGGAGTGTTACAGATATTTAAATCTTGATCTTAATGATTTTTTAAAAATCCTGCGTTACTAATTAATACATGGTAAAATTCTATTGCATTAAGGCCAGATCTTTGCTGTGTGGTAGAGTTCTGGCTCTTATGACTCAGAAGCTGCAAATACTAGGGATGGTGTTAGATGTTTTGTAGGACAAAGCCTTATTTGCAAGCTCTTTGAAACATGCATCTGTCTACAAAACCTGAAGCCATGTGTTAATTTTCTCTGGGGTTTCTACTCTTTGAGCTGATGACACACACAAGGTGAAAGTTTCAAACCATGAAAACTTTTATCTGTTTTTTTCAGGTCTCTGTTTCACTTGTTCTTGTATAGCATGGATCCTAAACATTCTCCAGAGAAACTGTATAAGCTTGAGTAAACGTCTTTTATTCTCTTTCCCGGTGTCATTAAATATTGTATTAGCATTTGCTATGAAAGAATGACTATTTCTAATTAAATCATAGATTTGTTTAGCATCTTAAAGCTGAACTATGTGTGGTATGTTTACTAACTTGAGTTATTAGAAAGGAAGGTGATACGTGTACTACAAAGGTAGTGTTAATTTTCTTTTTATTTAATTTCATATTAAATATCATAAGCATTGCTCCTTGTTAACTGCCCCTTGTTTTAATATATTTTCTTCACACCTATGGACTGTTTAAATGTTGTGTGTGTGTATATATATATATATATATAAAAACATATAAACAACATATATTTCTTATGTGCAATGCCAATATTGAGGTAGCGTGTGGATGTGCACCAGTAATACAGACAAAAATATGTTTATTTGTGTTGGTGGTGCACATCCACAACTAACCTCAATACTGGCATTGCACATATGACATTTCAACCCACCCAAAAGAAAATTCAACATGCCCAAGGATAGAAAATGTTAGAGGGAACACTGGTCACTGTGCATAATAACCAAGAATAGTAAAAGTCAGAGTGCAATCCAAGTGTGGATGGCAGGTTGCAATTACACATAGACACTTAGGGACAGGGTTCAACTTGAATAGTTGGAGGTTGTTTGTAAGCGACCCAGGTGGGAGCTAATTTAGCAAGACATTGAGACACACTCACGGGTTCAAAACAGAAGTGACACTGCCCCTCCCCCAACCCCATTGGTCTGCATTGTACCTCAGCATGTACAAACTCTCCCACAAAACCCCCATCAATGCCCTCCTCAACTCCTAACAAGACAACAACAATTAATCATTCAGACTATTTCAGAGAAGCAAGTGACAGAGCCATAGTCCCTTCCCAGAGAATGCTCTGCTGGTTCCTCCTTTTTAGAACCAGGGGAGCTACAGTTTGAACATTTATACTAATTAAAACTGTGGCAATATCGTCAGTGAAAACCTTTTCTGGACAGAGCTTTTTCCCAGATAGGCTGGTGTCAAACCATTTAAGTTACCACAGTGTTATGCCAGAATTTGTCTCTATACTTTGAACAGGAATAACTAGAGCAAACAGTGGTACTTGTTGGCATGGCATTTATGGACTCCAATGGCAGTCACTTGATGCTCTCGAATATACAGATTTAGATAAAATGGCTGAACCATTTTGTAAGTTGATATGTACATATCACAAATATGTATATATACGATTATATACACACACACACACACACACACACACACACATATATACACATACACATATACACACACACACACATAGTTATATATGTGTACACGCACAACCATTTTTGTAAGTTGATTATATACATATATTTCACAAATATTGCTGGATGTAACAAATGGAATAATTTCAAATCTCCATCTCTGCCTTTACCTCAACTTTGCATTCAGCCCAATGGCCATACTGCCATCGATAACAAGGTTTTACTGGGCAGGGTTTGAATTGCTCTATCTGAGATGGACAAGGTCTCCCATCACCTTGGAAAGGCTGATTTACTGTCCTCCTTCGTATCATCTTTCCTTTAAAAGAGAGAGAGAGAAAGAGCAACTGTGAGGTGGTTAAATATATTTATTCATCAAAATGGTCTTGTTTCAGTCTGTGACAAGCTTTATGTTATCATTATTTTTACCTAATGCAGTGGACTGCGCAGTGAATCTGCTGTGACCTATTTGATGTGTGGATTGTAAATTCTCAGAGATACTTATTTTCTGCAATGTGCATGTACTAGTCCGAGCACAATGAGATGCTTGCTTAGAGAATAAGGCTACTGCTGTAATGCATATAAATAATACTTCTCGGCTGCGTCTAGACTGGCAAGTTTTTCCGCAAAATCATCTGCTTTTGCGGAAAAACTTGCCAGCTATCTACACTGGCCGCTTGAATTTCTGGAAAAGCACTGACGATCTCATGTAAGATCGTCAGTGCTTTTCCGGAAATACTATGCTGCTCCCATTCGGGCAAAAGTCGTTTTCTGAAAGACTTTTGTGCAAAAGGGCCAGTGTAGACAGCACAGTAGTGTTTTCCGCAAAAAAGCCCCGATTGCCAAAATGGCAATCGGGGCTTTTTTGCGGAAAACCGCGTCTAGATTGGCCACGGACGCTTTTCTGCAAAAAGTGCTTTTGCGGAAAAGCATCCTGCCAATCTAGACGTGCTTTTCCGAAAATGCTTTTAACGGAAAACTTTTCAGTTAAAAGCATTTTCGGAAAATCATACCAGTGTAGACGTAGCCCTCTGGTTAAGATACAGGGAAAAAATAGGCATCCTTTCCTGATCTGATACTTTGTTCTAAGCAGCTCTGTTGAGAGAGGAACTTTTGGCTCTCCAAAGTTCTGGAGTAGTGCTTCTAGGAAGGAATGACAAACATATCTAATCCACAAAAAATTCCTTGTATTAAATTTGTATAAGATCAAGTGTATCAGATTCACAAGATGCTTGTTGTCTAAATTCAGAAAGCAGAGGGATCTTGCCACTTATCTTCTTTGTTTTCCTGTGTTTTATTATGATGGAGAATTTGAAAGGAACAGAACATATTTCACCTAGATGTAAATAAAATTAAAATATAATAGGTTTAACTGACATTAATCTTCTGTTCAATTGAGGGTGACATACTACTCAGGCCTGTTTGAGGACTAGATTCTATTTCAAGCAGTTATATAATGGAATGAAGACTTTGTATTTAGTCAACTTTTTGGCTGATTCTGTTTCTCTCTTCTTTGGTGAATACCAAGCTTATATTAGACTTTATTACTAAGGGTATGTCTAGACTGCAACACTATTTCAAAATAACTAGAGTTATTTCAAAATAGTGTCAAAATACTATCAAGCTGGAGGACTTCTTACTCCGACTCCTGTAAACCTCATTGTATGAGGAACAAGGGAAGTCAGAGGAAGAGTGCTCTATTTTGAAGTAAGTGCTGTGTAGACACTCCCTATTTTGAAATCAGCTATTTCAAGTTAAGCTATGCAATTGCTGTAGCTAAATTGGCGTAGCTTATTTTGAGTTAAGCTCTGCAGTGTAGACGCACCCTGAGACAGATGATAGAGCGAAGCCACAAGAATTTTTTTTTATCATGCATTGTGATCATTAGTAGCTCCTCTATAGCTAGGGGTTTGCAATAAGTTCCATTAAACCTGCATATTTGTGTGGTTTTAACTTCAATGCAAATAAATACACGCATTGACCCAAAATGCATAACACTGTTAAAACACAACCAACCACCAAGCAAAAAGAGTATAACATTAAAGTTAAGTACCCTACCTGATATATTCAGATTTGTAATGTGCCACAATGCACTATACTGATCTTCAAAACTTCATAGGATTAAATGGGACATCCCCTGCCACCTATCTATTTTTAATTAAATTTGTTACTATGAATTTGGAAGTAATTCCCAGTACTCATCTATCAAGAAACAAATGCTACTCCTACAGTAACTGGCCTATGCTATGAACTGTAGCAATCTCCCCAAAGTGGGCACAGAACTGCTTAATTAAGATTTTTCAGAAAATGCCAACGTGTCAGAATGAAACGTTTCATTATTCCTGTACAAATTTGATTCAACTTTTCTCAAACATTGTTTTCCCCCTAGCTTTAGGGTACACAAACAAAGCTTCAGGGTGCTCTGCCTCCCTGGCTCTCCCTAGGTCCCAGACAGGGAGCACATCTCTAGCTCTTGGATCTGGTTCCAGAAAGCAGGTTGGGTGTGGGTGTCACTTTAAGGTAGAGCAGCTGGACTCTCTCTGTGGTAGCTGGCCTGCATTCCTGTTCTCAGCTTCAGTGAAATGGGTAATTTGATATTCTGTCCCACTTCAGGAAAAGAAACTTCACCTCAGAAACAATTTTTGCATAAAATGGTTTGTCAGTGGATCCTCATCATTTTGAAACTGAAGCTCCTGCAGCTAGAGGACCACAGACAAAAGAAAGTGAATTCTGACCTACAGGGTTAGAGCCTATGATGCAATCACTGTGCAAAACTTTTCCAAAAGCTAATTGGCTTATATTAGTGTGGCTGGAAGAAGAATTAATCAGACTATTATGTTCTAGGGTTTGTTATTACAGTAAAAACATTTTTTATCTGGCATGCTGAGGGAATGGTGGGTTCCAATAAGTGAAAAATTCTGGTTGGGGGTGGGAGGTGGCTCACAGTATGGGGTCAGAGCACAGAAGGAATTACAGATTGCTGAATCTGAGAGGCACACACCTTGGGCAGCTCTCCACAAATGGTAACCCACCTGTCTGCGGAAGTGTGGCTAGACATTGCCCTAGCTGTACCCTGTGCACTGGTTTTGCAGCTCCTATCGGCCAGGAATCATGGCCAATAGGTGCTATAAGGGTGCTGCCTGTGGCAGCGCATAAATCCACCTAGCTGTACCTCTGCCAGAAGCAGCAGGGTCAGGTGGCCGCCTGTCGAGAGCTGCCCATGGTGAGAACACCTGCCCAGATTCGACAACCCAAACCCTTCCTTGTCCCCCAACACCTTGCTGCAAGCACATTACTGTACTCTGAACCCCTCATGGCTGTTCCTCTGCCTAGGAGCAGCAAGGATATATTGCTGTTTCCTGGGAACCATGTGGAATAGGTAAAGAGCCTGCTAGCTCTTCACCAACTAGACTATAATCAGACGTTCTACAAAGATTACAAATGCCATTGTATAGAGGTTTCCAGATGGTAAAGGACCAGATAACACAATGTTTACTGTATACAGAAACCTACCTAAAATGTATTTTATTTTCATACACAATGAGTCTGCCTCCATACATAACAACATCCTCTGTGTTAGCAATATCAAATAGATATATTTAGGAATCACAACATCCATAAAATCATATTGCTATTTTTAATATATCGTGGGGGTAGATACCCACGTACATATAAATACAGAAGCTTCAGGGGGTAGCTGAGTTAGTCTGCACAGGAAAAAACAACAAATGGTCTGGCAGCACTTTATAAACTAACAAAACATGTAGATGGCATCATAAGCTTTCGTGGGCACAGCCCACTTCTTCAGATGACCGGAGTTATGAGTTTAGGATGTGCAGACCCACAATAAATAGGAGAGAAGGGGAAGGGAGAAAGGAAAAAAGAAGGGGGGTGGGAGATAGGGAGCAGAGTGTATGGAAAATCAAAGGGAAAAACAGGAAGGCAGAGCTGGGAATCAGTAAGTACCTGAAGACTGGGTAGTTAAAACTGTATACATATTGGCTGTGTCTACACTGGGCCACTTATTCTGGAAAAGCGGCTGCTTTTCCGGAATAAGCTGCGAGCTGTCTACACTGGCCGCTTGCTTTTCCGGAAAAGCAAAGATGATCTAATGTAAAATCGTCATTGTTTTTCCAGAAAAACTATGCTGCTCCCGTTCGGGCAAAAGTCCTTTTCCGGAGAAACTGTTCCGGAAAAGGGCCAGTGTAGACAGCACAGCAGTCTTTTCCACAAAAAAGCCCCGATCGCGAAAATGACGATCGGGGCTTTTTTGCGGAAAAGTGCTTTTCCGGAAAAGCATCTTGCCAATGTAGACGCGCTTTTCTGGAAATACTTATAACGGAAAAACTGTTCCGTTTTAAGCATTTCCAGAAAAGGGTGCCAGTGTAGACACAGCCATTGTGTATTTACATTTCAAGCTGGGTGCGTGATTCCTGGCTTGAGGAGAAATACTCATACGAGCTATTAAATTAGCATGCTAAAAAATATGGTGCACCAAGGCAGTATGAGTAGTGGGGGGAGGGAAGGGGAGAGAGGTAGTTGCCCTAAATATGTGCCAAGGATGTCTGACAGGTTGTACTCAGGGTGACTAGAACTGATGCCACTTGTGTTGCCATGGCTACACTGTTTTTAATGCACTAGCTTGATCAGTGCTAAAATGGCTATGTCTCCTTGAACTGAGACAAACTTCCTTAGGTTATGTATGTAAGACATATCAGCTACCACTTTCCACAGTGCCTTCCTTCAAAGGCTATACTCAAGGATTCATGAAAGGATAAGAGACAATTTGTCTCTTTCAACTCTCTCACCTCTAGAAGAACATGTTAAGAAAAATGGAAACAAAACTATATAGGAATTATATAGGTGTTTTAATGTTTTGCCCTCTCAATCTCAGTCTCAAACACAAAAGGGGAAAATAATTTAGCCTTACTATCACAGCAGAAACCTGAGTGGATATCTGGCTTAATGCGAAAGTTACTTCATGTTCTTTATCCTTGCAATTCTTCTAAAAAAAGACATTAAACAAGTACTATTAGACCCTAGAATGTTCATTTAAGGCCAGACTGCTGAGACAGATGCAAACAGCTGTCTGCCAACCTTTCACATATCCTTTATAATTGTCAACAATGGATGAGCTGCTGAGTGTCATAGTCAGTACCCTCAAAAAATTTTAAGTGTTGCTATCTTTCTTTCTACAAGCTTATGTATTTTAGGGGTGCTGGAGAAGTTGGAATTTCCACTTGTCATTAAGAAATTGAAGCAGTAACTATTTTATAGGCCAAAAGAGATAATTTTAGAAAGTGGAAATCCCTCACACATACAGATCAGTTTAATGAGCTCTCTACTACTCCATTAACAGAAAAATGACTTTATTAAATAGAAACTATAAGAAAAATATGAGCATCTCTAGTTACACTATTATGTACTTTAGCATTTTAGTATATTGCGGACCCCAATAATCATGTTATGTCTCACTTATTTATCTGTTTAATCACTTTAATAATTGGTGTCCTGCATGACCAGTTTGGGTTCAGGTTTTCTTGTTTTTTTTCCCCCCAGGTTTTATAAATAATGGACAGTGATTTTTTTATTTATGTGCTATTTCCATTTTATGCATGTATTTGTATTGATATGTGATTTGTTTTATTCTATGTTTATATTCTATATAAAAACAATACAATGAAGTTTAAATATTAGCCTATTGAAAGCAAAAGCTCCTCTTTTCTGGGTATAAAAAAAAGAAGTGTGTTATGGTAGGTTTAACTTTCAAGAGCCATGTGGTATGACTTTGCTTTTCTTATCTCAATAATTTTGAGAGCTGTCAAACTATCTTTCTCATCATTTGGACATCTATATCTAATATGCACAGTAGTAAACTTCTCAGACAAAGACATGTATCATTTGTCATATCTGATGTCTATTAATTGAATCAGAATTTTTTTCAGTGTGGGTCAAAACCTTTTCACTTAAACCATGTATAGCCTCATTGAAGCCTGCTATTTGCCTGAGCAATATAAGCCAGATTTAGGGCCTTCTCATTATCTTTCTAACTAACTACTCTTCAAATTCCTGGCAGACTGATATGAGTTGTGTCAGATCTTAAAAAACAAACAAACAAACAAACAAAACTCAGCCATAAATATATTCCAAGAACAGCAACTAACCTGTAAGGCCACATGTTTGAGAACACTCAGACCACGAAGACCAGTCAGAAAGCTGACAGTTCACAGGACATTCCACCACACAGGAGGTGTTCATCTGCCATGTTTTTTCCAAACTAAGCTGAAAGAGGAAACACCACTGTTAGCGTGTAAAGTGTGGTCTATCCCACGAGCCTAGCCTATACTACTGAGAACAGGGTGAATTTGAGATAATCACATTTGATTAAAGATGTAGTAATTATTAAAGAGAAAGAAAACTCTACAATATATTAATCCATTAGGGCCCTAGCTCAGAAGGGCATTTAAGCTTGTGCTTAACTCTTAAGCAAATGCCTGAATCCCATTTTCTTCAGTGGGATTTAAGCAGGTTCTTAAACACACTTCAGAAACAGGAATGATTTCCTGAATCCAGGCCCAAAGATGGAGGAATACAGCTCTGAAATGTTAATGTAGAGACTGGTCAAAAATAAAAGAATAAGGGAGCAATATTACGAATCTACTAGACAAAGAATGCAGGAGTAGATAGTACATAGGTGCTATTCAGCTCAAATTCACCAGCTGCAACAGTTGAACCATATAATCCCTCCTTAACAATGGCACACAAGAGGAAGTTTTATGTTCTGAGTAGGTAGTTCTTCATGATGGAGCTTATTATATTGAAACTAGCCAATTAGCCCATCATAACAACAAGATTTTCAGGTCTCTCGCTGCATCTCTCTCTCTCTTCTCCTTCTACTGCCTCCCCCACCCCCCCAGCTCTCCTCTGCCTCCTGCCTCTCTCTCTGTCTCTCTTTTTCTCTTCTCCTCCCCTGCTGCCTCTCACTCGGGGGACTGCGGAGCCCAAATGGCATAGAGCCAGTCACGCTGCACGTCACCGCTCCGGCCCCCCTTCGCCTCCTGCCGTGGCACTCGGCTGACTTCTGCACCACTCAGCCAGGCTGCTGCAGGAGAGCAAGCAGTGCAAGCAGCTGTTTGGGCCCCGCGCTCTCCATGCAGCACCCGTGCTGCATGGGGACTGCGGGACCCAAACCGCCGCTTGCACCGCTTGCTCCCCCGCGGTGGCCCAGCTGAGCAGTGCAGAAGTCAGCCGAGCACCACAGTGGGAGGAGAAGGACGTGACTCAGGCAACAGCGCCGCCCAGAGGGAACAGCCAGGGAGGCAACAGCGCCGCCCAGAGGGAACATCCAGCATTTCAGCATTACAGAGTCACAGACATTGGGCTACTCTATATATGATAATTGTTATATGGCTGTCATGACCAGTCTCCTTTTCTGGGAGAAAGAAGAGAGACTCTAGAGATTCCAAATGACAATATATAGCAATAGAATTAATGGAAATGACAACAGAACTAGTCATATGGCTACAGTAACCTCTGCATCCTGCAAAACTCCAGTGTGAGTGAAAGGGACAGATCCAGCATAGGCAGCAGATGTGAAACCTGATAGGAAATAATATTAATATCAAAGAGGTCTGCAACATCCCAGTGGGACAAATTCTTTCCTTTATTGCAGTGGACTGAATTTTATCTGTGGCTTTCAGACTCAGATCCACAATGGTATTTAAAAGCCTAACTTTCATTGAAAACAATGGAAGATAAAAGCCTAAATACCTTTGAGGGTCTGGGTCTATTGACTGTGAGTCCAAAAGGCTACAGATAAGGATCTATCCATCAGAAGCTATATAATTAAAAAAAATAGAAAATCTCTTAAGATACCTAGACAATTTGAAACACATTATAATAATGACTGCAAAAGATAGGAACATAAAACCAGCAAGTAGACTTTGCAACAGAAATAAGAAACACTCTTTTGCAGTCAAATATATAGCACAGATCATCACGTAGACACATTAACAAGCACTCTATCAATATACTGCACATATGGTAGCTTTCTGACCCTGACATACCGGTGGCATTAGACTTACATTTGCAGTGTCATTTCCTGAGACAAATGAGGTAGGAGACCTCTGTTCTGTTTTATGAATCAACCAATGAATTCCTAGTATCTCTCTGTTGCAGTGTAACCTTGATTACCCAAAGCTCTCAGGGGACACCTGAAAACCTTTTTGATAATCAAGAGTTGGATAATCAGGAAACTAGCCAATAAGTCTTTGAAGTTTGCACACAGGGTCAGTTCTTCTGAGCACAGACTTCAAAGCTTGCTGAGCCGAGTCCGTGCAATTACAGAAAACTGGCTGGCTTCCCCAAGGCTAGCCTGCTCAGCAGGACTTCAGCAGCTAGAGAAAGCAATATCCCAGCGGGAAGCAAAGGAGAGAGTCGGAGCCCAAATTACAGAGTGTTGGCTGGCTTCCCCAAGACTAGTATGCTGAAATGCTGCAAAGCCAGCTCTGAGAAAGCCAAAAAGATCTTTGTGATCAGGACTGTGACTCTCTCCTACTTATCCATTGTTCTCCTTCCCTTTCTCTGGTAGAAGACGTCCTTCTGAGCTTCTGGGACCTGGAAATAATGGCTGGCTAACCATTTGGAAGAATATACAAACTTCCCTTATCTGGAAATACTAATGGACATAGCCCAATGTTGGATAACAGGAGGTTTCTTGTTGATGATTTTCAAATACTGAAGTTGTACTGAATATGTATTCAGGGTCGTTTAAGGGGGGGGGGGCTAGCCAGGCAGCTGCTCAGGGCGCCAACCTACGGGGGGGAGGCGCCTGATGGCAGCTGTAAGGGGTGCCGTGCACCCGGGGGCCGCATAGCACCCCTTACAGCTGCCATCAGGCGCCGGGTGCCTAATTGCAGCTGTAAGGTGTGCAGCGCGCTGGGGGCGGGGCCACGCTATCAACAAGAGATGTTTGTCGGCTTTCAACTGGAGATCTATCATGTAAGGCTGACCAGTGGCCCGCATACAGACAAAATGCTTGTCTCCAAAGTCTTCTGATTTGTAACCGTGAGAAAATGAGTAACAATAAACTCACAGGTATGTAAAAAGGGTGTGGTGGGGGCAGCCTGAATTAGGTGATTTGAATTTTAAAGGGCCCCAGGAAAATGCCGCAAGAGTTCTGTCACACACCAATTTTACAGTAGGTAGTGACCAAGTGATCCACTACTAGTGTTCTCTGAGAGTTCTCTGAGAGTATTCACAGAAACATGAGACTTGACAATAAGCTCTGGAAATTGATTTATCTTGGCAGTAATCAGGATCATTGGATAACTTCTTTAGCTGATTGAAACTAATGTTAAATCATATAGACTGCTTTAGGACAGTAACCACTGGCATAACATCAGGATGGAATTTCAGAATTTACTGAGTATAAGCTTGCATCTGGATATAATGCGGACAGCTCTGCAAGTGTAAAATAAGGTTTTATTGTGCTCTTGGATAATGTAGTTATATGCAGCTGTAACATTTTGGCTGATGATAAGACAAATCAGAAATCAGATTAGCAATAGATATTCTAATCTCTGTTCTCTGCTTCTACCTTAAGTAAAAACAATTTCCGAGTTACCAATTTTGATGTATCGGTAAATAAACCTAGAATGAGTTTTGTATAACTAATGAATCTGCAATATTATTCAAACACAGACACCTGTCTGCTACGTACCACCATACCATACATATTTAAAGGAATGAAATTAAAAATGGTTTACTACATTGTCTGTAATACATATTATAAAAATATAAGAGAGAATACTTTTAATTAGATTAGCAAAAAGCATATAGTACTCAGAAATTTTGTAATTTCTTAAATCCCACTTCTGATGACATGGAGTTTACTTTCACTCCCCTATAATGAAAGGTCTTGTAAGATTCTGACAGCTTGGTTTTCCTGTTAATCAGGTAAACAGGTCTTACCCTACAGTTACTGGATTAGTCACTGACCTTGCTGCACCACTTCTTACATCAATAAAATGTAACAAATAGAAGGGCTTGAATGGTAAGTCTGTTAGTGGATCAGGGCTTTGTAAATACAGACTATGTGAATACACTCTGTTTCTTGAATTAAAAAACTAGTGGTTAATTGTATGCTGCCCTCTTCCACCAAAGTAGGATTGTATTGCTGCAATTGTTGGTAAATGATGGTGTAGCTGCCAGGACTTCTGGCTGGCTAGCCACTCAAGGCTAGAAATTTTTGAAATGGTTATTCAGCTGCCTCCATTGTCCTTGCTGTCTAACTAGGGAAGCACCCACCCTTTAATTAGGGGAAAGCTGTTCAAGTCTTCTACAATGAAATCTCCATTTACAAAGTAACAATAATTTGCTCTGCTTACTGCTCACATTCACAGTTTGTAGATACATACACACATATCTATAATGCAGGATGCAGAACTACAGCTTTATGAAAAAAGAAATCCATTGTTACTTTACTTATTGTTTCATGAAAGGCATTTTCTGTTGAAATGTTCACATGGACAGACCTATAACATATGCCATGTCTCATTATATAAAAATCAATATGGTAGTTGCCTAAAAATATCTTGAGCACCAAATTCGGTCTTCTAATGCACAGGACAGCTTTCATTAACTTCACCGGGGCTTGCTGGAAGACATCCAAGGGTTGATTTTTTTTGCCCTGAGACTCTGGCATGAAAATGGTCACATTATTAGGCCTGATCATATTCTTAAGATCAGGGGTGGGAAATAATTTTTGGTGGGGGGCCACTCCAAGATTTTGGAAAGTAGTCAAGGGCTGCACTTGTCTGTGGAGAAGGTATAGGGTATAGGACGGTGCAGAAAGGCACATATGGTAAGGGATTGGGGTGCAGGAGATGGTGTGAGATCTTAGAGGGAGTTTGAATGAAGGAGGGGGTTGTGACCTGGGTCAAGGGATTGTGGTGAAGAATCAGGAAGGGGATATGGATGCAGGATAGAATTCTGGCCTCGGGGAGATGCGTAAGAGGGGGTACTGGGTCGGGGAGGGAGTTGTGACTAGAGCAGGGGGGTGCAGAGGGTTTGGTTGGTGACCTGAGGAAAGGAGATGATGTGTGTGAGGGGCACAGGTTCCAGAGGTAGGCTCTGGCTGGGAGGCACTTACCTAAGTGTCTCCCAGCCAGCAGCCCTGCAGCACTCCCAAAGCAGGCTGGGCTCCTTACCTGCTGCAGCCCTAGATGGCTTAAAACTGCAGGCTGTTCCCTCCATGTGACTCTCAGATCCAAGAGGGGGAAGAGGCTTGCACTGCCCCCATCCCCGAGGCCAATCACTCATTTCCTATTGTTTGGTTGTTTACAGCCAATTGGCTGGGGTCAGTTCCTATTGTCTAGTTGTTTCTGGACAATAGGAGCTGAGGATTGGGCTGGAGGTGGGATGATCACATAAAGCCTTACCCTTCCTCCAGAGCAGAGAGGCATATGGAGCAGACCTGCACTTAAATCAGCAGCTGCTGCATGCCCGAGAGTCCCAGCAGGCTATCCAAGGGCTGGATCTGGTGGCTTGGTGGGCCGAATATGGCTCGTGAGATGTAACTTGTCCACCCTTGCTCAAGATCTATGTGCAAAAGAAAATCTTTGTGCACAGAAGAAATGACATGTTAGTGGCCTTCACTGCAGCATCCTTTGCTTAGAACTTGGGGGTTCAGGAGTGGGCAGGTCAGGAGAGATACACATAGCACCAGTCTGGCAGATTTTCTCTCAAATATAATGTATGTATCACCTTTTCATGGCTCCCTCCATCACTGGCAACCTTCAATTCCTTCAAGAGGAGTCTTGAGAAACAGCTGCAACCAAGGGAAGATCTTTGGAGAAGGGGAAGGGGTGCTGATATAATTGAGCTATTATGGAGGACATATGGTCTCTTCACAGGTGACCCTAGTCTCCTACTTCCTGGGTGGTTTCATGTCTGTTTCATTAGGGAGTTGAAGCAACCTCAGTCACTTTCAGTTGGAACACCTAGGGAGCTTTTGCCATAATGCAAACCTTGGTGTATTTTTAACATAGTCCTTCATGGTATGATCTGCATAGCATCAATCATTAATAGATGCAGTCTTCTTTAACAGGCCCATGAAATGACTGAAGCAATAGTGTTACCTGCCTTGAGCAGTCATTTAAAAAACAGATTCATGAAACAGTTACATAAAATTAACGTGATCCATCTGCTGAATATTACTCCACTGCACACGCTTATGTAAGAAGTTCCATTTCCTTGTTAATGCTGCAGGTTTTTTTCCACACAGCTTGAATGTCTCTCATCTTACGCAGCTGGATGCAAGAAGCTAGCACTCAGCCTGGCTGCATTATGGCACATGGCACATGTTCAGCAACACATTGAATAAATTATTGATATCGGCAGCTGTCCAAGGTACTACACAGAAATCACATCAAATTAGAATGATTTGCATTCTGATTAAGATCTATTACCTTTATTCACCATGATTGCTTATTGTTCTGAAATCATTTCCTTTAGGATATAATCAGCACCTCTTTGTAGGTGCACACATGCTACCAGAGGAATTTTTATGAAGAAATCATAGGTGATGACACAGCCTCATTCTAAGGGGTACTTAATGGTCCATGAATAATGTTGAGAAACATCTGTCAGAGATGGGCTACATGTAGCACAGGTCAGCCAGTTCAGCATAAATTAAAGCTATTAGGAAGAGTTTACTCACAAAGGGAAAAGAGCTCCACTCACCTCTTCACAATACCGCAGGTCAACTGATTTGCCATCACTCCGAACACAATCTAGCATTCTTGTTTTGATGCCATTACCACAGACAGCCTTCTCACTGAGCTGACACGTACTCCAGTCTGGCAATAAAGAAGACCATCAGGACAGGAGGTCAATGAAATTGATCTCTGATGAAGCTTTGATTACTTGAATAATACATTTAATTCAAATAGCCTAAAAATACCCTCCGAATATTTTTTTTACATATTCAGAAGCTCATGGAGCCCATTAGCAGGACACATTGGAAACAACCATTGTTAGGTACTAAGTGACACAATGTATTTCTGAAAAATCAAATACCGTATTTATCTGCATGGCTTTTGGGCAAGTCAAATATATATAATGGCCAGAGAAATAGGCTTTTTCTTTGAGTCATCAAACAATTTGACTATTTACACTATAGACTGTACAAACCACATCAGATAACATATGGAAGCAGAAAGACCTATACTTTGGGCACACTGGGTGCCTATGATAGGTATTTTATTTCTTCTTACATAGAAAACCCACTTCATTATTAACACAGTTTCAGTACTACTGCAGAGAGTCTCACTAACAAGAGAAACACCTTGGAAATGATGGCTATTGTTACCTGTAAAGAGGAGTCCGGACCATAACTTCAACTCTAGGGGGAAGGAGCTGTAGGATATTCAACCCACACACCTATTGAGTGTGGTGTACCACCCATATAGTAGCACTTAAACCACTTACAGAGAGAAAGAATGAGTCTGCTCTTAAGCATTAGCTGACAGCCAATTTACTTTTAGCTCAAGTGGCAGAGGCTCATACACTAAGCTCCAAAGGTCTTCAGTACAGTTCCACCTGTTAGCATTACACTTAGCCAACCCAGCTCTTCTTTCCTACATGCTGAGAGCAACTTTATCAAGACTGAGTGTAACAGATTCTTTAAAGTAATTCTGTTGGATCAGGAATTAAGGATCATAAGCCCTAGTTTAAAGCCAGGTGCTAACAAGAAAAAAAAACAACAACCTTGACCCACACATTAATGATTAGCTATTGAAGTACTAAATTGTGAAAATAGGTACAGCTCTTATATTTTACAGCCTATTGTTAGATTATAAGAAAGCTAATACCTGTCACATTGTAATCATAGTGGTAACAGTTTTTGTTCAGACTGCAAGGTTCTGTCTCAGTGGAAGCAGGGCAAGCCTTTCCTTCATCGGGTTGTCTTAGGAGCTCCGTTGACCTTTCACGCACATTACTTCCATTACAGGGCTTTAAAAGGAAAACAAAAACAATTGTTTTTAATATGTTCCATCTCTCCACCTACAAACATAACAGCCTTTTAAGCATCCTTTTTACAAAATGCTAATGTAAAACAATAACATTATACTTTGCCTAGAAGGGACTCTTTCTTTGTTAATTTTATGGGAGGCGTGAGTTGCTGTTTTATCTCGGTGATAATACCTAGGAATTAATAATACCTAATTACGTCTGTAATGCCTCAATAATTCCCTATCTAGTTCACATTTTGTTGATGCTGCCTTAAAGCAACTGAGTATTTGAACTTTCATATTATTAGCTGCCTCTCAATAAATTGCAGTGCATGGACACAGACGCTGAGGAGTAGCTTCAATTTCCCAAGCTACTGAAATTGAAGAAACCCATTTTTATTCTCATTGTGGTTTCATATTCTCACCTGAGACTCCAGACAGCCAAAACACAGAGGGCTGATGGACTGAGCTATCTTTAATTTCATCTAAGTCTTTACCCTACAGCCTTTTGCTCTTCACAGATGATAACTAGGTCACTCACACATCTCTGAGGAACATAAATATATAGATCTAACTCACCGAGTGGACAGCATTGTGTTGATGGAGGGCTTCTCCCATTCAACAGTTACCACCTCTTGCAGAGGTGAAGTACCTACACCAATGGGAGAAGCCCTCCCATTGGTGAAGCACTGCACCAGCAAAGCTGTTATGTTGTAGGGTTTACTGATAGACCTGCTCCTACTGTGTTTTTAGAGAGAAATGAAGCCAGATTGAGCAATGTCTAAGAAATGTGGGGTCTGTAGATATTGCCAAAACTGACTCATTCAAAACTAACCTTCCCTAAAAATAGAGGGCACTAGCTCATGAAATTGTCAGCATCAAGAAGAGATTTCTTGAAAAACTGCTTTTAATGAAGAAATGCTGACAAGCTGCCCTTTTGAAGGGATATCTAACAATCCGTGTTTTCCAATAATGTAGTTATCAGGATCTTACAATCATTTGCATGCCTGTTGATTGTTAAGTGTAACAGCTCTGCAAAATAACTCCTCAGTTAGGGTATGTCTACACTACAACGTTAATTCGAACTAACTTAGTTCGAATTAGTTAATTCGAACTAAGCTAATTCGAACTAACGGATCCAGACTAAAAAACTAGTTCGAATTAGCGTTTTGCTAATTCGAACTAGCATGTCCAGACAGAGTGGACCCTGAACCGGGCTTAAGGATGGCCGGAAGCAGTCCCGGCAGGGCATCAGAGAAGAACTTAGAGCGTGGAGCTGCTGTCTCAGACTAGCCGAGGGCTGTGCTTAAAGGGTCCCAACCCCCACCCCGGACAGACAGTTCTCAGGGGTGCCCCACTTGCAAAGCAGTCCTGGCTTGGATTGCCCGGACTACCCACACTGGGCACATCGCACCATTTGGCCATCAGCCCGGCTGCACTTGCCGCAGGCTGCCATCTGGGGAGAGGGGGCAATTGTGGGCTGCAGGAGAGCTTCCATCCCCAGAAGCCCGCAGAGCCAGCCCAGTCCTCCCCATCGGGGGCTCGTGCCCCATTCCTCCCTCACCTCCTTCCACTTACCCTTCCCTAGCCCCCCTTCCTGATGTACAAAATAAAGACAACGTGTCTTCCAAAATGGAATCTGTCTTTATTGAACAAAACTGGGGGAGACTGGGAAAAGGAGGTAGGAGAGGGGAAAAGAGAGGCTGGGAGAGGGGAGGGCAACTAAAATGATCAGGGGTTGGGAACAGGTCCCATATGAAGAGAGGCTAAAGAGACTGGGACTTTTCAGCTTAGAAAAGAGAAGATGGAGGGGGGACAGGATAGAGGTCTATAAAAGCAGGAGTTGGGTGGAGAGGGTGCATACAGAAAAGTTCTTCATTAGTTCCCATAAAGAAGGACTAGAGGACACCAAAGGAAAGGAATGGGTAGCAGGCTTCTAACTAGTAACAGAAAGTTGTTCTTCACAAAGCAAAGAGTCAACCTGTGGAACTCCTTGCTGCAGGAGGCTGTGAAGGCTAGAACTGGAACAGAGTTTAAAGGGAAGTGAGATCAAGTCATGGAGGCTGGGTTCATGGAGTGGTATTAGCCAGGGGGTAGGAGTGGTGTCCCTGCCCAAGATTTGTGGAAGGCTGGAGAGGGATGGCACGAGACAAATGGCTTCGTCACTGTCTTCGGTCCATCCCCTCCAGGGTCCCTAGGGTTGGCCGCTGTCGGCAGACAGGCTACTGGGCTAGATGGACCTTTGGTCTGACCCAGGACGGCCATTGTAAGCTCAGGGCTCAGGGTCGGGGGTCTCACTGGACCCCCTTGATTCTCTTGCACACCTGCTCCTGGGTGGCCAGGCTGGCAGCTCTCCTGCCCTAGCCGGCCACTTTCCTGTGCCTAGTGCGGAGATCGTGGACGAGATCCACGATGTCTGCACTAGCCCAGGCAGGTGCCCGCCTCTTGCGGTCCCGGGCAAGCTCCCGGGAGCCGCCAGCCTGGTCCCAGGAAGAGGGGGAGGGCTGGGGGGCATCGGGTGGGTGGCTCGATCCGTGCCAGGTGCAGGGTCTGCTGGCTGGGTGCTGGCAGGCTTGCACCTGGCACGGGCACCGTAGGTAGCCCGTGCCCCTGTAAGGGGTCTGGGGACGGGAGGGGGGCAGAAGAGTTTCCCTGGTGTTGGCCAGAGTGGCCACCAGGGAAACCTGGGGAGGGCTAGCCTCCCACTAGTTCGAATTAAGGGTCTACACACCCCTTAATTCGAACTAGTAAGTTCGAACTAGGCTTAATCCTCGTAAAATGAGGTTTTCCTAGTTCGAACTAAGCGCTCCGTTAGTTCGAATTAAATTCAAACTAACGGAGCGCTAGTGTAGCGCCTATGAAAGTTAGTTCGAACTAACATCCATTAGTTCGAACTAACGTTGTAGTGTAGACATACCCTTACTTTCTTTAAATAAAATAGCCTCAAAACCCCAAGTGTCAAATTATTCACGTTTCTTACCAAAAAACATCTAGACCATTGGCCCCATTCAGACATAACACAGTCTTCAGGGCATGGTAATATGCATCTCCTAGCACCAAGAGGCATCTCTTCAGGGTCACACAGGTAGTCTTCAACAGTGTCAGAAGGACCATCCACTGTGTTTTGCATGCATCTAAAAAAATATAAGGCTATACATAAAACATATTTTCCATGGATTTTCTATAATAAATGCATCCATTACATTAAAATGATGTGGCATTTTAGTAGTTTAACCACGGGCAATATACTAATAGCAAAATCTGGACATCTGTGATGCAATCCCAATAAATAATGAACTATTAAAAAGCCCAAAAGAATTTGAAAAAGTCAATATATCCCCAGTTTTTATCTGTTGGAGATAGAAGTGCAGTGTATTGGTTGAAGCTCAGATCGACACGTGAAAAGCACCATGTTCTAATCCTGCCTTGTGGAGAGAATGTGCACAAATTCTCTGTACTGTTTTACCCATCAGTACATTGAAAATGCACAACTCTTTCTTACCTCTTAGAGTTAGTTATGAGGGTTATTCTGTTAATATTTATAAAACTTTGCAGTTTGGAATAGATTTATTCAGATACACACTGCCATCTACACTACTGATATCCTCAAAGCTTTTTGCTTTGCTCACATTAGTATTCAGAGGCCCCAAATAGACCTGGGCTCATTTATGCTCAATACTGTCCAGCCAATATGGAGGACAACCCTTGTTCCAAAGAATTTTCAGCCTAAACAGGGTTCCTCTTTCCAGCCCTCATACCTACTGCCAGAATAAGGGGCATGACAAGGATTAATGAAAATTGCTTGGAGCAGATTCATAACACAGTTGTTTCTACACAACTGTTAAACCTTCACTTTCATTGCAATATTTTCAAACTGCAATTCTATTACTTTACTAATTCCTGTATGCCTGATGATCTCATGCTGTCAGTCTGAAAATATTTTAAATGAACACACCCAATAGAGATACTGTATCTGCAAAAATCTATTTGCCAGAATTAGCTTTCCAATGACAGTTAATATGTTGATGGCAAAAAGGAAGGTAGCTTTTCTTGTATTCATCCCAAAAGGGATGAAATTCCTTTCTTTTGTGGGAGATTTCTGGACGTTTTTGTTTTACTAAATTCATTCTTTACACAGTTTTACATTTACAGACTGGGTGGAATTAAAATGTACCTACTTTTTTAATGAAAGGGAAAAAGACAGCATTCTGAACCAGCAGAGTCTAACATGCAATTGCAATGCACTACTTGGCTTTCAGTTTAACTATTCCAGGCAGCTCAGTCCTCACCCACAACTACTTCCATTTCGGAGACAATTTCTATCTTCAAGTCAGCGGCACAGCCACGGGCACCTGCATGGCATCACAATATGCCAACGTCTTTATGGCTGACCTCGAACAAGATTTCCTCAGGTCTCGCCCCCTAAAACCTTTACTCTACTTATGCTACACTGATGACATCTTCATCATATGGACCCACGGGAAAGAGACCCTTGAAGAATTTCACAGGAAGTTCAACAACTTCCACCCCACCATGAACCTCAGCCTAGATCAGTCCACATGAGAGATCCACTTCCTTGACAGTACAGTACAACTAAATGATGGACAAATTTCCACCACCCTATACTGGAAACCTACCTACCGCTACACTTACCTTCATGCCTCTAGTTTCCATCCCAGACACATTTCTCAATCTATTGTATACAGCCAAGCCCTAAAATACAACTGGATTTGCTCCAATCCCACAGAGACAAACACCTACTGTATCTATATAAAGCATTCTTAAAACTGAAATACCCACCTGGAGAAGTGAAAAAACACATTGACAGAGCCAAAATAGTACCCAGACTTGAACTACTTCAAAGACAGGCCAAAAAGAGAAAACAACAGAATTCCACTTGTCATCACCTACAGTCTACAACTTAAACCCCTCCAACGCATTATCCACTATCTACAACCTATTCTGGAAAATGATCCCTCACTCTCACAGGCATTGGTGGAAAGGCCAATTCTCACCTACAGACAGCCCCCTAACCTCTATCAAATTCTTTCCAGTAACCACGCAACACACTTCCATTATCATCCCTTATCAACACACCTCCATTATCATTATCATCCAGGAACCCACCCCTGCAATCAACCCCGGTGCCAACTCTGCCCACACATTTACACAAGCAATTTCATCACTGGACCCAACCACATGAGCCACCAAATCAGAGATTCATTTAACTGCACATCCACTAATGTGATCTATGCCATCAAATGCCAGCAATGCCCCCACTGCCATGTATATTGGCCAAACTGGACAGACTCGAAGGGAAAGAATTAATGGACACAAATCAGATATCCAAAAAGGCAATTCACAAAAACCTGTTGGAGAACACTTTAGTCTGCCTGGACCCTCATTAATGGATCTCCAAGTCACTATTTTGTTTCAGGCCAGTTCCACAAGCCAAATACACAGAGAAGGGTTGGAATTTAACTTCATTCACAAGTTTAATTCTTATGCAAATAGTATGAACAGGGACATCGACTGGCGGCTCCCACACTACCTCCCACATCCTAATGACTTAACAACCAACCAAATAATGGAGGTGCTAATTGTTCTTATCAGCTTCTTGTAACTATTTGAACCATCTGCTCAATGACTCTCCTTTTTTTTCTCCCCTCCTTTTCTCTCTTTTTCTCCTCCCCCCTTCCTTTATTTATTCTTGGATGTGGACTTTTACTACTCCAGTCATCTGAAGAAGTGAGTTTTGCCCACGAAAGCTCATGATACCATCTACATGTTTTGTTAGTCTTTAAGGTGCTACTAGACTATTAGTTGTTTTTTAAGTTTTTCCTGTTCCAGACTAACTCGGCTACCCCTCTATACCCCTTTATCTTCAGCAATTGTTGCTCTGGATCAGTGTTCTCATAAATTAATGGGAAAAAGGCACAATATGAATTTGCTCTATGAATTTTTCAGTCTCTACTGTAAATCTGGTACCTTTCACAATAACTAAATAATTAAAACAAATATATATTGTACTCCATGTGACTTTATAGTGAAACAAACTATTTAGTACTATAATAATGTAATTATGGTAATTATGTAATAGCTTCTGAGAAGAACTGTTCTCTCTCCAGAGATGATTACTTTCCAGACCCAGCCGATGTCTGTGAATTTGTTGTCAGGAGTTGTTCTACTGTAATCTGTCAGCAATATTTCAACCATGCTAGAACATTGGGCACTTCAAATCCACTGTTAACATAGGTTCATTTAGTAGACCCAATGGACTAATAGGGTAACAAAAAGATGGTGAAAACCAGCACCAGATATAGGTCCATATTCTCTGCTCTGATGATGTGCCAATTTAATGTGGAACAGAGACTTTCACCCGTTACTTTTATATTTAGAACTTTCTAGGCCATATATATTCCACATTTAAAATATTGTTAAGGACTTCCATAGCTATTCCTTATCACATCAATAAGAACTATGGGAAAAAAAGCTATTTCTACTGTTCTTTATAATTTAAGCATAAAACTCAGAAATAGGAGCAGCACAGTTGCTGATAACATAAGACTCCATACAGTACATTAATCTATCTTTGGACTTAGATGCAAGTCTGAGACACTGATCACCTGTGGTAAAGTTCTCTTGGCACTTTTCAGCAACAGGGTTATTAACCACAATCCCTGGCCAAATTCCAGTTGGGATTATTACATTCTGAGTACCTTGATCCACTGTGTTTTCAATTGGATATGGCATCCTTCACCTTTTGCCCCTAACTGTTGTGGAGTATTTTGTGTGCTGCTAAATGGGTTACTATGTTTCACCACAAAAATGGTTGCATTTCACTGATCAGTGAGAAAGGATCTCTGTGAAATGTATAAAGCATTTTGGAGTTATCTAGCCTTTGAAAGGCACTATATAAATGTAAGTTACAGTTCTATTTAAAAAACCCAAAGGATGTAAACGAGTGTAGCTCCATTGATTTCAATCTACAAAGATTTCCACTAACTCAACACCTGGTGCAAAAATGCTTTGTCAAAATAGTCCTCTATAGAATTTTGCTTCCTTAATGTCATAATAATTTAAAGGTGAGGGTTTTTTTCAAGAGAAGAATTACATTCTATTTACCTCACTTTCCTGGTTTGCACACCTTCTCCACAGTTCTCCTTTAAGTCAACATTGGTCACTTTGCAGACACTCCAGGGCTCTGTAATCCATATATACTGGTTGCAGTCACTGTGGCATGGTACCACCTCATATACCTGGAATCCAAACAGAGTGTGAGTTTGCTGCACACAGTATGCAGATATAAGTATGCAGAAACTGTTATTGTGACATAGCAAAGATACAAATATTATTATATTGAAAAGATAGATTTCATCTTACTTGAGGTACAACTAGGTTGTGAAATAGTTGCGATTACAACAGACATTAAAAAACTGACGCAAAAACAAAGAAATTAAAAGTTAAGTAACTAATAGCACAAATTGTCTTCTGCACCTTACCATTACCTTTGCTAATATACACCAGAGAAAACACACAGTCTCCTTTACTTTGCTCTGCTAGGGAAAACCAGCCTTCTGCTACTCCCTTTGCTAACTTGCTCCTCAATCTTTCCTTTTATAGGCCACACTGTACACAATAGCATTAGTTGTGGACATTTGGTGTGTTTGAGAAAGGCTGATTCCAACGTTATCACTCCCTACATTACACCAATATAAATTAGAGCATAATCCGGCCCCTTAATGCCAACTATTTTTAACTATGAAGCCTAAAGTTATTATATTGTGCTAAGATTGTATTTTATATAGAGAGAATGTATCTGAAGTACATTAAAAATGGTATCCTATAAACATCACATGCATCTTTGTAAAGAACAATTACAGAAAAGGCCAAATAGCCCATATATTATAGAGCTTGATCAGGAAGCACATTATAATGTTAGATACTTATTTTAGAGATTCTTACCTGAGCCTGGAGTAGGTATTTGCCACGAATCAGGGGAACAACCAAAAATAAATAGAAACATTAGTTAGTGAGCAAAACGCAGGTATTTGAATGAGTGCTTCATTGGTTAAAAACAATCTTTTATGGGCTCTACCAAGCAGAAGGCCTCACCACTTAAGTCAGATAAGACTCAGCTTTCCCTCTTGCATCTCTCCTAACATGTTCTGCAAGAAGTCAGCATTTAAAGAACATAAATCTTTCAGACATTACCTTGGTGGAGAACTAGTGCAAATATGCTCACCTCTTCCTCATGCTGTTCATAAACACATTATTAAACTATTTTATTCTCTGCCTACCATGGGTATCAATTTTTTACAGGCATAGGATTTTAATCTCTCCAAGACTGAAGAGCTTCCTGAGTAATTTTGGATGGAAGACTGTGTTTTATTTATTAATAATATTGTACTGTGGATTCTGTGGGATGGCTGTAAAAGTAGTGAATGAGACAAAGATCTCATCCTTCTCAAGTTTTAAATATCTTTTTGGCCTGTCTTAAGTTCGTGTCCAATATTTTAAGCCAATTACCACTGAAAGCTAATCTCTAGCTGTCTTGTATATCTGCTATCAGTTAGGTAGATCCAACATTTCCAGGAAATTTGGAGGAAAATCTCAATATGGCGCTCTCTAGCTATTGGCAGAAATGTAACCGTCAGTCATCCAAGACAGAGCTCATGCCTGAGGCCCAGTTGTTACTGGAGTTCTCTCTACATTATTGGCATTTATGTGACTATCTCTGATAGCAAGCAATTAGAGTTAGACATTGTCATGGACTTCATGCCTCTTGGTAGATGTGGAGGCAAAGAATCCCTGAAGCCAATGAAAAGGGAGATGTTATTTTCCCCAGGAAACTCAGATCTGTCTCTGCAGCTGAATCTCTCTGACAGTCAGAGAAACATCACCTGCAAACCTGCACTATAGCAATGCAGATAATTTTTAACTACAGATGTATAGGGAAAAGATAACACATTTTCAAAGTTAATTTCAACAATTTCCTGCTCCACAGAGAATTTAAGATATTTGTTTATCCGTATGTCACATCATGACTGAATATGCTGCGCATACACTTCTGCCAATAAGAGAAAACTGTAAATAAGAATATTCCAGGAAAAAGAAATTAGGAAACACCTTTTAGCCTCAGATGAGATGTTTTAGGATGGAGAGAGCAGAAAAACAATTGATGGTTTGATTGGTCTCCCTTTCAGTGGGACAGTTGGCATGTATGGATATATTTGCAAATCATTAGAAAATAGTATCACTTACGAATGAAAACAGGTTTAGATTAAAGGCAAGACTGTTGTCAGTTCTTACTTGAACATGCCTGAGAGAAGAGTATAAGATGCCTTTTCCCCCTCCATGCAACATGGGTGTGGAATTCTCTCTCCTCCTAACCCTGTGTGTGGCAGCTACTTTGAAGAGTAGGCATAGAGGATTGGAATGTGGCACGAAAAACTGAGCATGTTGCTTTCTCCCCATAGTGGAAACATTTGCTGAATCATCCCCAATGGTAGCATAGTCCTCGCAACATCTCTCCAGCACACTGATAGGTAACAACAGCAAAATTTAATCTGTATATTTTATATTAAATATTATTATTTACAAGTGGCAGTACCTTTCCTTCTGAAGTGTTGGCATGACAATGTGCTAGTTTGCCCTGCTGATTTTCTTTGAGCTGTGGATCAGATGTGGATTAATTAAATAGTCCCAGGCAGCTGTTTTGTCATTGGCACAGGCTGAGTTTGTGGGATTTCCACACTTAAGGATTTACAGTGAAGTGTATTTAATATTAAGAGATACAAAATCTTAGCTTTATGGATGGCACAGTCACTTCCACATGCAATATCAGATTGCAATATTATTTTTATTTTAGTAATATGGGATTATTTTGTCAGCTACAAAGCTGCAGCAAAAAAAGGTTCTAGACCACACAACAGTAGAGGGCAGCAGTGCTATATGCAAATATATATATATATATATAAACAAACCCAGCAATATAGAAATATTACCTCTGACATCCTGAAGTATAAGAGCCTATTATAAAATATTGTGCTGAATTAATGTACAACCAGGAAGAGATGTTTTCATAAACTATAATTTGCTCCTATTATAATGTATTGTCTGTAATTTTTAACATGTTCCTCAAAACCAACACAGCCTTCATTATAACTTGCATTTTGTGTTAAAGTGGATTCTAGACATAACTTATTTTCTAAATTAGGAATGATTATATACCCTTAAGCTGAAACATCAGTCAGCACACCATTTCATTCAGTATTGACAAAATGTTAATAGGGTGATGTTAAAAACATGTACCTTATTCAAATATGAACAGCCAGATTTTTCCCCTCTCCCTGAAGATGTTTATTGAGATGAATATGGGACCATTTAACAATGCTATCCTCAAATGCAAATGAAATCCAAATGTGAGGTTAATATATCAATGTAGAGAGAGACAAGGAACCGGAAACAGCTTTTTCCTACACAAATTGCCAACTAAACATCTTTGCTAGTAGCGGATCATTTTTTATTTTAAAAAGATTCTGCTGAGAGCATCCTGCTTGGTGTCTGAGTTTTGAATACTGATAGGGTTGCCAGGTGTCCAGTTTTGAACCGGGCAGACCAGTATTTGAGCTTTCTGTTCGGGAAACAAATTGAGAAAATATCAATGAGAAAATAGAACTGTCTGATATTTTCTAAATCAGATGTAATGTAGATTGTGATGTAATGTCAAGTGTGTCCGGTATTTTTGTTGAAACCATCTGGCACCCTAAATACAGACAACTATAGTTCACGAGAGATTAGTGAGGTACTCCCGTGATCCATTAATCTGACTGCTGTCCCGGGAAGGATTCCAACACCCAGGCACTTACACATTCAAGTTTCAGTTTCAATCTATCCCTTTTTTAACAAACAAGTGCTCCTGGAAGGCCAAACCTCATGTGGTCATATTATGGATATTCTGAATGTTCCTTATATTTGTTTTTTTTTGTGTGCTACTGATAGGGGGAGACAGTGGAAAGGAGGCTGGGCCTACACAACAATTTCACTGATTGCATGGAGAACTATAAGAAAGGCAGGCAGGTCCAGAGGAATTTCACAAGGCCCTCCAAAGGGATTTGGGGTGGTGGTGGTGGTGGTGGTGGTGGGGAGTGTTTTGTTTTTCAGGCTCAGAACTACACCACTTATATGTCTAATCAGATGTTTGGGTTCCATGATATTTTTAAAATGGAGAGCAATTTCTTTGTTAATGAAGAAGCAGCAGTATTTTTTTAATTTTTAGATAATAACACTACAAATATTTACTTTGGTGCATAGCTCTCATGATGATGTAATCAGATGGAGGAGGAAAAGACTGATCATGATAAATTGGTATTCTTCATAGGCTGCTTACTTTGCATGTACTTTATCTATTATGTATGACAGAGAATTAAGGAGATGAATTTCCTGGACTTAGTAATTCAACTTCCCTCTCTGTATACTGAGAGCGTTATCTCTTGTTCTTAAACATGTTGCTGAAGAGATGATTTTGCAGAGCCATGACGATCTGCAGCTGATGGCATTCAAGGCCTTGCAGAATTGAGGCTTGTAAATTTTGCCTTTGATAGAAGCATATTGAATAGATTTAAAAAAAATCCACACAGAGTAAAGCCCGTGTTCTAATTTTGCATATAAAGACTTTTTGCCTTCCACCAGTGCCCGTACTTATTACTCAATTCAAAAAGCATGTAAAAGACTCAGAAAAGAAGAATTATTCACTGACTTTCTATATAGGTAATACAACTTGTGGACAGAAAAAAGGAATATATCACTAAAGAAAAGTAACTCAATTTACCTGATTGACATGATCCAGCTTCGGGCAGGGTCTTCCACCATTGTAGGGCTTTTCACGGAGCCATTTAGACCTAACCTTTACTCCGCTACCACAGGATTTACTACAGCGAGACCAGTTGGACCATTCACTGAGCTTGCAGTCTGAGGGGCATGGAATAATGCAGGCTTCCTCAATGTAACCTGAGACAATGGAAAGGAAAGAGAAATCTCACCTGCATGCTGCTCTGCCATGTCTCCCCAAAGTTTCAGTCTAGTTTGTTTAAAGTATCCGAAGTTTGAATTTATAGAAATGGGGGAATGCAGATATATCTTTACCATTTGGCCTAAATTAAATTCAGCAGGAAACTGATGCATACACCAAACTATTGTGTTAAAATAACAGCGGAGTATTTTCAGAATGATCTGATAAATATTTTTTCATAAAAGATTTCCAAATTCCAGCTTTTCAACAGCTAAAGTGTAATTGACACTAACTCTTGCTGCATTATTCTCATGCTGCAGAAATGATCCGTTAAAAAAATTGTGCAAACCTTTTGTATATTTGTATGAAGAAAGTCCACTGTGGTTATATGTATCTATCTAGTCTATCTAGACCACAAGACTTGTGTCTTAACAGCTTGGAACTAGTAAACTTAACATCTTGTGACCTATTCAAGGCTAGAAAGAGAGAGTGGTCAGCTACATTACTGATTTGCAGATTAACAACCATCTGCCCTCAATAGTACAGACAGTAATCACTCTGAAGGAGAATGTCAATGCTTACTGTTGATTACTCATGGATCCTAAGAAACTGGAAAGAAAGTCATGTGTGGCAGGATGTAACTAGGATATTATGCCTAAATCAATGAAATAACTGACAACATTTTTTTTCAAAAGCAGAATACACTACAACTATACTATATAGTGTACATGGTTTATATGACCATTTACAACAAGAGCCATAAAAGTTAGTTTTAATGATTGATAAACCATATAATTACTGTAGAGATATCCTAAATATATACAGAATATCCCCTACATAATATGTATGGAAAAATTATGGTAGTCTCTCAGGTACTTCAATGTAATAACTGATGGCAAATGTAGACTTATTAATGAAAATAATTTTACATTCAGTTGAAAAATCAGCAAATTCATAACATGATGAGAGGAAGTTTGAAAATGAATCACATTCTGGATGGTCACAGTTTTACATTTATAGTCTTTTAATTCCATTGAATGCCTCCTTATTTTTGTACTACAGTAAACTTCCGATAATCCAGCACCTTTAGGACCCAGGGGGTGCCGGATTATCAGATATGCCGGACTATCAGAAGGGGAGGCTATGAGGGGTCTGGGGTGGGGTGGGGGGATGCTACCCTAGACCCCCTCATAGCCCTCCCTTCTGATAGTCCGGCTCTGCCCCAGGAGTCCCCGATTCAGTCGCTGCTGGTCAGTTTCAGCAGCGGCTGAATCAGGGGCACCTGCAGCAGAGCAGCTGGGGTGCTGGTGGGTTGGTCTGGTAGCGCCGACCCTTGGCGCAGCGAGACCAACCCGTCAGCACCCCAGCTGCTCTTGGGAACGCCTGGGGCAGAGCAGCTGTGGTGCTGACGGGTTGGTCCCGCAGCGCCGCTCCTTGGCGCTACTGGACCAACCCAGCAGCACCCCAGCTGCTCTGCCCCAGGTGTCCCCAAGTCAGCTGCTGCTGAAACTTATCAGCAGCTGACTCCAGAAAGCCAGAGGCAGAGCTGCTCTGCCCCGGGCTTCTTGGAGTCAGCCCTGGTCAGTTTCAGCAGCGGCTGAATCGGGACGCCTGGGACAGAGCAGCTGGGGCGCTGCTGAGTTGGTCTGGTAGCGCCAAACCTCGGCGCTGCGGGGACCAACCCAGCAGCACCCCAGCTGCTCTGTCCCAGGTGTACCCAAGTCAACTGCTGCTGAAACTGACCAGCGGCTGATTCCAGGAAGCTGGGGCAGAGCAGCTCTGTCTCGGGCTTCCTGTAGTCAGCCGCTGGTCAATTTCAGCAGCGGCTGAATCCGGGACAGCTGGGGTGCTGCTGGGCTGGTCCCGCAGCCCTGAGGGGCAGCGCTACTGGACCTACCTGGCAGCACTCCAGCTGTTCTGCCCCCTGCTTCCCGGATTCAGCGCTGGTCAGTTTTAGCAGCGGCTAAATCGGGGAAGCTGGGGGCAGAGCAGCTCCAATGGTCCGGCTGCCCGGAGCACTTCCGGGTTCCTGATGGTGCCGGATCATCAGGAGTGCCGGACCGTCAGATGCCGGAACATCGGAGTTTTACTGTATTAGAGAGAACTTACCATCTCTATACTATTTATTATTTTGACTGCTTCTATATTGTCTCTTTTTATTAACCTACTCTCAACTGCAGACTTTTCAATATCTTTTCATATACAAGTCTTTCCAGGCCTCTAGTAATCTTCATTCCTCTTCTCTGAATCTCTTTCCACTTCTGTTGTATAGTTTTGAGATAAAAGTGGGATTTGAATAGCACTGGGTCATGTTAGATCGACAAGCTTGCACACCTCTCTTTTTTTTAAGATTTCTGTCTTACTCTCCAAAATTTCATGAAATGAAATATCTGCATCCATTACTATTCTGAGGAAATACTCAAACAATATTTCAAAATTTAATGGACACAGTGATGGTAGCCCAAATTTGTAGAGAGCCTGAAATACTAACTCTAAGAGATGTGGATTGTCTCATTCATCCCTAAAGGGTGCTAACTCAGGTGCCTAATAATAATTTATATGTCTACACATCTATTTCACTGCTCATCAAAGCAAATATGAAAGGAGAGGGACTTTCTTAGTATAAAGAAATGCACAATACATACATTTTAATGCTATAACTGAGTGGCACTTGAGAGACAACTTATTTTGTTAGCAGTTTGACCTATGAAGCCAAGACGCCAAAGGGGAATAGTGGAATCTATGGGATATCCGAGTCTCAGTAGAGCAGCAGCGGCTCAGTCTGTTCCAGAAACAGGTATGGGATTATCTTCCCTCCCTGCCTCTAGAGGACATTGCGAGTCACCATCTGCAGACTCAGGCAGACATCATTATACTGGTCACAGGTGTGACAGGTTCTCAAGTTTTCTTACAACCATGACCCAAACTAAAAAGGAAAAAATAAGAGCTTGGATTCTGATGTCATTTCAAATGATTCCAGAAGCCATGTGTTTTAGGCCACCTCTGCCCAGAGTTGCGTCCAAATTCACTGAGGGGAAGCCGAGCTTCAACAGCCAAGCAGAGCGGGCTCCCAGTCACACTTTAAAAATCTAGACATTCTACTGTGAATGACATTAATTTTCACTTGTCCACTTGACTTGTAGGTGGAGCCTGGCTTGTGGGCAAGCAAACAAAAAAAGCCCCCACTATTTTTTTCATTTCTAATTGGGGTCTGGAAGAGTGACCAGAACTGCAGATAATACACACATTTCTTTCTTATAATATTTTAATAGTAATTTTCTTCAGGTTTCTTTTTACATCCTAGCAGTTTCCTTGCTTTTTGTCCATCCTCACATGTTGGTAACCTATCATCTTAATTAACTATGATATTAGTCACTCTCTTTAAAAGTTTAAAATCTGAGAGAACTGTTTTCTGCTGAGATCTTTTCTGAAGACAACTAAAACCAAACAATTACATGCTATACAAAGATTCAGAACCATCTGAAACATTTTTATATCCAAATAAGATTTGTAGACACTTCCTAGCAACCTATGTTACCCACAAGGTGCTGTAGAAATAAAAAAAAACCCTGTACAATTAAAATACACACATTTTACCTGTACATTCAAATAAGCTCTGAATTCTGGTTCTAGTTTTCTACAGCTTGCATTTGCTTGGAATTGCTAGCTAGTTAAATAGCCATACAGAATATATCTTGATTTTGATCTATGTAAAGCTGTCCTTCAAAGAATGTATCATCACAGAACTGAATTCTGACCTTATTTATTAAGTAACTTTTGACATTCAGCTGAACGATACTTTATGAAAGGTACATTATTTTAGACATATTTTGGCAAGTCATATGATATGTAGTAGTTTGGATTGCCCTGCAGCAGAATGGGTGACATTGATTATAGATAATTTCTGGGTTAATCCTGAAATTCAGATGTGCCTGACCTCAAAGCTCCATCTTACACTAAATGTTAATGCATAAAATTCAAACAGTAAATCTTCCATGGGATGCAACAAGCACTTTAAGATGGAATGTAAAACCAGACATCTGATTTCCATATTTTTGGAATATTACAATTTGAATTAATCATAACAAAGAATTTAAGAAAGAATAGAAAATAACTGTATAGCAGGTTTTTTTTGGGCTATTTATTAAAATATGAGGTGTTGTTTTATATCTCTAAGATTAATTTTTACTTGACATTCTAATCTACTAGGCACAAACTTTTATCTATACTAGTTTCAACATACTTTTATATCATTTTAGCCTGTAAAGCTGTTTCTATTTTAACAGTAACACACAATTTTAGTGTTTGTTAATTTCTCTCTCTCCAATTAAAATATGGAAGAAACAACTTCATCTCATTTTAGATAAATTATTCACTTTTTCAGAAAATAACTTCAATCAACCTAGATTAGTTCATCTAGCTCATTTATTGAGACTCTAGCATAAAATATTTTAGAAGTTTAACTTCATCTGATTGTAAACTCAAGGGATTCAATTTATCTCCGTCTCAGTCAAAGATTCAGGCACTCTCAGATGTGACTGCCACAAAATATTCATATAAGGCGGGGGGCTATGTGTCAAGTGGTTATTGGGATAAGAAAAGGGAAGGTTTTGGGACATATTTTCTTAAATGACCTACCAGTTTAGCACATATTTTGCTTTGTTTCCCCTGTTGATACACACAGAATAAAGAATTCTTCTAGTAGGACAATGTGTGTAGTGCATTGCATGTATGTAGCTGAAAAAAACCCAAGAAGCACTTTGCAATTTTACACTTAGATCGTATATCCACAAAAAAAATTCAAGTCACATATTTCACTTTTTTTAAACTGTAATTAAAAAGCGTAATTAAAAATGATCCTCCAAAATGGCAAATTAAGCTGTACCACAATAACCTGTAATGATGCCACATGTAGTAAAAATCTCCATATGCTTGCACCATTCAGCTGGAAATGTTTTCATTCACAATGCACTAAAGCCATAATTGTATCTAGTACCTGAAATTCTTTACTAGATTTAATTCCAAAGTACTATAATGGAGTAAAATTATGATTTGTGAAGGACTAATGGACATGCTTCAGGGAGGCATTAGCAGGTAAATTACCATACAACAACTATGTAAATAAAAGACTGTATAACTGAAACTCTACGCATCCAGGCAACATCTGCTCCCCAGCCAGCTTTTAGTCCACCTTCCACTGAGAGGACGTCCTTTGCTGGCTAGACAGGTCTAGGGTGCTGATGGAATCTGCTCCACAAGAGTTGTATCACTCCTGCCTCTCCATGACACCAGCACCCACAAATCCTCTGTGACAATAGGGTAGTGGGGACTTTTGAATAACAAGCACTGAAGGTAGAAAATAAGAGGGGACTCGACTCGACCACTGGAGACATAGGAGAAGGGGTTTTTTTTGCTTTCACCAAAGAGTAGAGGAGGAAAGGCAGGAGTCCTCAGGGAGGAAATACTATCAAAAGATAAAGGGAACAAATGAGTGAAGACTTTTAGCTACTGGTGGGAGACAGAAGAGCGTCTGACGATGGATCTTCAGCATTAGCAGAATGAGGGGGAAGGAAGAAGCTTCCCAGGTGCAAAGAGTTCTCCAAAGGGAACAGAGAGACTGAAGGCCTTCCCAAGGAATGAATAAGGTTGAAGTGCAGGGAGAAGAGGAGATTCTGAGGAGGAGCCTGACACCATGGGAGATATGAAAGAGAAAAGAGTGCCAGAGAAGGGAAGACAGGAAAGAATTGATCTCTTTCTAAGGAAGAAGGAAGGAAAGCAGACAAAGGAGGACAGAAGATGAGAGTGATACTTTCTTGGAGGTGATAGACTGTAAATTTCCTTACTTTCTCTCTGCCTCAGCGAAACAGAAATCTGCAGATACTAAACTGTGTTAGCTCCCTGACATTCCAGTGCATTAGCCAATCCAACAAATTTTCAGTACTCTGCCAGCTCCTATTTCACCTTGCATGTAACACTTGGAACACTTCAGATCCTGAATCCCCTTGAAGAGTATTGCTCTGCAAAATCCAGCCCCTACCACTGGATACTAACAGAAATTACCAAGTCCACTGCCTCCAAAGAGACAGGACAGTCACCGGTCTGTTGCCGTAGCAGATACTGCATGCTTTAATATATTGCACCAAGATAGTAAATGTATAGTAATACCAAGAAAGAGTTGATTAATAAAGAACAGAGATTCAAGTGATGCTAAGCAAGGGTAGTAAAAACAGAAAATAGAAGCCTTGTCTTTGTGTCACAAGCTCTATGTGGCCAGGATGCTGTGTTCATGGATACAAAAAGCACTGCATGTTGTGTTCCCTCAGTAATAAGATAGCCAGGGTGGCGTTCCCCCTTCTTATAGTTAAGTAAATCTTTGAAATCTATCTTTTGAAGTATAGTCTGAGACAAAATTCCTCTCCTCTGCTGTTCTTCAAGATGCAGACTCCATGCTTTCTGTGCTGTTTGAATCCTTCTGAAAATTTACTTTTCTTATTGAATCAGTACACAAATATAATTTCCATTGTCTCTGGCTACTCCTACTCCATTTACATTCAACATCTGGATAGATAGGAAAGTCAACATTCCTTCATCTAGGGCAGGCATGTCCAAAGTCCGGACCGTGGGCCAATTGCAGCCCGTGTTCCGATTTAATACGGCCCCCGCTTCCTCCCCCTCTCCTGGCTCCCCGGCGCTCTTTTGAACTGGCGCGCCCAGTGCGCCGCTTCCGGCCACGCCGCCGCTGCCCATGGCCTCCGCGGTCCTAGAGCCTGCCCTGTAGGGCACGTCCGCAGCCCCACTCCCCCGCTCGGCTGCGGGTTCGCCCTGCCCCCGGGCCGCCGTGAGGCCGGCGTGCCCTGCGCTCTCCGCCCGCCTCCGACCCTGCGGGCCCTCCGCCTTGGGGCTGAGAGTGCGGGGACGGCCCTCACGCAAGTTCACTTCTTCAAATCTGGCCCTCTTTGAAAAAAGTTTGGACACCCCTGATCTAGGGAATCTTTAGTCACTCTCCCTGGTTTTCTTGGTTTAAATATAGTTTAGTGTAAACACACAAGGTCTTAATTGTTGTCTGTGCACACATCATGTAATATTTCATGCTGGCTATCATGATCAAGTTTTTGTTTGATATCTCACATGATATTCTTTGTAGATCAAATACCATAAAAGTAATTTGCGAGGTGTAGAGTTGGTCAGGCCAGACAGGAGTTTCTGTTACATGACAGCGAACCCGTTGTCAGTAGGCACAGTAGGCTCCCAGCGCAGCAATAATACAATAAGAGAGCTCAGAGGACAGGCTGAATGAAGTAAGACAAACATGAGATAGGCAGATTTAAGTGGACTTCATTGCCTGCCTGAGAACAAGGCAATCGAAATAGGAAGATCTAAGATTCTTTCTATTCTCAAAGCGCTGATGTCTGTATGCAAAGTCTGACTCCAACTGGGGTGAGTATATTGGACTATAACTTGGAGACAAGGTCTCAAAATCTTAGGCTGTGTCTACACTGGGCCACTTATTCTGGAAAATCAGCCACTTTTCTGGAATAAGAGGCGAAGCGGACAGGGGACTGCAGACAGGGGAGTTGAAGAGGGAGAGCAAAGCGACCCCACCGCCGAAGAGGCTACCCGGTGAGAGTACAAGCTGTGGTGTGAGTGTGTGTGTGTGCCTGACTGTTTGAATTTTACAGTTTGAAGTGTGAATTGAGTCTGATTCCAGGGAGTGCTAGCAGTTTCAGTTTCAGCTTCTGTGGCAGTTGGGACTGAGAGCCTGCCATTGTTCCCTTGATTGCCTCTGATTAGCCTCAGGCTCAGCCTTCCCCTGTGTGACTCAGAAGGGGGCAGGCCTGACCTAGGCAAGCAGGCTTTAAAAAGCCAGAGCAGTGCGACCAGGGGAGCGAAGCGGACAGGGGACTGCAGACAGGGGAGTTGAAGAGGGAGAGCAAAGCGACCCCACCGCCGAAGAGGCTACCCGGTGAGAGTACAAGCTGTGGTGTGAGTGTGTGTGTGTGCCTGACTGTTTGAATTTTACAGTTTGAAGTGTGAATTGAGTCTGATTCCAGGGAGTGCTAGCAGTTTCAGTTTCAGCTTCTGTGGCAGTTGGGACTGAGAGCCTTCCATTGTTCCCTTGATTGCCTCTGATTAGCCTCAGGCTCAGCCTTCCCCTGTGTGACTCAGAAGGGGGCAGGCCTGACCTAGGCAAGCAGGCTTTAAAAAGCCAGAGCAGTGTGACCAGGGGAGCGAAGCGGACAGGGGACTGCAGACAGGGGAGTTGAAGAGGGAGTTGGGCAGAGGGAGTGACTGATGGTGATGAAGACCCGTAGCGCTTGTGCCAGTACTTCTCCTGTCTCCTCCACCTGTGCCTGTATCCAGACAGAGAACCTGAGCATGGATGCCTCTACCCAGGTCCTGGTGTGGTCTTGCTGTATTTGTGGCTTGCAATTCCCACTGAGTGATCTCCAGGCTGGGGGAGACAACCGTTGTGAAAGGTGCCTGCTGGTAGAATCTCTCAGGCAGCAGGTGGGAGAGCTACAGGAGGAGGTGGCCAGGCTGAGGAGCATTCGAAGCCATGAGGAATTCCTGGACAGTATTCCTGTGGAGTCCACGGAGGTCACTGTCCTAGAATGTGGGACTGTTGACCAGCCACTTATGGAGGAGGCAGTGGTGCAGGGTGAGCACTGGCAGCTGGTTACTTCCGGCAGCAGGCAGTGTTCCACCCCTGCTCCTAACCCTCCCACTGTGTTGTTACATAACCGTTACTCTTTACTTTCAGCAGGAGACAAGGAGTCACCCCCCACAGTGGAGGAGACCAGGCCTTGCACCACCAAGGTTGAGCAGTCTCCTGCCACCACTGCGAGGAGGAAACGTAGAGTAGTGGTGGTTGGAGACTCTCTTCTGAGGGGAACGGAGGCACCCATCTGTCGCCCTGACAGCTCATCTCGAGAGGTATGCTGTCTGCCAGGGGCCCGTATCCGAGATGTTACGGAGGCATTGTCGAGGATTATCCGGCCCTCTGACTACTACCCCATGCTACTCATCCACGTGGGCACAAATGATACTGCCAGGTGTGACACTGAGCGGATCAAGTGTGACTACAGGGCTTTGGGAGTACGGGTGAGGGAGTTTGGAGCGCAGGTGGTATTCTCTTCTATCCTTCCTGTCAAAGGTAGGGGCCTGGGCAGAGAGAGGTGCATCCTGGAGGTGAATGCCTGGCTGCGACGATGGTGTCGCCAGGAGGGATTCGGCTTCCTTGATCACGGGGTGCTCTTCCAGGAAGGACTGCTTGGCGGAGATGGAGTTCACCTTTCCAGGAGCGGGAAGGCCTTGTTTGGACACAGACTGGCTAACCTTGTGAGGAGGGCTTTAAACTAGGTTTGTCGGGGGCAGGTGAGCAAAGCCCACAGGTAAGTGCTGAATGTGCGGGACTGGGAGATGGGTTGGAAATGGGGGGGACTACGGCCTATAATGGCAAGGAGAAAGGAGGGTCAGGGCACAACAGGGAGGCAAGATCAAATCAGTATCTTAGATGCCTATATACAAATGCAAGAAGTATGGGTAATAAGCAGGAAGAACTGGAATTGCTAACCAATAAATACAACTATGATATCATTGGTATTACAGAAACCTGGTGGGATGGGACGCATGATTGGAATATTGGTATGGAAGGGTACGGCTTGCTCAGGAAGGACAGACAGGGAAAAAAGGGAGGAGGGGTTGCCTTGTATATTAAAAATGTACACACTTGGACTGAAGTGGAGATGAACGTAGGAGATAGCTGTGTAGAGAGTCTCTGGGTTAAGCTAAAAGGGGTAAAAAACGAGGGTGATATCATGCTAGGAGTCTACTACAGGCCACCTAGCCAGGTGGAAGAGGTGGATGAGGCCTTTTTTAAACAATTAACAAAACTATCCAAAGCCCAAGATTTGGTGGTGATGGGGGACTTCAACTATCCAGACATATGTTGGGAAACTAACACAGCGAGGCACAGGCTATCCAATAAGTTTCTGGACTGCATTGGAGACAACTTTCTGTTTCAGAAGGTTGAAAAAGCTACCAGAGGAGAAGCTGTTCTGGATTTGGTTTTAACAAATAGGGAGGAACTAGTTGAGAACTTGAAAGTGGAAGACAGTATAGGGGACAGTGATCACGAAATAATAGAGTTCATGATCTTAAGGAAAGGTAGAAGGGAGACCACCACAATTGAGGTTATGGATTTCAGGAAGGCAGATTTTGATAAGCTCAGAGAACTTGTAGGTAAGGTCCCATGGGAAGCAAGACTGAAGGGAAAAACAACTGAGGAGAGTTGGAAGTATTTCAAAGGGACGTTGTTAAGGGCCCAAAAGCAAACAATTCCGCTGTGTAGGAAAGATAGAAAATATGGCAAAAGACCAGCTTGGCTTAACAAGGAGATCTTGCATGATCTCAAAATAAAAAAGGAGTCATATAAAAAATGGAAACTAGGACAACTAACAAAGGATGAATATAGGCAAGCAACACGGGAATGCAGGGGCAAGATTAGAAAGGCAAAGGCACAAAATGAGATCAAACTAGCTACAGGCATAAAGGGAAACAAGAAGACCTTTTATAAATACATTAAAAGCAAGAGGAAGACCAAGGACAGGGTAGGCCCACTGCTTAGCGAGGAGGGAGAAGCAGTAACAGGGAACTTGGAAATGGCGGAGATGCTCAATGACTTCTTTGTTTCGGTCTTCACCGAGAAGTCTGGAGGTGTGCCTAACGTAGTGAATACAAGCAGAGAGAGGGTAAGTTTAGAAGATAGGATACACAAAGAACAAGTTAAAAATCACTTAGGAAAGTGAGATGTCAGCAAGTCACCAGGTCCTGATGAAATGCATCCCAGGATACTCAAGGAGCTGATAGAGGAGGTAACTGAGCCTTTAGCTATGATCTTTGAAAAATCATGGCAGACAGGGGAGATTCCAGAAGACTGGAAAAGGGCAAATATTGTGCCCATCTATAAAAAGGGGAATAAGAACAACCCAGGAAATTATAGACCGGTCAGTTTAACGTCTGTCCCAGGGAAGATAATGGAGCAGGTAATTAAGGAAATCGTATGCAAACACTTGGAAAGTAGTAAAGTGATAGGGAATAGCCAGCATGGGTTTGTGAAGAACAAGTCATGCCAAACTAATCTGATAGCTTTCTTTGAAAAGATAACGAGCCTTGTGGATAAGGGAGAAGCGGTGGATGTCATATACCTAGACTTTAGTAAGGCATTTGATACGGTCTCGCATGATATTCTTATTGATAAACTAGGCAAATATAACTTAGATAGGGCCACGATAAGGTGGGTGCATAATTGGCTGGATAACCGTAGTCAGAGAGTTGTTGTTAACGGTTCTAAATCCTGCTGGAAAGGGATAACAAGTGGAGTTCCTCAAGGGTCTGTTTTGGGACCCGTACTATTCAATATCTTCATCAATGATGTAGATATTGGGATAGAGAGTACTCTTATTAAGTTTGCAGATGATACCAAACTGGGTGGGGTTGCAACTTCTTTGGAGGATAGGGACATAATTCAAAATGACCTTAGCAAGTTAGAGAAATGGTCAGAGGTAAACAGGATGAGGTTTAATAAGGAGAAATGCAGAGTGCTCCACTTAGGAAGGAACAATCAGTTCCATACATACAAGATGGGAAGCGACAGTCTAGGAAGGAGCATGGCGGAAAGGGATCTAGGGGTCATAGTGGACCACAAGTTGAATATGAGTCAACAGTGTGATGCTGTTGCAAAAAAAGCAAATATGATTCTAGGTTGTATCAACAGGTGTGTTGTAAGCAAAACTCGTGAAGTCATTCTGCCGCTCTATTCTGCACTAATTAGGCCTCAGCTGGAGTACTGTGTCCAGTTCTGGGCGCCACATTTCAAGAAAGATGTGGAGAAATTGGAAAGGGTACAGAGAAGAGCGACAAGAATGATTAAAGGTTTAGAGAACATGACCTATGAAGCCAGGCTTCATGAACTGGGCTTGTTTAGTTTGGAAAAAAGAAGATTAAGGGGGGACATGATAGCGGTTTTCAAATATCTAAAAGGGTGTCACAAGGAGGAAGGCGAAAATTTGTTCCTCTTGGTTTCTGAGGACAGGACAAGGAGTAATGGGCTTAAAGTGCAGCAGGGGAGGTTTAGATTGGACATTAGGAAAAAATTCCTAACTGTCAGGGTGGTCAAATATTGGAATAAATTGCCAAGGGAGGTGGTGGAATCTCCCTCTCTGGAGATATTTAAGAACAGGTTAGATAGACATCTGTCAGGGATGGTGTAGACGGAGCTTGGTCCTGCCTTGAGGGCGGGGGGCTGGACTCGATGACCTCTCGAGGTCCCTTCCAGTCCTATTATTCTATGATTCTATGATTCTACACTGGCCCCTTGAATTTCCGGAAAAGCAC